>NC_077222.1:32796184-33418857 GCF_024763615.1 Phlebotomus papatasi
TCTCTCACCATAAATCAATTCGCCATTGCAGCTTCCAGCTTGCAGATGCTGCAAAATTAATCGAAGACTGATATAAGTAAAAATTCGATAAAAATTCGGCAAAATAGAAATTGTTTTGGTTTTGGTGTAACTTGCGTGGGAGAGGAAGCCTTTGACTCAAAGTCTCAAACAATTCTAATCAATCGCCAGCCGGTAGAGTGCAAAATCCGCCGGAGCCAAGTTGCGTCTTTTCTAAGTGAAAAAAGCCACAAGTAGATTATTTTCTGACCTTTGGTAAGACAAATAATTGGAATTTCACTTAAATTTTCACTTTTTCCCCATCGATCGCGTCATAACACATTTTTCACGTCTGCACTTTTCGCACATAAAACGACACAATGGAATGTGTGAGGAGCAAAATCGATGATCAAGCAATTTTGGCGGGTGAAATACAGTCTTTATTTGTGACACACAATGAAGAAATCTCTTATTTTAAGACTAGGGAAATATTACTTGATCGACTCAGCAAGCTTGAAAATGCTTGGATTAGCTTTTATATGAACCACAAAGAACTTAAGAGAAGTTCATTCAACGATGATAATAATTATTTTAAGAGTATTTTCCATTCGATAAAATCGTTATATTTTGAAATGAAATCATCAATTGAGCGCAAGTTCATTGATCTTGGATCTCTTGAAAATATTTCAGAAGAGAAATATTTAAATTTAACAATTTACGAAGATCAATCTGAAATCCCAAATTCGCCCTATGGGCAGCAAAATCCAAACTTTTCAGTGAAGGGAGGTAAGTCTCCACCCGCACTATTCACGTCTCATATAGAAGAGACACATTTCAATGAGCATCAGGTAGAAGAAATTTCACAAAATGTTTCTCAAAATGAGGGTCTTCCAGAAAGTTCGTTGGTTCGCAAAGACAATGCAGTTTCATTGGAGCTCTTGGAATATCAATACCCGGTACAAAGGGTGCAATCGCGACATTTGTTGGTTCAAAAAGACAACATAGTTCTTCCAGGACTCACAAAAAGTCAATATCCCTCTCAAATTGAAAAATCCTCTGAACATTCATTGGTTCAAAAAGACAATGGAAATTCAGAGAAATTCTCGGGATATAAATGCTCAGAACAATTAATGCCATCGGGACAAACATTGGTTCACTACGACAATGTTTCCTTCGGGTTTAATAAAAAGCTTTCTTTGCCATCGGGACAATCATTGGTTCACTACGACAATGTTTCCTTCGGGTTTAATAAAAAGCTTTCTTTGCCATCGGGACAAACATTGGTTCACTACGACAATGTTTCCTTCGGGTTTAATAAAAAACTTTCCTTGCCATCGGGACAATCATTGGTTCACTATGACAATGTATCCTTCGGGTATGTAGGACAGTCAGTTCGTTCAAATTTTAATTGGATAAAAGCGGGATATACGATTGATAATTACAATATTGAGTTATTCAATAATTCAGGATTTCTTTGCAATCCTAAAAATACTTGGTTGTCATCAGAAGATCCAACCGTGGTTCATAAAAGCAATCACTCTTTGGGACATCAGTGCCCACCTCAAATTTCCGGGATGCATCCAGGGAACAAGTTGGTTCATAAAGACAACGCATATTCTCTGGAATATTTGAGACATCAGCTCCCATCCCAAATTAATTGGGTGCCGCCAGGTTATCAGTTGGTTCATAAAGACAACAGATTTTCTTGGGAAAGTTCGGACCCTAATTTTAATCAGCAAAGGAAAAACAATATTAATATTCCACTTTATTACTCGACGCAGAAAGAAACAGTATTTCAGATTTCATGCTTTTCGCGTCCCAAAAAGACAAAACTCTCTTTAGGGTTGACGTCATTCAAGAAAAATAGAAGTGTACATCAGGGACACTCAAGACATCAGAGCCTATTTCAAAATCGCACTCACAAAACTCCTACAACCGCAGCGTTCAAGGATTATTATGTCAATGACACAATAATGGGAGTAGATCCTTTAAACCTGGTAACATTTAATCCTCGCGACTTATTGTTACAAAATGAATTCATGAAAATTCGAACATTACCGAACAATTCTCGGGAACTGCTTTCAATAATTTCACAATCTCAGAAAAGATATAAGAAATTAAATTTTGCTGATCGTAATGCAAGCAGTGCATTTGATACTGTTTGGTGTCCACTAACGGACAATTTTAAATACAAATCTAATTTTCTTTCAATTGGTAGAATTACCGCAAGTAAGATCCATTCGGATATTACTTCCATGTTTGATCCTTTGGGATGTTTGGCTCCGGTCGTTTCATATGCCAAGCATATAAGAAGACAACCCAGTCGTTCTAACACACCTAAAAATTCAAGGTTGCCCAAGGATATTCTCAAAGACTGGAGAACGCTCATACAAACGTTCCCAGGAATTGAAATGATCAAAGTTCCAAGATACATTGATTTTTCTTCTGGCGCTGAAGTACAACTTCACGCATTTTCCGATGCTTCCGAGACAGAGCTTGCAGCGGTTGTCTATGCACGGATTCTTCGCAACGATATTCAATCAGTGCATCTAATTGCTGTAGAATCACTTATGTGTTCTATCACAAGTAATACAACTTTGCCAAGATTAAAATTAAGAGCAGCTCTTTTGTCGGCAGAACTTATGCAAATGATAGAGCAAACCATGAATCTTGATAAGATCGATAAATTTGCTTGGACAAGTTCGCGAGAAGTATTGGCATGGATCGCTCAAGATTCATCTACTTGGTTAGGTTTTGTATCCTCCAGAGTAGCAAAAATTCATGAATTAACCGACAAATCTCGTTGGAATGAAATTCAGGAAAATCCTGTATCATGGGTGGGACAAGGTATCCGTCCATCCCCACTCAAAGAAAATCAAACAATGGGTAGCAGGTCCTTCGTGGCTACGACGATCAGAATCCGAATGGCCAGATAAAGAGGATGAGCATTTAAGAGCAGCAGATAGAATTGCAATGGAAATGTCATCTTCTTTAGTTCCTTTAACTTACTACGAAGAAATGGAAGTAGTAGAAGCTATATTGAAGGAAATGAGAACGTAAAATAATCTGTTTTCTATTCAATCCTTTTGTTCTGTGGTTTTGGCAAATTTCCTTCGGAAAGGATTACCTTTTTCAGATTGACAGATATTACCCGAACATTTTTTTCAAATAAATAATTCCAAATATTTTTAATTATTGTGGATTTGGGAGACTTCCTGAGGGGAAAGATTTTTCAATGATAATCCTCTGGGCAATTTAATATTTTTATTGAATCATTTTCTTTTCTAATCCACGCAAGGACTTTCATTAAAGCTTTTTTAACAATGCAAAATAATTGAATAGTGTTTGACATAGTTAAGCCATAGCAGCGACATTCTTGAAGGATAGAGAAATTTCTATTTTCAAAATAATTTATTGACAACAAGAAAGATGCAAGGTATATTGCGTTGTCCTATTTTTAATTAATTAAAAATAAATGAGCTAATTCAGTCACAATTTAAAACTATGAGGATCAGACCTAAAGACCATAATCAATTGGCATTGAAGCTTTAGTCCAAAGGAAGCAGTTCTCTTTTATGTGATCTGTTTATCATCGCATGGAAAAATGCACCCCAGAATTGCAGTTAAAGTGTATAGCTTGTTATGCAATAAATGATCTTGGTGGAAGCAATCCATGTATCTTTAAAAGTAAAAACTTTATGATGCTGTAATATAGATAGACTATTTCAAGATTGCGGTTCAAGCAGTCATCAATCTTTTGGACTAGTACAAGATAATATGCAGTTTATCAACATTAGGGTGAAACTGTGAGGGATTCATCATTTAGATTATCATCATCGATTAACAACTGAATATTCAACGGAGATGCTATATCATCAGATTCTTCAAAGCTTCAAGCTGAAAAGCTGTATGCAAGTTGCAGTTAGAGTTCACGATTACTCTTCATGCAAACCCAAACATCAATACGCATTTCATTTGCGTGGTAGATTAACTCTACAAGTGAAAATATCGGAGCAGTTCACATCTGTGAACATCAAGGAAGCTTCAATATAAATCAGTAAATGATAAGGATTTCTAAATTATCAATTTCACAAGTTGATTTTGATAATATTTTTTGGATACTTCATTGAGGTAGTTCCAGACAATAAGTCTACTAATATAAATCTAGTGGTGAATGCTTCATTCAAATTATAGCTTCATAATTCCACTATAATCATTTGGCTTGACATCAAGTTAGTGCCAACAATATGCAGGAAGAAAAGTATTTGATCTTCTTGCATTTATATAAAATTTCAACATATTGTCGAGTACAATACGTAATTGATCATACAAAATCATGTGAGCCTACTACGAAGAAGAGGTCTTCAATTCCCAAGGACATCGTACAACAAAGCTTCATCACTCTTAAAGAAATCGTGTTGGACATCCAAATCAACATTATCCTGAGTGGAGTGAACATCCTCATCTTCTCGCCCGTTCCGGCCCCAAGATGTTCAGACCTGAACATGGCTTTCGCTAATTTATCTCATCTTTAATCCGATCTTGTGAGGAAATAATTTATATTTAATCAATAATTCCCCAACTAAAGTATTTTTACTACTTTTTAAATATACGCACAAGAAGTTTCATTAATTAACTGTCAATAGTTTGCTGAATATTAACAATTAAAGTTGTAATGTTTTTTCTTAACTTTACCATAGGTCAGTATATCTATACATGTGACTGTGTAGATATACACAACCGATTGAATTTGCCTAGTCATTATATATGAAATTAATTTCTCCCATTTCTTCCTACACTTTCGGAGGCGTGCACTTTTATGCACTTTTTCCCCAATTTTCTCCCACCTCAATTTGTATATTTTAATACTAAGTACCTTTGTATAAATAGGCAATTATGCCGAATAAAGACACCTTTTGATCATAAAACCCCGAAGACTTCTCATTGCGGAGCTAAGCATAGAAACCCATATTTGGGCGATGCTGTAGGAGTTTTAAGAGAAAGAGGTCAAGACAAGCAGTTAAGTGAAGTTGAGAGAAGTAAGACTTCTAAAATCCCTAGCAGATAAACTCCAGAGGACTAAGTAGCCGAAGGAGTTACCAGAGACATCAACATTGAGTAAGATATTCCTCCCAAGAATAATTTTTGTGAGACGCTTTGCGCTCCTGAAATTATTCTTCTCCCCCCATTTCAAGTGTAGCGATACACGCTCCTTAAATTGGGTCCTAGCTCACGGGAGCACATCCCTACACTTCCCCTTTATCAGCTCTGCCACTGAATACTGACATCATACATAGACATCTCTTGATAATACGATCAAATGATCTTTATGTAATTTATCTAAAAACTATTTTTCATGCAGCGAATTTAGAATCCCAATTTTCAAATAAACTGACAATCGCAGATGTTATGCATTTCTATACAATTGTGGGATTATTCGAAATACGATCTCCTGTATCATGCATATAGTAAAAGAATTAAAAGATAAATGAAAAATTATTATTGAGTGCAAAATTTCATGTCTTGTGTGTGAACTCTTTTGAACGCAAGTGAGGAAAGAATGGAAAAAGTGTTAGATTTCTGACAACTTTGTATTACAATAATTGGCATTAAGGAATTTTTCCTAAATAGCCCCAAAATTTTTTTGAACAAAATGATTCAAAGTGATTGATGTTTTCTTTTATGATAATTTAACAAGTATAAAAAAAAATCTTTTAAAAATGTACAGTATTTACCTAAGAATTTGACTAAATGGGGAAAAGGAAGTGGAATGAAATAAAATCGAAACCGACTTTTCGTAAATAAAAAGTAACTTCAGTTGTTGTAATTTAGAAAAAATGTACTACTTACCCCTCACATCCTACTTCTACACTTTTTTCTAAGATGTGAACATGACATGTCCGAACATGTTTCTACGGATATGAAACAAATATTTTGCACACGTCTGCATAATTTTCTCGGAAAATTTCGTTAGTACGATCAAAAGATCCTAAATTATTTTAGAGAAATTTTAGCAATTAGAAGAAAAAACTTTTATTTGTATGTCAGATTTAATAGTGAGTGGAGGTTAAATTCTCAGTGAAAAGTAATAAGTCGCAAAAAAGTTGTCTGAAAATATGAAAACCCAAGAAAGATCACATCAAGTTCCAAGTATAATAAAGGAAAAGCAGCGGTTCAACAAATATAATCCTGATCCTTCTGAAGAACTTCGCAAGGAAGAGGAAAAATGTGCAAAAAATCGACATCAAAATACAACTCCTGAACTACTGAATGCATACACCTACTTTCTAAATCGAACATGTACATTGTTTATCATGATCGGGTTTTCTCCAGAGAATTTTTCACCAGTTGCTAAAATATGTGCCGTAAGCTACTGGGATGGGATTGACGCTGTAGAATTCACCCAAAATACATGGACAACGTTCTGTGCCAGCAAGCAAACTTTAAGAAAATTGTTGGGAGAGGATGCTGGAAAGGATGATGCTAATATGGAACTTGAGCTGCTGAATATTCAACTTGAAAACTGCATGAACATTAGTAGTTACTGCGCTGTGGAAAATTCCGAACTACTTATTCTCAGCCAAAATAATGGAATTGATCGTTTATCTCTAAATATTGCAGAATTTGAGAAATTAATGTTACTTTCTGAATTTATAATGCAACTTTGATTTACAATAGTTCTGTACAGTGGTATGTACGGGAATATTTTGAGAGATACAGCAATGTTTGTAAATCTTTAGGTGTGCAAAGATTGGAAAATTATAATTTTTCAAACAGCAATACTTTTGATCCACCAGTCAATTATTTTCGCCTGTTTCATGAAATGCCTTTTGTAGCAAGTAAATCAAATATTTCTTAAAATGTAACATGTGTATAAAAATCAAATGATGTCAAATAAAAAGATGAGAAAACGTAAATGTAAATTGTTTTAATCTTGTATATTTGCAATCTGAATCCTCTTAAGATAAGAAGAATGAAGAAAAAAATGAAACTTCAATTGCACAGGGTTATGCATTATGCCAATATTTATCTATACCAACATTCCCTTTTCATCTCGACATATTAGGTGTGATTCCTTCATAATCACACCTATTTGCTATGTGAGCAAGATTAAAGTCAATGAAATAAAATTATTTGTGAGAATTTTGTCTTGTTGTGAAAAGAAATTGTTTTACAATGAATTATTTCAACATCACACAATGTTTCATCTATGCATCAAGAAAAACACGACATATTTCATTGATGCATCATGAAAAAAATCAATATGAAAATGCACTGAAAAATTTTACCAACATAAAAAAATCTGCAGAGAGATATCATATTTTTATCATCTTGCATTTTTTCTGCATCAAAATATTTTCTTCACGTGAAAAAAAATCTTCAAAGTGGCGTCTGTCATTTTTTCTCAACGTAATCTGATTTTTTCTTTGCAGCATTAGCAGGATTGTTTTAATTACATTTTATAGCACAATCAAAATGATTGTATCGAACTTCTTTGACAAAATCTACTCGATTGCATGCAACTACTTTTAAACAATTCACATGATTCCTCATGTTGATGGCAACATAAAAACAAAAATAATGATACTTTGATCAGATGCGAAAGAAAACTCATTTCATTGTTTTACAATCAATTTTATTTATAACTTAGTCGGTTGTAGTTTTTCATTACACAAAAAAATGTTGACTTCATTTTTGTTTTCTTCACGAGAAATATATTCTTGTAGTCTCAACGTATGGCTCTCGGCATATAGGGCAATGTCTTGTTTTTGAAGCACATCCTTGACAAGCAGCAACGTGTCCACAAGGTAGGAAAGCGGTATCGTATTCATTGTTGTAGCATATTTTGCAGATTTTATGTGATTGCTGTACAATATCGTATTCTGCTTCTACATTATCACAATTCAAAATTTGATCGCCAAAGAATATCTCGAACAAATTATCAATTGTATTTTCATCATTAGTGTTAAAGAATTGTACCATCAATTGTTTTTTCTCCAAAATAGTCATGCTTTTTTCATTTTTCATTTTTCTTGAAATTTTTTCCACTACACCGCGACGTAAAATCTCATTTTTTGTTTTCGTAAAGTAGGCCGATCATTTTGCGCTATTGTCTTTTTATGTAAAATAAATTGCACCAAATCAGACTCTGATTTTTCTTTTGCCAAAGCTTCTGCTAATTGTCTCAAGCTGTGCGTACTCATTGCGATATAGATTTTTTCTGAGTGATTTTTTAAGATACACCATGTTAAATAATTGTGAAAAATGTTTGTAATGAACAATTTTCAACGAAAGAAAGAAAGGGGAGAGGGATTTTTGGGTTAAAAACGCTCTAAATTTATACTTTTAACTTTTTATTGCAAATGATATAGAAAATTATACATCACTACTAGAATTTTCAGATGAATATACATGATCTGAAGCAGGTTTCCTAGAATAATATAACGTTTGTTCCTCCAAATCAGATAAAAAATCTTCCACAGGTACTTGATCTCCTTCTGAATCAGTCACATATTCTACAAGGTAAAGAATTTTCTCCTGTTTTTCAAAGTATTTTTCTGTGAGCTTATCTTTTCTTTTACACATGAGTTGATCTTCAACTTCTTTGTTAGACTCCTCTACCTCACTCCTTTGAATTTTGTGTAACTTCTCGGAAGCTATGTCACGTTCCATTTAATTTAAAATTTCTTCTATCCAAGATGGCGGGTCATCGGAATGTGGTCTTTTTCGTGTAAATCTTTCCAAAACTTTCTCAGCTTCTTCTTTCGTAGGATTATGATTTATCAAAAACTGCAAAACAGTTTACGTCAAATACACTTTTTATGAATTTTTTTATTAAAAAATATGGAACTCACCATGTTATTCTTTCGTAAAACAAACTTATTGGTTTGACTGTCGATTATAGAATAACAACAATTTTACACACTTGGTTGAAATATCCAGTTCAAGTTATGCATCACTTAAAAAATTATCCAATATTGCGAAATTCAAATATTATTTTTCACACATGCAATGAAAAATGTCTCATAAAAGTTTCAAAATTGTACGATATTTTACTGGAAAAACACCATACGTGATAAAAAGATGAAATTTGAGATTTTCCTTCTTTGTATGCACTAGGACATGTTTCGAACAAGACTTGATGGCCCTAGTAAAATACACTTACACGATCGCAACTTTTCTTGGAAAAAATCCATTCCCAGTTGAAATATGATCCTCTGCACACGTGCAATTAGGATTTTTTTTAATAAAAATACTAAATTCCGGAATGATTTCCTAGAAAAGCATCATTTGCAACAAAAAAATGAAATTGGAGATTTTCCTTTTGCATGGACATGTTTCAAACCTCTCCTGTAGAATCCACGAAAATCGTTTTTTTAGCGCACATATTCTTGATTTATGAGTGTCAAAAACGTGTAGATCCAAAATTTGGGCCCGACCTGAGGAGGTCGCATTTCGCATTTCATCTCGGACAAAATGCACATACACCAATTGTACTGGGCAGACACCCCCCCCCCCCTCCCATACCTCTATACCCCCCCCCCCCAACCCCTTCTCAGAATCCGATGACGTCATATTTAACTTTTGCATTAAAATTTACACATTACACTCATATTTTAACGTTATTTTCCCACTTGACTTGGATTTTTTACAAATTTTTATTATCACGTAATCACGTTTTTATCACGTATGGTGTTTTTCCAGTAAAATATCGTACAATTTTGAAACTTTTATGAGACATTTTTCATTGCATATGTGAAAAATAATATTTGAATTTCGCAATATTGGATAATTTTTTAAGTGATGCATAACTTGAACTGGATATTTCAACCAAGTGTGTAAAATTGTTGTTATTCTATAATCGACAGTCAAACCAATAAGTTTGTTTTACGAAAGATAGGCCAACCTAATTCACGGAGAATACATATTTCGGATACACAATAACATGGTGAGTTCCATATTTTTTAATAAAAAAATTCATAAAAATTATATTTGACGTAAAGTGTTTTGCAGTTTTTGATAAATCATAATCCTACGAAAGAAGAAGCTGAGAAAATTTTGGAAAGATTTACACGAAAAAGACCACATTCCGATGACCCGCCATCTTGGATAGAAGAAATTTTAAATAAAATGGAACGTGACATAGCTTCTGAGAAGTTACACAAAATTCAAAGGAGTGAGGTAGAGGAGTCTAACAAAGAAGTTGAAGATCAACTCATGTGTAAAAGAAAAGATAAGCTCACAGAAAAATACTTTGAAAAACAGGAGAAAAATCTTTACCTTGTAGAATATGTGACTGATTCAGAAGGAGATCAAGTACCTGCGGAAGATTTTTTATCTGATTTTGAGGAACAAACGTTATATTATTCTAGGAAACCTGCTTCAGATCATGTATATTCATCTGAAAATTCTAGTAGTGAGGTATAATTTTCTATATCATTTGCAATAAAAAGTTAAAAGTATAAATTTAGAGCGTTTTTAACCCAAAAATCCCTCTCCCCTTTCTTTCTTTCGTTGAAAATTGTTCATTACAAACATTTTTCACAATTATTTAACATGGTGTATCTTAAAAAATCACTCAGAAAAAATCTATATCGCAATGAGTACGCACAGCTTGAGACAATTAGCAGAAGCTTTGGCAAAAGAAAAATCAGAGTCTGATTTGGTGCAATTTATTTTACATAAAAAGACAATAGCGCAAATGATCGGCCTACTTTATGAAAACAAAAATGAGATTTTACGTCGCGGTGTAGTGGAAAAAATTTCAAGAAAAATGAAAAATGGAAAAAGCATGACTATTTTGGAGAAAAAACAATTGATGGTACAATTCTTTAACACTAATGATGAAAATACAATTGATAATTTGTTCGAGATATTCTTTGGCGATCAAATTTTGGATTGTGATAATGTAGAAGCAGAATACGATATTGTACAGCAATCACATAAAATCTGCAAAATATGCTACAACAATGAATACGATACCGCTTTCCTACCTTGTGGACACGTTGCTGCTTGTCAAGGATGTGCTTCAAAAACAAGACATTGCCCTATATGCCGAGAGCCATACGTTGAGACTACAAGAATATATTTCTCGTGAAGAAAACAAAAATGAAGTCAACATTTTTTTTGTGTAATGAAAAACTACAACCGACTAAGTTATAAATAAAATTGATTGTAAAACAATGAAATGAGTTTTCTTTCGCATCTGATCAAAGTATCATTATTTTTTTTGTTTTTATGTTGCCATCAACATGAGGAATCATGTGAATTGTTTAAAAGTAGTTGCATGCAATCGAGTAGATTTTGTCAAAGAAGTTCGATACAATCATTTTGATTGTGCTATAAAATGTAATTAAAACAATCCTGCTAATGCTGCAAAGAAAAAATCAGATTACGTTGAGAAAAAATGACAGACGCCACTTTGAAGTTTTTTTTTCACGTGAAGAAAATATTTTGATGCAGAAAAAATGCAAGATGATAAAAAATATGATATCTCTCTGCAGATTTTTTTATGTTGGTAAAATTTTTCAGTGCATTTTCATATTGATTTTTTTCATGATGCATCAATGAAACATGTCGTGTTTTTCTTGATGCATAGATGAAACATTGTGTGATGTTGAAATAATTGATTGTAAAACAATTTCTTTTCACAACAAGACAAAATTCTCACAAATAATTTTATTTCATTGACTTTAATCTTGCTCACATAGCAAATAGGTGTGATTATGAAGGAATCACACCTAATATGTTGAGATGAAAAGGGAATGTTGGTATAGATAAATATTGGCATAATGCATAACCCTGGTGCAATTGAAGTTTCATTTTTTTCTTCATTCTTCTTATCTTAAGAGGATTCAGATTGCAAATATACAAGATTAAAACAATTTACATTTACGTTTTCTCATCTTTTTATTTGACATCATTTGATTTTTATACACATGTTACATTTTAAGAAATATTTGATTTACTTGCTACAAAAGGAATTTCATGAAACAGGCGAAAATAATTGACTGGTGGATCAAAAGTATTGCTGTTTGAAAAATTAGAATTTTCCAATCTTTGCACACCTAAAGATTTACAAGCATTGATGTATCTCTCAAAATATTCTTGTACATACCACTGTACAGAACTATTGTAAATCAAAGTTGCATTTATAAATTCAGAAAGTAACATTAATTTTTCAAATTCTGCAATATTTAGAGATAAACGATCAATTCCATTATTTTGGCTGAGAATAAGTAGTTCAGAATTTTCCACAGCGCAGTAACTACGAATGTTCACGCAGTTGTCAAGTTGAATATTCAGCAACTCCAGTTTCATGTTGGCATCATCCTTTCCAGCATCCTCTCCCAATAATTTCCTTAAAGTTTGTTCATTGGCACAGAACGTTGTCCATGTATTTTGGGTGAATTCTACAGCGTCAATTCCATCCCAGTAGCTTACGGCACATATTTTAGCAACTGGTGAAAAATTCTCTGGAGAAAACCCGATCGTGATAAACAATGTACATGTTCGATTTAGAAAATAGGTGTATGCATTCAGTAGTTCAGGAGTTGTATTTTGTTGTCGATTTCTTGCATATTGTTCCTCATCCTTTCGAAGTTCCTCAGCAGGATCAGGATTATATTTGTTGAAGTGCTGCTTTGCCTTCATTACATTTGGAACTTGATGTGATCTTTCTTTTGTCTCCATATTTTCAGATAAGTTATTTTGTGATTTATCACTTTTCACTAAGAAAATGTCTTCCACTCATCAATAAATCAGGGATACAAATGAGACTTTTTTTCCAATGTTCAAATTCCTATAAAATATTTTAGGATCTTTTGATCGTACTGACGAAATTTCCCGAGAAAATTATGCAAACGTATGCAAAATGTTTGTTTCATACACGATGAAACATGTTTGGACATGTCATGTCATGTTCATATCTCAGAATAAAGTCTAGAGGTAGGATGCGAGGGGCAAATAGAACATTTTTCTAAATAACAAGTGAAGTTACTTTTTTTTAAATTGTTTTTCAATATAATAAATAAAATTTTGTTAAGATTTATTCAGGGGAGGATGAAGCTTTACGGTCAAGAACTAAAATTAATAGTATTCAGTGATGAAGTGCTAGTGAGTGCAAAGCTAAATTTCTTTTATCAGTGTAAGAACGCAAATGTTTGACTTTATTTTAGTGAGTATCGCTTGAATTTTATTTTTTATGCCTATTCTACTGAGAGTCATCTTAAAAAAATTGATCTTCTACTAAAGAAAGAGGATTTCATCTTCGATTTTGTGATATGTGCCACAGAAATAGACATAAATTTGATAATGAGTCATCAATGAAAAATGCATAAGTTAATTCAGCATCCCAGGTACCGAATTATAGAAGTGTATACAACATTTCATTCATAAAAATCAATTTTATATGAAAAGTCGGTTCCTATTTTATTTCACTCTGCTGCCATTTCTCCACATAATCAAATTCTTAGGTAAATATTGTACATATATTTAAAGATATTTTTCATTTTGCTAAATTATAATAAGAGAAAACACAAATCAATAATTCACTTTGAATAATTTTGTTCTGTAATGTTGTAAAAATTCTCTAATGTCAGAGAAAAAGAACATTGTAATACAAAGTTATGAGAAATCTAACACTTTTTCCATATTTTCCCACTTGCGATCAAGAGAGTTAAATGATTCATACACAAGACAAGAAATTTTGCCCTCATTGACATTTTTTTCATTCATCTTTTAATTCTTTTATTTGATGCATGATACAAGAGATCATTTTCGAATAATCCCACAATTGTATAGATATGCATAGCAACATCTTTGATCATCAGTTTGTTTATTTGAAAATTGGGGATCTTAAACCCAGATTCTTGAAATTTCATTGCAGTCATCATCTGATATAAGCAGAAATTCAATAAATTTTCACGAAATTTATCACTTCTTATCTGAAATAACTGAATGAAAAATATTTTTTAGACAAATTGCATAAAGATCGTTTGATCGTATCATCAAGAGATGTGAATGATGTCAGATATAATCAAGTAAGTGCAAAAGTATGATATTTTTCGGTAATTTATGTTACAATTTAAATAAAAAAGACAAATATTGCAAACAATATTGAAATACGCAAGCTCAAAAGTTGCATGCTTTGAAAAAAAACTGTTTACATGCAAATCTCAACTCAATGACGTTTCAATATCTATTGATCAATATCCAATGAAAATGGTTTAAATTGCATGACGGCATCAACATCATGCTGTTAACCAATGAAAATTATTGATAGTTCTTATCGTCAGTAAAATTAGTGAATATTGCGAAATTCCGCTCAATTTTACAATTATATTGCGCACTGCAAGACATTTTTCCATGTTGCTTCATTCCTCTGAAGGAATCAAATTGTCGCGCAAAGACTCATATAAATAGTCTCTCCCATATGGTCTCGAGCGCGCGAAAAGGTCTCAAATTGCATTTGCATTTTTCCACACTTGGACAGTGCATAAGCCAGAGACTAGAGAGAATCCCGCTTACTGCATAGGAAAGACTTCTGGCAAACCTTCTATCATGGCACGAGTGGCATAATGGATAAGGTGCTGGACTCGCAACCGAGAGGTCTGGTGATCAATTCCCATGGACGGCAGATCTTTTCACATACATTTGTATAGGGGAAAAAAAAATACATGAGAAAAAGTCCACCAAAGTAATTTCCGTTAATTCAAAATGACCATCAAAAAGCGCGCAATATCAAAAAGTTCAAAGTTCCAAAAAGTTCAAGATGGCCGTCTAGTGCATTGCATTTAAAAAAAATAACATCATTGTGCTCCACGGAGAGTTTTCATCAGCAAATGTAGTATGTACATCACTGTGCTCCACGGAGAGTTTTCATCAGCAAATGTAGTACCAACATCACTGTGCTCCACGGCAGACTTGTGGTATATACATCATTGTGCTCCTCGGCAGACTTATGGTATATTATATACATCATTGTGCTCCTCGGCAGACTTATGGTATATTATATACATCATTGTGCTCTCCATAACATCATCGTGCTCCATATTCAATTAAAATTATTAACCAAAAAATCAGATTCATGGTTCAGGGGATGGTAGCGGGGGGTGCGGGGGGCGGGGGAATCGGCCTGATTCCCACGCTGCTGTCCCCTTTCCTACGACATGTCCATGGAATGTCCGAGGACATTTACATCACGCTGCTGTCCCCTTACTACTATAATGTTATGTGGCATTCTAGACATTCTTATAGTCGCATTATATGCTTTCTGAGACACTTTAATTAATTTTCTAATTCAATAAACAATTAATTTATTAAAACACAATAAAACTGTTCTTCATTTCTAAAAACAATTATTGAAAAAAATGTATTGTAAAAAAGGATGGTTTTTATTCTAATTCAAGACATAAAGTCTTTGTTATCCTAGTGATTTTTATATAACCCGGAATATTTTTTTTTTATTTTATTATGTATACACATTCCATTTTTACAATGTACAGTCGGTTGTTACATTTAAACGGTTATAATATTAGCAATAAGAAAAAGGAGAATCCCTCAAAGATGAATTCCCCATCATTGCAAACGATAGAGAGGTATCTTTGGTTTTTGACTGCACACCGTAAGAGTGGAAGAAAGTTTAGAGACTCAGACGAGGTTCAAGAAGAACACGTTTTGTCTGAGTCTGTAGTAATCATAGAAAAAAAATTGAAAACAAAGACATTATAAATATATTAAATCTAAAGTAATATACGATAGGGGAGACCGGGGCAAAAAGTCACAAAAAGGATATTTTATTTTTTTACAGGCTACTCGAGCGCTTCAAAAATTTCTTATTAGCGTAGTTTAATAGGAAATTTACCGCTCTACAACTTTATGAAAGTAATATTACTCTATTTTGTAAGGAAATACGTTTATCGAGCCGATTTCTAAAAGGTAATTTTGTGACTATTCTCAAAAATGCTGGGGCAAATAGTACCAGACATGGGATATTATCATATTTTGATTCGCTTCATTATGGGCTTCCGTAAATTTGAAAAACAAAATATCTAGAGGACATATTTTCATAGAAAATTTATTCATCTAGACCTTTGTAAAACACCGTTTTCTCTGCGAACAAAGTGAGAAAATGAGAAAAGCGCTTCTCAAGTTATTTTAGAAAATACACACAAAAGACTGCAAATCGTTTGACTAATGCAAACAACAAGCGGCGAGACATGATAACGACGTTTCTTTTCGCCGTGAGACATCAGAAATTGCTTCGCTTTTTGTTACTTTTTGCTCTATACCTTTTGTTACTTTTTACCCCAAGTGGCCATCTTTAATAAAAGGATTTCTGGAGAAAAGAACCTTTGTGAAATTCTAAAATAGATAGTGGATTCGTATTCAAAGAATCCAAATTATTTTTAAAAAATATATATACACCAGTGCATCAATTTTAGAAAATAAATAGGTAATAATTGTTATCTTCTGCAAGCAAAATATTTCAAAAATAGGGCTAAAAATTTCGATATTTTTTATTTTCTAAATTCCTTGTTCAAAATCTAAGAAACTTACAACATTGAAGAAGATCTATGGAGACTATCTATAGAAAAAAAATTGAGCCGTTATCTTTTTTACCTTGGAAGATTTTGAGTTTTTCGATTTGTGACTTTTTGCCCCAGTCTGCCCTATGTATTCCATTGAAAAACAAAAAAATAAAATACTGATTTTGAGCAGATTTTGTAAAATTATTTTAACAAAACTCAAATGCAATAAGAATAATTAACATTATTGGGTCCCGGTCAAAATCACAATATGGAAAATCCCATGAGCAAAAAACCCGGAAGCCGAGATCCTAAAAGCCAAATCCCAACCCCAAAATGCCGAATGCCAAAATTCCGAAATCTTAACCCTTTAAGGACGAGAAGGTCAAAAATTGAGGGTCAGAAAAAATCGTTTTTTCTGACTTTTTAGAGCAAAACACAACTGTTTATGGCCGTAGGAAAGATTTCATTTTTGGGTCACCGGTGACCCAATCGTCCTTAAAGGGTTAAAAGGATCACGGATGCTGGAGATCAAGGAACATTTTATGTGTTTTCGGAAATTATTCTACAAATTTCCCTCCGTATAATTTCGTCCCTTTCACAATTTTGATCATGCGGAATTTTGGATTTCAGGATTTTGGCTTTTCGGAATTTTGACCCATTCGGAAATTTATCTCTTTCCAATTTTGATTTTTAGGGATTTTGGCGATCAGGATTTAGCTTTTGGCATTTTGATGAGTACCGAATATTTTTACAAAATTATTCTACTCAAAAAACGAATGAAATATAATATATCTGTTTTAAGATAAATCTGAAAGGGTCTTGGTCAAAATCCCGAAAGCCAAAATCTCGAATTCTTAAAAGTGTCACGATTGCGTTTGCGGGAGGGAAAGGGAAATTTTCTGTTTCTTGGGAAATTATGCTATACACATTATCCTCCAGATAATTTCATCCCTTTCAGGATTTTGAACATTTGGGATTTGGCTTTCGGGACTTGGGTTTTCGGGATTTTGGCCCTTTCGGAACTTTGACGTTCGGAATTTTGGCTGCCTCCTATCTGAAATGCAAAGCAAAGAAAAAAAAATTCTAATACTAAATTAAATTTTGAAAAGCTTATTTGCATTCTCTTAGAAAGATCTTTCAAATTTTCAAATTTCTTCAAGTTTTTAAACTAAAACATAAAAAAGTGAGCAATAAATTAATATTAAGAGGTTCCGTGGGTCAAAATAGACAAAAAAAACAGCAAATTTTTCTTTATTTTCACAATACAATAAAAAAAACTTTAATTCAAGCTCTTAGGTGTACAAAAATACGGCATTTTAATTATATTTTCTGAAAGTTTCGTTTAAAAATTTTGAAAATTCAACCAATGGGCCTGGATTTTCGAAGACCTTTGTGAAAACAACATACTTTTCTGTGCCTTTCCATATTGAAAAGTCGGCTGTTAGAGGAATAATACCCAAACAACTAATTAGTTATTAATATTCATATAGTATAGTATTTTATTAATTAACATAAAATTAATGATAAATATTTTGCTAATTTATTATTGATCTTATTAATTATAATAATAAATTATAATTAGTATGACTTTAGGGAACTTTACAAATTAAAAGTAAAATTTACATTTGGGCAGTGAAAGGTCAAATTTAAGCAGTATACCGAGTATAACTTATTTAGAGCGTTCAAAGCAATAAAATTATCATTCAAGTTTAAGCAAAGCAAAAATAAAATTGTTTTTCATTTTAAATGCAATCATCTTTGAAATTAATTATACACTGAGAAAAAAAAAGAAAGTGCGATTAACTTTTTTTTCCTCGTAACTTTAACACTTTTAAGGTGTAAAAATATATCAACATTTTTTAATGTACAATGTTAATTTTACACCTTTTTGAGGGTAAAATTAACATGAAAAAGGGTAACTTTAACCCCTAATACACCCAAAAAGCATAATATTTACACCGATTTCGGATCAATACTGCAGGGTAAAATTAACATTTCCGGAATGTTATTTTAACTTTTTCGGATTTCTCTCAGTGTATAAATTAAACTCCTTTCCGTACATTATTTAGGCTTTTTCTAATTTTAATATTTCACTCACCTCTAATTTTTTGTTACTCATTTAAAATATTATCTCATGCCATCTTCATAGATTTCTTAGTACATTTTATCTAAACTTATTGCTAAGTATTATTAAATCTTATTAAATATTATGTTTCTTGAGCAAAAGTTTGCGATCGATTAAGCATTTTTTAGTAAATTAACTTATTTATGTATTTCATAAGTTACTGTACGAAAAACTTGCTTTATTTCTCTGAATTTGTATTGGAGGATGCATCTAGAAAACCCTTCCGAAATATTCTGCGAATTTTTCAACATTAGACTATCGCACGCAAAACGTAAAACTAACTTAAAATTTTCATAAGTTGTTTAGGAATATAGTGCCCGCTCTCTAATCCGGATCGACGTAATCCGGACGTGTTGTCGACGGTTACATTTAAAATCATATTGAGGTCATGTATGCATGTATGTTCAGCAATGAAAATGAATTATCCTGTGATGTTTTTGTTTAATAAATGAAGTATAATAGCATAGAATTATCTAATTATGTCTTTTTAATCTTCTTTAAAACTTTTATACTAATTCTACAAAAAAACCATGTATTATATTTTCGAGACGTTGAACAAATTCAAAAAATCCATCCAGATTACGAAGCGGACATCTGTCATTGTCTCCCAATCATCCGGATTACAAAGCGGGCACTGTACTGACTTTTTAGTACGCAAAGGCATTTAAAACTTTTTGGAATTATTAATATATTTCTTCAGCCCCATAACTGACGTGCTCATTATGTTCTTTTATTCTTTTTTTTGTTACTTGGGATTACTAGAATGAATATTGTTTATTTCTGTCTCACATAATTTTCTGCTCATTTTATTTTATTCTTTTTTATTTTAATAATTTTCCAATCAATGTTCCCGAATTTGCATTGACCAAAATTAGAGATATTAATAATTTAAATTGATGTATGACCTTAGTAGTGCAATTTCTCAAACCTCTTCCAGGGGCAATTGACGGCTGGGTTATTCACACTTTGCATTTCTGTAGCCGCATCTCCTTTAAGATGTAAATATCAAGGGAATGATTTTTATTGCAAGCAAGTTCAACAAGATTTATTTTAATTAGGAAATCAAGTTTCTGAAGAAATTTCTCAATTGAACAACTTATTCTTTAAAAAAGAAAGAAGGTTTTGAGAAGAAGTTCGTGGAACTTCCAAGGGTGTGTCCAAAGAGTAATTTAATTTAATTGGTGATTCTTTTCATGTGATTTTTTAAAGGGCCTCGAGAGTGGCTGGCGGAAATACTACAATTTCCGATGTCAACCAGTTGACTACAGCAAAAATCCCATCGCAATGAGGATGGCGCGTGCCGTATGGGCTTACTACATGTGCAAATTGGTTGAGCTCCTGGACACGGTATTCTTCGTTTTGAGGAAGAAACAGAACCAAATCTCTTTCTTGCATCTCTATCATCACACGCTTATGCCAGTTTGTGCCTTCATTGGCCTCAAATACTTTGCCGGAGGACATGGTAAGATTGCTTTTTAATCTATCTTCATTTTGGCAAATTCTCATCTCGGATAAAACCTATTTAAAATTAGTCATTCTGGGATTTTTTCCGTAAAAAATATTAAAAGCTTTTCGGAAGAAAAGTCATACCCAGTGTTGTTAAAACAGTGGCCGCTAAAATAACAGAGTCAGTCAAGAAAAAAAGGGATTTCAATTAAAAAATTCAACATTACTTACCCCAATTTTCGAGTTACTTATTACTTATTATTTTATAATTTTATTCAAAAGAAAGGCTTGTCAAAGAGATATTTTTTTTAACATAAAAACAAATGAAAAAGTTTTATAAAATCGGCGGCTAATGAGATGTTGTTAAAGTTTGCTAAAAGGATGTTTATTCGGATGAAATGTGAGAAAAATCTTATCAAATTGGAAAACACTATTCTTTTGACAAAATTTTATTTAAATTCAGTTGGTCAATTTTTATAAATAAATCTTTTCTTCCATATTAGGCTTAACCGTTTTCTAAAAAACTAAATATGCTTTTTCAAAAAAATCTAGAGGTGACCCGGACAAACGGATTGCAGATTTGAAGTCCTTAAATGACCCTCTAACAAGTTTTGGCACTCTCGTCAAAGACACCCACAACGTGTCGCACAGTGTAGTTAATAGAAATGTGTGAGTCTCTTAGGAAAAATAAAAGAAAATTCACATTATTCGAAGGCATGAACGTTCGAAGGGAGAATACTTTCCCGTAGGTACCTAATAATTCTTTAGAAAAGACGAAGTTCTTAATCAAAGATCCCCTCAATTCTGAATAAAATTCTTCTGACTTAATATAAATGTATATTTCATTTAAAGGTAAACTAATAATTTAAGCACTAATTCATAATCTGCAATTAAATTCTTAATTTTAAATTGTAAGTTTCTGCCATGAAGCTAAAAAATAACAAACTTTAAAATCACGAAGTTGATGTGGAAATGACAGACTCCTTCAAGATTTTTTTAATGTTGAGGCTGGCAAAAAGACCTTTAAAATTTTATTGGTTATGGCAAAGCTTCAGCTTTAAATAGATATCAATTTAGTTAGAAACTCTTTCTGGGTACCTCCTTCCTATCCTCTCAACTCTGACCAACCTTTAATAGATAATTTATTAAATTAAAATTACTCCCGGACAATCACTTTCTGAAACTTCGTCCCTGATCACAAACCAACCTGGAATTGATAATTCTCAATAATTCGAAGACTGAAATTTGGCCAGACACAATTTTTCTTCCAGCAGCTTTATTTCACACCGAATTATCACTACATTTCTCCAGAATTTTCTTTAACGAATCTTCTTCTTCTTCGAATCTTTTTGACTTTATTTCTGTCGGAATTAACACACGTGTGCTAAAAAAATTATTTAAGAATCCGGAAAAGCTCTTGGAAAGAGGGTTCGATTGATGCATTTTCTATGTTGCCGGAGTTTTTGGCCAGAGGCAGTGCATTTTATTATGTTTTATCACAGTGAAAATGTCTTTTTATAGACATTCAGATCTTTCGCACCGGGCGGGACTCGAATTCACAACACTGCGAGTCAAGCCGGGGCCGGGGATCGATCTGCCCAAGAGCCAACGGTCTTGCCTATTGCGTCACTGGGATCCCTTACTCTGAATTAAAAAATTTTAATTTAGAAACTAAATATTTAACTTAAACCTTAAAGCTTTCTTTATTTTATAATTGAGAAGGATACTTCGAAAACTGAAACTATGCTTACAAATCTATTTTATAAGTTTAATAGAAAATTTTATTGGCTATTTCTATTAAATTTTCTATTAAACTTATAAAATAGATTTGTAAGCATAGTTTCAGTTTTCGAAGTATCCTTTTAAATTATAAAATAAGTAAGTTTTAAAATTTAAGTTAAATATTTAGTTTCAAAATTTTTTTTTTTTAATTCAGAGTTAGTTATCCCAGTGGCGCAATAGGCAAGACCGTTCACTCTTGGGTAGATCTGAAGTGTATACACTTCGTCCATATACAACATTTTATAAGCTTGTTTTTAAATGCGATATTAATGCTCAAATGAAAATGGAACACTCACTCAAAGAGGGAAAATTTGTAACTGTATTGAGCTCACGGGATTAGTTCATTACTTTTAGACTGATATTATTATAGTTTTTCTTTGTCTTGAATTATTGCAATAATTTGGTGTTCAGTTTTGAGAGAACGTAGGAATTTTTGAAAAAAAGAACAACTTCAAAATCATTTAAACTTAAAATTTGATATTGATATTTATTTATCTCAATAAGATAGGGTCCGCCCCTCTTACATTGTTTGATAAAAAAAAGAATTTTTGAAAAAAAAGTGATAAGAATAAAATTACATTCTCATTACGTGCAATGAAAAATGAGCAAAAGAGAAAAGAATCATAGAAAAAAATTAAGCAAAAATTAAGCAAAAAGAGAATGAATGTTACTAGATCACATCTATAATTTGTGAAATATAATCGTTAATATCATTAAACAGATCGAGCCTTCCTTAAAATCTGCAAATTTCTTTTGCGATAATCAAAAAATCATCTTAATAGCGTTAAATGGTAGAAAAGATCTCGCTCATACACATCAGCAGCGATGGGAAAATGGGCTAGCCAAAAGAATCTAAACTCTAAACGAAGTGTTCCGGGTTCGATTCTGGCTTTGTGCTATTTTTTTTAAATCTTTTTATATTTTGATTTTTTAATACAGTCGTCCCATTTTATCTTTGATTTAGTAGAAATCATATTAATACCATCAAATGCTAGAAACGATCTTGTTCCCCTTGCTCATAATAAGCATCAGCGGTAATGGTGCAGTGGGTGCAGTGGTCAAGATGAAAGAATCTGGGCAAATTGTCTTGAGTTCGATTCTGGCTTTGTGCCGCTTTATTTACTTTTTTAATTTGATTTTTTACAGTAATTGTATTTTATCTTTAATTTAGTTGAAATCATATTGCTAGCGTCAAAAGAATCTGCGCCAAGTGTCTCGGGTTCGATTCTAGCTTTATGCCATTTTTTTTCTTTTTCGTATCGCGATTTTTTACTACAGTGATAGTCCTTTATTTTTATTTTAGTTGTTTTTCCGGTAATGTAAAATATTTCTCGGAGCGTTAAAAAGAATGCTTAAATCATATTTTCATTCAATGTGAACTTTGCACTCTGTTTTTATAATTATTTCATTAAAATCTTCGATTCACAATACATGTGGATTTTTGTAAAGAAATTACTGAATTAAAAAGTGCACAATCACAACATCTACATCGACTAAATATTCATAAAGTTCCCGTGTTTGAGACTCATCAGTGACCCTAATATTGTATCTGCTACTGTAGCTCTTTTATCTTTTCGAGCGGAAATTCAGAACACGATGCGAGTGACCTTCTATGGATGCGCACCAAAATCTCTCTAAGAAAAAAATATGCTTAAAAAAATTAATTAAATGAAATTGAAAAGGTCATATATTTTTTTTAATAAATTTACCTCATTGAATTTCGGTGAGGTGTATATCGTAGTGTGAAAAAAATAATATTTAAATTTATGGATGTACTTTGGGAAGTGTTGCAAGACTTTTTTTGATTGATGCAAATTCCTCAGTTTAAAACCAGATAAATTTCATTATTGAGATTTATATAAAGTTATTTATGATGCATCACGAGGGACAAATCATCTTGAGGCTTTTAATGTTGAAATTTCCAGAGAAAATCGCATGTGGAAGTGTTTTCTTTGTCGTTGAATTTCAAGGAGGATCACAGAAATTTAGCTTTTTTTCTCTTCTGGATCTTATGATCTTATTGTGTGATACATGTTGAGGAAATCAAAATTCAGCAGCATGATTCACAATAATGCTGCAGACGAACCATTAAGATGTAGTTAATTGCTGTCTCCAGTGTTGATAAATTTAAAAAAATGAATAAAAAGAGTGTGATCTTTTCTTTGATGCAGGAACCCTCTTGGGGCTCATAAACTCCTTCATTCATGTGATAATGTACATGTACTACATGCTGGCGGCGATGGGGCCAGAGGTTCAGAAACATCTGTGGTGGAAGAAATACTTAACAACACTGCAAATTGTAAGTATCAATCTTGGAGATATTTTGTTTTATTCCTATTTTTTTTTTTGCAAAGACCAGTCCAAGGTGATCTAGGTCTAAACATTCCGCAGAATCCTCCATCCAGTCGTCCTCTTTTGCTTTTCTTTTATTTTTATAGCAGAGTTAATGGTGCTTGAAATGTAGTTTTAAGATACTTTTGCGTGAATTTTACAATTTCATTGATAAATATCAAAACAACACAAAAAAAACTGATTACTATCTCAACAATTCCGGCATTAACATTCAGTTTTATATTAAAAGTTGTATATTAAAAGCAAAAAAACGTTTACCCATTCGCTTGTTTTTATCGAACGCCAATAAAACGTCGCTTTTATCAACAACCCAGAATATGACGTCCCAGAATATGACGATTATGCAAATACTACTACACAGAAAAAAATATATTATAAAAATGTTCGTAAATGTTTGTGAATTCCTATTGGGGAGTTACGAAATGCTCGTGAATCGTATAACCCACAAACAAGTTCGTAAAATTTTGTACTTTTTTCACAAACATTGTTCGTAACATGATCATTTCACGAACATTTTTTTTACTTTTACAAACATTTTCTCGTATATATTCGTAAACAAACAAAAAATGTTCGTAACATTTTGTCCTTTGTTCGTAAATTTTTGCCAGACAAACAAAAACTTACGAACAAATGACAAAATTTTACGAACATTTTTTTGTGTGTTTACGACCATTTTTGCCGGACAAACAAATACGAACAAATGACAAAATTTTACGAACATTTTTTCCAGACAAACAAAAACTTACGAGCAAATACGAACAAAAGACAAAATTTTACGAACATTCTTTTTGTGTGTTTACGAACATTTACGAACAAATGTTTGTAAAAGTACAAAAAATGTTCGTCAAGTGATCATGTTACGAACAATGTTTGTGAAAAAAGTACAAAATTTTACGAACTTGTTTGTGGGTTATACGATTCACGAGCATTTCGTAAGTCCTCCATAGGATTTCACAAATATTGACGAACAATTTTACAAAATATTTTTTTCTGTGTAGTTTATTTTTATACTCAGATAATTTTTATGAGTATCCCTAGGAGATAATATCCTGATATCATTTTAAAAATCTAGAATTTTGAAAAAATATAATCAATAAAAGAAAAATATATTTATAGAGCTTTTAGGGTCTGTTGAAGCAGAAAAAACTTCTTTTGGCTTTTCATTGTTTATTACCATCATACAGAAATTACAATGTAGAAGTTAGAGGTGTCTATGCCAGCGTCCACCGCCATCTTAGCATAGGTATTTGACCTCCAGAGCTAAACGACGACGTGGAAAAGCTAAAACAGAAATTATACGCCAAGAGAAATAATATTTAGGCTCATTAAAAAATTTAATTTTAACAATAAAAATGGGATGAACAGTTCTTGTCAAACAATTAACCGAATGATCAATAAAAAAAAACAATATGATTTTAGTAACTTTAAATAATTTAAATAATTAAAAGAGAAAAGCAATATACATGTAAAAAATCAGATACGTAATAGATCCATAATGCAATTTTACAGAGCTATAATACAATTATATAAGTAATTAACAGAACAGAAGTTGGTAGAGTATTACATTTTAGTTAATAAAAAAAAATAAACAATTATAAATCGCTTTAATTAATGCTGAAAACGCTGAAAACGTCAAGATACTTTATAGTTTCTTCATTTTTCCTTTACAAAGAACGATTTATTTATTTTTGGACCATATTTCCATATTTACAATTCATTTTTCCTAATCAATTTTATCAAATTACTGATATTTTTTCTGCAGTCGTAAAAATTATATTTTTGCAAAAAAAAACATTTTAAAATTGTTCAAGAGGACCTTTATGACAAGCAGAAAATACATTTCCAAGAATATTTCTTTTTCTTGCATTTACAATTTATGATTTTCGTTTTATTTAAATACTGCCAAATTTTCTTTTTATTTTGAATTTTTACCAAGATACTAAATCAATATTGGATTAATATTGAAATATGGATCACGTAACAAGACTAAAAATTGATCACAATATTAGAATCATTCTAGACCAAGATTATTAATTTTTTTTGGATCGAAAATTACATTGAACAGTTGTTAGAGAAATGTGCCTAATTTCGGACAAATACACACCAAAATTACTTTGCACCCCTGCTTTTCGTAAGCTTAACTTTAATTCTAGAATTTTAGAATGATCTAAATATCACCCTTTAGTGCTAGAATTTAAGAAAAAACTTATGGAAAGCAAAGAGGGAGCAAAATCACCCGTATCCAGGATTGTTCAATTTTTTTATGTTATTTACTTTTTATGAGGAATGTTTGAATCTTGAAAAATAATTTATCGGCCTTGTTTTCTTTAAAATAAGTCTTAATACATTTTAAATTATTTAACAAAAATATTGATATTGTTTTGTATGCGATATCGGACACCAAGTTTATCGAAATGTTTCCTTTTCTTTTTCGATATTTTTTGAACGAAAAATATGATGGATTTTGGTATGCTTAATTTTGGATTTAAAGAACTAATAACTGATAAAACTGTTAACACAAATCTCTTAAAGGCCATCCTTAATAATCTTTACAATTTTATTTGAAAATCGAAATAAAATTACTTGTACTTCACCTCAGCCAAGCAAGACTGATAGCAATACTAAGTATCGATGAAACAACAGTAATTTAAATTATATTTGATATTAGGAACAATAAATATTTAGAAAAAAATTACTCATTTAATAGTCGAAGATTATTCCATAATTTTAATAAATTTATTTGAAGTAACCTATGTTTCACTTAGGCAGTAAAAAAATTAAACTGAGCAGTAAAATATTTAATTATGGTCAGTAAAAAACTTAAATCTTTAGAAAAATGGGTCTAATTTATATATTTAACATTTAAAATTGTTGCATATAGAATGAAAAACCTTTTATTTTCCCTTTGCCAAAACTTGGACGATAATATCACTGTTTCAAATTTTTTTGTTACTGCTCAATTTAAACTTTTTACTGCTCATTTATACAATGCCTTTAAAATCTAACTTTTGGAACCAGCATGTAAGGTCATCTTGCAGTGACGTTACAAACAAACAATATTATGAAAAGTTTTGCATAATTTTAAAACCTTTTTATAACATCAAAATTGTGTATTTCGGTCCACTAAATAGAAGATCATTCTAGAATTTTTATTAAAAAAAAATATAAAACACAATCAAGACACGAAATCCTGTCATTTAAAGCATTTTAAAGAATGTAAAGAGATTCTTGTTCTATAGATTTTTAGGAAAACTTAATGCTTTCTATAGGTATTTTATATCACAGAAGAGTTTAATAAAACGTCTTTTTTTATTTCGAAGCAGATTATAAGAATTCCAAAAAAATCTTCAGTTTCTTCTATACATAAGACAGGCTTTTTTTATCAAAAAATATTTCAAAATTACCTTCTTGTCTATAACAGAATTAAGAGGAATAGAATTTATCATCTACTAAAATTATTCATAAAATTTATTTCCCTCAAAATCGATTTTGCAAAAGGTATTATCCTAAATGATTCGTTCGTCATTTTCTAAAGATTGTAAAATCCTAAGAAAAAATCAAGCCTGCCAAAAAACTCACTCAAAAATAATATAAATACCCCTGACGCTAAAAAAAAGTCGTTTTTTTATTGTGCTACAATAACAGTTAAGCTCGTTAAAAATCTTGCGAATTATGGTCTTTCTCTAGAAGTCCTAAAAGAGACATAAACTCGTTGAAATATCAATTAATTCTAATGTTGTCGCGTAGAACGTTTCATCATTTGGAAATTCTACAAATATTTTCAAGAATACCCGGATGGTCTTGAATGAGTATTTTACGAGATTTTATCTCTACTGAATCCAGCAATATAATTTATGGCAACACATTAGGATGAATAATTCATGAAGTAAACAAAATGGGTAAAATACGGTACATCCCTGATTATCTGTATGGGATTTTAGTGGGATTTCTTATTATTCATCCTTTAATTGTGGTTGCTCTAAAAATCTAAAATCTTCATCTGGGAGCATTTCAACTTGGAAATGCATTTTGCAAGTTCACCAAACTTGTTGCTCTTTTGACTCACCAGTTGCATTGTTAGGGGGGTTGGAGGAGGAGGAGTATCAAGAGTGGATGACTTTGGTGCAAAATAGTGTGTAAGAAGTGGAGGTAGTTGAATGACTTTTCTGGTTTACATTGTGAATATGAGCCTGGGTCATGGTTACTTGATGTCATCAACAGAGAAACCGCACAAAAAATGCGTAAAAGAATAAATAAAAAGAATATTTAGAGTTTTTT
This sequence comes from Phlebotomus papatasi, assembly GCF_024763615.1. Taxonomy (NCBI): domain Eukaryota; kingdom Metazoa; phylum Arthropoda; class Insecta; order Diptera; family Psychodidae; genus Phlebotomus; species Phlebotomus papatasi. Next base: position 32,824,697 of record NC_077222.1, read on the forward strand.
TTCGAGATTTTTAATTTAAAACAGAGTTTAGGAAAAGCAGGATGGTGCGCAGGGTAAATGAAGATTAGCAATACCCAAGACAGAGGGATCGATCAGACAAAGATGATCGATCGATGACGAAGTGATAATGGAAAATGCGCTTATAACAACAGGATGTCATAATATTGCACTCCTTATTACCATTATAATCTGTAAAATAAAATTTTACACCAAAAAGTTGCGTTTCAGACAAGGGGCAAAATTGTACCAATGCATCCTTTTCTTTAAAGGCTGTAAAAGACATATTAGTTCTGTTGGTAAAAAAAATCTTATAAGGCATATTTTGTAGTTTTATAAAAAGGCTCTCCAAGACGAAAAAATTTGAGGCGAAATTAGATCCTGAGATATTAATATTTTTTTTTAAAGAGAACCGTGAAACTGATACACTGGTAAAAATAAAAGGGTCAAATTGACCCTTTTCCAAAGGATGGATCATATTTGACTCTTTGAAAGGGTCACCAGGTACCCTTCGAAAGGGTCACGGTTTTGACATCTATTTAATTCCGGAATAAACGAATAAAAAAACAATGAAAAAGTGATCTTTGGTGTTCGCTCAGATGAGAGAAATATGATATCAGTAATAAGTTTACAATAAAACATGATTATTCGTGATAAATGTGCATACTAAATTTCAAGAGATACAAAAGTGAACCTTTCAAAGGGTCAAATACAATCCATCCTTTTGAAAAGGGTCAATTTGACCCTTTCATTTTTACCAGTGTACAATTTTGCCTCACACTGTACATAAAAAAGCTCCATAGGGGAAAGTCGTCTGCCTTAAAACGAAAAATGGAGTTCCAAATTTAAGATTTTTTTCTGAAGAATCCACAAAATGGATTTTATTTTCTACTAGGGTAAATGTCCTAATTCAAAACCATTTCCAGACGTTTTAACTTTAACAGAAGATTCAATATATTAAGTTCATATTTTTTCTGAAGAGAATTACATAAATTTGTTCCTTGACTCTTCTAGAATGTGACTGTTTAGTGAAAATTCCTTAGATATAATTTGAAAACTTCTTACATACAAGAAATATACGCGAGCGTAAAATGCTTCTATTGGAAACATATTAATCCAAATGGAGACAAGGGAAAGTTTCTAATTGGAGACAAACAGTGTAAGTGAAACCGCGACGAAAGGCTTCCAAAACCTTGTTGAGTTGCTCCTGAGTGCAGGATTTGTTCTTATTTCTGGTCTTTTCTCCTTTCCCATCTAAAACAATAAGAAAATCTCTCCAAAAAAAATCATATTTCTAGGGTTTCCTATTAAAGCATTTGTAGACACTTCAGAAAAACCCTTTTTGTTCACGAAATAGGTAATTATTTCATTTGAAAACTTCACGTACCGTTAACAATAAAGATTAGCACTTAATTTAACTAAAATTAGTCAGAAATATGACATAAATGTTAAACAAAACGAGTAAACAACAATCACCTTATTGTGTTTTTCATTGGAAAACATGGTCGATCGATGAAAAATTCGATGGTAAAAAGGTACACTTTTAATTTTTCTGAGAAATTAACAAATCAAAATTTGAGAATATGAATGGATTTTCGCTTTATTTGGAGCAAAATTAACTAAATAATGAAACTGTGGTATAGAAAATATATAAATATAATAATTTATTACTGTATTTATCATGAAAACAATGACGTTTCCATTTGAAGTAGCGAAAAATTTCCATTTGGAGCAGGTTTTGAATTAGCTTAATTTACCCTACACCAAAAAATTCTCTTGTTCATTCGGCGTATATGATTACCTCATTTAGCACTCGCAAGTCCTCAGTTTTTCCTTCTGAGGAAATTAAAAAAGTGATGTCGATTTGTATGAAGGCAGCTGGCATAGTCTGCCTTCAAACGCGAGGCAGCTACCTTTAAATGTTTTTTTTTCACTGAGAATATTGAATCAATAAAACTAAATGGGCTATAAATGATTAGATTGAAGCCTAACGCACTCACTAAAATCATCACTGCAGTCAAAAGACATTAAACAATAACTTTTCTTCACATTTTTCTGAAGCACTGTTTTGCACATGAAAATTTGGAAGAAAAAGCCATTGAAGTTGAAAATTGTCAACTTGAAACATCCCGGCCGGAGCAAGATAGCAGGTTATAAGTATTTGTATGACGTTCGTCAGAGAAAAGTAGGAGTTCGATTTCACATGTTTCGATATATGGAAAGATAGAATTTAAAGGCACACGACATTAGCATTTAAAGGCTGCTGCAGGGTGATATTTGCAAATTTTTGCCACCCACAAAAATCGTGTTATCTGAACCAAAATGTATTAACAGAAATATTAAGCCTGATTAACCTTCTATGTGTCACAATGGAAGATTTATTTGTAAAATGATTTTTACTATGAAAAATCACATAATTTGTGGAACATCAAAATTACAGTTTAGAGCTCATTTTCATTTTTTTATCTAGCATCTAGGAAATAGGAGCTAGGCTCTCCATTTTTTGATGATTTGTGAGGATGATGGATAGCTACCTAATAGTTAATAGAATTAAATTTATGCTTTTGAGAACAACGAAAAAATCGCAACATTTGAAGGCTGCTGCATTTAAAGGCAGACGACTTTCCCCTACCTCTTAAATCATATTCGCAAAATTAAAAATAAGACGTCGAATAAACATTTTGAAGAAGATAAAAATAAATGAGAAGAAGGAAATAGCAGCAGGGTTATAAACTACATGTTCGACTATCTGGTGTGCGTTTCGGCTAATTAATGTAAGACTGTCTTTAGACTAGGTTTAGTTCAGTTCCTAGGTCTCAAAACCTTAAAAAGCAACCGATTTTATTGATTTTTCAAAATGGGTCACTTGCCCTTAATAATCCAATCCTAAATCAAAATTTTCCAAAAAATCTTGACTGATAAGATATTAGAGAAGTTGAGCCATATGGCTAAGTTTTAGGTCTGAAGCCCGTATAAGCCTAGATAAGGGCCCACCAAAATAATATTAAAAACTTATAAAGGTAAATTGGATTACTGAAAGAGCCACCAATTTTTCACTTAATGAGATTGAACAGTTCACGGCGACTTGATGCTCAATCTATGAAGACTTATCAAAATTGCCTAAAAAATAAGAACCTCAAACCAACCTTTCAGCAACTTATTTACAAGAAGTTATTACAAGAAATATTTTTAAAGACCCAATAATGGATATAATCGTAGTACGAAATATCTCGAAATAGGAGGAAGTGGTTTACCTTTAGTTTGGGGTACATTGAAATAAGGTTTTTTTCTCGTAGGGGAAAGTACGCTACCTTTGAACGATTCAAGCTTCGGATAATTCATTTTTTTTATGATCCTTAGGGTAGGTGTGCCAAATTTCGGCATAGTTGCATGCAAGCGCCAAAAACTAAAGTTTGAAATGTAATATATTTAATAGAAACTGATATTTTTCATTCCTTCTACTTAAGGAGTGTTGCTTGGAACCTTGTAGACAGTTTATCGTCTTTATTTACTTTAAAATCGTTCTTAATACATTTTAAAATGAAAAAAAAATGTAGACATAGCTTTGGTGCCCTATTTCGGCCACCTTCATTCTCATAGTTCCTTGCCCTTCGGGAATTCTTCAAATGTCTTTTTCACGTCATCTCGTTTGTCGAAGCTACATTTTTTGTTATTCTTTTGCATTGTATAATCTCTGAAGTATGAAAAACTAAAAATTCATGAAAATTCGAGGAACAAAAAAGGTGGCCGGAATTGCAAGCTGGCCGGAATTTGGCACACTTACCCTATGCTTTGTATTTCCTGATAGACATAAAATAAGCAAATATTCTATCATAGAAAAATTAAAGTGTCTCGAAAAGAACAAATGAATCAAATGAAACAATATTTGTTAGGGTAGACGGGGGTATTATCGATCAGTTAAAGAAATGACCAACTTTAACAGACAAAAAATCATATATTCGTATTTTTGGAATGAAAACTTTTTATAGTCAATCTTGCAGATGTTCTCTACAAGATCGACCACTCACATTCGTGATATATTTATTTCGAAGTGGTTTAAAACACGAAAAACTTTTCGAAGTGCATTTGCATGTAGTATCGATCAGCTGATGGTATTATCGATCAATCGATGCTTGTAATATCGATCAAGGAAAAATGGGTTTTACACATACCATCAGGAAATGTGAATATTTATTCTATATTTTCCGATAAAATAAAAAAATAGTAGATGAATTGAATTCAAATACTTAGCTTTAATTTCTAAAGGGAACAATCAAAATAATTTAATACACCATCAAATTGTTTGGAATTTTCAACTTCCTGCACAACATTTGCACACTACTGTCGAGAAGTTGATCTTTGGTGATTGGATGACCCACATTAGCCCATGAAAGGACCCAAGCTTCCAGCGATTCCTCGTGTTCTCTTCAAAGGACTGCAGAAGCGCCGATACGTCTTTCTTTCGGACTGGTTCCCTTCAACTTCCCATACAGTGTTCCGTACGGCACATTGTATATCCGAGCTGCCTCTCTAATGCTAAGTTTATTCCTGGCATCCTTAAGGGATTTTTCAATTTCATCATCCCGGTATTGAAGGCGTTTTTTTTTTTGGTGTTTTTGCCATATTTTTGCTGAAGAAAAAAGTGATCGATATTCCATACATAAAAATTTGAGATTATCGATCACAGAAAATCTCTTATTATGCTCAACTAACAGTACATACTAACCTATGAAATCTTCACATGTAAGCTTCAATCCTTAATTGGTTTCCAATATCTATACCAATTGTATCGATAAGAAACGCACAAACTGTTCAATTCACTGACAAAACTGACTGTATTTGCTTAAGACAAATGGCAGCAAAGTGAATTTTTGGAATGGCTGCTATTCTAATTTTGTAAACACATTTTTAAAAATAACTTTTCTTGTGCAAATATTACCGGAAAAATTGTGATATTTTTTTATTTGACATCGTGAAACATAAAATAATCAAACAATTATATAATAATTAAAGTTCATTTAGAAAAATAATTTTTTTTATCCATCATTTGGAAGAGAAGTCGATATTACAAGCATCGCTTGATCGATATTAGGAACATTTTGGTAATACCAGCGTCTACCCTGTCTCCAGTTTAAAATTTCGTCTGAAAAACTGGTGGCAATTAGTACCCCGAAAGTGGCTATATCTACCCAGGCCGGAGTACATGTAGCTAATGTGCCATGCTTTTTTCATTACCCTCTCTAGAAAAAGTCAAGGATTTTAGACCGTTGAACTACACGGTTTTATACAGCCAATATCCTGATGCTACTTATGAAACATTAAAACATTGGACAATTATAAATTTTTCACAAATAATGTGCAAAAAAAAGCTTCATTTGCTGGTTAAAAGTACCCCGTACTCCCCTATCCTTCTTATTTCTTTAGCTGTTTAAAGATATTTATTGAAATTATTTTAAAAATATTTACTGATTAAGATAGAATTTTTGTCATTCCGCCATTGTGATGAAACCTGTGATATTTCTTACAGATTCAATTCCTCATCGTTTTCTGCCACACTATCCAAGTTCAGTTCCAGCCAAACTGCAATTTCCCCAAAAGCATCGCTGCCCTGCTAACCATCAATGCTGGCCTCTTCACCTACATGTTCAGCTCCTTCTACATCAGAAACTACACAAAACGCCGCTCCAAGGATGCCCTGGACGCCAAACGTCGGCAGCAGGAACTCAATCACAATGACGTGAGCAAATGCTCGCTTGAGTTGAATGGGAAGGCACAGCTTCAGGAAGATTTCTACCCTACACCAGCTTCACCCATCTACGAAACCCTCAAAAGAAATGGTCACATACCGGATGTCAAGAAGAAGGCCTAACCATTAGCACCTCAATCTTTTGGGACTTTGCTTCTTAAGAATTTCTTCGTCTATGCTTTAGTGTAAGGGTAAAGATTTTCAATGTCGCTGTGAAAAGCTCTCTGTCTAATTAGGATTAATTGCAAATTTTGGCCAAGATCGAAGATGAACAGTCGAATTGATGCTAAAGATTTTCCCAGCGAGCTTTATAGTTAATTTTCTTTTTTTTTTGACGGGAAAATCCGGAGCTATGTTTGCTCACTGTTTTTCTGATATTTAAGCGGAATTGTAACAGAGTTTTTATTTAAAGTGAAAATAATTAAATAAATATTATTTTTAGACATGATTTTTGGCGAGTTATTCTTTCTTTTTTCATACCGAATACAGTTTTATAAAATTGATATGTTTCTAATAATACTTACAGATTTGTCTCCTATTCCTATTAAAGGAATATGGGGAAAATATGCAGCGTTCGAGTTCGAAGCCAGAATGTGTACAAATAGCCTGAAAGCCTTCCGGTACTCCATTATATTAAAACACATTTATGGTTGACTTTAACTAAAATAGATCGATTTTTTTATATAATATAAAGGTTTCAGAAAAAAAGGAAAATCCAACCAAATTTTATGGGAAATGAAAATTTTGAATTAATAAAAATATCTTTAGCTGCATCGGTTTTTGCAACATCTTTTAAATTAATTATCTTATATTACTTTAAATCAAATAGGCTCAAGATGTTTTAGACTATTTCTAAAGCATTTGTAGAGATATAAAAATATTCAAAACTTTGTTTACATCTTGATTCTGAAATCAAATCTTTGAATAGAATGTTAAAAGCATTAAAAGCGTTGAAAGCTATTTCATTTTATAAAAAAGTTCTTTAATTTTAATTCGTGAAATTTCTAAAAGCTTTCACGACGAAACGTAAAATATCTTAAAATTTAGATTTTTCTATCTTTTCTTAAAAATTTGTCTAGCTAAACAGTCGTCTATCGACATCTTTCATCGGTTAAATCGCTATCTTGAATTATTTAAGCTCAAAGGATGCAATTTTCACCCGGTTTGGTCTATTAATGATAATGATTTTTTAAAAATACCCTCTCCTTGAACTAATTTCAATTTCTAGATGGTATTATGATGATTTTTAAACAAATTTAAAGCGACATTAATTTTATATGCATCCAAAGAATTTAAAAAAAAATGAATATAAAGCAAAGGTCCTTCTTGGGAGTTCGAGAAGCTCGTAATGCCTCGGACGCTTTGCTACCTCTTCTTCCTATGTTCTTAAGGTTCTTAATGAATTTGACCCATGGTTCTTTTCAGGAAATTTGAGGCATTGAACTAGCTCTTAAAGTCTTATTTTATAATGGGTCAAATTAATTGAAAACATATTGCAAAAAATGACGTGTTTGATCGAAGCTTAATTCGTCCGAAGGTAGTGCGCTTTCCCCTAAAGCACTATGAAATTTCATGTTAAGATTTTAAAATGAACTCAGTTGATGAAAAGCTAATCTTGACCCACATAAATTTGCTTCAAATATTGTAAAATTAATTAATTAAATTAGAATAATTTGAATTAAGCAATTTAACTTTATAAATTCTCTGATAAATATCTATTAGCACTATTTTCTTGTATTAAATTGGAAGTTAATTTTCAACCGCTTCATTTTCAATCGGGGGCACGGACCCAGGATATCCAGGGTAGCAGTCCACGCCAGTCGATCCTCTCCCCTACTTCAGAGGAAAATGTTCGCAATCGATCTCAATCAAATTTATTTAAGCAACACTAAAATTATTTTAAAAGTAGAAGCAGCCGAAACATACTGAATTAATGAAAATTTGCTATAAGTGAGGCCCAACTTTAGGGAAACGCGCTACCTTTGGACTACTCAAATTTTGGGTAATTCAATTTTTTCTCTGTGTTCCTTACGGATTTTACTCATAGCTTTTTTTCTGAAAATTTGAGGTATTGGACTACTCTGAAAAAAAAATGTTTTGTCAAACTAACAAGACAAGTTTGTAAAAAGGATGTTCTTCCATACAGAATATGGAAAAGTTTTGTCAAATCGGCGGTCAACTGGATCTTGTTAAAAGTTTGTGAAAAGGGTGTTTTACCATATAAAATACAAGAAAAAGTTTTGTCAAATTGGTAAATAACATCCTTTTGACAAAATTTCAACAAAATCCATTTGTTCGTTTAACAAACTTTTTTTTTTTTTCAGAGTAGCTATTACAATATCATATTATAATGAGCCAAAATCATTTATAACACATTTTGAAAAAAAATTAATTGTTCGAAGTATAATTCGTCCAAAGGTAGCGCGCTTTCCACTAGTCTTTTTCAAGAAAAAGAAGAAAAGTAAAAAAAAAGAAAAAAAATCTTTCGTAAAATTGTTGGTAAATGTTTGTAGATTTCCAGTCTGAAAAAAATGTTTTGTTAAATTAGCAAGACAAGTTTGTAAAAAGGATGTTCTTCCATACAGAATATGCAAAAGTTTTGTCAAATCGGCGACCAACTGGATTTTGTGAAAAGTTTGTCAAAGGGAGGTTTTTCCATATAAAATATTTAAAAAAAAGTTTTGTCAAACTGGTAAACAACATCCTTTTGGCAAAGGACAATGGGCAAAACGGTCCAACCTTTCGTCACGAATGAAACTTATAACATCGAATAGGTATTGGCAAAGGTAACAACTTTTGTTCCGGGACCAACACCAAAAGTATGTAGGAAATGCACTAGAATATGAAACATATAAGAATTGTATAATGCTTTTTTTGCAAAATTCCCATTATACAATAATGGTTAATCGTATATTGGCCGTTTTTAAGAATAATTTGTAAAGACTCAAAGAAAATTTTCTTAGAACAAACCATATCTTTATCTCTTCATTTTCCCTGTAATTTTCCATATCTTCCTTATAAATCTTTTAACATCCTTCAAATTCATAAAAAAAAGGATTATATCTAGGAAAATGTCTCTTATGCAGTGATATTCTTCTTGAAAAAAAGAGTTAAAAACTCTAAAGATCGCAGGATTGTAAAAGAAACCGTTATTTAAATAATTTAAATAATAGATTCGGAGAAAAAATGTTTTAATTAATTATACTGAGGACCTTTTGTTAAAATTCTTTAGTAACGGTACCTTCAAAACCCTATGAACTTCAGCAATCCAAGCTCCTTTTTTAACGAGAAAATTTCTCTAAAGACGAAATAAGGATGCAATCGACGCAATGCTTTTAATGAAATTAAAGAATATTCGAGGATATTTGAAGACAATCTGGATACAAGAAAAATGGAAGAATAGGGATACGGTTTCTTTTAGGAAAATATTCCTTGAGAAAACGTCTTTTGGCGCCAAGAACTTACGGTATGCCGTTATTTAAGAAAAAGCAAGTTTCATAAAAATAATCCTACCAATTCCTTAAGAACCCTTACTTTAAAATATCTGAAAAAGTTGACGTGATGGACCATAGATTTCTTCGGGTCATATGTTCAAGATACACCAAGGACTCCGAAAATACCTGTGATTTGACATTAAATGCAAAAAGTTTTCGTTTTATTGCCCTGTAATGTGCGATTGCTTAAAAACATGGCTAGTTTGTTTGGGTGCTACCAGATGAAATAGTCAGAGGGAAAATCTAAAAATATCTATTTAAAGCTTCAGTCATACATCGACTTTGACCCGAATTTCATTAAGATCGGTTAAGCCGTTTTCGAGTAATAAATTGTCAAAGTTGCGAATTTTCAGAAGGATAACATTAATTTAACGAGGATTCACAGTCCTTTTTGACTTGGGTCTCGGTAATTTTTAAGTCTTACACCAATACCTACAAAATGGGCCTAGTTCTATCTATGGCGAAGGGTTACATTTCTGCCCTTTGTCCTTAGAGCAAGATCTATTTGTCCGTTAAATAAGACATTTTTTTCAGAGCACGGGACTTATAAAATCCTCGTAAATCCTATAACTCACAACCAAGTTCGTAAAAGTTTGTACTTTATTAGAAACATCGTTCGTGTCATGTTTTCGTATATTTTTGTTTGTCTGACCAAACTTTTTGAACAAATTACAAAATTTGACGAACATTTTTTTGTGTGTTCACGAACATTTACTGACAAATGTTTGTGATAAGATTAAAAAAAATGTTCGTCAAGTGATCACGCTGCAAGCAATTTTCATTTCCTGAAAAAATGAAAACTTTTGCGAACTTGTTTGTCTACAAACATTAACGAACAATTTTCCGAAATATTTTTTTTCGTGTAGTACAATTTCGCTACTCGAGAATTGTATTAAAATTTCAATTCAAATTTCAGTCTAATTGCACGGTTTCTCTGAAAAAAAATTGTGTAAACGATATGTTTGTTAAAAATTTGTCAAAAAAATGTTTCATTGCCAATTTGACAAAACATTTTAGTATTTAATTTGGAAAGAATTTCATTTGAAAAACTTTTTGGAAACAGCATTAAAAACTTCCTTTTAGGATAATTTTCCAATTAATTAACAAACAATATACAATTTTTGCGTAAATTAATCCTTAAATTACTCAGAAAGAAAAGGCTTGTCATATGTCTGTTAAAGGTTCGCCAAAGGAATGTTCTTTCTCATCAAATTAAAAAAAAAAACATGTCAAATTGCAAAGGAACATCCCTTTGACAAATTTTCAACAAAATCTAGCTAATTGTGTTACAAACCTTGTCTTTTAAAATAAGTTAGACCCAACTTAACCTCAAATTCGATCCTCAATTTCTCCTCCGAATACGAATAAAAAGGAACATAAAATATCTCTAGAACAGTGAGCAATCAAAACTCCTTATCCTTTTAGAAATTCAAGGTTCATCTTCATGGCAAATAAATCTGCATTTTAGTTTTACGTTGTGATAAGGTTAAGAATATTAAAATAGTTTGTCCTCGGAGTCTCTTACTTGTAAATTGTAAATGATTTCTGTAGTTATATTTACCTTTTTTTTTAGAACAATGAATAATCGTGTAGGTTGATTAAATTGACCGCAAAAGGTCAAATGGCAAGCCAAGATGATCACAAAGCACTAAATAAAAGGAATCATTGTGACATAATTCAAGCTTAATTTCCTGTAATTGTAATTTATTGAGGAATGTGCGTATTCTAAAAATAAAAGAACTTTTAAAAAAAATATCGTCTGCAATGGCTGTATTTGGTATTCTTGTTTACTTACTCCATGTGCCCCACCCTTTTACTAAGTTTAAAGTCCATGGTTGAATTTTTATCAAAATTTATTGTTTTACACTTTGTCTCCTTATTTTCTTGGTTGTAATTTATACATTTTACAAGTCAAGTTGGTTGGTATAAATTAGGAAATAAATTAATTACTTTGCATTGATCCATCTTTTCTTTATATAATTTACTCTTTTTTTTATATAGGATTGGATAGGACATTCTTGGATAAATTCCATGTTTTTTTTTTAATAATTTCCTTTAATCTTTTGTGCTGAATAATCCCAATTTATCGAGAATATCCACCGCAAAAGCATTTTTTTCCTATTTCTTTTTAATGATGTGGAATGATGACAAAAAAATATCAAATAGTGAAAGCTTTTTAGGTGAACCTATTTAAAATATGATCTTTTTTTGGGTGATTTTCATTAACTATTGATGTTATGTGCAATTCTATCTTGAAAATTTTTCTATTTGAGAATAATCCACGTCCCATTGTGTTTTTTTTATTCAAGTGATTATTCCTGTTTTTGTTTTTTTTTCTCAATTAAGTGGATATCATTTTTAAATGTAAAACAAAGTACAATGCCCAAACTTTTTACTATTTTATACTGTTCCACCTTCTTTCACTACAAATTATTGATATTCATTTTCTTCACTACCTATGACTCATTGGCTATAACTCTACGATTTTCTTTTTTACAATTATTAGTTCTTTTTTTTCACTGTCACAGTATCTTGTCTTAATAAGATATTTTTTTTGTTATTTTTTTTTTGGTATACTCTCAGAAGGATCTACTAAAAAGTACACTACTTTCCAAAGCAAAACTTCAAACCTGGGCATTATTTCGCTGAAACTTTATTTAATTTCAAAGTTCTTTAAGAGAAAAGTACTACAAGAAAAGTGAAATAAGTTCTGCCTGAATATTTTTGATCACGTCCCACGAAAGAGATATAATTTCATAATTTTAATTCATTTTTTACTTGATCAGAAAACAGAGGGATACGGCTTACTTATTGCGACTTATTACGGCAGGGCTACAACAGTACCGCAAACCAAGATTGATTTAGGGTTTTAGTTAAAATCTGTAGAATTTTTGTAGGCTGTTAAAATATTCAAAAAATCTTAAGTTAAGCTCCTCCGAATTCCGGAGATGTCTATTGATCCATACAGAATACTTGTGTCGATTAAAAATCTTGGGCTATGTTTCGCTATTTTATTATAATAAAAAAATATACGACCATACGATAGAAATTATTCAATAATTATCAATCATTCACACCATTATCTAGGTTAAATGACTGAAAGACAAGTGTCTCGGCTGTGGAACTCGTTTAGAACTGCAGAGATTCTTAATTTAGGTCCAAGTAAAGACAAACCGATAATTGAAAAGATCTCGACAACGAATTAGATTACGACGGAATTTCTTTATTATGAAGCGACTAAAATGTGGAACTTGGTCAAAGCTTGAGCATCAACCATATCCGTTGACAGATTCTCAATCCATGGTCAACCAAATGTGGAACTTATGCTGATTGACAGAATTTTGCTTTTCATTTAGACTGTGATGGAACTGTACGATTTTTTATGTTCCACATCACTGTATAAGTTTTAGAAGGGCTTTTTCGATTGTGGAAATCGTACATTACACTCAGTCCTGGCATTATGCACCTGACGAGATTATGCATACAATTATGGAAGTTTGCCTACTTTTGTGAGTCAAACTATGAAATCATTCTTAAAATACGCCTGAATGTATACTATTTTGGGGCGCGGGAAATTTGAAGACACTATGCTTATTTTTCCTATCAAGCGTAGGCAATTTGCTTCAGTATGGACATAAATATCTCTAGTGAGAACAAGACCGATATAACAAATCTATCAAACGTCTTGGAACCGTGGTATTCAAGACACAAACCGTGTGGATTTCAAGATTTGCAATTCTGGAACGAATAATTCAAGAATTCAAGAAGTCAAATGTCTCTTTTTCTTTAAATAATTCCAAGGAATTTGTTCTAAATGAGGGATATGTTTGTAATCTAGGATATCTGACAGATTATGTTGGATTCAGATCTTCCGGTATTCGTCAGAAGCAATTTCTTTTCCTTAATTGAAAAAACTCAAATTTTCTGCAAATTTGAGTTTCCAAATGAAAAAAGAAGCTACCTCTGACGAACGCCGAAGATCTGAATCCAATATTTCTGTATTTCAGAGGTCAAACTCTCGATCGTAACCAATCATTAATTGATTACTGGTTATTGTCTTTCGTTTGTCGGATTGACCAGTTAATCGAAAATTTAACCATGGCCAAAACCAATTAGCTCCTGCAACACTTATTTTGTATCAATCCGAGACACTTTCCCTTATTTTTAACAGTGGTATCAAATTTTTTGGTGTATAAAGGGGCGTGATCTAATTTTTTCTCGACAAAATATTGCCCGAGCTTGCCAACAATTTCAATTAGAGAAAAATTCTTTTACTATACTTGCCATCGAAAACGTTCTATCAAAATTGAAAGGTAAATAAATTATGTATTTTCAATATCTCTCGAAAGGGGCGTGTCCTAAAAGTATTTAAGGCAATATTCAGTAAAAAGAATAATAACCTTTCTGCAGAACAAGAATTCCAAATGAGGTTCCTGTAGAGTAAAATAATGCCCAATGCTTTGCAATTAAAAAGACAAACTATTGTTACAAAAAAATCTAAATAATGGTTGTTTTGAATTGAAACCAAATCTACAAGATTTTTTTCTGTGTGTATGTCTCTTTCACCATTTGATCAATATGAAGCGGAAAAAAATCTTTTGAAAATTCCCCTCGGATCAAATTAATTGCAATTAAGCCAGTAAACAGAAAAAGAAAAGAAATTTGAAAGGAAAAGTTAGACACAACAACTTGCGCTTCAGTCCTCTGGCAATTTTCAATCTCACTTTCAACTTCCATTCCTCCTTCAGTATGATCAACAAAACACCAGACAAATTAATATATCTTGGGATTTTTCCATTCAAAATCTGTTAATCTTGATCAAAGAAGCGAGAAATTAATCGAATCGGAAAGAATGACTACTAAATGAACTTTTGAATGTCTTTTATGTGACAGAAACCATTGCTATCGGCAAAACAAATGTGATATCATCAACAAAATTTATCATTATAAAATTTCAATAAAATAAACCGCAATAGATTTTTCACTTCTAAATTTTTTTTAAAAAACCAAAATCAATTAAACCTCAATAATTGTATACATTTTTTTGTTTTAAACCAACGAAAAAAATAAATTTTCAAAAAAATGAAAAATGAAAATATTCGAGATAGTAAATACTTCATTTTTCAAGAAAACAAATTTGTCTCCCAGTGGATTCATCGATCAGTGTATATCATTTTCAATTAATTATTTTAAGCTAACACTATAAATTATGTAAATTACAATTATTTTGACTTTAAGAGCGTCTTGATTTCTTTGTATTTTGTCCTCAATCTGCATCCTTTATCCTCTTTTTTTTATTAACTTACCTTCAACAATGATACACAGTTTTCTTTTTTACCTGTAGAAAGTATTTTAGACAATGATGCTCCAGAGTTATCAATACTATTTTTCTTTTGTCCTAATCAATGTCTCTCAATTAAAAGGCAATAGCTGGATGAGGAACCTGACATTCTCCTACCGTCACACGATACATGGCCATTTCGCTGGAAAGAAAAGAGGATTTTTATTTAATTTAATCTCTGCCGGTTCGCTTCTGAATAATATCAAGTAATTTTTCAAATAGACATTTGAAATTCTAATCATTAAATCAATAGAAAAAATCTATTTATGTTTTCTTTTGAGACTACAGTACCTGGTTTAATAAATGAACACTCAAGAATTTTCTTTGAATTCCTTGTAAATCCTTTAAAAGAATAATTTTATTTTTTTAAGATGATTTTAACAAAGGATATCTCAACTGAGCGGAATGCTCGATTTCAAGAAAACCATAATTCTTCTTCTATTTGTTAAACTCCTAGAAAACTTTCCTCGTGGAAATAACCAGTTTTTGATTCCTTTGCAGGTCGTAATTTTATTTTGCTTATTGGTTTATAATAAGTTTATTGTCAATTCATATCCTTTTAAAACTGGTTAACTTCTCCGAAATTTCAAGACCTTTAAAATGAATACCTATTTGTCTAAATCAGTTAAGAAATACGCTCTCCACAGTCTTTTAATCTTTTGTCCTTGAAAAATCGTTAAGATAAAAACTTTAGTTCTATCATATTTTCTGATTGGTGAAACGGTTTTGAAAGCGTCCCAGCTTTGCAGAATGCTCGAACTCATGAGATAAAGCTATCCGTAAATTATGTTTTCGTATTTTTTTTTGGGTGCATATTGATTTATTACCGATTAAATTCATTCGCAAATCGAAAAATAATTTTGAACTAGAAAATTGGCTAAGAAATAACATACTTACGCGCAAATAAAACGGGATAATCGAGAAAAATAAATCAATTATGATTACTTAATCGATTAGAAAGAATTTGGTAAAAAATTGAATTGATGACAAAAGTCCAAATCTTCCCAAATAATCCAAATACAACCAAATCGGTCAAAAAATGAGCCCTCCATAGCGATTGACTTTAACCTTCAATATTTAAAAATGGTGAATTTTCCGGTCATAGGTATGTTTGGACAAAATATTCGCCTGGGCTACATCTAATGGCCTCTCTACACACTAGATAAATTTATGTCCATATTGAAGAGTTTTTCCCACACAAGCACAGGGAATTTTATTCAATATGGAGATAAATTTTTCTAGTGTGTAGAGGCCATAAAACATATCCGAAATTAATTGAAAAAGCTTTGGGGCAATTTTGAGAAAAACCAGAAAACATGATTTTTGAGGAGACAGAGGAAGATGGGATATAAGAAAGAAATTTATGGAGATTTTGTTTTTCTATATTGGGGATCCCAAAAACCGCAAATTAATATCTTTGACCGTTTAAGCTCTATAGCGCTGACAAATTGGTAAAAAGGTCGATTATATAACTGCTCTCTTTTTGAGTTCGAGCAGTAGGGTAAATTAAGCTAATTCAAAACCTGCTCCAAATGGAAATTTTTCGCTACTCCAAATGAAAACCTCATTGTTTTCGCAATAAATACATTACTAAATTATTATATTTATATATTTTCTATACCACAGTTTCATTATTTAGTTGATTTTGCTCCAAATAAAGCGAAAATCCATTCATTCACAAATTTTAATTTGTTAAATTCTCAGAAAAATTAAAAGTGTAACTTTTCACCATCGAATTTTTCATCGATCGACTAGGTTTTTCAATGAAAAACACAATAAAGTGACTGTTTGTTCGTTTTGTTTAACATTTATGTCACATTTCTGGCTAATTTCAGTTAAATTAATTGCTAATCTTTATTGCTAACGGTACGTGAAGTTTTCAAATGAAATAATTACCTATTTCGTGGACAAAAAGGGTTTTTCTGAAGTGCCTGCAAATGCTTCAATAGGAAACCCCGAAAATATAATTTTTTGGAGAGATTTTCTTATTGTTTTAGATAGGAAAGAAGAAAAGACCAGGAATAAGAACAAAACCTGCACTCAAGAGCAACTCAACAAGATTTTGGAAGCCTTTCGTCGCGATTTCACTTACACTGTCTGTCTCCAATTAGAAACTTTCTCTTGTCTCCATTTGGATTAATTTGTTTCCAATTGCAGCATTTTACACTCGCGTATTTTTCTTGTATTTAAGAAGTTTTCAAATTACATCTAAAGAATTTTCACTAAACAGTAACATTCTAGAAGAGTCAAGGAGCAAATTTAGAAATTTCTCTTGAGAAAAAATATGAACTTAATGTGTTGAAACTTTTGTCAAAGTTAAAGCGTCTGGGAATGGTTTTGAATTAGAACATTTACGCTACTATCAATATCAGGCCTTTGAATAAGGATTTCAATGTTACGGGTTTGTCATCTAAATCTAAATCAAGTGCAGTTTAATCATTTTCTCAAATTTAAACATTTAGAAAGATTTTAACGCAAAGGAAGAATTCAAGGAAAATTACAGCAATTATGGATTCAACTAACCAACTATTCAGTGAATTGATGGAATTAGGGACAATAAATCACGGTTAGGATATATAAGTGCTTTCTCTTTGTAAATTAGAAATAAAGAAGGAGCAAAAATTATTCCCATATTTTACTGTCTGCGGATAATTAGTTTAAAAATTAGGCATTTTAATGTAACTGAAAGCAAAAATATCTTTACTTCAACATTTTCGTCAGTTTTTGACATCCAGGGCAAGCATCATAATTAACATGTTCTAGATCTTCTGTGAAGAACCTGTACTAATTATAAAAATTCTTTTGCTTAAATTGAACTCTCTAAACACCATTGTTAACATTAAAAATGTGTTGTAGCGTTTGATTTCAAATCGTCACACAAAATTAAATACAAATTCATTGATCCACGTTTTTCGGGATTGATCGAAAATGTGTTGTGCGATTTTTTCATTTTTGGATATGTTTTAGATATTACCCAGACGGACATTTCGTCCTTATAAGAAAATATTCTTAAATCATTCCTGATATCGTTTTTTTTTTCAAGATCAAAGCATAAAAGGGCTCTGGAAAGCGTATTTTTCAACTGAATGGTACACTGCACGGGATCATCAAGGTTCATTTGAAAAGTATCACTTTTTTAACTATATAATAAATATGAATAAAAACAATGAAAATTCATCTTTGGTGTTCACTCTGATAAGATAAATATGTTGTGAGTAATAAGTTTATGATAAAATATGTTCTATTACGATAAATGTGCATTCAAAATTTGAAATTTGATCCATCCTTTGCAAAAAGATCAAATTTGGATCAATTAGATCACTTTATTTTCACCAGAGTGTATCAGGCTTGGGCTCGTTGAAAAGGTCTTGGAATTTCCGATAAAACTGAATTGATTCCAATCAGTTCTTAATCGATAATGAACCGGTTCATAATCGTTAACTATTTTTTATCCGAAATTTAATTATATTTCTCCTAAGCTATTTTGGGCGATCTTTTGAGTGATTCAATCTGTTCAATAAATCGGTTGTGAACCGGTAAATGGTAAATAATGCTAAAGTACATTTGATGTATAGTTTCTGAGTCACGAATTCGAGCAATACCCCAAATGCCTTTCTACCCCTTTTATGCACAATTTAGAAGTATATCGGAATCTTGGGTTAACTTTCTTTAAAAAAAAACTTTCTATTAGGCTCATGAACGAAATGACATTCATTTAAAAAGGCTTTCAAATCCTAAGTGGTCATCAAGCGCAGATACGGTTTATCTATACGAACTTTTTGTTCAAT
Organism: Phlebotomus papatasi; assembly: GCF_024763615.1. Taxonomy (NCBI): domain Eukaryota; kingdom Metazoa; phylum Arthropoda; class Insecta; order Diptera; family Psychodidae; genus Phlebotomus; species Phlebotomus papatasi. Next base: position 32,843,063 of record NC_077222.1, read on the forward strand.
ATATTCATTGTATTTATCGTATTTATGTACAGAGAATCGTCAATCAGAGCAAGTTCAAATTATCCAGTTTTCTCCGGACGGGAGATAGGAAAAATTCCTACCACCACCCAGTATCGAACTGGAGACATCTCGTTAACTTTTTTTTTACTTCGAATTGGTTATTGATCTTTCATAATTTTCAAACTGGGTTCAAGGGTTGTTGTTCAGGAATTCGAGGCCTTAGGGAAAATGATCAATCATCTTATTCAAGTCTGAAGTCTGAAAATCGCTTTTGAACAATTTTAAACCAGTTTCTACTGTATTTTACTAGATTATTATTGAATAATAATAATAATAAATAAGAATAGTTCTCGTGTTTGTTAGAATGTTTTACCAGGCCAGTTACCATAAGCTTATCTAGGTATTTTTACGTTTCTATAAACCGAAGTTTTATTTTTATATTTCGCTCCTTGGAAATTACAAGGGGCCAACTCAATCTGAGCCATTTTTCAGGAGACAGCATGAAAGATTCAACTGCATAAATAAATTAGATCAATTAAGTATTTTAATAAAAACAATTTAATTCTTTTCTATTTGTATGAGCATTATTATAAACATCGAAATATAGGGGAAAGTGGTCTGCCTTTGAACGAAAAATGATGTTCAAAATTTGAGATTTTTTTCAGAGTAAACTACTACATGAGTTTTACTTTGCACTACACCAAAAAATTCTCTTGTTCATTAAGCTTCTATGCTTACCCCATTCAGGACTCGCAAGTCCTCAGTTTTTCCTGGTGAGGAACTTGAAAATGTGATGTCGATATATTCAAAGGCAGCCTGCATGGTCTGCCTTTGAATGTGGTTGGTCAGCCTTTGAATCTTAATTTTTCACTGAGAATATTAGGGCTGTAACATTAAACGGCCCATAATTGATTAGCATGAACCCTAATGCACTCAATAAAACCACCACTGTAGTCAAAAGTCATTATACAACAAATTTTTTTACATTTTTCTGAAGCTCTGTTTTTCACTTGAAAATTTGTAATAAAACGCCATTGAAGTTGCCAATTGTCAGTTTGAAACATCCCGGCCGGAGCAAGATAGCAAGTTATAAGTATTTGTATGACATTCGTCGGACCAAAGTAGGAGTTCTATTCTGCTCCCGGACAGGAAGCTGTCAGACGTTTCAATGTATGTAAAGAGAGGATTCAAAGGCACACATAATTAAGATTCAAAGGCTGCCGTAGAGCAATATTTTTAAACTTTTATCACCCACAAAATTTGTCTCATCTGAATCAAAATGTATTTGGAGAAATACCATCCAAGAATAACCTTCTATGACTCACAATAGAATATTTGTTCGAAAAATTATTTTGATTATGAAAAAACACATGAATTGTGACACATTAAAATTACAGTTTAGAGCTCAGTTTCGTTTTTTTTTGCCCTAGCACCTAGAAAATAAGAGCTAGGGTCTGCATTTTTTGATGACTTGTGAGGATTATGAATAGCTATCTAATAGTTAATAGAAAAGAATTTATGCTTTAAAGAAAACTGAAAAAATTACGATATTCAAAGGCTGCTGCATTCAAAGGCAGACCACTTTCCCCTACTTATTTTTACCTTTCAAAATATATTTTTTTATGAGTTAGCTCTTTGTCATTCTAAATGATGCGCAAATTTTCATGAAATTACAATGACACGGGATCAACTTGCTTGAGTTAGTCCCTTGTTTCACAAAAATTTGAACGTTAAATCTATTTTGTGCCCCTTGACTTCAAACAAAACCGCGCAAGCAATCATAAAGAGTAAAATGTTGAAAAACTTTTCTAATAACGAAATTTATTGACTCATATCATCTGAAATTTTATTAAATTCTCTGTCTGAGTGCATTAAAACCCCAAAATCGCCAAAAAGTGAGTTGGCCCCTTGTAATTTCCAAGGAGCGATTTATTTTTTTTCGAGTTTGCCTAAAAATTGAATTTGCAATAACAAAATCACACCAATCATAAGCTAATTCAGGCTTATCATTGAATTTTACTTATATTACAAAAAGGGATTTAATTTAACTAAATTAAAAATATTTTGAAAAAAATCCCTTAAAAAAAGTAGTAAAAGAAAAACTTTGATTTTGAATGTTTCTAATTTCTTGAGCAGGTACTGTAAAGTTAATTTATAAATAGATTTTTAATAAAAGCAATACTTCAATTTAATTATTTTTAATTATGTTCATTCACAAAAAATAGAAAAAAAACACACTGCAAACTGGATTAAAGGAGAACCTTGCTTTTAGAGACTTTCCGTCAAAAGACTCATCGCGTTTATGTTTGGCCTAACAATAACAAAAGAAAAACACAATTGAGGGGGTGAAAAAAAGTCAATTACCTGATGCCGTGATAGTGAACAAAAGCAGCAGCAATGACGAGCACATGGAATATTTGATGAGATTGAAACTGAAAATAAAAGAAGCAATTTTTAGAGCTTTTCCATTCATAAAAAAGGTACAAAAGATAAAATCCAATTTTGTGATTTATTTTTAAAATTTGTTTTACAAAAAGAAAAAAAAACTCACCCAAATATCAAATTTTCCTGGGAACCATCTCTCAGGGACTCGCAGAGCATAGAATAAGGCGCCCAGGATGTACAGCATGCCCATGAGGACGAGCCAACCGAGACTAGCTCGACTGATTTGCGTGAACCAACCCTCCATGAGTCCATAGTGAATGGCAGGAATGATCCCGGACAGGCCGAAGCACATGAAGACACCAGCTCGAAGAGGTCTCAAATTGGGCTCAGAGAATTTATCCCAGAGAGATACAACGATTGACAGAAGCCCCAGAACCACCACGACGCTCAAGTAAATAAGTTTGTGCTGATAGTGACAGTAGAAGCCATAGTACAGCCATGGCACGAACGATCCCATAATCAACAGAGCAATTCCACAGTAGTCCAGCTTCGAGAATAACTTCCCCACCATCTCAGAGTGACAACTGAGTGTGTGAAAGGCAAAAGAAAATCCTAAGCAAACAATAGCTCCAGCAAAAAATGCCCCAAAGATCAATTTCTCCTGCAACTGAATCTCAATCGAAGGACGAGTGAGAAAGTAACAGGCAACTCCCACGAAAGCAAAGCATCCTGCAAGACAGAAAAAAAATTATCTCACAAAAACAATTTCTAAAAGAAAAATCAACTTTATTAAAATTTATTTATTCATTGATTTTTTGACGTCGATAGAAAATCATCATTCATGTAGACGTCATTCTAAGACAAATTTATTTGTTTGATGAATCGCAGTTTATATATTTGATGTTGCTTCATCATAAATGAACCACTTTACTTAACCCTTCAGTTAACCTCTTTATGCCTTCCAGCCGAGAGAGAGATAAAGACAGAGAGATGCAAATCAGTTTCTCGAATGATTGTGCACAATTTAGAACACACGTTTTTCAAGAGAGTTCAATAAAATATTAAACAGAATGGCACGTAAGAGATGTCCAAAAATATTTGGTACAATTTGGTAATATTTGGTATTAAGTAATCAATCTTCAAGCTCAAAGGGCGGAAAATATCGTTATCACGTTAATACAGCATTACGCAATCTCTTCTACTTCACTATTTTTTTTTATATTTACACGAGTTTGAAACTAGAAGTTGAGTCTAGATTCGGAAGATATCAAAATCTTAAATAAAAAGCATTTTTATTAATTTTTCAAAATACTGTGGGACCTCGATAGAGTCAACTAATTATTTCCAGGCCTGTTGACTTCATTGGATTCGTTGACCCTATCGGAGTCCGAAAAAAATCAATTAGGGGAAAGGCTCATAATTTTGTCCAGTTTCTTACTTTGGACACTTTGAGTATAAAATTGGACACTAAAAATAAATTGATTAAAATGATGGATTTTTATTCCAATATTTGATGAATAATGAATTCTATCTAAATATTTGTTATTTTTGGAAAATTTTAACACTAAATACGTTAAATTTTGAATATGATTTCAGTTGAAATTGCTTTGTTGAAAATTCAGTGTGAGCAATTGCTTACGAGAAATATGACGGAACTTCGTGTTTTCTTCAGTCTTATTTAGCTGTGATAAAGTACTAACAATGTTTCTTCGGTTTTTTTGAGTGATATTATTGAATATTCATTGAATATTATGTTGATTCACATTAGTGGTGATTTGTACATTTGACCTGAAGTGAGATTTGCCTTGTGAATTATATTTTTCGTGTGAAAAATGGGCAATTTTCTAAGAGATTCACCAGTGAGGTGATACTCCTTATTTCAGACAGGTGTTTTGGAGCGATAAATGCTTTGAAAGGCTCCCGGAAAGGCCAGGGAATGAGCGAATCCGCACGTACTTGGAGTACCGAAGTCAACTCACTTTAATGAAAGATATGGAAAGTTTCCGGGCTTCTTGTGACATTCCACATTTCCCTTACATGACCAGGAAGAGGACTTGGTAAGATTGGTTCATGAAATGAAGAACAATGGGCATCCTATTGAGGCGGATTAGCTGTCCAAATTTACAGCCAAGTTGTACAAATTAATAACCAAGTTGTCCAAAATAAGAGTCAAATTCATCTTTATATATCAATTCATTTTTAAACGTATTAAAACTAATTTTAGTAAAAATCAAAAGATAAATAGCTTGCCAAGTTTCTAAACAATCCTTCTGAAAAGAGTGTAACAAAAAAAGTCAATTAGTATTGAAAATATCGCACTTCAAACTTGGAACATCGATGCTTAGAAGCAGACTGGACCAAAGTATGAGCCTTTACCCTATATACCTTTTCGCAAGTTATTCTGATGTATAGAAAATTATTGTCAAATTAAATTTGTCTATAAATCACCACAAAACCATCTTGAAGTTGAAAATTGTTCATAAAGAGGGTTTCAAAAAATCATTAACCTTTTAATTAATTAATTGAACAAATCGGGTAAAATTAAGCTTTGACTTTCAATAATTCCAGATGGCTATTTTTCCGGTGATAGATGTCAAAGGACGAAGTGTTCAGCTGGACTACCTTCAAAATATATCCAAAAATGAACGAAATCTTCAGGGCCAATTTTATGCAAAATTAGAAAAACCTCATTTTTGATCTATTGTTGGGGGATAGTGAACACATGAAGGGGAAAGGGGAAAAACTAAAGAGGTTGGGTTCGAGATAATGTCATTTGAGGAGGGGTCATTAAAGACCAGAAGTTGATATCTCTTACCGTTTAAATTTTATATGGTTCAAAAGACTGAAAAAGTGCGAAAAACAGTATTTTCAAAATAGAGCTATTATCGTTACAAAATATCGTTACAATATCGTTACAATTATCATTACAAAATATCGTTTCAAAAATGTCCAAATTTGTCAAAATCCGGTAAAGATTAGGTCTTCCAGGTTGGTTGACCTTGAATAATTCAAGATGGCGATTTTTCCGGTGATAGGTGTCTAATAGGGCGTTTCAACTAGGAAAAAATTTTTTTGGCACTATTCTGAGGGTGCTCTACAAGAAAGTTTTTCTTCTATGATCATATGATCAGACGCTGTTTAGAGGTGGCTAAACGACCCTCTCTGTAGAACAAACTTCTGATTTTACCGGATTTTACACTACAGAGAGGGCCGTTCAGACACCTCTAAACAGCGTCTGATCATATGGTCGTAGAAGAAAAACTTTCTTGTCTCATCAAATACAGCACCGTGAGAATAGTGCCAAAAAAATTTTTTCCTAGTAAAACGCCCTAGTGTCTAAGGACGAAATGTTCAGCTGGACTACCTCCGAAACATATCCAAAAACGAACGAAATCGTCAAGGCCAATTTTTTGCAAAGTCATAAAACCATGTTTTTGGTGGGGTTAGAAGGGGTGGGGGCGTAATTTAGGTAAGTTAGTTCGACAGAGAAGGTTGACTTCTGGAAGGGGGTCACCGAAGACCGGAAATCAATATCTCTTACCGTTTGGCAGCCAGGATGGAGAGAAGTTGAAAAAAAAAACACGATTGTTAAAACTGCTCTCTCTTGGAGTTCGAGCAGTTAAAATTAGTAATTATAAGAAGCTTGAAATCGTATGAAGCATGGGCACTTTCCCCTAGCAAAATTTCTAACCTCACAAAAAAGCCGTTCCGTTAGATAATCCAATCTCAATCTAATCTTGCAGTGTTATTAGGGATCATGTTTGTTCACTGAGAGAAATCCAAAAAAGTTAAAATAACATTCCGGAAATGTAAATTTTACCCTGCAGTATTGATACAAAATCGGTGTAAATATTACCTTTTTAGGTGTATTGGGCGTTAAAGTTAGCCTTTTTCATGTTAATTTTACCCTCAAAAAGGTGTAAAATTGACATTAAAAGATGTTGATATATTTTTACTTCTAAAAAATGTTAAAGTTATGAGGAAAAAAAGTTAATCGCACCCCCTTTTTTCCTCAGTGTTTAGTTTTTTAGTTAAGGCTAAAATTTATGTATTTATTTTAAAATAAGATTTTTGTTTTTTGATAATTTAAGCATAGTCCAAATTGCAGTCGGTAAAAGATTTTTCGGGGCAATCCATCTTCCAGATGGACCCCTAATAAAAAAAAAAATATTACTTTAGTCTTTCAATGATGCTTCTTAAAAAAATAGTACAAAAAAATGAAAATACATTTTTTCGCATCTCGAAATTTTATGCAGTTTGTGTACGAATCGTACGAATTTACGCACGGAAAATTTGCCATTGCTTCGATTTTAATAATATTTTCCTTCATTCTCGTGCTTAATTAGAATTCTGGACGCAATTTTTTTTCCTAGGTAGTTACACTATATAAATAAATGATTTATGAAATATTTTATTAAATATTATTAAAATTCACTGATCGTTAAGACACGTATTTGATGGTGTCTCTTCGCGCTCTTCTAATAGATAATTAGGTGAGATTCTTAACTAACTCTTTTATTATTTTTAATAATGAAACACTTTATCTCCAGTATTTATAATACATTATTTTTATTACTATTATTTATTCATTGTTATTTTTTTGTTATTTTGTAGTTAAAGAATAAGTAAGTAATAATATTAATTCGCGCCTTAACAATTTGCAATGATTACATCTTAATTACTTTGTGTTACTATGTTATCACACTTGCACATTAAAATTTTAATATGATTCACATTAATTGTCACTGGTGAGAGTCCAAATATGTAATTTGTGTGTTTGAATCATTTTATATTCAAAATTTGATCTATTTGTTGATAAAAAGGTAGACTTGGCCCGCAAAATTTGATATAAATTGATTTATAGCATTAATTCCAAAAATTAATGCGATTTTCTCTTTAATTTTTTAACGTGAAAAATATCTATGATTTAGGTAAATTTAAACTTATTTTTGCAGGCCAAGTCCACTTCTTTATCAATAAATAGAAAAACCCCAAATATTAAGTGACTCAAAGACACAAATAACATATTTTGGACGCTCACAAGCGACAATTAATGTGAATCACATTAAAATTTTAATGTGCAAGTGTGAGAACGCCGTATGACTAATTCTGACCCGGTCTCCCTATTCATTATTATCTTTTGCTCATTTGTTTTTTTTTTATAATTTTGCAAAAAAAAAAAATTTACATCTTAATGAGCAATGATTAGAAATTAATTACCTCATACTAAAAGTTTAAAATTAATTCATTGTAAATCCTTGTAAAATCTATCATATTCTTATCATTAGAATTTTGGGACAGCCCAACTGAGTCACCTTCTACCATTAATTCAAAACTTCATCAAGAATTGACGATCATTTGCGGTAAATTTAACCTGACACATTGCTTATCTATTGAGATAAATATGTGGGCTAAAGATAATGTGTCCAAAAAACTACCGATAAATCCAACCTCAGTTTTTTACGTAACATTGAAAATTTACCACAAAAAAAATTCCCCAGAATTTTCCTTTCACAGTCTATTTTAGAAACAAAATAAAAATGAATAAGAACAATATGAAACTAATTTCGAGAACAGAAAAAGTTATATTCAACAACATTAAAGATAATTTTGTTGATATACATTAAATGAGAAATGGTTAAATAAGGAATATCTTCTCAACTATTCCTAATTGAAAATAACTCCCATGTTAAATTCAGTGGAAGATTTTTTTTTGGTCCGGTGCACAGAAGACCAGAAATAAAGTGGAATAACATGAGGATTATTCGTGTGAAGCAAAACAAATATAATTTACAACAATATTTTTTCACCTCCCATTTTTTCCCCATTTAATACGACATATTAATGGAACTCCACATGAATAACTTTCGAGTGTTTTATCAAGTCATTTGGCTCACTAACAGTAATGGTCAATATAGGAATTATCGTCAGAACTAACGCTTAGCAACGAACAACGAAAAAAAAACAGAAGAAGGAGGAAGTGATATTTGTGGGGAGAGAAGGGAGATAACTTACCTAGTAGATGTGTCCAGATGTTGCCGGTCTCAGTGTGAATGCGAAAGATGGACTTGAAACAGGCACCAAAGGACGGAAGTGGTGGACGGTGACCTTTGTGGAGGAAGTCATTGTCCTGGAGCCATCGTGGGAGATTTTTGTAATGACAAACCTTCCACGAAGCCTCCAATACCTTCCGGACAAATTCCTCTGCCTGTTCTGCTGCATTGTGAGCCAAAGCACCCAGATCTATCTCATCAGACAACACTCCAGCCTTCAACACTTCCGTCATCTCAGCCTCTAGCAATTGATTGTCCTCCGGAGTCGATGGCAGTGGACAACCTGCTCCATCTTCCTCCTCTTCCCCCAAATCATCATCATCATCCCCCATGTCCAATAAATCAATGTCATCGTCTGCCGATGCGAGTGAATCCTCTTCCGGATTCCACGCTCGTCGCTTTCTCAGACTCGACAGATCCTCCATGAGTGTTAGGGCCAGGACACTTCGACTTTCCGGAGCTGTGGCTGGTGTCTCTCGGACACATTCACTGTACTGCGACATGATCAATGCCTAACTGAGACACTCCTCTGCAATTACAAATAACACGGAATTCCACACGTTAACTTCCCGCCAAAAAACCAGTGATAAGCCTATTTACGCTTATACGAGCTATGATTCTTTTATTACAAGGGAGGTCATCGAGTCATCAAATTCTGATTGGCTTCATATTAAGAACATAGACGGGGATGGGCATCATAAGGATTGTGTCATACTCAAAAAGTGCTAATTTTTTTTCCTTTAAGAAAAGCGACCAGAATGATTGCATGTAAAACTGTATATGATAAAGAAAGTCCTAGAACTAGCAGATGTAGCAGTGGCGCAGCGGGCAAGCGGACGGTGCTTGTAACGCAAAGGTCTCGAGTTCGATTCTTGCTTAGCGCCGTTTTATTTTTTATTTATTTTTTTATACTTCTATTATTTTTTTTCATCAGATATACATTTATTCATCGTTTTTTTAATCACTGACCGTTTTTTTATCATTAATATAGCAATATTTGCTTTGCACTGTAATATACTCCTAATATAATTGTTTAACTAAAGTAGCGTTTTAAAAGCTCTTTTACGCGTTTGCTGATTTTAATCTTTTGTAAAGGAATAGAAATTAAGAATTCTTCCTCATATGGGCTTATACAAAAAGTGCTAACTAAATACATGGAAATGGCACTGCCTCGCCTCACGAGTGTCGTTTTAAGTTTAGCAGTATTCAGCTGAAAATACATGTTTTCAACTAATTTAATCAATGGGAGCCGGAAATCGTCGAAAGTGAAAAATCACTCAGAGAAAATGCATCAACTTTTTCCAGAGCTTTCGGCTCAGTCTCCAAGCCATCATAATTGGCTGGAGCAATATAAAGAGAGAGCCTTTTTTATCCACTATTCAAAAAAAAACATATAGATTTTCTACACAACTCACTCAAGTTTTCAAGTTATTCTCTGAGTTTCGTTCAATTTGGTCAGACTTATTTGGACCGCCGGGAATATGTAAAGAATATGGGGACACTTCCTTACTAATTTAAAGTAATTTAATTTTTACGTTTTCAATTGAATTTAAATCGGTTAGCATTTGATGCTCACTGGGTTTAACATTGTTTTAAATTAAAAAAAAAAACACGCATGTAGGGTAAAATGGAGTATTTTAGAATCATGTCTAATTTGGACCTTTAACCCTTTAAGGACGATTGGAACACCGGTGTCCCATAAAGAAAATTATTTTTCCTGACTACCTAGTTAATTTTCCTTATGTTTGTACGTAATTTCAAAGTAGAAGGTTGAAGGAATCTAGGTTATTTTTTGCAAGTCTCTAGCTGTTTGCTATACAGTAAATTTTTAAGCTAAAAAATGGCGAATTTTTAAATTCTCATCTTAAAAATTAATTTGAATTATTTTTTATACTTCCAATTTTTTTAAGCAAAACCGTTTTGGAAAAAGAAAATACAATACTCAAACATAATATTTTTCATTAGAGTGAAAATTATCATTCATTGTTATCGTCAGAAAAATTACTTAAATTTTTAGGCTATTTTTGTCCCTATCGCTCATAGAGGTAAAAAATACACCGAAACAGAAATGAAATCATCTTTTTCATTTTTATTGCGTATTTTCGATCCGCGAAAACTGTCTCGTCGTTAAAGGGTTAAGATTTCCACATTTTTATATGGCAAAAGGAAAAAAATAACGAAAACAGTATACTCTCGAATGTAAAGTCTTGTACTTCTTCGTGGTTTCCCTTTTCTCTTATGGAATATCAGAAATAGTGAGAAAATCTTAAAGTTCAAAAATAGACAAAATTCCGAATTTCCCCGTCTAACCTTATGCCCTAGACACACTTATGACTTAAGCCGAGAGACGACTTAGTGGAAAATTATGTGAACGTAGTTTAACCATAATTTCTAATATAATTACGCTAAGCCGTCTCTCGGCTAATCCTCATGTCTGTCAAGGCCCTTACTCCTACATCATACTAAAAAATAAGAAAACAAAGATGGCAAAATTCATTGGTTCAATTGAAATCAATTTATAAGTCATTTAAAAAAAAAACTCAAAATAGCGTAAGACTAAAACAGTTGAATTTCGGATAAGAATATATTATTGGTAAATAACCGAAACAGAATCGGTTAAAACCGATTCAACCTTGTTCGGATATCCAAGACCTTTTCAAATGAAGCTATACTTTCCCCAAGTGGCTGAGAATATAACTCTGCACAGCTGTTTAACGACCTCTAAATTTGAGGAATTTCCAACAAAAATAGTTTTCTGAAGGGTATTTTAACATTTCTCTCTATCTTAACTCGGGCGATTTTTTCAAAAAAAAAAAAAAAAGATGCGGTAAAGCGTTAATGGTGTGTGGAAATGCGCGAACTCGTGACTTGGAAGCTATACCTTTTGATCTGACTTGTCTATGGGTCGGTTTAAAGCCTAGCTGCAGCGGCCATTTTATTTAGGGCCACTATGCACTCCCCATTCACCCAGCTCTATATCTCGGCTTCTGTGTGTCTGAAGTACAGAACAGGCCAGTCTGATTGGATCAGTTAAAGTGAATGTGTATTTGTATCGATAGATCTCTTAATGCCGAACTCATTTCTGTATCACCTTCTCTTGTTTAGGCGGTTCATTTTCGATTTAGAATGGATTGAAACCAAAAACTTTGACCTCGAAAAGCCGTTATTAGGAATGATTCAACGGTATTTTCATCTAACGGCCTCTACACTCTATGAGAAATTTCTTTAAAAAAATGCCTTTTGAAAGAAACTTTCCCTTATCCTTGTAGGCAGAAACGTCAGATTTTTTTTTAAAAAAAAAAAGGCAATATTTGACGAAAATTGCTTCTAGTGTGTAGACACATAAGGACAAAATATTTGCATAGGTAACTCCTAAAACATATCCAAAAATGAAAAAATAGAAAACAAAACAACCAAAGTTGACTTTTGCGGGATTTCCCGAAGGTCTCAAGCCTCTATCTCTATCCGTTTTTCCTCTAGGCATATTCACGCTCGGACAGGCAGATGGACGAATGGATAGATAAACAAAAAGCGTGACATCATTTTTAAGAAATCAAGGCAGTTATGAGGGGTTCCCAAGACTGGGGAACAAAAGCTCCTTCTTTCACTGCGTTGATAATCAAATGCAGTGCATTTATTGGTATTTTTCCGGCACCGGGCGGGATTCAATGCACAATTACGATTGTCGAGTCAGAAATCTCACCGCCAACCACACCGTTGGCGCTCTAACCAACTGATTCACGAGATCGAGGTATTATATACTGCTCTCTACTTGGAGTTTGAGCAATAAAATGAATTTTTGACGAAAACTATTTCCAATGTATCGGAGATTCAACCGTTAACCTTGAAAAATCGTTAAAAGTAGGGCATCTGGGGCAAAATGTGACAAGCGGAAACTATCAAAGTTTGGTATTTTCCAGGATAAAACAGACCATGACTTAAAATTACAACCAAATTATAACTTTCAAGAATCTTATTAAACATCTAAAATTTAAATAATAGACCCGTGCAAGGAATAAAAAAGAAATAATTGATAATTTGAACCAAATTATATTCTAAAATTTATTTAGGGGAAGATAGTTTCAAGCATGCGATATTTTGTAAAATTCATATTGGTTAATAAATAATTAGGAATCGTGCTATATATTTGCAGGTAACCAATACCCAAAAGAAAGTAATGAAACTTAGACTTAATGTGTTTTAGATCCATTTTCCAAATTAATATCGAATAAAAGTCATTGTCTTTGGATCAAAAGACAATGAAAGCCATTCAAAATATCACAAATTATCCCTTGCCTTCCAATATTTGCAAGTAATAACATTGTTGGGAATATACGCAGAATCAACTTTAATGTGGGTCGAAAAAAAAAACATTTCGTTTTGAAATAGAGAAAAGTGGACTACAACTACAGCAAAAATTTAGAGCGGTAAATTTTCAATATGGTAATAACAACAAAATTCTCACAAATCTTTGAAGTCTTATTTTTCAATGCTTTTGTCACAAATACTAGCAATTCATAAATTAGTTTAATAACCAATCCGCGAAATTAGATAATTATATAAAAATTGATAAAATAGTGTAGATGTAGGGGAAGGTTTTCAAGTTTCGCACACGCTCTGGCATCATATTTTTTCGATATTCTTTTAATGAATCTGAAATATTTTTTTTTTAGGAATTGCCATAGATAAGTCAGATTCATTAAAAGAATATGGGAAGAATATGAAATGTCAGTGGCCAGAGTAAGTGCGAAGCCTGAAAATCATCCCTAAATCAAAAATGTTTACACAGATTCGAAAAAATGTTATTTCACAATCTCGAAACCTCATATTTTTAAATCTTTTTTAAAATATTCCCCATAAGCTTTGTTTAATTAATATTGTAGGATTCAGGAAACGGAAAATATGTAATTCATAAGACGTCTGAAAAGTGCTTTTTATTCAACAACGAATTCAATGCAATTCTAATTTGTTTTCCAGATGTACTGCCACGTTTTTATAAAAATCTCTTTTTAAATCCATTCCCACAATATTTTATCATTTAAATTACTCATTTTACATTAATGGGTTTTAATAGATTCACAGTCAATTTGAGACGATTTATGGAGCAAATAAAAGTGTGTCCAAAACAGCGTAATGACCAACGTACAATAACTTTTGTCTTGTAAATATGTTTTACATTTACACTTTTCAATGAGAGTGAATGAAACGTAGATCTAGTCATCTCGCTCTCTCTCACAGGAAATTTTGAAAACATATTTACAAACAAAAGTTATTGTGTGTTGCACATAAGAATTAATAATTAAAATTTGGACATTTATTTTCGATTTACAACCGTTTCGAAGGTATACAGACTTGTTTGGGATTCCAAAACCTTTCTTGCAAAACTACATTTGCCTTTGACCTTGAAGGAATTATTCAAGGTCATTGTATTATATAACCAAAGAATCGGCCTAGACAGTTTCTAAAATATTCACTATAATCACAGAAATCTCACAACGCTACAAATTTTCCTATGAAATTAACAGATGTGGAAAAGTTGAAGGTTATCTTAATGATGCGAAGGTCGACTTGTCCATAAACTGCAAGTCGCTGTAACTATTTGGCCTCTAAATCTGGTAGAGGCCAATACTAATTAATGCATTTTTGCTGAGTATGAGTAATAAAAATTGTCGAGATATTATTTTTTGAAACCGGAGCTATAGTTTGATACGGTCGACCGGTCAGCCGGATCAGTTTTGAAGGCTGATCATTTCCGAAATCAGAGATGTTCAAAACATGTACCCTTGATCATGAGCTTGACTAGACATGGCAAACTGTACCACAGATGGCAATAGCTGTGATTGCGGCATGATCTTTGCCAAAATGCTCCCTAACTGATAACGCTTATCAAATAGGACAAAGATTCACTATCTCCGTCTCTCTACGCTCTATACTTCAATCCGTGTGAGAGATAGAGACTCACAAGACTCTTTCCTCAAGCAAGGTCAACAAGTTGTGGGATTTCTTTTTTGCACCGCAGAGCTTTTCCACTGACTACGAGCAAGAAGCACGTGTTTCACTATAATATACAAGTTTTTCCATTTTTCTCGCCTTCAAGTTCAAACGCCAATTTTTTTTTATTAAGATTCGCGTCTCCCATTAGCATGCCCTCTAAGCATATGATGCAAATTAATCTTCTGTTGTCTGTGAAATTTCGCGTGCAGTTCAAAGGGTGCAAAGATTGCAGTTTTCCTCCTTCGTTCCATTTTCAAGTAGACGAAAAATATTTATAATTGAAAATAAATAAACATCCACTGAACATTTTGAAATTAATTAAGATTTAACAGCAAAATATTTATCACTTGCAGATAGAATTGAATGATAACAGATATGTGTAATTAGCTTTGTCTATTCAAATAAAGATATGTGCGAGATTAATTTGGAAATGCATATTTAATTATCAAAACAATCACTAAAAACCGAAAATTGAACAAATAAGAAAGTTTCATCTAATTATTTAATAGGTCAGTTTTATTGCCTGAACTTTGTAATGCACTAATAGTACATAGAAAAGTGCACTATAGTACCGCTGCAGCTAAATTTTGTTCACTTTATCACCCCTTTCACTGGTCAAACTAATTAAATTCCGCTCGTTCAGTTCAAAACTGTTAACATTTTAAATAATTTATCAACAAAGTTTAATTGGTTTTTCGACCGAAAAAGCATGGTCAATTACTATTTATCGTCTCTCATTTAATTGTCAATAAAATTAGTAATAAAACACGTACAACTTTACCGAATCATTCATTGAAAAATCTGTAAAAAAAATGTCTTACTAAATTAATATTTACGTCTGTAAAGTTTTTAAAGCAAAAAAGTTCGCGAAAATATTTTAATAATTTTTCCCTTATGAGAAACAATATTTAAAAAAATACAATATTATAAAAAAAAAGTTACAAAAGGCTGTAATTTTCGTTATTTATGTCCTGCTTAATCGAGTACTATTAGCTATGCCTGCTGAATTTTGTTAAATATCCCATTGTGGTTGGTTTCTATGATAAAATCACCCTACCGTCCAATCTAATCCCCTCGGCTGCGTTTTCAACTAAAGTCTGGTAGATTTTCGAAGTTATTTCGATATTTCTCGATTATGTAAAGTATTGTTCTTCATCTTTAGTTAACTCTCTCTACCGAATTTTCAAAAATCAAAATACCAAATTATATAGGCTTATAATATTCCTATCCCTATCCCATTATTAAACCCTTTCCAATATGGAATTATGAGATTTCCTCACTGTTTTAGAAGAAAAGGTGTTCCATTTCTTGTATTTGCTAGTCTTCTTTTTGTCTTTTCTTATAGATTTTAAATTGTGAAAAAATTTCAAATGTTCAAAAATTCGGAATGGTTTCAAATTATCCCATTTTACTCTATCTTCATAATTATACTGAGTGAGTAACTCCCTTGACATATTCTTTATAATCACAGGCGAATTTTTAGTATAAAAATTCGAAATTGACTTTTTCGAATATAAGGGATAACTGGGGCAAAATTTGTCAAACTTGAGAAAACTTAAACGTTTTATAATGAGCATATTCTTATAGGAAATTTACTGCTCTACAACATTGCAGAAGACTATTTTCCTCTATCTCGAAAGAAATGTAATTTTCGAATCATTTTCTAAAAAGTCGATTTTGTGGAGATTTTCAAAATCGCTGGGGCAAATTTTGTCAGTCTTCGGATAAATTATGACGTTTTACTCTCGCAAACGGTAAAAATATCAAAGACATATTTTTATGAGAAATTTATTCCTCTAGAATTTTGTCACAGATAATTTTTCTCTATCTTAACGAGAAATGTGCTTAAATTGAGCTAATCAGTGTTGATATTTTCTGTAAGCCAAATATTCTTAAAATAGGGCTCAAAATTTCATTATTTTTTATTTTACATAATCCTTCCTCGATTCCCTTGAAACTTTTTAAGTTTAAAAAGTTTTGTGAAGGCTATCTATAATAAAAATTTCAAGCCTCAGTCTCTTTTATTTTTAAAAAAAAATGAATATTGAAATTTTCGTTTTGACAAATTTTGCTCCAGTCTCCCCTAGCATAAGATGGGGTAATTTGGAATCATATCTGAATTGGTACTTTGAGATTTCCTAATAGTTTTTGATGGTAAAAAGAAGAACCAATGAAGAAATACTTTCGAATGTAAAGCCTTAATACTTCTTGGAGGTTTTCTTTTTCTCTTTGACCATTTGAAACAGTGAGAAAATCTCAAAATTACAAATTAGACACGATTTCGAATTACCCCATCTTACCCTTAACAGCATTTTGTGCAAATATGAAAAGAAATTTACTTTTTAGCCAAGACATTTTTTTGGAAAATCGATCTTCGTCTGTGAGCAAATTGAATCAGTCTTGAAATGTTAATTCGTATGTGTAAAGTGTTATATGTCTTTAAGTATTTAATTCAAAAAGCAAAGAATTCCACAATGACAAAATTTCTCTGACATCAAAAACAAAATTTCCTGTTAGCTGATGATTTAAACTCGTATTTTAACGGTAATTTTTTCAATGAAATTTGGATTTTCAGCAGAATTTAATACAAAAAAATACAATTTTCAGCGTAATTTACACTTTTGTGTTTCACTTTCGTAATTTACACTTACAAGACACATTTGTCTTGTAAAATTTGTTGTTATCAAAATAAAAAAAAATATGCCGTTCAAGTACGAGTTCAACTCATCAGCCAATAGGAAATATAATATTTAGTTTTTTGATGTCAGATAATATACTTTGAGATGTCGTCCACCGAAAACTAAGTAATTTTTCGAAAACTGTCTCCAAAAATCAGGTCCCAACGGCTGAATTTTTTATATTTTTAAATGAAATTTTCAGAAAATATGGTGAAAATGTTTTACTTTTAAAGAGTTCAAATTAAATGTTTGTTTATTTATGTTGGAAAAAGATGTCAAGAAAATAGGGTAAGTGTGCCAAATTCCGGCTAGCTTGCAATTTCGGCCACCTTTTTTTGTTCCTCGAATTTCCATGAACTTTTAGATTTTACGTACTCTAGAGATTATACAATGCAAAAGAATAACAAAAAATGTAGCTTCGACAAACGAGATGACGTGAAAAAGATATTGAAAGAATTCCCGAAGGGCAAGGAACTATGAGAATGAAGGTGGCCGAAATAGGGCACCAAAGCTATGTCTATATTTTTATTCAGTTTAAAATGTATTCGGAATGATTTTAGAGTAAATAAAGACGGTAAAGTCTTTACAAAGTTCCAAGCAACACTCTTTCAGAAGAAGGAATAAAAAAATCAATTTGTATTTAAAATATTACATTTCAAACTTGAGACTTTGACGCTTGCAACTATGCCGAAATTTGGCACACTTACCCTATGCTGATTTTTTTTAGAATGAGCGACCCATGTAACCCCTTAAAAAATGTACCGTTCAAGTACGAGTTTGACTTATCAGCTTTCAGTAAATGTTCAGTTTTTTGACGTCAGATGAATATTATTCTGAGAAACCTTGTCCAAAGAAAAGAATGTTTTTTTTTCATAAAAAACTGAATTTGCAACATTTTTAAATGGAAATTTCAGAAATTATAATTTAACTGTACTTTTATATGCCTAAGAACTTGATTTAAAATAAATTTTTTTATATAAAAAAGATGTTAGAGAAAATATGGTGTTTTCCAGTCTGTTTGATTCATGTAACCCCTTAAATCAGAGGCGTGCAAGAACCGTTTCAAACCGAATAAACGTTAAATGAAGCATGTACGTACATAAATGGCCAAAACGCTACCAAAATAAAATTTTTGACGTTTATTCGGTTTCAACGGTTCTTGAACACTTCTGCCTTAAATCTTTGAAGACGTTAAAGAAAGCTTACAAAAGTTAACGATTTCATTTCAAAAATTGTTATTCTAAATTTCTTTGCATTTCATCTCAAACACTTTAAGACATTTGACACTTTGTAATAAACTTTGTAAGAAAATGTAAATAAACTCGTAAAGACTGATTAAATGAAATAATTAATCTAAAGATTTATCGCAAAATTAACGAAAATAATGATAAATTTAGTGATTTTTTATTTATTTTTCAGCTTCCAGCACTGTATTATCTTTTAAAATTTATAATCTTTTATTTTTATGTTAAAAAACACACAAATGAATTTTTGTCACTCTCATAGGCAATATTATTGAAAATAATCCTTGCTTTTATTATTATTTGTTGTATACGAGACCGATGAGACCCATGCAATAAGATTATTCTTTAATTTTCTTTTTATAATATTCCAGAAAGGAATTGTTTAAAATGCAAATTATTGCTTTTACTTTTCCATCAATTCAGAGTCAAATGCAAAATATTATCGATTTAAAGCTGTAAAAAACACATAATTCTTCTCTAATTTTCCTTATCGCAACTCCTTGAAAGTCCCACAAGGGCGAAACTTGGCACGCATCGCATTAATTGATAAATTTCTCTTTGTAACGAAACTTATTAAACTGATTTGAATATTTTCATGGATTTATTTTTTTTTTTTTTGTATTTTTGAAAAATTGCATTTTTGGAGGAAAAATGCGACACTTTGCAATGGTATGCGCGACATTAGCAGAAGTCTCAAGTATGCAATTGGAAAACAATCACAATTTTTGCATTAATTAAGGTGAAGTCAATCAGTTAGTTTATGTGGCACAATTTACAGGATA
The DNA here is from genome assembly GCF_024763615.1 of Phlebotomus papatasi. Lineage (NCBI taxonomy): Eukaryota > Metazoa > Arthropoda > Insecta > Diptera > Psychodidae > Phlebotomus > Phlebotomus papatasi. The sequence continues at coordinate 32,862,199 of NC_077222.1, forward strand.
TTTTCTTGGTGTTTTCCCAATGGGCAGGAAAAACAATTGGAAAATCTGGTGAAACGCAGAAAATTGATGAAATGCGCCAAAAAGGGAAAGTTTTTTTTTTCGATGGAAAGTCGAAATTGGCAGAGACGCAAAATTATGCAACAAGCTGCCAAATGGATTTTTTATTCCTCAAATATTTCTCACCTCTTCCCCAGTGACTTCCTAATAAAGCAATCCCGGAGGAAAATGAGCAGGAAAAACTGGAGAAAATAGGAAATGCAGCTGCTTTCTTCAACTTTGGACTCACAAATGCAAGAAATGAATCGAGTGCAAAGTCCTTTTAACTCAAGCGTTCATCGATTTTTTCCCCATCCAGAAAAATCCACCCTCCGCCCCAGGATCACCTCACAAAGCTCCTGACCTGACCAATTAGGTGGAAAACTTACATGGGATTGGATTTCTGCTGACGATCACAGGAAAAAAGTCCGTGAAAATGAATTTCAGGCGCAGAAAAAATACGTTGTGTAATTTGTTGGTTTTTGCAGTGAGATTTTTCCCAAGTTTTCAGCCAATTTCACTGCACCACAGACATCATTTCACAACACTGCACCCTTTCTCTGCCTTTTTACTTGGTAAAAAATCACTTAGAATAGAAAACTGCGTGGAAAAACCGTGAGAAAATTGCTCGTGAGAAATTTTTCACTCGTGAACACACTTCTGCACCACTTTTCTTCTTCTTCTTCTTTGTTTTTGTGACTTTTGAAACGTCAAAGTCAAATTTTGTCATATGGTTGCCCGGTGGACACAGCGGATCTAAAAGAGATTCAGTACTGGTACTAATAGGGTTTTAATTTTTATTTCAAATTTTCAGAAAAAAATTAGGAGGATAGCTTTGTTCAATTTTATTTTATAGTGCCCGCTTTGTAATCCGATGATTGGGAGACAAAATGACCAATGTCCACTTTGTAATCCGGATGGATTTTTTGAATTTGTTCAACGTCTCGAAAATATTATATAATACAAGATTTTTTTGTAGAATTAAAATAAAACTATTAAAGAAGATTAAAAAGACATAATTGGAGAAGTCTATTCTATTATACTTCATTTATTAAACAAAACCATCACAGGATAATTCATTTTCATTGCTAAACACGCATGCATACATAATCTCAAAAGTGTTTTAAATGTAACCGTCAAGAACTTGTCCGGATTACGGCGATCCGGATTAGAAAGCGGGCACTGTATATGATTTTACTTGATGGGGTGATAAACAACAGTTGATTGTTTGCTATTACTTTGAAAGTTCTATATTTTGTTAATAAAAGTAATTATTTTTATTATTAAACTGTTTTTCATTAATGCGTTTTCCCGCATTTTCCTATTTAAATAATCAGTTTTTGCTTTGAGCGTGTCAATTAGGAAGTCGATACCTCAGTATCTGGATTCATGCTTTAAATGTATGTAGAGTGTAGAAATAATCCACTATTCTCACTGACTGATTGAGGCAGAGGTGTGCAAGAACTAGTTGAATAAACGTCAAAATAAGTTTATTCAGATAGCGTTTTGACCATTGACGTACATGTTTCATTTGACGTTTATTGGGTTTCAACGGTTTTTGCACGCCTCTGGATTGAGGCTATCCAACAGAACCCTGGTTGCTTACGTCATACATAGAAACTCAAGAGAATATCGAAAGTTTTTATAATATGAAGCAAACACTCTGTCTCGGCATTATGTACTTCGGTATTATGCACCTGATGGAATTACGAACATAAAATTATGCAAGTTTCCCTACCATTGCAAGTCAATTCATTAAATCATTTTCGAAATACGACTGAATGTATATTATTTTGTGATGCGGGAAATTTGAAAACATGCGTATTTTTCAGAATAAACAATTTATTGAAGAACTCTGACCAAAGAGTACTCTTTGTTGATGCTTTTCTTTCGAAGGTGAATTTTTTCGTTCTGTCTACTTTTACTCCGCGCGATATTCGTTCGTAAAATGGGAAAATATTTATTGAAAAGGGAATTTATGAGTCCTAGAACAGCTGTAGAAGTCTTACGGAATGAAAAACTATTGAAAAAATGCTTTTTTTTTGTTGAGAATATCTGCACTGGCATTTTATGCCAGTTTGGTATTTTACGTGATTTTTTGGCTCGGGTTTTAAAGTGTTAACCATTACAGTAAACTCTCGCTAATTCCGCTCTTTTAAATTTAGACTACTTTTTAATTCGGGAGGCAGTTAAAAAGTTTGTTGACATTTTTCAAGTTTGATTATGATTATCAAATGAAGCAAATATGCTCAAATTTGTCATGCTTTGTCTTAGTTCTGATGTGTTTTTGCATTATTAAGGAGTTTTCATGAAATTTACCATAAATATGAGTAAGTAAACTCGATACCCACCCGGCAAATTCTGCAGAAATTCGTCAGATTTGGAAATTTAACTACCGAAAATTCTTCAGAATTTCCACAGAATTTTGTTCTAAAGGTGGATTCGATCGTTGTATGAAAATTCTGCAGAATTTTTACAGAAAATTTTATGAATTTTCGGCACTTTCCTCAAGATGTCGTTCTGTCAAAATGGACTTGGAATATTTTCTCTGAAATTATTTATTAACTTGGTAGAATTTATAATCACGATTTTCATGATATATTTTATATATATAAATACTGCGAGGGTATGCTGTCTATAGAGAAGGATTAAATAGCAGTATTAAACATACTTCCGAATGAAAATTCTGCATTTTTTGATAAATTGTACAAGAATTTTCTTGAGAACAAAAAAAATTTATGATGTGATTTTCAGCTGAGGCCTTTAAAATTATTTATTATTTATGAAAAAAATATCCTTTTCATTTCATTAAATATATTTTCGTCAATTTTTCCAATAAAATGTATAGATTTGAAATAACCGTCTCTGAAGCAGCCATTAGGTAACGAGTGTGGGACTTCACTTACTCGAGACAAATTTTGATAGCTTTGGTTATTTGTCGTTATGATCGCTAGTGCGGTGTTTGACTGATTGCTGTTAAAAAAGGAAGAAGAAGAAAAATTGCGGAATTGCAGAACGAAGTTTTGCTGGGTATGTGTTATGTATGCAAATGAATAAAAAATCGTTGCATTTCAAAGAATTTGTCGCTCGAATTTTTCTCTAATTTGGGTGACATTTCGGTCCGAAATGTCCGAATTTGAGAGAGTCTACTGTATTTCGAATATAATTACGCTAAGCCTTCTCTCTTTTTTATCCTCAAGTCTGTCAAGGCCCTAAATCCCGTTAGTTCATTTTGGTTACTGGATATCAGAAAATAACCATAGCACACTAGCACAGCTTCAATATAATTATTTATTACTCCAAAAATCTGAGTTTTTAGAAGTTTTCCGTGCGTGAAACTGCCCCTAATTGTTTTTTACAGTAAACTTTCACTCAATCGGCTCTTCTTCAATCGGGCGAAAAAATTTTGTTGACAATTTTCACGCTTAATTATGAAGCAAATTTGCTCAAATTCGCTGTAGTTCTTCCTATTTTATCGTTATTCTTTATAATTGAGCGCTTTTTGTGGAATTTACAAAGGCTTTGATGCTCAAATCTATCGATAAACCGGATGACATTTTGCCCCATATTCTCGATTGAGAGAATCTACTGTATTTTTAAATTCAATCTCTAATGGGAAGTACCACTTACGTACCACATATTTTTAATTATTGCTTTTACCTGTGTGCTTGGCCACTGGGTATTGAATAGGCCTTTTCAAATCGCCCACCATATGTGTGGCTATTCGGGACAGACTGTGGCTGTCAGTGGGAAAACAATAAGATTTTTGTACATTGTTCGTTTTTCACCTTTTTCACCCACATTGTGGCCAAAAAGGGTGTCTCTCTGTGTGTTGTCCTGACCATCTCCCAATCCCCCAAAATGGGTGATACACTTGAGCAATATTTGCTCACAGATCTCTGTGATGTCAGCGAAATCATCCAGCAACGTCTGCTCAACACTCAGAGGATCAAAGTAAGCCTTCCGGAAAATTCAGAGGCAGATCGAGGGCAGTAAATTAATCTTTTTTTTTGGTTGTTTCAGTACACATGCTTCAGTGCCTCAGAGAAGTATTTGGTCTTTGGTGCTACATCCGGGAGTTTGTATTTGTTCCAGCGATCTCCCTGCAAGTTCAGGTATTTGATTCCCAACAGGACGAGCTCTGTGAGCTTAGTGGCGATATCCTGCAGTGAGAGGTATATTGCTCATGCCACGGGCACGGGGGAGATCTTCCTGTCGGTGCTGGACAGTGAGACAGGAAGCCCCGAGAGGGCGGTTAAGTTGGAAACGGGAAGGATAACGTGTCTGCATTGGGCAGCTGGGGATAAGTGTTTGTACTTTGGGGATGATTGTGGAAGGGTGGCTTGTGTCAGTATCTCAACATTTATCCATCGCTCCCTGCTCAATATGCACACGCAGGAAGTGCTCCTTCTGGCCTCTCCTGTGCTCCAGATTGACAGTTTTGACGTGCTCCTGCTGATCACAACGACTTCCGGAAGCCTCATGTGCAATACCGAGCGGGAGGAATTCAAGAGGATTGGGTCGCAGGCAAGAAATGGAGCGGGAGGAGCGTGTTTTGTCGGTGTTCAGAAGGATGAATATCTGTCAGGGAGGATTTTCTGTGCTCGGCCCAAGACTCGCTTCTGGGAGGTGCAGTTCGATGGGAATGTCAAGCAAACGATTGACCTGAAGGAAGCCCTGGCAATTCCACCAACCAGAATCCGCCAGAGCTCTCCGGAAGGTCCTCCGGAAGCCTTTCCTGCGCAAATACTCAACTTCCATCAGCTGCAGTGCATGGAGAACAAGTTGATTGTGGCCAATACCTCCAGCGCCATCTACATCTTCGATCCCAGTCAGAGTTTTGTGCTGTGGAACGATGAATTCAGCAATATTCACAGTGTTCGGATTGTCGGGAATGCCCTGTACATCTTCCTGACCACCATGGAGGTTTTTCTCGTTTGTGTGACAAAACTCTGTGATCACATTGTGGATACCCTGACGGCTGAGAACTTCCACAGGTGCTTAGAACTCATCAACATGAACAATTCCTACGTGAAGAATCACGTGAGACTCCGGGAAAATGTCCCGCAGGTCGGAAAATTCCGGAAGTTTCTCAGAGACACAAACCAGGATGATGCACTGAATATCCTGGAGACAATAATATCAACCCCAAAGCCTCAGGCAGGAGGAGACAGTCCCATTCCGGAAGAAGCAAAATTCCCGCAGAAAAATATCAAGGACGTGATTGCCACGGTGATCAAGAGTAAATTGGGCAAGAATATCAAGCTAGGACTCAATCTCCTGGCCAGCTTTGACACGACCCCGAAGCAGGAGCAGCCTCAGGGACAGAATGGCCATCGCATGGTGTTCAGGGAAATTGAGGAATTCTCGGCGAATTCCCTGTCAGCCGATGAGGAAATTGTCACGAGGAAGATGGTGCTGAGCAAGAAGACCAGTCCGGAGATGGTTTATCCCAGGCTCACGGATGAGGAGAAGCTCCTAAGGAACCTCTACATGATCTACAAGTCCTCGAGGATCGGCAATATCAGACTTGTGGAGCGATATGCAGAAATTTTTGATAGGTACACGTTGGCGGAGATTTCGGCGCTCCTGGGAAAGCTCCAAGGCGTCATGGTGGAAAATGGTGAGTTCATTTTTTATATTTCGCTTTATTCTCTTTATTTCCAAACAAAATAAGTCAAAAACTTTTAGGTTTTATTGAGAATAGAGGAAAATGTCCATGCTTGATACCATTGGAAGCTTCGTAATGACTAAATTTTCTATGTTTCACAATATATATGACTCATCGCAACCATATTTTAAAAACTATGGAAAAGTGGCCAGTTTTTAAAATATATTGCGGATTCACGTTTATTGAGAAACATAGTAAAAATTCAGTCATTACGAAACTGCCAAAGAATGGGCACTTTCCCCTACCCTCTTTTATAAAAAGTTCATTCCAGAATTTGAGGTTATGTACGTCCTAACCTCGAAAAGCATCTTGGCCTGAAATTTTCAAAGTCCACATAACATCCATTTTTTTCTACAGAAATTCAAGAATCTAACAATCTTTTTGTCAAAAAAAACAGAAAATATTTAAAATGACATGGATTTTGTATTATTTTGAGGTTATAGTGTGATCCATTTAACATTTTTAAATAATTTCTAGGTTAGTTTTTTGTCGTTGCCAAAATAATAATAATTTTTTTTGTATAGGGGAAGGTTTTGAAGGTTCGTATTAAAAAAGGAGTCCAAGATTTAAGATTTTTTACTGAATGCCACACACACCGAATCAATTATATCACTATATCAAAAAAATCTCTTACTTATTGGTTTCATAATTCTGCCTCACAAAAATCCTTGGAAGTCCTTGGATTTTCCTCTACAGGAAAATGAAAACCCGTCAAATCATTGCTCTACCTGTCGATTTTACTCTGAGTTTTTTTGACTTGTAACGGTATATTATAGTACATTCAGAGGAAATCTGTAAATTTTCGGCAGAATTTCTACGTAGAAAATCTGTAGTTTTTCGGCAGAATTTCTACGTAGAAAATCTGTAGATTTTCGGCAGAATTTCTGCCGAAAATTAACATTTTGTGCTAAATTTTGGGATTTTGGTTTCGTCTCGATGAGCACTTTCAAATGAAAGTTCAAAAGGTCACCACAGGTGGCGTTGCGATAGCGTCAAAATTCAAACTCATTTTTCTCAATAAACGCCATTGGGCAATTTGATCAAATTTTAGAGTGTAGTATCCTAGGCTATGAAGTTTCCAAAAAGTGGCGTGGGTTCGCTGTGGTTAAAATAAAACTGAAGATATGAGGGTCAAAGTTCAGGAAATTCAAAACACCATATCTCCAATTTTATTTGACCGACTTTGACGAATCAGGTTGTAAATTAAAGGTCTCGCATAGCGCTACAACTTTCTAAAACTTATGTAATTCGTAGAACCAACGCTAGGGGCGTCACAGTCTAAAAACCAATTTTAATAACACATAACCTCAATTATCTCGACTCTTGCTTAAACACTGAGAAAAAACGAGGGTACGATTAACTTTTTTTCCTCATAACTTTAACACTTTTTAGGTGTAAAAATATATCAACATTTTTTAATGTTAATTTTACACCTTATTAAGGGTAAAATTAATATGAAAAAGGGTCACTTTAACCCCTAATACACCTAAAAAGGGTAATATTTACACCGATTTCGGATCAATACTGCAGGGTAAAATTTACATTTCCGAAATGTTATTTTAACTTTTTCGGATTTCTCTCAGTGACTGATCTTGGTAATTACTTCAGCATAATTGTAGAGGACATTTTTATATCTATATTTCGTCCAAATATCATTTTTTGCTCAGATTATGCAGATAAAAAAAATTGTTGCTGATATGACCGTTTTTACTCGATTACGTTATTCAAAAAAAAACGTCAGAAAACGTGTTCTAAAAATAAATAATTTGAATAATCTCGGCTACCGAGCAACCGATAAGATCAAGTTTTGGGGCAATATTATAGGGGAGATTCTGATCTATATTCCACCATCATTTTTCTGTCAGTTCATTTACATCCAAGATATTTTGATTTAAATAAAGCATTTGCAATTTTTCAGAAATTTTATTTCAAATTGCTGTAGAATATCTTTCATCTTTATTCAAATCGAATTTGCATGCAATCCGAGTTTGCTCACGTTAAGAATCTCACCTACAATAAGCTGATCTAGGTTTATCACTAGCTTTTAATACATATTGAATTTTTTTGTTAATTCTTTTTCAGGAGGGTTTTTTTGAAACTTGAAAATCATCTTTGTTATCTTTAAATTAATTCCTAAAATATTTAAAAATGGATAGAAATATAGACATAGCTATGGGTAATATTTCGGCCACTTTGAATGGAATTTCGGCCATCTTGTTTGTGATCACCTTGTGTGAAACAATGGATAGAAAATTTTAAAACGTCATATGGAATGGGTTTAATATTTGGATTAATACATGATCCACAGAGCCATGAGGTCTCCCGTGTAATTTATCCTTGGTAAATACTTTTTTCTAATGTTTATACGTAATTGCAAATTAGAATGTTGAAGGAATCTAGGATATTTTTTGCAAGTCTCCAGCTATTTGCTGTATAGTAAATTTTTAAGCTAAAAAATTACGAATTTTTAAATTCACATAATGAAAATTAATTTTAATTATTTTTCATACTTCCAAATTTTTTAAGCAAAACCGTTTTGTAATAAGAAACTACAATACTCAAATATAATATTTTTCATTAAAGCGAAAAATATTATTCATTGGTATTGTCAGAAAAATTACTTAAATTTTTGGGCTATTTTTGACCCTATCGTTCATAGAGACAAAAATACACCAAATCAGACTCTGTTGGATTTTATAAGGCTAGATGTATAAGACCTTTTACCAATTTTGTTTATCGGTTTCATTTTTATTGCTGATTTTCGGTCTTTGAAAACTGTCTCGTCGTTAAAGGGTTAAACAAAAAAATCGAATTTCAATTATTCATACTTCTTGAAATGAGGCGTGGCTTATAAAAAATATAGGCGAAGCTTATTACAGAAGTTACTTCCTTATTGCAGAAATAGGCCAATTTTTTGAAATTTGCATTTTTTTCTTCAAAATGCCAAGTCTTCAGATCCTTCTGATGCTTTTTTAGTCCCGCTTTCTCCTATAAATTGGTTTTATTGCAGAAAAACGTTTTTTTTCTGTATTGGTTTTCAGGCGAAAGCGAATCAGAAGCTCGTAGGAATTGCATTGGCCTCTATTTGGATTATATAAAGCCAGAGTTGATCTGGGAGATGGACGAGAAGGCGCAGGAGTTCCTCCTTGAGGGTTTTATGGTGGTCAATGAGGATGAGAGAGCACCAAAGTGTGAGAATTGCTCATTTCCGTTGATTTCCATTAGCGAGGGGCATCACATGGACTTGGGGAAGATCCTGTTTCAGTTTCTGTGGTCGCGACAGGATAAGAGCAGATGCGAGGGTCTGGCTCAGCGTGTGCCTGCTCTCTTGGGTCTGTGGTGTCTCTATCGCTGTCAGGAGGGGGCATTTGAACACATGGAGGACTATCTTTTTGCCTCCGGAAGTTGCACGGTGCTCAGTAAAGTGTCTGAACGTGTGCCAGGGCTGCAATTTGAGAGGCTCTTGTACCTTCTGGATCAATTGCTCAGTCACAAAACGACTTGGTGTCCACAGTGTGGACATCAGGCGGACTTTGAGTCTTCGGATAAACTCTCTGACTTCTACTCGTGGAAATTCCTGGCTGACATTGCCGTGAGGTGCATTGGAGGACGACATACGCTGCGGGAATTGCAGAAATATCAGAAGAATCTTCCTGCGAATGCCCTGATGCGGGAATATTTTCTCATGTGCTTGCAGATGCCATAGACTTTGGTCCTCTGAGGGAAAGAGGACCTGCATTATCACACAAAAGAAAAAAAAAACTATCAGTTACCACTTGGACACGAGTCGGAATCCGACTCAGTATTTGACTGTATTTTATTGCATATTTTTTACACATATACACCAAAAAAAAATGCATTAAAGAATATTCTTAGGACGATAAGGTGCAAGTTGCTAATAATAAATTATTTACCGTGTATTATTTTAAACGACAAAAAAAATAAACATTTAGACAAAAAGAATTAATTCTCTTGACGTTTTATTGGGCATTGTGGAGTGAGAAAAGTGTCAGGAAATTAAATTGAAGTTAAATGTTCATTAAGAGTAAGATGATCCAGGTAAGAACTGACATTAATTGCAACAGCGGAAATTGTTCTATTTGTTTTTGCAGCAAAAAAAAGATTTATTGCTAATTAAAGCGAATAGGTGTTGCATGTATTTTTTTTTAATAAAGCATCCAGATGCAATCAAATATTTGATGCGAAGAATTATTTAAAAACAAACACATTATCTGATTGGTTTAAACTACAATTTTTTTTTAAACTCTGGTTGGAGAACAAAATAAAAAAATTTAAATATTGATTAATTATGTAATTAATTAATAATAATTAATTATTAGTAAATTAACAAGTTCCTGAAGTAAAATAATAAAATTGGTCAGTAGGGAAAAGTACTCTCCCTTCGAACGTTCATGCCTTCGAATAATGTGGTTTTCTTTTAGCATTCCTAAGAGATTTACAAATATGTCACGTACAAGGGGGAGATATTAGGGTTGGAAGTGGTGTACGGTTGAAAATGAAGTGCTTCGGAGTCTTTGGAAGTGGAAGTGCCCGAATATAAAGTCTTTTCTGTCTAATTCCATATTTTTCAGACTACGCTACTTTTAATTGAGATTTTCAATTCGAGCGGCAGTATAATTTGAAAAAGTCTTTTTTGACATTTTACAAGTTCGGTTATGACAATGAAATGTAGCAAACATGCTCAAAATTATTACAGCTTAATTTGGGTAGTAATTTTTCCGAGGAAATGTTCAGCTGAATAATAATTTTCTTTAATTTTTACAGGTATTTCAAATTCAAATAGTTGCTCACAAATAATGACAGCTATAGCAATTGACTTTGAATCAATTTGATATAATTTTTTTAATAATTTATAATAATATGTATTGGATGATTGTATAAATTCGTGGAACTTTTTCGAAAATGTGGTTAAGGGGTATTCCATAGAACACATCCACCATTATTTTTGCTTACGTTTTTGCATATGCCGGAAAGGTTTTAGTGTATTACGTCTCATCAAAAATATTATTCAAAAAGGTCGATTTGTGCATTTGAGAACTTTTACAAAATGAGAAACGAAAAGGAACATTTGTAATATTTAATGTTTGCGTAATTTTGAATAAATCTGAGTGATGGACTTCCGTAAAAAAAACATTTTGGAGGTTTATTTAGATCATGTCCTTGCTCTAAAGATGATTAAAAGTGGCTTTGAAAATTTCGAAATAGGGATTTATTCTTCGAAATGTTGGAAAATAATTTTGAAGAAATTTCTCTAATACATCAGCAACGGAAAAGGTCCTGCAAAAAATAGTCAAACTTACCGCAAAAGTTAATTTGCATTCACTAAAAACTTTTCCCAAGAGTGCAAAACGTTTCAATTATAAAGAATTTTGAAACCAGGGAGAGAATCGAGCTTAATAAAATGTGAAGATACATCTAAAGTGCTGAATTAGTTGTTGCACTCGTACTTCTGAACTCTTACAGACTTTCCAGCACAGCGTCAATAATTGCAAACGACAATACATTTTTAGAGGCTCTATTTTCCAAAAGTAGCTTCACTGGTCTCTTAGGAAAATTCAAAATATGTTGATACCCCTTCGTAAAACAAAGATAATATTAAATTATTGAAAGTATGCAAGAATATCCTGTCACTAGAAATTCAAAATATAAACAAAATATTAGAAAAATGCGGAATAATAAATTTCTTGTGATATTTATTTAAAGTTTTCCTAATTTGATTTCTCATTAGATTAAATAAATTATTGATTAGTAAGTGTAAGAAGTGCATGAAGTGCTGAAAGTATTGCAGCATTTTCGAGAGTATTGCGGAATTTTGAAAGTGCGCAGGGCTATTCCATGCAAATTGTGGAAGTGCCTGGAAGTGGTGTACACATTTTCACCCTAATATCTCCCCTTTGGTCACGTAATTATCAATAAAATTGATGATAAGCTAACTAAAATTTTATAGAAATCTGTTAGTCTCTTGAAAAGTAAAAGAAAATTTACATTATTCGAAGGCATGAACGTTCGAAGGGAGAGTACTTTCCCCTATAATTCATAAAATCAAAATTCAAGGCTCTTTCTCAAAAATTCTGCATGTCTTTCCCAGCCTCTCGCGCTCTTCTTCTTTTTTTTAACATCATAAAAAAATCAATTTTAACGAATTTTGAGTGCGAATGAATAGGATACATATTCAAAACGTTTGAGAAAGAAAGAGCTGTGAATTTATATTTAATTAAACCACCAGAGTCGACCAAAATTCCGAAGAGACAAAATTCCGAATGGGTCGAAATATCGAATAGGTCGAAACCTTAAATATGGGTCAAAATCCTGAAGAGGCTAAAATTCCAAAAAGCTAAACTCGAAAAATCAAAATCCTGAAATCCAAAATCCTGGACTCCAAAATTCTGAAGGGGCCAAAATCCCGATTGGTATTGGTCAAAATCCTGAAAGGGACGAAATTATACGGAGAATAATGTATGGAATAATTTTCCTAAAACAGAGAATTTTCTTTGCCTGTAACAAACGCGGTTCCAATCGCAGAAGTACCTATAACACTTTAATGAATTCAGGATTTTGATTTTCGGAATTTTGGGTCTTTCGGGATTTTGGCTTTTTAGTATCTGGGCTTCTCATAATTTTGCCAGGTTCAGGATTTTGGCTTCTCGGAATTTTGACCTCTTCGGTAATTTAACTCATTTGGTATATATAGATCGCTCAAAATAAGAAACGTATAACTCGCAGTTATCAAATTTTATAGGAGAGCCAGGATAGCGATTTGAAGCTGAGATTTTAGATGCAGAGTATAATATTCACTGGGAAGGTAAATGATATAATGAAGTATTCAAAAAGCGAATAAAACAATTTTTGTAAAAAAAATCGAGTTGTTCGACTATTTCGATATTGCCCATTCAGAATTTTATCTCTTCAGGATTTTATCCTTTTCTGGATTTTGGCTTTCCCTCGCGAAGAATTCAATTTCTATAAATAAAAAAACCACTTTGGTCGGTAAAAAATCAAAATTGTTCCTGGCTTCTTAATTTTATCCTTGTCAATAACAATTTACTATATTTACTAATTTTCATTTTTACTGACTTTTAAAATGAAATACTTAATTAATTGAAATTAGCAGTTGAAGTTAAATTTTTTCATAAGTCAATTTATGGCCATGAAAAACCATTTTAATTTAGTAAAAATTCACAATTTGTCCAGTTTGACTAACCCTTCCAACCGTTTTCTTAATAGAAATTTTTATTTATTGACTAAATAAAATTTTTAATAATAATTTTCTCATTAACTGATCATTTTTATCAAAATACTGCCAACAAACGTTTTTACCTTATGTATTTAGATAATACATTTAATAATAGCATAATTAAAGGTTTAAGTATACGGGTATACGCGTTAGTAACAAATGATAGTAATCCAAAACACTAAGCACAATAATCTAATAATTACTAGGTCCAGTAATCCAGTATTCACTAGGTCAGATAATTATAGTAATTATTTCATTAAAAATAAAGCAAACCAGCAATTACGTGATTTTAGTAAAATGATAATCGAATAGCTGGGTTCATTAAACCAGTAAATTTAAAATTAACAATACATTAATACTGCAGTAAAATATTAGTTACGCAATTACTCTATGAATACTGGATTTCCTGAAGTAAATAATTTAGTAATGGATCGGTAATCAGTGATTCAATATAACTCATTTAGCTAATTCAGAGTAATTACTAAAATTGCAATTAATGATTTCTAACTAACTGTGTGCAGTGATAAAAAAGGATAGATAATTAGTAACACTGACTATTCGAATAATTTATAAATATTATATTTATAGTAATTTGAAATAGGACACTTTTGAAATGGGATACCTTAGAAATTGGGATTTTTTCTCCCATTTTTAAAAGAAATTAAGGCTTATCATACCGTGATATAATTTATTTAGCTTCATAAACTAGTTATAAGGCTTTATAAACCAATCATTAATTCCTTATTATTGAAATTAAGGTAAAGCGCCCTCGCTCGACGGGTTCCTCGTGTCGATCGGTAGATTTATTTATTCAATTTATTTATATTTGCTATAATATTTTTGCGTATGATCTGACATTAATAGGTTAATTATTCCATGCATGATACGAGTCTGTGACAAATTCATAGAAATTGACGAAATTGATCCTGGTAGTCAATTAATTAGTGAATTAAGTGAATATATTAATTACTACAATACTGGACTCAATAAATTATGAATTACAGAAACAACTAAATACTGGATTTATAAACTCATTAATTGCTCGATTACCAGGCAAACAAAGCATAATCTTGATCTTTTTATACATTTTATCGAGAATAATGAGAAAGAATTTGATGATTGTTTGTGTAAAGATTAACGCTTATTTTCCGTATTTCCCATTCATGGTTCACTTAAACAATTATTTAACCAGCTCTTAGTAAAGAGATCAAATTAACACAGAATAATAGAAAATAATATGAAATTAATTTGGTTAAAGTTATTGGTTTTATGATTAAGCGTAATTTTGATAAACTGTGCTGTCATGATTTACCATGCGACTTGCTTAAAATTTAATATTAGACAGGGCAAAGGTCCATTCAATTTGATATTAAAGATAATTTTCTGTAAATTTTCTGGTTGAAAAAAAAAAATTATTAAGTAGGTAAATTAAAAAAAACGTAATTATTCTCAATACATAAAGATTTAATAATTTACTATTTTCTAATAATAACTTTATAAAAAAATATTTTTTAATAATGTTTAATTTTTAAGCTAAGTAATGATTTTTTTAAATTTTCAGTAACCTGAATTCAAAATATTTTTGGAAAAAAAGATAAATTAAAAAAAAAAAAAATGATTTTGGTAGGTAGCACAAATGTGGGACTGAATTTTGAATTTAGAATGATTTCACTGGGAACGTAATACCCGATCAGTAGAACAAATATGATAGACAGAGTTCTGTTCAAGGGAGGAGACATACTTTTTCAGAGGTGAAGTTGCATATTATTGAATTAAACCATTTATTAAATTAAAAGGAAAGTTTTCCCTCAAATATCCCCCTTTCCCTAATCTTACACAAATGTGATTTTACGGCATTTCTGTAACAATTTTTTGCAGTTTACTGACCAAAATAGAATAATCTATCTACCATTTTAAATCTTTTGCTCACCACTTACTGATCAAAAATGCTTATTCCTTGTTTATTAATTTCATGTGATAAAATAGTTTATGAATCACATTACTAAACAACTGATTGCAAATTCCCGAGCATAAACAGATATAATCTTTTGACTGGTTAATATTCACTGGTAAAAATAAAAGGGTCAAATTGACCTTTTTCCAAAGGATGGATCATATTTGACTCTTTGAAAGGGTCACCAGGTACCCTTCGAAAGGGTCACGGTTTTGACATCTATTTAATTCCGGAATAAACGAATAAAAAAACAATGAAAAAGTGATCTTTGGTGTTCGCTCAGATGAGAGAAATATGATATCAGTAATAAGTTTACAATAAAACATGATTATTCGTGATAAATGTGCATACTAAATTTCAAGAGATACAAAAGTGAACCTTTCAAAGGGTCAAATACGATCCATCCTTTTGAAAAGGGTCAATTTGACCCTTTTATTTTTACCAGTGTTATTTATAAAGATAATTTTACCTCACTAGGGTAAAGTTTATAATTTGGAATGAGTGTTATAAGTTGGACAATTCGTCGGTACAAGTTGGACATGGCTTTTTTCTTGATAAATACAGTACAAAATTTGTTTTTAAGCACAAGGAACCAAATTATAAAAATAAAGCATTAAAAATATACAAATAAAAATGAAGTAGGGGAAAGTGACCATGCTTGATACGATCCAAGCTTGATAATAACTATTTTTTTCTTGTGTTAATCAAAAGTTGTGACTCTTAGCAATATATTTTAATAGCTGATCCTAAGTCTCACACTTCCTGAAAAAATTAGGAACCTAGCTCTTTTTTCCTAGTTTCAGGAAGCAAAAATCAAAAATAGGTCCAAAACTGTAATTTCAATACATGATATTTTATAAGTTTTTCTTAATTAATGTCGCTGTTTAGGAAAAATACTATCATAGGCACATAGAGGGTTCATCAGTATTAATATTTATGTAAAAATATTTTTACTTGGGAACACTGTTTTTGTGGGTGGTGACAAATTCATAAATTCTACCTGTGTCCATCCTATATTTTAAAAAGGGTCCATGAATGATAATTCAAAAGTGGTAACTCTATCATTAGATGTGATTCTTTCATAAATACACCTATTGTAATCCTCCAATTTTATCGACAATTGACATAAACTTCAACCCTGTTGCCTGAATTTTAAGGTTGCAAAGTGACATTTTCTTGGACTCAAAGTGAAAAAATGGTTTTCGCTAGTGCCCTAATCTCATAAAAACATTACTTAGAAAAAATTACATAAAAGTGATTTTAAAACTAATAATCAGTCGTACAAACGATTTAAGCAGATAGATTAGAGTTTCGTCTAAATATTGATGTGCAATTTTTTGTATCTGGTGAAATTTTTACAGTGAAAATGGGCCTCAGAATTGTCGAATCAATTATTATACAGGAAGGCCCCGGTCCCAACTTGTATAAAAATCGCCACTGAATTTCCATTTTCTTCTTGAGGAAAATCTAAGGTTTTTCAGGAACTATTTGAGGTGGGATTATGAACCTAATAAGTGAGACATTTTTTTATTATAGTGGAAGAATCGCTTCGGTTTGTGTGGTAATCAGAAAATAATCACAAACCTTGGAAATCATTTTACAGTATAAAGCATGGTCACTTTCCCCTACTAAATTTATCAAGACAGAAAGCCCTGTCCAAATTGCACCATTGTCCAACTTGTACCACTGTCCAACTTGTACCACTTTACCCTACTGCTTCAAAAGAATGGAAAGTGCCTCGAATTAATTTAAAATGGAATGTTATATGAGATAATTGATTTTGGCTATGGCTACATTTCCGATTAACCAGGCAATTGACAAATGTAATAGTCAGTAACCAGAACCATTTTGCGAATGGTTTCGTTCGATAATTTAACCTCAGATTTACGCTTTTAACCCTTTAACGACTAGACACTTTTTACGGACTGAAAATCAACAATAAAAATTAAACTGGGAAACATAATCAACGATAAGTCTTACATCTAACCTTGGAAAGTCCAACAGAATCTGATTCGGAGTATTTTGTGCTTCTATGAACGATAGGGACAAAAATAGCCCAAAAATTTAAGTAATTTTTCTGACAATACCAATGAATAGTATTTTTCACTTTAATGAAAAATATTATGTTTGAGTATTGTAGTTTTTATTGCCAAAAGGGTTTTGCTTAAAAAAAATTGGAAGTATAAAAAATAAATAAAATCAATTGTGAATTTGAGAATTTAAAAATTCTCCATTTTTGAGCTTAAATATTTACTACATAGTAAATAGCTAGAGACTTGCAAACAATATTCTAGATTCCTTCAACCTTCTACTTTACAATTATGTACAAACATAAGAAAAAAATAACTTTGGGTGGTCAGGAAAAATTATTTTCTTAATGGGACACCGGAGTTCCAATCGTCCTTAAAGGGTTAACTTATCTGCTGATTTTTAAAATAAAACAAAACACAGCTTAAATAAATTTATATAGTCTCTTTTTAATTTTTTTTGTAATTCAGTTCTTCATTCAAATTCAATTAAATTTATAAATTGTAAATTTTATAATAATGTGCGTTTCAAAAAAAAAATATGACTAAGCGACCCTTCTTTACTTTATTAGATTTTCTCCATTAAATCTTATTTCAAAATTGCGAATGAAGATATAATTGCGAAAATTGGAATCCGACAATAAAATGCAAAATAATAAATAAATTAACATACTTTAATACTTGAATGAGAGATTTTAGAAAAAGCAAAAAAAAATATGTATAAGAAATAGCGCGATAGTTGTATATTTATTTTTTATTGAAGACTTGCAAGTAGAAATTGTGTAGTTTACTTTAATACAAGATTATTTTATAATATATACTTACTTGTTTAACACTCAATTTCTTTTACATCTCTTTTCAAGACTTTAAAACACTAATAAATCAACCGTTGACAACCAAAATATTCAGGAACAAAAAGAAAACAATATAAATTATTCTTCGAATTGGACTTTATTGTATATATATTTATATATTTAATATACTTTATTTCCATACATCTTATATCTTTTTTCTTCTCAATATATATTCTTCATTATTTTTTCTTCTTTTGAAATATATATTTTTTATCTTTTCATCTTTCAGAAATTATGCTCACATATTGATTTTTTTTCTTGCAGTAATATCGATTTATTTTTCATTTGTCATCTTATAAATAAATATTAGTTTTTATTTCACTTCTTTTTTAGTGTGTTTTTCTCATCCATATCTCACTTAACTTGTCTTACAATGTATTTCTTATCCGATAGATTTTTTTTTATAATGTAATGCAATGCATATGCATTTTTTTGTTTTTGTTTTTTTTGTAAATACGAACGAGAAAGATGCATGATATAGGTTTTTCATTTTTTTCAGTTTTCTTTCCAGTATAATCAATAAATGTATCATAGATTTTTTTTCTTTTTAATAAAAACACTATAAATATAACTTCTAGTCACCTCTATTTTTTTGTTGTTTGTTGTTGTGTCTCAAATATCAAAAATTTTCTCTTGTCTTTAAATATATTTTTTCATATTGTAATTTTTAATGATTTTTAAGGGGTAAATTTTAAAATTACAAACATATTTAACAATCGACGAAAGGGTTTTTTTTCTTTTAATTTAAAATTCATGCATGTGATTTTCTTTCCACTTTACAATCTTAAATTTAAATAGATTAAAAAGAAAATAAAATTATTTACTGAAATAATTGTTTTAAAGGTAAAATATATTTGGAAATTGAAATGGTTTAAGTGGTGTATGTCTTGATATATCTTGCTGATGTACTCTAATGCTTAGTGATTTGTGTTGTTGGGAAAGAGGACTTCTTGATTGGTTTTCTTCTTTTTTCTTGTTTATTTCTTAACACTTAACGCAACGATTATCAATATGGTTCTTCAGTTTTATTATTTTAACTACGTCATTTGGGAAAATTGAACTATTTCTTTGTATTTTTTTTAATTAGTATTTTTAGTTGCTGAATAATTTTGCTATATATTTTCTTTATGTCTATTTTTTTCTTACTTGGAATATATCTCGAGACAACTTCTAACACTAACTTCCAAACTGACACAGGGGGCCGTTAGCGTTGCATCCGTTACATTTTGACGTGTATGGCGGTTATTTTGAGTTTTGAAACGGAATTTTGACATGCGTTGCGCGCAGGTATGACACATGGCTGTCAAATGCATCGTATGCAATGGTAAACGTTCCCATTGGTTGTTTGTTTTTATGATTGTTGATTTTATGTGAGATTCTTTTGAAATCCCATTTGTTTTTTGAAAGATAGTACATTGAAGTTGAGGATTTGTCACCGCTAGTTGGTGTCATTTTGGTTCTTAAAAAGTTTATTTAGAGAATGTAGAAAAAACAGCAGGAGGTTGAAGGGGTTTTGCTTGGTTAGAAAAGTTTGAATACCTCGATTCTTTATTCAATCAGTTCAAGAGTTTATTTTGTGTTTTTTTTGTGCTTTTTGGCGGGAAACATTGAGCCTTTCTCTACCCTCATCCAACCAAAAAGTTTCAACCTTCTGTATTGTAGAGAGTTTTTTTCTTTGTTGCTCAAGAATATTGCCTTTAACTATTTCTTTAACAATTAATATTTTCTTTTTATCGCCTCACCATCTTAGTTTTTATTTTGTATGCAATTAGTTTTAGCACAGTCCATAAACTCTATCTTCTGCAATGGCTGTGTCAAGAGTTTATTTCATTGAGCTATTT
The DNA here is from genome assembly GCF_024763615.1 of Phlebotomus papatasi. Classification (NCBI taxonomy): domain Eukaryota; kingdom Metazoa; phylum Arthropoda; class Insecta; order Diptera; family Psychodidae; genus Phlebotomus; species Phlebotomus papatasi. The sequence goes on from NC_077222.1 coordinate 32,881,837, forward strand.
TTTTTTGTCTATAGCAATCACAATATATACCATCTTTTTTCTGTAATATGTACATTGTTTTCTTCACACTATTTTTAACTATTTTTCTTATCATTTTTTGTCTTGATGTGAGTTTTGTTTTTTATTTTTATTTTTTTATTTTAAATTAAGGTACTAATTAATAAAACAAATATTTTACAAATGAATTATACAATTTGGGGAATTTCTCGAAAAAGAAATATAAAACAAATAAAGTTTTGTGGATGCAAATTATGCCACTTCTTGTCCTTTCGGTGTCCTTTTCCTTTAAATTAACGAACAAATTATAATACTTAATGTTACTACGAACTTTATTCTCTCATTAAGATTGCAGAGACAGTCAAAAATTGTCGATGAAACATTCAAAAAGACATCTAAATTGATGGAAATGAAACATCAAAAATTTTTATTGCCTGGGACTTTTTTTGAGATGAGAAATGAGACACTCAAAATTAAATAATTAAGCGATTTTATGTACAAAAAAAAATTAGCCAATGAATATGTCACAGAGTTGACAGTTTATAATGAAAAAAATATTAAATAATAAATAATTAGAAATACGGTAAAAAAAATCAGGAGTTTCCATAAAGATAAAGACTAATACTCCGATCGCAGGTTTTACGTTCAATTATATTTACATTCGGAGAAAAAAATAACCCCATTCTACATTTCAGTGAACATTTTCGTTTTTACTCAGTAAGGCAATTAAAACGAGTTATCAAACAAAAATAAATTGAACACTTACCGCTAAGAGGTGAAATATTTAACTTCATTTTTTTTTAAATTGTTTTTTTCTTAATGATGTTATTGTAAGGATCTTAGGTACAAATGGCTACATTATCGGAAGAAAATCTTAACAATATATTTTCTCAAATATCTCAGCGCCAGAAAATAAAATAAGAAGTCACGGATAAACAGAAACAGAATAATGAGTTTGAGAAAAAAAATCATTTTTGAAATAAATCGATAGATTTTTTGTTTTATTAAATTTGTAATCATGTATAATAAATTTATTTTACATCATTTTTATCATTTCTTTTTAAATATTATAGAAAAAAACGTCAAAATTATAGTCAACATACAAATATTTGCAACAATGTTTTCTCCTTTGTCGTTCATTTTTTTTATCTTCAAAAATTTAATAGTACAATGATTTTTAATGTTAATCAATCTTGTAAAAGAAACAACACTACACAGCTAATATGGCATTAGATCTGCAAAAGAATTTTACAATTTTACAGGAATTTTGTAGAAAATTTCACCAGCTGTCACCTTTGACAGAAGATGTCAGAACGATTTATTTGAATTTAAATTTAAATCCGTCAACGGAAAATCAGAAAAAGCTCATTTCAAATGATTTATTCTTTAAATTTTTCTACAAAACCAGGTACTATTGCTAAACTTTTCTGCAAAAATTATTTACCACAACTGTGTATACCCTCTCAATGTACATTCTATTGCGACATCCAAAATTGTGTATAGGTGAGAAAATTAAGAGAATATCATAAAAATAAGTAAATAAATATTGCGCATAAAAAATATTACAGGGAAAATTGCAAAAAAAAATTGCAGAAAAAATTGCAAATACGAAGTGAATTCTATAAATATATATATAAAAAATACATTTTGAAAAAATACCGCTAAAAATTATTCATGAATTTATACCTGGGTGTAATAAAAAAAAAATAACAATGAGAAGAAAACTATCCGCCAAGAAAATATGCCATTAAAAAATATCTTCTCATTGCATTAATAACAATTTTATCTTTCAATTATCACTTAAAATTAATTTGTAACTTGATGTCCATTTTATTCTTGCATGTATTGTAAAATTTAAACCTTAGGTAAGAAGTAAAATTTAAACATTATAGCCATAAAATTCATACGTTAATTTTTTTTCTCATCAAAATTGTCTTACATTGGATTTTTTTTTAAAACATCTTTCACCCTCGAAATAGTTATTGATAGTAATTTTTCCTTTGTTTCGTGTATATCATTAGTTTAATCTATCAAGTTATAATTAATATTTAATAGATAATTTTTATCATTTCTGGTTTTTTTTTTCTTCAACGACACTCACTATTCAATAATTTTTCCTCCTTTTCAATTTTGTGTTTTTTTTGTATTCACTTCTGTTTTGGGGGATCTTAGCAATTAAAAAGAGTTTTTTACATCTTGAAATGGTTCATTCTGCAATGTTTATTAATTTCTTTTTTTCATTGTTTTTTTTCCTCCATTTTTTTTTGTATAAGTTAATAATTACTATTTAATAATAAGTGTATAATATGAATAATTTATATTGCATCTAAATAGATTGTTCATGTACTCTTAAGTGCTTTCATCTTGTTATTTTCTTCTTGCTATCTTCAATCAACTTTTATATCGTTCTTTCATCCATTAAATATTACAATTATATTTATTTTTTTGTGATGTTCTTCTTTTATAGCATCAATATTCATGTAAAGGTAATTGATTTGAAAATCTTTATCCAGGTTTTATTTCAACTTTTTTTTTTTTCTTCAAATTTCAACACGATTTGCAATTTGCGTGACGTGAATTCCGAGGAGAATTTAGTTCAAGTTCAGTGTATTTGTCTATTTTTTTTTTCGAGGATTATTTTCATTCTTCTCTCTCTCTTTCAAAATGCAAGAATTTATTTTTTCATGTTTCATTGCACGTCTTGTTTCACAATTGCTTTTGTAGTATGATCACGTTGAAAGAAATTAGTAAAAAGAAAGATCTAAGCTTGAGGTTGAAAAAAGCACAAAGAATAAGAAAATGCAAGAAAGAAAATTGCGTGGGGATTATTCGCACTTTTCCAACATGCGATCTCCATCAAGATCACTGGCAAGATCACTTGCAAGATCACCAGATAGTGCGTAGAAAAGTGACGTTGTACACCGAGGGGTGGATAAGTGGGAATTGTAGTTGCCCGTAGGGGACAAATCGACAAATTGGCGCCGATTTGCTGTTATAAATCGGCAGGTCCACACGATCGTTTTGTGAGATCAACAAGTTGATACGATCCTTGTGAGATTGGCAAATCGACATGATCTTTCTTTAGGATCGACAAATTAACATGATCTTTGCGAAATTGGCTAATCGACAAGATTTTTATGTGAGATCGGGAAACAGACACGATTCTTGTATAAGATCTCCAAATGGAAATGATCTTTGAGTAAGATGGACAGATGGGGTGAATTTCACAAAAGACCATCAAATCGACGCAATCTTCGGGAAAGATTAACAGATCAATACGGTTTTCATAATAGAATCCTAGTTATGATCTAACTAAACGATCTTTATCTGGCATTGAAAGATCACGATGTTCTTCTGAGATCAACAGATCGACAAAATCTTCACGATCTTAAAAAAGATTTACTGATAGACATGGTTCTCGTATAAGAATCTTTCTGAAGATCTACAGATTAATATGATCTTTGTATGAGATTAGCAGATCTTTGTGTTATATCGACAGATCGTCATAATCTTCGCAAAAGATCGAAAACTCGGCAGGTTTCATGTTTCAGATCGGCATATTTGTAGCAAAAGCTCAACGGATTATGGAGATCTTCAAAAAGGTCAGAGATCTTTTTAACAAAGGACACTGATCGATTCGTCATGATCTTTTCAAAAAATCGTAAACTCAGCAGACCTTTATCAACTCGATCAGCTCGATAGATGTACATAATGTTTGAAGATCAACAGATCGTTGATCTTTAAGAACGATCGACAGATTGCCACGATCTTCGCAAGAGATCTCAGCAAATCTTCAAGATCTTTAGATCCACATCTAAAGATCCATAGATCGACACGATCTTCGCAAGAGATCGACAAGTCGTAATAATTATCACGAAAGATCGTCAAATCGGCAGATTATCATTATTTTCATGCCTGATCGATAGATTTGCATAATTCTTACAGATAAATAGATCGTCAGGATCAATCTTTTCTGCGTGACTAACAGGTTGAGAAAACTGAACGACATTTTAGAAATATCGCTAACTTTATGCGTGTTCGACAGATCTGTACAATTCCTCTAGATAAAGAGATTGTCCTGATCGTTGAGAAATCGACAAATCTTTGACAGATCGACACGATCCTTGCGGAATTCGCGAAAGAATATTTGTGAAGATCGATATAATCTGCATGACCTTTTAGAAAGATCAACTGATAGACACGGTCTCTGCAATACATTTACAGATCATCACTATCTGACCATTGCCAAACAAGGGATCGACGGATCAACCCTTGAGTGAACCGTTATCCTTCCAGTTATCTACCCCTCATTGTACAACCTTTAAGATGATCGCAGGTGTTCATTGATCGCAAGTGATCAATCTGCATGACGATCACTAATCGCAAAATACAAATTGATCGCGTGCAATTTTGTATTTCGGAGTAAATTCCAGACGCGATCGCAGATCAGAATCGCAATCAGGATCGCACTATGAAATTTAATCCGAAAAACAAAAGAGATGTGTTATTTTAATTACTGGATAGTTGTAGCTTATTAAAGAAAAAGCTCAACATTACTTTAAGGGGGGGAGGGAGTGATTGTGGAAGAGTTTTCTACATTTACACGAAAAAAAAACGGTTTTGTCACATTTACAACCATTATTAAAAATTATTTTAATATCCTCCTCTGGTAACGCGTCCACATATTTTATCAATAATTTTTTTCTTTAATTTCTCTTTTGTTACAATATTAATAATATTTCATTCTCAATCATCATTTGCTCCGGAAAAAAGTGGAAAACATTGAAAGTATTTAACGATAGAGATCCATTGAGTTTCTTAAAGTTACTATCAATATGTATTTTGTTCTCCTTAAGACTTATTTTAATATTTTTTTCTTTATCTCTCTTCTTTAATAATATTGTATCTTTTCTTTCAGTTTCTTTACGCCTTAAACACTATTAGTAAATTGTATATTTTATATTTTCTCTTGTATAATATAATATTTTTCTCTCTATATCATCTTATTTAATAAGTTAGTTGTAATAGTTAATTTTTTTTCTCCATCAGATATTTTGCAGAGTGCCTCACATTAAAAATTAATTATTTTACATCTCAAAGTGTGCCATCGTAAATACGATGCACGTTTTGTAGTTTTTTTTCTTCTGTAGTATTTTCTTTGTTTTCTTTTTTACTTAAATCTTTTTTGTTTTTTTCATTTTTTTTCTTTTGTACAATAATAGGCAAAAAATATAAGTCTTTTATATTTATTTCTTGTATTTTTACACTTGTTGTCATGGAAACGTAATCACGTTTCAATCAGCAAAGACAACATCAGTCAATTAGTTCTTGGTAGTTTAAGAAGTTATACCGATCGATAGTGATCCTCGGGAGGGATCATCGATGCGGGAAAAGATCATTTTTTTTCACATGAGCTTATGTGGAGTGAATGTTTTTTTTGTTTTTTGTTCTTCTGTAAGATTTTGGTTTTATCGTCTTACGAGAAAATGATGAAGGGGCCAAAACATTGTTGTTTGTTTTTGTTTCTTTCGCGATCGTGTTTTTTTGGAAAATTTTTTTCTTGGTATTTTAACGCGTCTTTAAACACTTATTTGATTTTATAAATTCGAATTGTTTTCCGACAAAAATGCTATTTTATGATTTCTTTAATTTTAATCATCTCGTTTTTTTTAATAGTAATGTTTTTTTTTCAATTCTATTACTAATATTTTTTTAAAGTACGCACCAGATTGATTTTAAGTCTTGGCAGTGTTCCATTTAAAACATTTAATTTTTTTGACTTTACACGAAAATTAATTAATTTAAAATTCAACGGAATACATTGACAAAAAATTGACGATTCGTTTTTTTTTTAAATAATTTTTTACGCGGGGATTTTTTATTAGGTGGTATCGAAAATTATTAAATTTTATTTTTGTTTTATTCAACACAATTGGTGAAAATTAAGCTAACGGAACAACAAGGAAAAATTTGACAACACAAAAGTATTTGTAGAAATTTTTCATATTTAACTCCAAGTTTTTTTTTTAATTCAATTTACTAGTATTTTTTCTCATTTATTTGTTTATTTTTCTTCTCAATAAATTGATATGGTAAAACACGTAACAACTAAATCAGCCTTTTCGAATTTTATTGTTTCTATAATCTTTCTTCGTTTTTCTTTATTTTTAAAATATTTTTTATTTATAGTTATTTTTCAAATTTTCAATCGAATTGTCCTTCGGCCTCTTCAAAAATTCTTTTGCTCTTCTCATTCTTGTTTTTTTTTATTTTTTTTTTAAAGAGATAGAACGATGAAAAATATTTGCCAATTATTTCGATACTTTGCAATATTGAAACCTCTTTTTTTTTCTTTGATCAAAATTCTTTCAAAGTGTCTTCAACACTGCCGGAAATAATATTTAGTACAATTTTATTTTTTTGCTGTGCCTTTAATTCGAATTTTAATTTTTTTTTCTAAATAGTTTCCCCCTTTTTCTTAATTTTTTCCTCATTCAATTTCTCATTTGATCGATCTCAATTGAAACATCAACTGACTGCCTTGCCTTTAGTGTCACTATGATCGTGATTTTAATGATTTTTTAGATTGTTTTTGCATATATTTTTTCCATGGTTCTTTTTACTTCCGAAAATTTTGAAAATTTTCGGAATTAGTTGTCGGGTTTGTTCAAAAGAAGTTTTTTATTTCGTATCTATATTTTGCAGAGATATATTTTATTTTGCACTTTTTTCAGTGAATAAAAGGTTGTTTCTTTTTGTTTTTTTTGTATCTTTTAATTTGCATCTATAAAAATTTTGAGTGATTTTCTGGAAAAAAATACAAATATATTTCTTTCTCTATATTTTCTATTTTTTATAATTTTTCCATATGTTTTTTTCTTTATTTTGTTTTATGCAAAAAATAATGTTGCTCCTTCTAAAAAAATATATTTCTGTCTCCATGCTTAAAATATTCTTTCACAATATTTTGTTTTATTTTTGGTTTGTCTAGATAATTTTTTTTAGTAATTTTCTTCTTCAGAGTTACACTATTATAGGGTTTCATGATAAAATTACTATTTTTTTTACTTTGTAAGATATTTTGTCCACGATTCTTATCAATTTTCACATCATTTGCCATTTTTGACATTTTTTTTTAATTTGTTTTTTTGATTAATGCACAAACATTGAGGGAAAAAATTCTAATGCCAAAAAGCATGTTTTTGCCGCAAATGAAATAGTTTTCAAATTAAAAAAAAACTTAAATAAGTGAAGCTTTTTAGCTTTACAGCATTTATTATCACTTTCAATGAGTTTTATCTGTTCAATTTCTTTGAGATATTTTTCACAAAATTCTTAATCTCTTTTAAAAGGTTTTTCCTTGCTTTGTTACTTTTTTTTTAGAGACTTTCTCACACATCTATACCAATACACTGATACCTTATCGACTTTACACAAATATTTCTTGTTTCTCAGAAAAATTTCTACGAAGCTTTTTCCACAGACATTGCTATCTACTTGAACGTTTCAGTTTTTTGATAAAGATCCAACTCAATTGATATCCTAAAAGCCTTCTATGTGTTCTAATTACTTTAAAATCGAATGAAATTCTTGCAGCTAATGTTGCATTTCTCTTTTTTAAAATGTGATCATATCTTTTTTTCTCATCAATATCCTCTATGGTTAATTTTCTTCTTGCCCTCTAAAAATTGTTTGCACAAGTCGTGGCATGGAAATATTTCTCAGTTTCTGTATTGTCCTTCCATCTCTCTAAAAATTCTGTCCAGCCTTTTTTGTGAACTTTAGCTTGAGCTTTCGATGGATTTGGGTGGAAGATGTGGATGGTGGTCTTGATGGATTTTTATGTTGATTGTTTTTAAATTAGTTTTCTTTTGTTTTTGCTTAGAAAAAAATAATTTGCCCATTTTTGCGCGCGATTCGATGGTGGGACATTTCTCCGGGCAAATTATTTCTTGGCCTTTTTTCAGTCCCCGAATCGGCTACAGGCCTTCTTCCACTTGCACTGGGTGCACCACTGATCCTTGTGCTCCATCCCGTACACCTTTCTGCACTTCTTATTCTCACCGCGTGTGCGCCGATTCGGCGACAGCGGCGACCGATGGCCCACGGCGGGTGCACTGTGAGCCACAACGGCGCCCTGGTTCACATTTCCCCCCATGTAAATGTTCACGTTGTGCTGCACAGCTGTGATGGTGTTTGTGTATGTGGGGGAGGGATAGGGGGCATATGATGTGGACGGACGTGGAGAAAGTCGGACGTGCTTCTGTGGTGATGCCTAAATATTCCGGAAAAAGATGAGAAAATACTATAAAGCCCGCCCACTAAAATATAATGTGAAAGCAATTTTCTCAGGACACCCTTAAAGTACTCCAAAAATTTAATTTCAATGGCTTTAAAAATCATAAGAGTTTTCTTACAGGCAACCTAGGAGTTCCGGAAATTCGGAACTCGTATATCGATTTGTGAGCTACATTTCAGTGATACAGAATCACACCGAGAAGGAAAATTGTGAAGCTGGGCGGACCTGTAGGTATACCTAGACAAAGGTGGCTAGAGCAAATTCAGGATCTTGTTAGGACATAAGAGATTAAGATTAAGATTAAGGAGGGGACTCAGTAGATCAGTGGATAGAGTAGTGGCTCTGTGACTGTGAGGTCTCAGGTTCGAGACTGGGCAGCTGCAGATTTTTCAGCTGTAGTTTATTAGTCTCGAATTCGTCCAGTGAATGAATGGAAAAGTTAATGTCAATGCATTGACAATGAACCACATAAAAGGAGAGGTTGGTATAGGAAACAAGATTCGACATGCAGAGTACAGTCGAATGCAAATACACATTCACTGCCCAGATCTACAAACCGAGGCTGGTCTACCGTGATATAAAGCGGTACTGTGTGTATCAGAACGCACACAGAGCACTGTGATATAGAGCAGGTTACCCGCCTTGGGGATGAAGATAAAACAGGAAAATGGGGAGTGCATAATGGTCCCAAATAAGTGGCCTGGGTGCAGCGGTTCCGTAAGGAATATAACCGACCCATAGACAAGTCTTAATCTTAATCTGTTAGGACATAACTCAGATTCAGCTTTGAAAATCTTCCTGAATTGACTGAGTATTGAGAGACATAGAGGGCTGCCTAGCAGTGCCTTACGAGTGTCGTTTTAATGTTAGTAGAATTCGGCTGAAAATATATAAATGTTTTCAGCTGAAACAACATCGGTTAGCATTTACTTCTCGCTGAGTATTCAGATCCATGGGACACGCACTTTGTAAGCAGCGCCTCATAAGTTCAGTGAAAACGGCCCATTGACTGATTTGTATTAAAAGAGGAACAGTTTTTAGACAGGTTTCACAAATTGCCCGACAAGTAGGAGAAATGAATCTTGAGCCTAACTAGCTCACTTTCTGAATTTCATTGGTAAACAATTTGTACCAAAATCTTATAGGACTAGCTTATCGCTCCTAGAGCTATTTCGAATTTACCATAAGTTCATAATTTAAAAAAAAGTTTAAATTCGATTAATAAACACCGAAGAAATAGTTCAGTCAAATTATGATCATTATATCTCTGTTAAGAGTATATTGAGGAAATAAAACGATGCACTGTTAACTTTTCAATCTCAGTTACGACAAACTAAAATTTCTTAGATATGCTTATAATACATTTTTCGAGATTTTTTGTATATAGTTTTCGAAAATTGATTTTTGGATCAAAATGTGATGTCGTATCGTAATGTTTTGGAAAATTATAGCATTTCACTAGGCCTTTTATATCAATTCATTTAAATTGAAATTAATGTCCATCTGATGACCGAGCTAATTTTGTAAGTAAAATATGTTTTACGTGTTTAGAAAACAAATTTTGGTGCTTCATTTTAAATTAAACAAATTAAAAACACTTTAAAATAAAATACAAACATTTACTTTAAATATAGGGGAGAGACTGGGGCAAAAAGTCACAAAACGGATATTTTATTTTTTACAAGCTGCTCGAGCGCCTCAGAAATTTCTATTTAGCGTAGTTTTATAGGAAATTTACTGCTCTACAACTTTGTGCAAGTCATTTTCATCCATTTTGTAAGGAAATACGTTTATCGAACCGATTTCTAAAAGGTAATTTTGTGACTATTCTCAAAAGTGCTGGGGCAAATAGTAACAGACATTTGGTATTGTCATATTTTAATTCGCTTCATCACGGTCTTCCGTAAATTTGAAAAAATACCTAGAGGACATATTTTCATAGAAAATTTCTTCATCTACACCTTTGTAAAACACCGTTTTCTCTGCGAGAAAAGTGAGAAAACGAGAAAAGCGTTTTCCAAGTTATTTTAGAAAAAAAACACACAAAAGACTGCAAATCGTTTGACCAATGCAAACAACAAGCGGCGAGACATGGAAATGACGTTTCTTTTCGCCGTGAGACATCAGAAATTGCTTCGCTTTTTGTTACTTTTTGCTCTATACCTTTTGTTACTTTTTACCCCAAGTGGCCATTTTTAATAAAAGGATTTCTGGAGAAAAGAACCTTTGTGAAATTCTAAAATCCATAGCGGATTCGTATTCAAAGAATCCAAATTATTTAGAAAATATTCACCAGTGCATCAATTTTGGAAAATAAGTAGGTAATAATTGTTATCTTCTGCAAGCAAAATATTTCAAAAATAGGGCTAAAAATTTCGATATTTTTTATTTTCTAAATTCCTTGTTCAAATTTTATGAAACTTACGACATTGAAGAAGGTCTATGGAGGCTATCTATAGAAAAAAATTTAGCCGCTATCTTTTTAACATTGGAAGATATTGAATTTTGAATTTTTCGATTTGTGACTTTTTGCCCCAGTCTCCCCTATATATTTTTCTAATTTTAAAGAAGATTGGTTGATAAAACTAAAATTACCAAACACACTTTTCCGAACGGCAAAATTATTAGTATTATTTTATAAAATCTTTTAATTTGCACAAATCAAGAATTGTATATAATAATGAAGTAAACCTTTTGTTCTTACTATAATTATTTATTGATTTTTTCCACGCTACCAGCCGATTAAAAATATAAACCTCACACTCCTGAACTTGAAAATTTTCAATAGCCTGTCCCTCCACGCATTTTTTCTGCAACCTTACGAAAGCTTTACATGGAATAATATGATGAGATGCCTCTCAGATTCATTGATGAAAATGATAACGACTATTTTTTTTAATTCTTTCAAACCTTGGCCAAGTATTTTTTTTTTGCCAAATGAAGAGCCACGAAAAGTGAAGCATTGAATTTCAAATAAATTCCATTCGATCATCTTTGTTAATTCGGCGGCCCAATTCATGGTTTCCCACGAGAGAATATTGAATTCCCATAAATTGTGGGCTTCTGTAGGACAAATCACAAACGTTTTAACCGTTGATGGTGGGATGAAAATTGAACATTCGGCAGAGATTAATTACATTTTCCTCAAATGGGAGTCGGAGACTCATCCTCCAGACACCTTCGGAGGAATCAACAGGTATTTAGGCATAAAAAAGGGGGATGGCGGATTAATTGCGGGGTTTTTTTTTGGAGTAACTTGTCGACGGGTGTCTCATGAGATGAAAGCGGTAAAAATAAAAGAAAGGGTTCACCACCTTGGGGAGTGATCGACTCACCGGACTCTGCTGGTGAGACCATGAGTAGTTGTGCTGGGGCAGAATTGCGTTGGGAATACTGATGGGTCCGGCATGGCCGATGGGAAGCGGTGGCTTTACTGGAGTCTGTTGCAGCGACAGGAATCCTTGTCTGTCGAGTCAAAGAAGAAAGAGTTTAAGATTACGAAGTTAAAGGTTTGAAGAGTCTGAGAGTCTTCTAAATTGACAATTTATGTAAAATTTTGAGAAATTGTCTCTAAAGATAGCACAGTCACGTTTCCTGACGACAAATTACATCAAAAGGACAGAATACATATTACAGTCATTGGTCTTCATATTACTACCTAATCCAAAATTGAATTTTTTATGTTTTCTTTGAAAAATAAGTGAAGACAGAATTATATATTTACTATTAACACTTATCAATTATCTCAAATTTACGCATATTTCATGCGATTTATGAAATAATTCATAAAAATCGTATTATTTAGCCAAGACGTAAATTTACTAGGGGAGGGCTTTCAGACTTCGCACACAATCTGGCTTCGAACACTTCATATTTTTCCTATATTCTGAATCTTACCTAATGATAATATATTTTGAAAGGTAATCTTAAGTCATAAAGTATACATTTCTTAAAAAAAAAAGATCAGATTCATTTAAGGTACAGGGGAAAAATATGAAATGTTCGAACCCTGAAGGCCTTTCCCTAGTAAGTTTACGTTTTCCTTGAATATTTATTAAAACTTAAAGAATGAGGTTAGATTTCTTCATTGCAAATCTTTTTGAACAAATTTTCTTTTCAATTTTCATAATATTCATAATAAGTTTAATTTTAAATTTTTTTTTAGGTAAGTAGCTTTAGTTTAAATATATTTCGAAAATATTTTGAAAAATATATTCCTACTCTTTTAATAATAATGTTAAAAAGAGAACAAAACTCTGAGAACGGACGATATTCAAGCTAGATCAATTCTCTATTTCATTATCATTTGTTTTTCTTTTTATTTCTTCTACTTTATTATAAAATATAACTTACAGTAGACTCTCGCTCAATTGGCTCTTTTTCAATCGGGCGAAAAAATTTGTTGACAATTTTCACGTTTAATTATGAAGCAAATTTGCTCAAATGCGCTGTAGTTCCTCCTATTTTATCATGATTCTTTGTAATTGAGCGATTTTTGTGGAATTTACAATGACTTTGACATCCAAATCAATCGATAATTTACATGAGATTTTGCCCCATATGCCCGATTGAGAGAGAGTCTACTGTATATTGCAAAAAAAAAAACGTTCTTGTATATGCTAAACTTTGCTTATTTCTTTCACTAAAGGAAAATTTAGTAGGGTAAATGTCCTAATTCAAAACCATTTCCAGACACTTTAACTTTGACAGAAGATTCAACAAATTAAGTTCATATTTTTTCTGAAAAGAATTACATAAATTTGCTCCATGACTCTTCTAGAATATTACTGTTTAGTGAAATTTCTTTAGATATAATTTGAGAACTTCTTAAATACAAGAAAAATACGCGAGTGTAAAATGCTTCTATTGGAAACATATTAATCCAAATGGAGACAAGGAAAATTTTCTAATTGGAAACAAAAAGTGTAAGTGAAACCACGACGAAAGGCTTCCAAAACCTTGTAGAGTTGCTCCTGAGTGCAGGATTTGTTCTTATTCCTGGTCTTTTCACCTTTTCCATGTAAAAACAATTAAAAAAATCTCTCCAAAAAAATAATATTTCCGGGGTGTCCTATTGAAGCATTTGCAGACACTTCAGAAAAACCCTTTTTGTTCACGAAATAGGTAATTATTTCATTTGAAAACTTCACGTACCGTTAACAATAAAGATTAGCACTTAATTTAACTAAAATTAGCCAGAAATATGACATAAATGTTAAACAAAACGAATAAACAACAGTCACCTCATTGTGTTTTTCATTGGAAAACATGGTCGATCGATGTAAAATTCGATGGTGAAAAGGTATACTTTTAATTTTTCTGAGAAATTAACAAATTAAAATTTGTGAATGAATGGATTTTCGCTTTATTTGGAGCAAAATCAACTAAATAATGAAACTGTGGTATAGAAAATATATAAATGTAATAATTTAGTACTGTATTTATTGTGAAAACAATGAGGTTTCCATTTGGAGTAGCGAAAAATTTCCATTTGGAGCAGGTTTTGAATTAGCTTAATTTACCCTATAATAAAATTATTTTCAATACTTTCTGTATTGAAATAAAATTTTCAAAATGTTGAATATTTCTTCTTAAAATTATTTTATAATTTTATTGGTGCAATTTTTTGACCATGAACTGTATTGTTCCTTTAAGAAGATCAGAATTTTAAAGATTTTTATTTTATGCAAAAAATCGAAGAACTTCCCGTTTGAACTGAGTTTTGGTTGAATATCGGGGTCTTGAGGGGGTGAAAGGAGTGACTCACCTGAAACTGCCCACGATTTGGCGCTGATATTCTGGATCTTCATGTGGCGGCCTCGCCATGTCACGATGACTGAGTGTGGGCGGTGAAGGTGGACTTGGAGCAGCGGTATCTTCCTCGTCCTCCAGCTCTGTATAATAGAATTCCTCCTCGTGATCACTGTCGCTGAAGGTGCCATCGTCGTCCAGCGATTGACGTGGCTTCTTTGGCCTGCAAAAGAACAAAACAGGAGAAATTAGCACCGGCATCAGCATTCTCAAGTCACAATCTCAAAACTCCCTAATAGGTGCCATTTGCAAAAGGAGGATACCAATCTCATAGTTTCAACGACCATTTCTTGTTCTTTAAGAGACTTTATGCAGTCGCACTTGGTGGCTTGTTTACTCCACGATCGCGATCTTCTCTATTTCACTTCTCTATTGCTCTTGTACACATACAACATTCACAGTTTGCAATATATTAGTTACTCCTCCAATCCTCTATTCTCTGCCACTTCCAAATGGGACGGGTATTTGCAGAGAAGAGGGAAATGTACACACGACTTAAGATGACATGACATGCACAACGGAACATTGAGCATAGAAGAATATAAGAAAAATAAAAGTAATTTCCATATACCGTTATCAAGTTCTCTTTCAACTTCTAAACTTTCCTCTCTCGCCCAGCTTTTTCTGCCTCGCCTCCACCTTCGGACTTACATATACTTATATACTTTTAATTTTAAGCTATAAGAAACAACTCTCAACACGAGAAATCAATCCAACTGCCCTCAAGGGAAACATTATTTTCCAACAAACTTTATTATTACATATATAGCTTTATTTTCAATACATCCTTTCAGGTTTTTGTTGTTATTTAAAAGAAGTTCATCCACTCGAAAAAACACGATTTACCTTCCAAGGAGAAGGATTGTAATTCAAATTCGAAAATAATTAGGGTAAGTGTGCCAAATTCTGGCCAGCTTGCAATTCCGGCCACTTCTTTGTTCCTCGAATTTCCATGAATTTTTAGTTTTTACATACCCTAGAGATTATACAATGCAAAAGAATGACAAAAAATGTAGCTTCGACAAACGAGATGACGTGAAAAGGGCATTGGAAAAATTCCGGAAGGGCAAAGATCTATGAAAATGAAGGTGGCCGAAATAGGGCACCAAAGCTATGTCTACATTTTTATTCATTTTAAAAAATATTAAGAATGATTTTAGAGTAAAAAAAGACGATAAACGGTTTACAAGGTTCCAAGCAACACTCCTTAAGAAGAAGGAATAAAAAAATCAATTTTTATTAAAAATATTACATTTCAAACTTGAGACTTTGGCGCTTGCATGCAACTATGCCGAATTTGGGCACACTTACCCTATCAAATATGCTGCACGATTTTAACAAAAAACTTAAGGCTCAATGATTTAAATTAGTTATTACTCTCGAAATTTAAAATATCCTATAAAGATAAAATAAACTTCGTGAATCTTCTAGCGTTTTATCTTAAAAGCTTAATCCTTTGAGGATCAGTGGGATCAGTGACCCCAAAAAATCATTTTTATAATAAAAACTGAATTTGGTACCCCTCTATCTCTACAACTTTTCAGGCAATAATTTATATCATTTAAATCCGAAAATAAATTAAATTTGTTCAGCAAAAAAAGTGTAATAAATTAGGTCTTATTTACTGGAAAAGATGCAAATTCGAAGTTAAAAAAAAAACAAGCTAAATATAAATTAAAAAATCATATTTTTTAATTAAAACTGATAATCACTCTTTTTCTATTTTAATTTCTCTGTAAACTCATAAATAGATGAGCTAATTTGAATTTTATGCGGTAAAGATATTATTCCATCTGTTCCGAAAAAAGTCGGTCACTTTTTTTTTATAAAATAGGTTTTTCGAAACATTTGACCTTCTTCGGAACGGAGCGTATATCTGACTTTTAAAATGAATTTCGAAAATGAAGTGGTTCTTAAAATGAGCCTCGAACTTAATCATCCCTCCTATTCTTCTTTTTTTTAATTTCCTGTAGTTATTATTTATTGATTTTAATTCATTCTTAGTCAAGATTCTGTACAATTTCTTAATATTTCAATTTGATTTCTTTTAAATTCAATTTTATAAACAATTAGGGGAAAGCGCGCTACCTTCGGACGATTTATGCATCGCGCAAATCATTTTTTTTTAATGTGTTGTAAATTAATTTGGCTAATCATAATATTATACTTTAATAGCTAATCCAATACCTCAAATTTTCAGAAAAAAGCTTTAGGTGAAATCCATAAGGAACATAGAGAAAAAATTGAATTGTCCGAAGTTTGAGTCGTCCGAAGATAGCGCGCTTTCCCCTATCCCTTAATCATTTTTTCAACTTTTCGAATTTTATAATAATTCAACACATAATTGAAATTGTTATAAAGCTGCTATGTATAAAAGAGTTACAGGAATTTAAAGAACATTTTTATACGTCCAATATTCAGTAATTAGGTAGTAGTTCTAGAAGCTAATTAATTTTTTATTGGTTATTTTTTTTTAATTTTTTAATTAGATATCATAAAAAATCTGTAAATATTGTTGGTTTAAAGAGCTTTAACCCTTTAAGGACAATTGGGTCACCGGTGACCCAAAAATGAAATTTTTCCTACGGCCTTCTAAAGTTGTATTTTGCTCTAAAAAGTTAGAAAAAAAATTTTTTCTGACCCTAAATTTTTGACCTTCTCGTCTTTAAAGAGTTAAATCCTTTCCAACAGTAAAAAATCCTTCGCCATCGCTTTAGTCGTATAGCAAAATAATAGAAAAAGCAATAAAATTTTCAGCTGTTATTTGCATGAATTCAGAACATTAACTAATTCACTGACAAAAAATCATTTTGAATTTTATACCAAGATTTTCAATTTTCTCAAATAAATAATGACTTGCTGTTGTATATTAATCTAATTAATAAGTCCATTTTGACAATTTCACATTTGGAACTTGGTAAAATTTTCCTTTGATATATTTTAATAAGAATAAACCTTCTTGATCAAATGGAAGACCTGACAAAATTCTTACAATAAAAAGCTTTTCCTTTTAACCCTTGGGAAAAGATATTCTGTGATTCAAATATATGATTCAAAATAATTTAAAAGATTTTCCTGAAAATCCGTCAGGAAAAAGAAAAATATTCAAAGCTGTGATATTGAAAGAAGTTCCTCAGCGACAACATAATTCAGTTGGGAAAGGAAGCCCTTGCTCCAAAAATTCCACTAAAAATAAATATCACAGTGGTTTGACCTATATATTCTTCCTCAGATGCTGTGATTCCCACATAACTGAGGAAGAGTTTTATAGAGAAATTTATGTGGAATATTCTGTGTATTTGCTGGTGGATGAAAAGTTCTTTGCCTTTGACCCCTTTCGTCATCCGGTCCAGATGGGAAAATATAATGGATGATGAATTTTCTCGAGAGACCAAGTGGATTAAGTGGAGTAATGCAAAAAGTTCAAGATTTATGATCATTTGAATTAACATTGTTTCGAAAATCACCTCAAAATAGATCTCTAATTGAGGAAGGTGAAAGAGATCTTTGAGAGTAAAATAGGTTGACCTGAAAAGTTGTGGCTGATGGCTTTGCCGGGGATTTTCTCGTCAGTTAAATCAAAAATAACAAGAGAACCAAAGAACTGAAAAAGCCCATTTGAGGGTCAATATCGATTGAATACCGTGAAAGAGGATAGAACTATGTCAAGGCACAATAAATATTCCATGTCTTTCCACCAAACAGCCACATATATATTCACTTGCCAACAATCAACTATGCAAATCCCATTGAAGTCAGGCATAATCGAGAATTAATATATATTTTGTTGCTATCTCCGCGATAAATCACACATTTTCAGCTGTGACTGCAAAATCACCATGCAGACCAACTTCCATCAATTGCCCCAGCAAGTGACCAAAAGAAGCAGGAAGACCATAGAGATTTATCCGGAATGGAGACAAAGACATGATACAAGGTGTGCTTAAGCATGGGACAAGCCCCGCAACAGGATCCTTTTTAATGCAAATTTTAACGATCATCGGCATCAATTCTCCCGGTCAAACTCTTGTACATTGTGTACCATCGCGATATTGACTTGATTATTCAATTTCGATTTGTTATTTGTGAAACGATGATCCGACAAAAGTAACAGGTTCTCTCATTTTACAGTTACAATCGCGAGACCCATCAAAACTTCTTTATTTTCACGATATTTCACTTCTTTTTTTTTTTAAGTTGTTTACTCTTCCTCAGGTGTCTCACCAATATGGACACACTTTAAACGATCGCTCGATTTCCTCCACTTGCAATATTTTAAACGAGCATATAGCGATAAAAGAATACGTTAAGAAGTTTTTTTTTACAGTACAAAAATTTCTGAATTAAGATAATTTATCTTGTGATGAGGTGGAATTATATTAATCCCACAAAAAATGATTTTTATGCTGTTAACATTTGTGCATTTAACATTTGAATCTTCTTTTCTTTTAACAGATATCTTCTATAAGGCTTGACAATTCTGGGGGCAATACCCAAGTAATTCCTGACCAATCCTTCAGGTAACCGGTTAGGGAATTCTTCATATGACAATTTTTCATGATAAATTCGGGAGCAACATTAAAGTTCAGCAAGTATCAAATGGTAAGAAGTTCTATGAAGCTCGTAGTAACTGATATGACTCTAATTTTTGAATAATTTTTTCCAAATTTTCCACATAAAAATTTTTAAATCATATGACATTGTCATACAGAGAGAAAAACAGTTTTGAAAATTACCTGGATTAGGGGAAACTGGGGCAGTAGTAAACACGGGGTAGTTCTAAACACTGATATTTGTGTTTACACAACTTGGACTTATATCGATTAATCAGGGAACAAATAGGTCATTCATGTAGGTATCGTCCTTTGAAATTCAAAATTTAATTCAAATAATCGCAGTGTTTACAACTTCCCCGTGTTTACTACTGCCCCAGTTTTCCCTAGTTAATATTTTAGTTCATTTTGAGAACGAATCCTAAATCTTTTTAACTTTCAAATATGTCTTGGTGTTACTCAATGCCAGTATTTGGCCACAGGGTGGATAGACCATTTAAATTTGCGGTGACGAAATATCAAAAGATACAAATTTATTGGGGGTGATATCTGGGATGACATGACAACTTATTTTCGATACTATCGACTATCGATTCTGACAAATTTAAACGATAGTTACACTTCCTGTAACTAATGTAGGCACTTTTCAACAGTTACATTCTTTTAAGAATGTCACAATGACTGTCCCAAAAATGGGTAAAAAGTCGACAGTCACTTAGTCTAACAGATATAAATTTATCGATACCATCGATTCGATAGTGTCGAAAAGTTATCATTCCACCCCTGGTATGGCATTTTATGATTTCATTAGGGGGAATTGGAGCACTTTTGAATTAGAGTACCAGGGGTACCTTTAAATTGATTTTTTTTCGAATTTTAAATAGAACTAGACCTTTCTATTATGTAATTTAGATCCACAAACCGATTGTGAAGCTGAATTACACCGCAATAACGCTATATTCTGTTTAGAAATAGGAGAACAAGTCATATTTCAAGAGTTCTACAATTCAAAGGTGTCCCACTTCCCCCTAGCCAAGACATTATGATCGGAAAACTTTTCGATAATAAATTTTCAAAAGCCAAAATGATTCTGGAAGACCGTTTTTAACCGATTTGGTTAAATTTGTATTTTTTCGAAAGGTCTCTAAATTTCCAATCCGGATGTATCGCTTAAAATCGGTAATGGATCGGTAAAGCCCAGTAATTGATTTACGTTTATCCCGTTTATCGTATCTATATTTTTCAACCTATAGGGCTGATCAAGCAGTATGAGATATCAACTTTTACTTTTCGGTTACTCTTCCATACAAGAACATTATATCGGAGCGTTTTTTAAGTTTTCCTCTCATCTTGCTGGTTCCTCTCCAAAACCATGTTTTAAGTTTATTTTGAAAAGCGATAACAATTTTTTTTTTGGTTTTTGAATATTTATCTTGTATATTTATTAAAAGAGACCTTATGTTTTACACGAAGAACGAGGATGAATTAATGCGAAATAGAACATCTTACTTTTTTTTAAAATTATGTCACAATTTGCTAGAAGAATTCTTAAAAATATTTACTCAAAAAACCTATGTAAAAATTATAATACGTATCCAAAGTTAGATTAGGATTTAGGAGATATAGTGGAATAGCAAAAAGTTTAAATTATGCAGACTATTATTAAATAAAATACATGTTAATTCAATTTGACAAAATCAGAAAATACCATATTATAAAAGTTTTTAATCAAATGTATTTATTTAATGTAGTTTCAGAGTGACATATTGGTTAAATGGTTGCAAGTTTAAACAACCAAGATAATATTATCAAGATGAAATTTATTTGACAAATTTTACGAAACTTCTGCAAATCTTAATTTTCTCGAATATCGTCCTCATAAGTTATAATTTCGGAGATGTATGAAAAGAGAGATCAACGATAACAAGATTGGGAGCTTTTAAAACAAAGAACCCTTTTAAAGTTATCGACAATACTCTTAAGTTACTAAGTACTAAAGAGAATGAATCAAATTTACTGTGAAAACGTCATAAATACCATAACAATGGATTTTCCATTCAAGACACTGAGAATTTACCACCCAATTAATTCATGGAGAGAGTGTTTAAGAAAACACCAATGAATTTTCCATCAATTGCACAAACATTTTCACTGGAAAAGCTCGACGTTCATTGATACGATTGGAAAAGTCTGCTCATGACAGCTCTTTGCGAGAAACCTCGTCAAAATAATAAAAGAAGAAATTATCCAGAAATAGACTTCTCAATGCGATGAAAGTGCAAAATTTACCACACCAAGAAATCTATGCATGTGAAAATCAATGAAAAACAATTAGCAAATTAACTCTGTAAATCACAAGTGTTAATGCATTTTTTTCTTCCACTGAAATGTTCTCAAAATTAAATCTGGCCAATGGCGCCCAAAAAAAAGTGAGATAAATATTGTAATGTGGGAAATCCCCAAGATGATATTTTGGAGTCACGATGATATAAAAAAAAATGTCAAAAAAGCCTCGGAAAAGACATAAAAATACCTGATGAAACTCAAAGAGCACAATTTATTCACTCATGCAGCGAGAAAGTATCGAGAAAACGGCAAAGAAAATACCATCAAATATATTTTGTATGTAAATTTTCGTCACGTTAGTAATAATTTTGATGCAAAATGCCAAGGGGTGGGCAAATGGTAGGATTTAGGCAAACTTTACAGTGATATTTGGTTGAATAATGCCCATTAGTGATATTTACCCGTGGTAACGGTTTAATTTAAATTCAGTTTATCGATCGATACTTTTGGGAGAATATCGCATAAATTGTCGCTTATTGCAAGAAACAAGCATTTATTTATTTATTTATAATTACTATAATGTTTTTTTTATTAAATACAAAATTCAGAACAAATACTGTTTTGCGGTGCTTAAGGCAATTAGTCGATATTGTCGGACGACGTCTTGCAAGACAGATGAGCAAAATGTCGATCAGAAAAAAATATTACTTTATTAACTTTATTAATGATAATACGTACTATTAAGAATAAATCTTTTGTAAGCACAGAAAAGGTTATAGGCGATTAAATAAAGAGTTAGCAGCCACCGCCGTCTTAGCGTTGGTAACCAAGGTAACCAACACCCTGAGACAAGTGGTAGAAATGTTCTTGTTCAGCTTATATGTGCCGACAAACCAACTAATTTCAAAAAGTTTAAATTAAATAATTTGAAAGAATAATTAATAGATTATTGAGTTTAAAAATATAATTTTTCAATTAGAATAAACCTTCACTGAGAGAAATCCGAAAAAGTTAAAATAACATTCCGGAAATGTTAATTTTACCCTGCATTATTGATCCGAAATCGGTGTAAATATTATGCTTTATGGTGTATTATGGGTTAAAGTTACCCTTTTTCATGCTAATTTTACACTTAAAAATGTGTAAAATTAACATTAAAAATGTTGATATATTTTTACACCTAAAAAGTGTTAAGTTACGAAGAAAAAAGTTAATCGCACCTCCTTTTTTCTCAGTGTTAGGGGAAACTGAGGCAGTAATAAACATGGTATCTTTTAAATAGATATCAAGCTTCAAGGCACGAGACCTACATATATGAATTCATAGATACTTTAGAGTTGCTTGTCTACTGAATAAATGGTCAATATAAGACCAAGTTGTGAAGAAATAAAAATCCAATGTTTAGTAGAGCCCGAGTTTCCAATAATGCTTTGTTTTATGTATTAGTCATTCACCTGAGAAAAAAGTATACAAAATAATCTTTTTTATCATAACGGTTACATTTTTAGATCTAAAAACATATAATGTCCTTTAATGTTAATTTTTCAACCTTTTTTTCGTAATTCTATATTCATAAGGGCAACTGTAACCCTTAAAAGCATTGTTTACACCGATTTGGGATTATTATCATGGGGCTATTAATTCCGAAATGTTATTTCAATATTTTCTGATTTCTCCCAATGTTTGTTCATGTACCAATCAATTGATAAAACTTTAACAGTTAGTTGCTATACTTCAGTCGAGATTCTTTTTCTCCTGTTTCATCAAAACTTAATCCGAATAAAAATGCTAATTTATTGTCAGCTCTTTCGATTCTTGTCAGATATTACATTTTTCCAAACATCCTAACTTCGAATCTTCTTCCAATTTATTCTGTTAATATCGTTAAATATTAATATTGAATAAAAACAAATTTTTCAGACTATTTAGAAGATAAAATATAGTCATAAAAAAGTTTTTGTTTTTTTGGACACCGATATTCCACTCATCTTTAAAAGGTTAGGTTAAGTGAAATAGAAAATTCGGATTTCAATTCTTTCAGCGTAATGTAATATCAGCGAGAAAAAAAGAGATGCGATTAACTTTTTTTCCTCATAACTTTAACACTTTTTAGGTGTAAAAATATATCAACATTTTTTAATGTTAATTGTACACCTAATTAAGTGTAAAATTTACATGAAAAAGGGTAACTTTAACCCCTAATACACCTAAAAAGGGTAATATTTACACCGATTTCGGATCAATAAATGCAAGGTAAAATCAACATTTCAGGAATGTTATTTTAACTTTTTCGGATTTCTCTCAGAGATTTTTTGGAAAAAGAATCAATTATTTTCTGTCGAAAAGCTAGGATCATTTATAATAAATTCAGGGTTTGTTGTTCGATCTAATTAATTAATTAATGATTGAGAACTTTTCCGAATGTAATTCTTTCTTTGTTGCGTTTTTTGTCAATCGTCACTATTTAAGACAGAGAAAGCACATTTTCTTAAGATGATAGTAAGCGATAAATCGAGCGACATTCTGACAGAAAATTGATCGACACGTAACGTGTTGTACAAAAATTCAAAGTGACAGTTATGTAACGAATCAATCACCATACTGAACTACAACAATTTAATTGAATGACTCATTGAATTTCGACTGCCCTTGAAAACCTATTAACTTAAAAAGGTACATGCATAAATTTGCATAGTCATCATCCCCTATAGAGTGGTACAATTTTCTCAAGTCAAGCCTTCACAAAGCTTATTTCGGGTAAGTAAATATATATACAGTTGGAAAATTGTTTTCTCAAATCACGCTTTTGAGTCCATTAGAGAAGAAGTTGGTGGAGAAATGCCACTTTAGCTTCACCTGAGTACTCTTAGTCCGTGTAAAAAAAGGTCAGTGGGTCATAGGGGAGATTACAGGGAGTTTTGAAACTATGTGATCTATTGTGGTGCAATGTTGAGGTTGAAAATTAAACAAATGTGGGCCACTTACCCTAAATGTGCATTGCGAATGTGTGCTTCAATCTGGGACACTGTTGAGTGGATGACGTTGCAGCCCTTCCAAACACATTTGAAGAGGGGTCCATTTGCCTGCAAAAGTTAACAAGGGTACTTTTAGTATTCCGGCGAACTTAATAGAGAATCTCAATGATTTTGTTCCATTTCCAGGTGTACTTGAGATTATTTTGTGAGTGATTTTCATCTGCATTTTCTCACACAATGTGCATCCGATTTGACCTACTTTTGTGTGCACTCATACACTTTGGAAATCAGGGAATTGGGTCGACAAATTATATCACCCTACCCCCACGATGCTCTAACCATGCGTTCTGCCTTGAAAATGTAGGTCAACGCCATTCTCCGCGCCTCTCGGAGACATTTAAACACGCCAGGGGTTGTTTGCTACGCGATGATTTGTTCTGAATTAAGAAAATCCATCCTAAGATACTAAAAAGCTTACTTAGGACCTAATCCTTAAGCCAATTAATTAGAAGTCCTAATAAATTTGCTTATCTTGCTTTGGAGCAGTCGTAGATTTTGGTCCTTCGAACTCTTTGATGAGTACATCATTTCATAATTCCCCCTGGATTAGTCATTCAAAAAGCAAACTTTTTATATACTTTCCCAGTTGTCCCATTTTCGCCAGATATCCCTGTGGCAGTCTTCTCCCCTTCCTTCTCTACCAACAACAGAAAATGTACATAAGCTTTTGTCTGTTGTTAGAAAATTGGGGCAGAAACATTTCCTAGAAGCGCGCACGACTCGCATTTCCCGACCTCATTTCGCACCAGTTTTCTGTGTCGCCGATCAATAAATGCCCGAATCCCTGTTTTCCCATGCCCCCTGTACCACATCCACAATGCTCCAGAACATCACTGTCCCATCTCATTTTAATTGGCAAATCGATGAGCTTCCCACCCGGCATATCGCTTTTCCCGCAGTCAGCTTGAAAATTGTCGACAATGGCAAAAATGACACTTATCGGAAGAAATTGAGGGATACACAGGGATCTTTTTCCCGGAAAAAATCTACCACAAGACACCATCAGCATCTCTCCTCACCCTCTTAGTGACCTACTTTTGTACCTTTTTTTTTTCAGGGAGCTTTCTAGGGCAAAAGAAGGAAATATTGGAGCACAATTCTGACAGGATTTTCACGATGAATATGGTATTATCATAACTTTATATACTTTTCTGCTGTTTATCTTTCAATCAAATTCAAATCAGCTTTTCGATATTTTATATTGCACAAGTTTCGTAAGATTTTCCCTGAGTTATATTGCATAAATCTGGAGAATTACTTGATAGGATTCACTGGAGCGATATAAAATTTAATTTACCAAGAGACAAATTCAAAGATCACAAGACAACCTCGTAAATTCGCTCTATTGGCAATTGCTTGGATTATTTTTATGCATTTGCAGCAGAGTTGAATTTCTGATTGAAATAAGTTCTGTAAGATGAAAAACATTTTTTTTTACAAGACACTGAATTATTTGTTTGAAATAAATAGTAAAACTTAACGAAAGATAAAGTATACTTTTTTATTTTAATTTCTTTTTGAATTGAGTAATGAAGATTGGGAAGTCTATAGTAATGGTATTACACTGATTTTAATTTTTGAATATATTGGATATTAATGAAAATTGATGTCAATCGATCATGTTGCTCATATCACAAATTAAAATATCTGACAAAACCTAAAGGGATCAAAAAGTAAGCGGCTTTTAATTTTTACCTTTTAATTTATTTTGTTTATTTTTCTAAAGAACATAAATAAAACACTTTATTCGATTTTGTAATTTTTCAAGTTTCACAAAGTCTTTCTGATGAGCAGCCCAATCAAATTTGAGTATCAAATGAAACTTAACGAAAAGCAAAAGGTTGACCTTTATTTAAAAAATATTAAAAATTAATATTTCCACTATTTATATTGATATGGCAATTATTAAACGAAACATATATTTTTTGGTTATACTGAGTTCACATAATTTCACCGTAAACATTTTTTAAATTAATTTTGAATAAATAAATATAATAAAGAAAATATTATATACAATTATGAAAATATTTAAAAATGTACTACAACATTTCCATTGGTATTATCACAATTATTCTTATTGGGAAAACCTAACGAAACCCCTGCCAATTGGAAATATTAAGTTAGCTCACCCATAATTTTTTTTAAGTATTATTTTTGTGTAAATAGGGTAAAGTGATATAATTTGGAATTAGTGTTACAAGTTGGACAATTCGCCGGTACAAGTTGGACATGGCTTTTTTCTTGATAAATACAGTCAAAAATTGTTTTTAAGCACAAGGAACCAAATTATAAAACTAAAGCATTAAAAATATACGAATAAAAATGAAGTACTAAATTTATCAACACAAAAAGCTCTGTCCAAATTGTACCATTGTCTAACTTGTACCACTGTCCAACTTGTACCATTTTACCCTATATTGTAGAAAAGTTCCCTTTTAATTCTTTAAATTTAGATTAAATTCAGATTTTACTTTCTGTTATCCTGTTGAGACCTCTTAGTAAACTTGAAGCAAAATTAAAGAAAACTTAACGAAAGTAGTTCAGATTACTTCTTCAGCTTTTCGTTAATAATAATACGAGATAACAATATTAATTTATTTTATGTTTTTAAAACCGAAAGAAATTTATTTTTAAAGATAGATCAATTTAGAATTAGGTCACTAACAAAACTTAGCGAAACAACGTATTGCAAGAAAAATATTCTTTCGTTTTTTATTCTAATTTCAGGCCTGAGTATCAAGTTCAATTTATTGACTTTTTATTTATTTTTTGTTAACATTTACTAAGAATGAATTATTTGACTAGTAAACTTAACGAAAATTGTATGACCTTTAATGTTTCGTGAAGCAACTCTAGCAAATATTGTACAATATCTTCATATTATCAATTTCATATAACAGTGAAGCTTGTCACTAACTTTCAAGATGATTCATTTTGTAAAAGCCCAAAAGGGACATGGGTATTAATCCCTTATCTACCTTATCTGTACAAAAGTTTCCAGTCTCAAGAGCAAATATTTATAAAATTCCCAACATCCCATTCATCTTGAATCTAGTCTAGAGTCTTCACCATTCTCATGACAATCTCAATATGATATTTTTCCTTCAAGTATCTATCTCTGTCTTGTTTCTCATGAGCTTGACACATAATTCCCATAAAACATAAAAGGTTTTAGCATGGAAAATGTCGGTCATCGATGATGGTTAATAATGACTTTTCAGTTTGTTCTTGAGAGATAAAGTGCAACAAAGACATCAATTCAAACAAATTGAAGTAATTGTCAATCTAGTCTAAATACACAGAATACTGAGCATGGACAATTTTCAGGCAGCATTCCAACATTGTGTTGCAAGATGCCAAATGGGATTCTTTCTACTCTGATGAAAAATTTCACAATTTTATAAGTATTAAATCGTCTAGGAGAGACTTATGAAATGCCGGCCGGCTTGGTCGCTATATTTACCTTTATGCCACTTCACATAATCACTCAAGTGTCAGACCCCATGAAAGTATCTTCTTCTCAACAGACACCATTGTAACGTAGAGACTGGTATTAATTTGTGGAAAGTGGCATTTAGTAGCAATTCTAATATGTCATAATTTTTATTCACGGCACTCTGACCTACATTTTGGCGCGCCTGAGCTAGGTCAGAGAGGGAGGCAAAATAGAGCAACCCGGATCGCTGCTCGACATGAAGGTATACATAGAACATTGTATACTAAACTTATAAGGCCAAACCCCAATTTCATGTATTACATTACATAGTGGGTTAAAGTAAATAATGAGTAAATATTGGAAAATCTAGAACGCGCTCTGAATGCACTGTGCTTCATTCCAAACAGAACTTTTCATTCCATTCCGCGACATTTTCTTCCAATATGGTATCCTCCCGTATGAAGACGCTACCAGACGAAAAAACATCCCCAACCTCAAACACCCAAAAAACCCAAAGATACCATCAGGAAAACCCATGTGTCGTCCCAGTAATAAAATAAGTGATTTACAGGGAGAAATTGACTCAATGTGGGTCAAATTGCTTCCAAGAAAGATATTATTCGTTAACCATATCACGAAATTTTCCCACAACTACAAAAACCTACCCAAACCCCTTCCCAGAAAAGAACCAACTATCGCAACAAAACTTTTTCCAAAAATTCCAATCCTCAGTCCCCTAAAAACTTAATATGTTTATTGAGATAATTTTATTGAAGTCTGATTATACCTCACAGAATATCAACATTAGCAGAGCATAAAATATTTCAGCAAAAGGGAAACATCTTGAGCAATTAGTGTTAGAGTTAGATGAGAATAAATCACTTTATCACGTTTTGTGCTCTAAACTCTAGAATTTCTACATCGCAGTGGTATTTAATTGAGTCTAAAAGTCAGACAGATTTATGTCTTACGCGCTCACAGTGCACCAATTCATGTGACACCAATTGGCTATGTATGTCACATGGGGGTGTAAAATTTTAATGGGGAAATTAATATAAATCCATGAGAGAAAGTATTTTAACGCGACACCAAAAATTTGGCAAAAATTCGATTAAAAGTTTTCTGACGACTGAGAGTGAAATCTGATATAGGGGGAGGTGGGGCTACTTTGAGCTGTGGGACTAAATTGTTACACGACTTATTCGTCTATTTCTAAGTGAAGCTGGTTCTCACAATAATTTTTTTTTAAATCCACAATTACTTTGGATATCCAAATTACACCACGTTAAAACCCAGTTCCCATGAGAAATATGCGAAAAAATCGTTTAACATTCAATTCAATTTATTTAAAAGAAATAGGACAGTTTACAGTGGCGGCCAAAATAATAGAATCACATTGCAAAGCTTATATTTTTTTAACTTTTGTATTTTTTCCCAATTTGTTGATATGATTCTGAAGTAGAAACCTTCAAATTATTAGAATCGTACAATAAGGGTTGTTTTGACCGCTAGAGGTCACTATTCTATACTGAATACGTCAATAGTGAAATTCAGTTTGGCCAAAAATATTGGAAAACTGTCATTTATGGTTTCTAAATATGGCTTTATTTAAACTTATTCGATTTATTCATTCATTCATTTTCAACCACTTATCCCTATTGGGGTCGCGGGCCCATGACATCCAATTTAGTAGCCCATGCTTGTCGATCCTCCGCCACTTCAGGAAGATGTTCGGGTTCGATCCCGAGGCGCTCCCACGCAAGATCCTGAATTTTATTCAGCCACCTATTTATTCACTCATTTTATTCGATTTATAGACCACATTATTAAATTTAAATGAAAGTGGTCCTATTGTGTTGTTCAAACCAAATTTCACTATTGATGTATTCTGTGAAAAATAGAGACCTCTAGCGGCCATAACAATACTTATTTGACGTAAGGTAATTATTTGAACATTTCTATATCAAAATTATTTCAACGAATTGGAATAAACAAAAATGCTAAAAGTAAAATAGTGGTCTTTGTGGAGCTGATTCTATTATTTTGGCCGCCACTGTATGTCCTCTATCTATACAAAAGTTAGCCCTAAACATTATGATTGTGATGTTGAACTTGAGGAATGAGTGGAAGCCATATTTGTTCGTAAATTTTTGTTTACTTGACAACATTTGCGAACAAATGACAAAATTTTACAAACATTTTTTGTGTGTTTACAAACATTTATGAACAAATGTTTGTAAAAGTACAAAAAATGCTCGTCAAGTGATCATGTTACGAACAATTTTTGTGAAAAAAGTAAAAACTTTTACGAACTTGTTTGTGGATCATACGATTTACGAGCATTTCGTAACTCCCCCATATAAATTCACAAACATTTACGAACAATACATAAAAAATTCTAAGTTTGTCATATAACATTGTTATACTTTTACAGAATTCTCCTGCAGATTTATTAAATGGAGATAAGCCCATAATATCCAGTCCGAAATTAAAATTTAATTCTGTAGTGAAGTCTAAGCTTAAAAGAAGTTACGGATTTTTTAAATAAATTCTAATTAATTAAAACTTATAAAATATGTTAAATTATAATTAACGTTTTTTGATATTTCTATAAAAGTTTATTTCTTCACATTTTAGAAGTAGTATAAAATATTTATGAGAAAACTAAATCTAAGGCATATTCTGAAAATGGAATAACGTAATTTAATAGGGCTAAAAGTCAATAGAGCTTGAGATAGTTTACTTATACAGGCTTCAGACCTAAGTTTTAGTAATATACTTTAACTTAGGAAAATTTCAACTGACTATAAAGACAAAATAATCCTCTAAAGATCTTTAAAACCATTAAAATAATTTACTAATTAGGATTTCGAGACGTTTAAGAACTAGGTTAACCATATCAATTTAAAAACCATATTATGTTCTAAATACCAAAAATACTTTCCAAATGTAAATATAAATTTTCTCAAAATATTTCCATTGTAGTAAAGCCTCAAAACAGGGGTGTGCAAGAACCGTTGATACCGAATAAACGTCAAAATAAGTTTGTTTAGGTAGCATTTTGACCATTGACGTATAAGTTTCATTTGACGTTTGTTCGGTTTCAAACGGTTCCTGCATACTTCTGCCTCAAAAGTAAAATAGCATTAACCTTTCGTAAAATGAGAATTAAACGCTCTTGAAGTTTAATTTATAAACAATGTGGAATACTCAAATTTCTCAATAATTTCAAAATTTCATTTGCAGAATCCAGCCTCAAATTTGTGGGGCTTTTCCCTGAAAATGCAATTCATTTCGCAATTCCCTAACTGTTGACTCATATTTTTCAGCAAGTGTTGCAGTAGAGTTTGTAATTTTGTTTTCTGGGGAGCCAAGCAATTCTGGGTAATAGCTTCCTCAAATGCTTTCACCGAAATGGTTTAAGCGAAAAAAGGTACCATTTATCGTAAATGTGACGGATGAAATGGATGAAATTCCTCAGAACCGGAACCAACCAAGTGCGGACCATCCATTTCGAGGGAAATTTAATTATCACGGAAAAGCGTGAAAAGTTGGAAAACCCATTGAATACTGGTTTCGAATTTAAATGAGAAAAATTCTAGTGTTTCCAGGTCGATGCCGAGGTAAATAGGGCACTCTATGTATATATGGATATCCTATGCGCCAAATTGCATATCTATATTGGATTGTCCTCTGCCTCGTTCGCACCACTCTTATATAGCGTGTGCGAGATTGGATTCTCGGGAGTGAAAATTAGGTCAGAGAATTGGGGAAGCTCTTAACCTAGTTTTTCGGGTATAGAACTCGCCACCGGATAGGTTGTAGGTCTGCTCCTGCGCACTGGCTGTAGGTTCGCATCTCGCTCCATCGTGTCCCAATTTTCACGTCACGGGTACAGGATTGAGCAGGAGAGGAATCTTCTATTGCCACAAGTAAATAGATCGGGATGATATGTGCCCTTCCGGTTGCTACAGTCCCCCTCCCCTTCTATGTAAACACTAAATAAATAATGTTATATGGGAAAAGGGCGGCCGGGAAAATTCTGGGAACTGAAATGGTTTCGCTTGAATTCGATGACCTATTTCACAAGATTTATGTTATTTCATCTCTTTGTGCTTTTCCCCCCTCTTATATTCGATGCTCCGATCGAGGCCCTCACCAACACATATTTCCCAAGCGATAGCATTTATTGTTTCCGCCTCTCTATTATCTTTCTAACATGGCCTCAAATTGAGATTAATTCCCCAACAAACAGTCAGTGCCGAAAGCTCAACTTTTGCCTTCTTCATATTACCCATTTTAACCACCCGATTCCTATAATGACTTCCCGCACTTGAGTGCTTCTGGCAAAAATGGCGGGAAATAAATTATAGGGGCCATCTTGGAAATAACACCCCCTAATAGGGCTTCGAATTCCGGAACAAGCAAAGAGGAAAAAATATGAAAATTTCAGGTGAAAAGCCATTCTTCTCTACGCTTTATCGTTATACATTTTGTGACCAAGCTAATGAGAAGCTATATGGGAGAGGGTGGCTTTCTCCTTGGTATGAAAACACATACAAATTTGCCGGCTTTTCGCCTTGGCAACCCCACTCTTAAGCTTTCCATATTAGAGGCCACCCTGCACATTTGACCTACTTTCTTCACCAATACTCCAGCACGAAGGACAAGCTCGCTTTGTGTAACCTCACGCATACACCAATAAAAGACACGCGCTTGGAAAAAGCTCCGAAGGCTTCGCGAAGGAGAATTTTCGTGTCGGGGTCAAACAGCCAACTAATACATTGGCAAAATCACGCACACTCACGCACAGTCTTTCCACCCAAAGAGCCGAGGAAAAGCGGGAAAAGCTGAAGGAATATCTGAAGAAAGGAAAGGATATTTTGCACACATACATCCAGCAATTGCGCATCGGGAAAGCGGGTTTTCCTTTGTTAGAGGCATTCGAATTGGGATTTATTGACGTCACACCGAATGAAACCGAAAGGTGAAGCATGTCCCCATCGGCAGTTATCGGAATCGATGCCTTGCTCATGACACATTTTTGGCAATAAAATCAAAATAAATTGTGACGTCATTTTCAGTTTCTCACAAAAACATGATCAAGGTGAAGAAGACACCATCAACACTTTATGAAGCTGGCTTGAAATGAACAGAAAATCCTAGGACTTTAATTCTAAACAAAGCTACTGGACCGTATCGAATCAACAATACTATCTACATCAATCAAAGAAGACAAAGGGGCACCTTACTCCAGATATTTAATCAGTCCAGTCTCCAGTCAGAGTACTAGTTAATTTGGAAAGATATACAATTTAATTGAAAGTTTAAAGAAGATTGGGTCAGAGAATTTCTTGGGACAACATGACAAAGTTTCGAATTAGGTCAAGCTTGAGCAAAAAGAGAAACTAGTAGAAATATATATAAAATAACAAAGGGATGGCACAATTCTCAACCTAATTACTTTTCCAAACGTTAAACCATTACAAAATAAACTAGACTGTGGTGTCTTATTAAATTTTAGATGAAGAGATAGTAAAAATTTACATCAAGAACAAATTTTAATTACATCAGATGGAAGTAGTTTATGTACTTGAAATTTTATGATTATTATTTTTATTAAATAGTTTTAGGGTAAAGTGGTGCAAGTTGGACAGGGATTTTTTTCTTGATAAATTTAGTACATCATTTTTATTTGTTTTAATGCTTTAGTTTTATAATTTGGTTCCTTGTGCCTAAAAAATATTTAATACTGTATTTATCAAGAAAAAAAATCCTTGTCCAATTTGTACCGGCGAATTGTCCAACTTGTAATATTATGTCCAACTTGTATCACTTTACCCTACAACCAAAGTAAAATTACGTAGAGGAACTAGATTTAGATTTTATACTCATTAAAATATAATTTAAGCAAAGTCTTTTTAAAATATTTAGATTAAATCTGTGATATTAAGCTTGACCATTATAACATAATATATTCTGAGCTCTTAGTGCATAAAATTTCGCTAATTGAAAAAAATAATATAGTGTTTCTATTTTCTTGTATTACATATATCTAATATCTTACAAAATGCAATAAAGATTGATAATAAGGAAGGATATATCAGTAAATGTGAACTTATGGTCTCTAATATCTCAGATTAACCAATTGTTTTAGCTTTTCTAATTTAACAATATAAATAAGTTATTTTTTGTAGTAATTTAGACAGTCTTTTTTAATGAATTCCACCCGTTCTACCTTTCAATTCTGAGATTTATGTCAAATATTAATCAAAATTTAAGATTTTTAATTGTGAGTTAAATTCTGGCGCCTGAACTATTTAGATCTTTTCTCAAAAATTTTTTATGTTTAAATATTTGAATGTCCTCCCTTATATGGGCTTCATACCTAAGGCTTAGCCGTATGGCTTAACTGCTCTGATTTCTTATCAATCACGATTTTTTGGAAAAATTTAACTTAGGATTGGATTATTAAAGATAAGAGACCTACATATTCTCAAAAAGCAATAAAATTTCTCGCTATTCAGGATTTTGAGACCCTTTGGAAACTGGGATAAACCTCTAGTCTGAAGACCGCCTTAGGCCACTCCAATGAGTTTCAAAAGAAAGATAACTCAGAGATATTTAACATTTCTATTTCAGCTATCGTAGATCCGAACTTTGATCCAATCTACTATATCCGATTGGTGAAGATCATCTTATGTTTTAGAATTAAAGAAAAGCTTATTTGCAGTGGGAGCAGAGCGGTGGCAGCCAAAATCCCGAATGCCAAAATCCCGAAAAGGCCAAAATCCCGAAAGTCAAATTTCCGAATGTTCAAAATCCTCAAAGGGATGAAATTATATGGAGGAAAATGTTTAGAATAATTTCCCAAGACACAGAAGATTTCCCTTTGCCTCCAGCAAGCACGAGTGCAATCGTGGAAGTAGCTATAACACTTTTAAGAATTCGGGATTTTGGCGTTCGGGATTTTGGCTTTCGGGATTTTGGCTTTCGGGATTTTGGCTTTCGGGATTTTGACCGAGACCCGTAGCAAAGTCACCCGCGTTTACGGTACATAGTTGTGAAGTTTTTTACATTCAAACTTAGAGACTTAAAGAAATTTTACATTATTACACTAAAACCGTTTATCGCGCAGAATACGAATCAGTTTTTAAAGGCCAATTTCAAGATGCAAAGTTTAAGAATATAACTCAAAATTGAGAGGTTATTGAGTAAAAGTTAAATTGGATCGGTAAGTGGGGCACCTTTGATATTGGACTTTTTTTTACTTATTTTGAATGGAACTAAGCCTTATCTTAATGTAAATTTAGCTCTGCAGTTGGTGTATAGAGTTAAGTTATATCATGGTAAGGTCCAGATCAATTTAAATATAGGAGAAAAAATCTAATTTCAAGAGTGGCCCAATTCAAATTGTAATTATTAATTATTGTACGAGTAATTGCTACCCGGATATTACAAGATAAAGTGTAACTCGGATTGTTTTATTTTCTATTATAATTAATAAGTAGTTAGTTTTCCTGCAACTATTTAAAATTACGGCATTATCAAATTATGTACTTAAGTACTTAATGTGTAAGTCGGGTAATTTCCTATGTATTTTATGAATTGTTAATTTTACATAATTAACAATATTAGAGTTGCACTATATATTGATTATATGCAATCTCGATTATTATTAAATTTAATAAGATTAACACTAAATGGGGTTGGGGTATTAAAAAATATCAAAACTCTATCATCAACATTAGAATTTCTAATTCCAATCGTTGATCGACAAAAATTTCGATTTATAATAATTAAATTGCAAGGTATCAATACTAAATTAAAACACTTATCTCCCTTATCGCATATAAATTCTGAGAAACCACAACGCAAAAATTAAGTTTGTTTCATGAAAGATTTAGCCCCTTTGTCCCGAAGTTTGTAATAAAGGACTCCAATAGAAACTTCTCAAATGAAAGTTACATCGTATACCAAAGCATATTTTCGATTAATGTCCACATTCCACATATTTTGAGCTGTAAGAAGCCCTTGGAATTCTTCGAGGTCACACTCAAGGAGTCCACCCCTTACGAAGGCTCCAACGAGAACCATATTTTGTTTGTTTTTCCTCTTCCCCAGTCTTTGTATGTTTTTTCCCCAAAATTCATCATAGTCACAAGTGGAAATGGACTCATCCGGATCGCAACTGCCCATGAGAATTCCCTCGGAATCGATCCATCAGTTATGTTTCTTTCCACTGTGTCTCATATTACATTGGATTTTGCAGTAAAAATTGACTCCAAATGGGTTGATGGGAAAGAAAAACAGGGGGATTGGTACTACGTCGTAAGGTTAGCTGTGACCAAGATGCGCATGTTCCGGTAAACTAATACAGTGAAAATTGTTGATGTTGCACCCTTGGATGGGTTGGGGTATTGGGGTATTTTTCAAATTCAAAATAAGACGCTCTCTCTGGGTAAAATATACTGGGTCATGAGAGAGCCAGAACACCTTCCATGATGGCTGGGAGTTGCGCTGTAACGTGAAGCCGGTCGATGCACACGATTTTCCAGCAACAGCGTGGCTTTGTTTTTGTTTACATCCGCGCAACTGCTCCAAGAGCACTATCCAAACAGAGAATGTTGGGCATAAACTCAACATGAAATTGAGAGGGAATGACAAAGGGAGAGAGACTTTCTGCCTCGATTCTTTCTTCTTTTTTTCTCTATTTTCTTTTTCAATCCGAGAGAAAGCCAAACAGACTCTGCGGGTCATACCCATGTTATACCATGGTTCAGAATGAGATATCATATAGCCATAGTGTTTCTTTATCAAATGCGCGCCATTTTTTTCACATCAAAGGGAAATTCCACAATTCGGCTCATTTGGCTAATACTTCAAATATTGCAAATTGATGAAAGAATTCTCAGAGTTCAAATGAAATGTCCTTGTTTTTCACTTAGCAATTTCGACATAGAGCCCTATGACGCCTTAGGGTCATCCTCCTCCTAAATCTCCACACGTTCTCCATCAATCTACGTCTCTTGCTTCACCGAAATATCATCAAATTTCATTCCATAGATCCAATTCGATTTCACTTCTCTCCCTAGCAAATTCCCTTGTTGGGTATTTTTGAGTGTTTATGTATGGAATCGAATGGATTACATTATTCGTTCATTGAACTCCCGGCTTCTTTAATTATTTGCCATGCCCCTCGCTGTTTCTTTCCATGTACATTATTGCATTGAATTTCACATATACATACACAAAAAGTACCAGTGAAAATAACAGGCCTCAACAATGAACTACCCACTTTGCACTTTCCCTCAATAAAGCCCTCCTGGAAGATTTATTCAAGGGGCGAACAGATTCGGCAAGAAGGGGACGCTCAAGAGGGCCTTCGGAGAAAGACGTCTTCTTTGTTCTCTGAGTTCTTCGTATTCACTGAAAGCGCTACATATCAAAATTCCTCCAAAAGTAGAAAATCATCCAATAATTAATTCATAAGATCCATAAGCACCTGTTGGGGTTGTTCTACTGAGAACTTATTCGTAGGTGGTATTACCGATGAGTGAGATATGATGAATTATCTGGAAAACTTCACAAATGCAACTTTCTATTTTGTCGGTAAGGCTTGTTGCTTCATAAAGTTTCTTACTTGAACAAGATTTAAAGTTATTTGACGCTTATAATTTTCTTAGTTAAGCCTTTGTGATAGATAAAATTTGTATATGAGGGGTACTCAATCAGAAAGATGGCTTGTCTTTATGATAGGAACTTGAAGTTCTCTTGCAAGCCTAACTGCGTAATTCCATTTCGAAGGCATTAATTTTGAAATCTAAGTGGTTATAACTATTATAAAGAGGCAAGCTCTTAATGCTTTGTCTATATAAAATATAAATTTTTTGAATGTTACTGCCTCCTGAATTAAAAACGTAGCCCAATTTTAACAGAACCGAATTAGCGGCTTATATGGGGAAACCGGAAATCGTCGAGAAATGGGACCTCTCAAGGAAAACTCATCAACTTTTCCCAAAGCTTTTGGCTCAGCCTCCGAGCTTTCTGAGACTTCTGGTTTCCCTTTCAATATAATTATCCTCCAGTCTATTTTTTGCTTCACAATTCAGCGGGAGTCTACAGTAGGGGAGACTGGGGTAAAAAGTCACAAAACGGATATTTTATTTTTTCACAAGCTACCCTAGTGCCCCAGAAATTTCTAATTAGTGCAGTTTTATAGGAAATTTACTGCTCTACAACTTTGTGAAAGTCGTTTTCGTCTATTTTGTAAGAAAATACATTTATCGAGCTGTTTTCTAAAAGGTAATTTTGTGACCATTCTCAAAAATGCTGGGGCAAATAGTACCAGGTATGGGATATTATCATATTTTGATTTGCTTTATTACGGGCTTTCGTAAATTTAAAAGAAAATAGCTAGGTGACATATTTTTATAGAAAATTTATTCCTCTACACCTTTTTAAAACACAGTTTTCTCTATCTGAACTATAAAAATGCTTCTCAAGCTATTTTAGAAAAAAAAAAACACACAAGAGACTGTTAATCGTTTTACATATGCAAAAAAAAAGCGGCGAAACATGGAAATGACGTTTCTTCTCGCCGTAAGACGTTAGAAATTGCTTCGGTCTTTGTTACTTTCTGCTCCTTACCTTCTGTTACTTTTTACCCCAAGTGGTCATTTTTAATTTCTGGAGAAAAGAATCTTTGTAAAATTCTAAAATAGATAGTGGTTTTGTATTGAAAGAGTCCAAATCATTTAGGAAATATTTACCAGTGCATCAATTTTGGAAAATAAGTAGGTCAAAATTGATATCTGCTGTAAGTAAAATATTTTAAAAATAAGGCTAAAAATTTCAATATTTTTTATTTTCTGAAATCCCTGTTCGAATTCTAGGAAACTTACGACTTTGAAGAAGGTCTATGGAGATCATCTATGGAAAAGAATTTAAGCCGCTATCTCTTTCATCTTGGAAGATATTGAATTTTCAAATTTTCAATTTGTGACTTTTTGCCCCAGTCTCCCCTATAGTACATAGACACAAATTGTCATAAATAAACTTTGACATTTAGAATTATTTTCTCCGCATGAGTTTACTGATATTTTCCGCAAGTGGCGCTTTCAATTGTTCTCAAAATTAAGTCTCGTGCTTCTTGAAAAAAATTTGAGTAAAATGAACAAAAATTAACAAAAATACACCTAAATTCTCATTTAAGAAATATCCTTCATCCGTAATAGGCCATGAATATGTTACATTGTCAGGAATAGACTTTGATATTGACAAGTCTTTTCTCCGCATGGTGGCACTGATATCTTGCGCAAGTGGCGCTGGTAACTGTTCTCAAAATTAATTCTCAAGCTTTTTGGAAAAATTTTGGGCCAATTGAATATAAATTCACGGAAATATTCCTAAATTCTTATTTAAGAAATATCCTTGATCCTCAAGGGGTAACTCATTACCATTTTTTCTGATAAGGGTTTCTGCTTTAATGGGTTTCGCGATGCAAGTTTTGGGTTTCGCGATGCAGAGAGTTGGTTTCTCGGGTTTCGCGAAGCGTTTCTCGGACAATTGTCAAGGGTTTCTCAATATGAATTACCCCTTATAGATCCTCAATAGGCCATAAGGTTTCAGATTCAACCTCAAAATACTGCGAAAGGCAGATGAGGCAAATCCTAATTTAAGAAGACATCCTATACTTCTTACTAAGCGTCTCAAAAACGTTGTAAATATAAGTGATTTTCAAATACAAATTTAAAAATTAAATTCCAAATCATGATCTCTGTAACATTGAACACCCCTAGTAAGTTCATGTCCTTTTAAATGAATTCCTCACAATACAATTTAAGTTTTTGACATGTAGGAACTTTTTCGCAGAGTTGCATTACAAATTGCGACAAAATTGTATTTAAAGCTTTTATAGAATTTTCCAGGAATTCTCCAGTGGTGCATTTGACTTGTGTGGTAAAAGTTTTCTTGTGAATTTAACATGAGTGTTTCTTGTGAATTTTTCCCCAAGAGCTTTTCCATACTCTCTTTCACACATTCTCTCTCTATCGTCCCATACCCAAACTTCCCCAACCAGGAAGAGATTGTGAGACGCAAAAAGCGAAAGAAATCCATGATGTTTACTAGAACGAATTATTAAATTGCGTCGATCTTGGTAGAAAGTGTTTGAGAAAAATTTCTCTCTCAAATCCCTTTCACTGCGGCGTCATACGAAAATTTAATATATTGAATTTCTCACAAAATGTTAATTGGATGGAGGCGATGGAGGTGTCTCTCTTTTTTTTTGGGTGTCTATAAGCATTTTTCAACGGGCAAGTGAATGGGTGAAAGTGTTTGACCACCTAGAAGTAATTTACAGGTAAATTTTATATCTCATGGTAACTCCAATTGTGCGCTCCAGAGACCCCGATATTGCGTCACAGAGATGGAAAACCCTCAACAGACGCACTCTTCCATCCCACGTACGCATTTACAATTTTCCAATCCACCTACGCTTTCTGTGACGTCGTCGTCTGCGCCAAGGGTTGTTCTTGCTCTCTCTGTCGCCCACCCACAATTTCCTCCCTCATGCCTTTATATTAGAATCCACCTCCGCAATGTTTCGAGGGATGTTTTTGTTCCATTGGTGTTGGTGCTTATTAATAGAAAAACCACCCTCGATGCAGAATCGCAGGGGTTTTCCATCTTTTCCCATGTCACACACTTTCTGCACTCAGTGGGTGGACACCACAGAGTCACCCTCGCTGGCGCCCATAAGACTTCCACCCCAATATCGTCGATATCTAACCAGTACAGTGTCGTCAAACTTTTCTCTCTCTTTTTTTGTGCGAAAATTGCAAACACACGCACAACTGCCAACGCTCAAAGTTGAGTCACGCGTCATGTTTGACCTCAATGACCTTTGCGTGGAAGTGGTTAAGCCGGTAGCGTAGGACTATAGCCACCAAACTCATTAACTTTGTCCTTTGACGTCGGATCACTCTTCTCTCCATGCCTTGGGGGTGGTATAGCGATAGAATAAGCAGTAATCAATATGGCTTAACATAGGGGGTCTTTAAACTGTTGCTATAACCGACAAAATCAGGTTAGAATAAAACTAGGACATCACATATATTGCCTACTAAATAGGATTTGACCATTTGCCATTTGACAAACTAGTTGAATGACGATTTTGGCATTTATTTTCGTCTATGTATTCAATTTTGTATGAAGATTTTCAATGTAGGATGTTAGTCGAAATAGGCCTTAAGGCCTAGGGAAAACTGCCCATGCTTTCCACGGTCCCAAGCTTCGTAATGACTATTTTTTTTCTATGTTTTTGAATAAATGTGACTCCGCAATATATTTCAAAAACGGGACACTTTCCCCTAGTTTTAAAAATATGGGTGCGATGAATCACATTTATTGAAAAATAAGAAAAATTTACTCATTGCGAAACTTGGGACCGTGCAAAGCATGGGCATTTTCCCCTAATAGGAATAAGGAGGTCTTCTATCCACGGAGGGGACTTACTCACTCTCCTTGTAGGAAGGGGCACATGATTCTTTACATTCGAAAAAAGACGATTTTTAAGTAGATTCGTAAGAGACTTTTAACGAAAGTTTTCGTACGCTTAATGAAAAAGTAAGTTATGAATATCTAAACCCAAAATACAAAATCAGTTTTACTATAGAGATCATTCAGATTTTCTTTTTGGAAATTTAGAAATTGTATCGACAAAAAAGATTTTGTATTTTGAAAACACGTTTTTAATAAAATGCATTAAAGTTTTAAAGGATTTGTTTGAAATTATGGAATATGAAGAGTTTATTATTCGATTAGCTTCAGAAGATAGTAAAACCAGCCACTATGGATACTCGTGACTTTGCGAAATTCGAACAGAAGATTATCCGAGTCTTCTTGCTAATTAAAGAAGAAGTAGACACGCTTTTCTTTAATCTTCGAAAACAGATCTTCGAATGTATTTTTTTATGCCTTAGACACGCTTACGACTTAAGCAGAGAGACGACTTAACGTAATTATAATCAAAATAATTATTTGATTAATTTCCCATCAATTTTCCACTAAATGAGCTATTTTTCGGCTTAAGCCAAGAGACGGATTATTCCGAAACTGTTGGAAATGTAATCTGGAGGGGAATTCTGTAACGCTCTGGCAATGCCATATGACAAATTGGGTTTGAATCTCAGGGAAGCTTTTTCGAAAATGCGATTCTGTAGCTGTGACATTGCCATTTCAGCTCACGTGGCATTGTCAGAAGTCACATATTTGGGATTTCTGGAAATTCAAATGACAATGAATTTTGTTAAACAAATCAACCAAGACTTATTATATTTTCATAAAATCATCAAGTAAAGGGATTTCATTAAAAATTCAATGAATTGAATTCTCGAACTCATATGATAAGACAAGAAAAAGCTCGAATGGCATTGTCAGGTTTCGAACTCATGCGTGACAATGCCACGAAAATTACAGAATTTCCCTAATGATCATTATTTTGATAATAATTACATTAAGCCGTCCCTCGGCTTAAGTCATAAGTAAGTTGAGGACATTAGAGAGGGATGACTTCTTCCTTGCAGTAGTATTGGTTGTTTTTTTTTTTTAAATTTCTTTGGAAACTTGTAAGAAAATTATAGGCATAGGGGGAAGTGGGGCACCTTTGAACGAGGGGTACCTTTGAAATTGGCATTTTTTTTTTACATATTTTTAAATAAAATTGAGCCTTATCGTGATATAATTTAGGTGCGCAAACAGATTGAGAAGCTAAATTACATTATGATATGGCTCAGTTACACTTAAACATAGGAGAAAAATTCCAATTTCAAAGGTGCCCCACTTCCCCCTACATTCCCCTTAGTTGCAGAATATATGTGTAAAATAGAAACCGAGGACCTGTTCCGGGAATAAGAGTACAACTAGCAAGGGTTATCTGAAAGGTTACCTGAAGGGTTACCTATTTATTGTACTTTATAATTTTCTTTTATCAATTTCTTCTCAATTGAATTTTTCAAGTTATATGCGTACATAGTAAGATATCCTATTGAGCACTATGATATTTGTGATAGTCCCACTAGAGGGCGGGCCACCCCAATCCGCAAAAAATTACTCTGACTCAAAAATGACTGGTTAATAAATGGTCAAAAAAATTACTCCTAATTGGAATCTTAAAAATTAGTCGTATTCGCGTCGAATTTTGGTCACAGCATTACTCAAGATTGAATTAGTAATATTATCGTTATTTTACGGTTCTAAAATTTACTCTAACATGCAGTAACAAAAGCGACTCCAAACGACGGTATTTTTCCGTACAAAATATGACGCGCCAAAAACAATGCATTTGGCGTCCTTCTCTAGCGCATAGGTACGAAATTGACATACACACTGTGAATGAAAACGTTTAGTGCACTTCACAACTTTGTATTGCATTACCACTGTAGACGATATTTTCTCAACAATTCTTCACATTTTCCATCGTTTTCTACTACGTTCTATGTAAATTTCTCTAATTTTTCCCTAGTTCACTACATACATTTGCGAAGATTTTTGCCGTTCCTATTGCTGAATGAGCCATCCGACATGTCGAAAATTTTCTCATTGTCTGGCAACAACACAAAAAAATCTTTCAAAATTTTCACTAAATAGGTCTTTTCGACACAAAATTTTAATCACAGGACACTCCAGAGACTGGAGCAAACTCCTAAATCACAAAATTTCATTTTGCAAAAAAAAATGTTTGTGTGCTTATCATGCAAAAAATTGCCTAATTTTCACTTTACTTCTGTCGGCACTGTACTTTTTCGAATCACAACACACATCTCTACTGAAGGAGCTTTTCCTCCCAATGTACACTATTATATTGTTGAGAAAACACGCGAAAATATCAATTACTTTGCGAATTCACAGCTCTGAATAGTTCTATTTGCCATTTGACAAGTGAAATTTCCCCTCAGATATATCCATTGAGGAGAAGAATTTTTATTAGTACACTGGAAGTCGGCGTCATATTTTAGTCGTAGGCGGGTAATCTCAGAGTTATTATGACGCCAAATGACTTCCGTAATTACCGTCATATTATTCCCCACTTTCCGTCATTCGACTCTCTGACGACCGTCATAGGACCCGTTTTTGGAATCCAGAATACATACATCCAACGGTAATCTTACTCCAAATTGCTATTTGGGACCCTAGATAGGAGGTCCACAACGTCTCACCTAAATACCTCTAGCCCATAAAACCAGTATTTATCTCTCAATACCGTGAAGAAAATACTACTTGGGTAGTTAATTTAAATACATTGACCATCGCATGTATAGGGTTCTCTTCGAATCCAATCTCAGCGACCAGTGTTGAAGCTTGTCATTTTGAATTTAAATCCAAGCCCCAAGTGACAATGCAAAAATGCGTAAGATCCGTCTATCTACTAAATCGAAGGCCTCCCACGAAGCTCATTTAATCTAATTTCCAAGGGAGATTGACATTGAAGAAAATTGCCTTATTTTCACTTATCACTCAATAAACACCCCCATACTTGGGATAAAGATGCGCTCCAACGATGGATTTACTGGTAAACAGTACATGATACATGAGAACAATCTCATTCTCGCTCTTCTGTTTTCTATCAACTCTGAATATCAAGGTTAACGATCATTTGAATGTTGTGTGTATTTTGTATGTCACAAAATAGCTGCCAAAG
Organism: Phlebotomus papatasi; assembly: GCF_024763615.1. Classification (NCBI taxonomy): domain Eukaryota; kingdom Metazoa; phylum Arthropoda; class Insecta; order Diptera; family Psychodidae; genus Phlebotomus; species Phlebotomus papatasi. The sequence goes on from NC_077222.1 coordinate 32,925,956, forward strand.
AGACAAATTGACGGTTTGCTTTTTACGACATCACTGACTTTTTTCTGTCTCATTCTTCACTATGGGTACAGTAACTCAGTCACGAATATCCACCAATTTCCATTTGGGTGCTACTTGAGCAGAAGCTATAAATTTCAAATTGTCCCCAGCACCCCCAACTACCCCATATAGGGAAAAAAGCTTCAAAGCTTTCTCCGTGTGAATGTCACCCTTCTCCCAAGCTTTAAGAATGCGCCACTATTGACGAAGGTTAAGTGACGGGGAGAAGGTCAATTTGGTGTAAAATGCCAGCGAGAAGGCATTAAAGACGATGAAGTTCCATTTTCTCGGATTTATTGCTCAAGTTTAAATAGTCATGGCTGTGCAACAGCAAAAGCGGAATGAAAAAGCCAACCACTAATATGATTTGAGTTAGCAACAAGTGCAGAGTGCGAGTTGTTTACCATGTTGAGTTTCTCCTTGATTGTATACTCCCGGTTCGTTTAGTCTATGTGATGCAACCCGGAGACAAAGAATGGCTCTATCCGCAATCGTGAGGCTTACAGAACACGTTTTAGTTGTGTCTAATCTTGCTCTGACACTGTCCCACCATTTGCCCCAACATGCCCCCGACAAATCGCACAAATGACTCAGGTGAACACAGAGTTGACATTAACTCTTTCGCGTCCATAGGGTAATGTCATGACTCGGGGAAAAAAGTTTTTTTTGGGTATTTACATTAATTGAAATCTATCTGTTCGTGCACGACATCATAATAGAAGGATGTAAGATTCTTGGCTCATTTTCTCAAGACTCCAGTTAGATTTCAATTAATGTAAATAGCCAAAAAGAAACTTTTTTCCCCGGGTCATATATGACCCTAAAGACGCGAAAGAGTTAAGAACTTATAGCTTTGGATTTTGGAAATTTGACTTTTAACAAATTGTTCCTAAACTCAAAACCAATATGCATTGAGTAGGAAGCTGAGAGTACCCTCTTATAGGGCTTAACCTTTATTCCAAAATTGAAATATAAAAAAATCGAAATCCAGAAATCATTTTGCGAACTTTCTTTTCTGTTTAGGATAAAAGAGATTCTAAATAATCTCAGTCAAAATTGTATAATGTCTAGGCTGTTAAAACTTGTCTTATAAGGCTTGAACTTGATTTTGAGGTTTTAATAAGAAATTCGATATTCAGAAAGAATATCACAGACTTCTATTTTCTGGATAAGGATGAAGACGAATATAATTATTTAAAATTAATAGACATCTATTTTTATTGCTATACTTTAAATAGATCATGATTAAAATTTGGAGTTCTAAAATCGAACATTATACGACGAACTTTTAGTTCCTTTAAAAGGATAAGTTTTGTAAGGATTGAACTCTATTCTACAATCGGAATCGGAAACCTAAATCCGACAATCTTATAAAGCCTTCCCAATATCAGAGTATTAATAAAATAAATAAATAAAAATTGACTCTTAAAAATATATACTTGCTTGAATTGCATTTTCGATTGAAAATTCTAAATCCGAAAATGTAAAAAAAAGCTTAAATTTCAAATATTGAAGTCTAATCCTAAAAAGAATTCTAAATCCGATTATTTTATTACAAACTTCCGTAGTCAATCTAAGTAAGTAGAAATAAGTAAATGGGATGCTTTACAGCAGAGGTGTGCAAGAACCGTTTGAAACCGAAAAAACGTCAAAAGAAACTTGTACGTCAGTGGTCAAAACGCTACTTGAACAAACTTATTTTGACGTTTATTCGGTTTCAACGGTTCTTGCACACCTCTGCTTTACAGGGCTTAAACTTGAACTAGAAAACTTTAATTGGTTTTTAAATCGAAGGATTTCATCACAAACTTCAGTAAATCTGAATATGTATAGAAAACGAATCCGAATTGTAGAACATCACAATTGCACGCATTAAATAAAAATTAGGACTAGCCTTATAAGACTTGCAACTTGGTCTTAAAAGAACCTGTGTTATGAATATAAAACTTCGAAGTGCAGGTACTGCCGAATTCGAAGTGTAGAACTTGAAAATTGTGAGCAATTATTATAAATTAAGCTTAGCCTTATAGGGCTTGAAACTTGATCTTAGAAACTGTAATACAATATCTACTTTATGAACCGGAAGATCTTATCACATACTTCCGTATTCAATCTGAATACGTAAATAACAAATGCAAATTGTTGGACTTCTAAATTGTAAGCAATAAGTGCAAATTAGAACTATCGGAACTAGCCCTACAGGGATTGAAGTTGATCTTAGCAACTGTTTTATTAATCAGAAGGTCTTGTTATACGGATTTCAGACCTAAGGCTTAGCCATATGGCTTAACTACTATAAATTCTTATCGGGCAAGAGTTTTTTGAAAATTTTTACTTAGGATTGAAAAATCAATAAAATTGGTTGCTATCTAGTATTTTGAGACATTCAGGAACAGGCCTAAAACTCTAGTCTGAAGACCGCTTTTCAAACTTAAGTATTAAATTTTAATATGTACATACCGGATCCGAATTATTGGACTTCAAGCACCAAGTAAAGGAAACAAATAGAGCTTGCATTGTAGAACTTGATCCTGAAGTTATTATGTTAAATCAGAAATCTTAAAATTTCAAAGTCTTCAGTCCTTAAAACTGTAATGCCTTTAGTCGTAAAAACTCAAATTGTTCTTCAATCTACTCATTTTTCAACTCTGCAAACTAGTCAATTAAACTGTGACGCCATTGAGCAATAAGAAATCCACTATTTCTTACCACCGCAGAGCATCTCCGCGGAAAATCACCAGGAATTTCCTTTTCTCATCTCATGGCAAAAATAATTGCTGAAACGGTCTTATTTTGGTATTTGTGCACGTTTTCTGCATTTGAATATTTTTAGTCAGCCTGACTCACTGTTTGTCTCCATTCCAAAAACCGTGTGGGAGACACCCTTGAATCCCACTGCCTGGCTTGCCCACATTTCAACTGTGATGTCATGAAATGTGACGTCTCTAAATATCTGGGAAAATGTGAATTAGTCCAATGACTAATCTGGGAGCAGTGGTTGGGATGACTGTTGTTTGTCTTTGCGAACGGGTGTTGAAAGGAATGTTGGAGGGCTCCCAAGTGGAGGAAAATTGTATATTTTCCCACAAACGGATCTGGCCAAATAGAGAAAATATCTCAGTCTTGAATCAACAACAATGTATGTATATCTACTGCATTTTCAAGATAATTCCCTTTTCGATGGTATAACACATCGGTCGGTAGCACATATACAAAATGTTTCAGTTTAGGGACAAAATCGCTCGAGGATGATTGAATTGAAGGGGTTTCTGACACCATCAATGCAGAGAAAATCCCCAATGAAAGCAATAGAACTATGTACAAGAGAGAAGGATGGTTGAGGGAACAACAAAAAAAGAGAGACCTAAATGCCGAATCCTGATGGAAGACGACAAGAGGGGTATAACCATAAGAATTCCCATTTAAACGTTTTGGGGCGAACAAAGGAAGTCGAACCCCAGCTATATTATAGAAAATCTACGCATTAATTCAAAACGATGGTGTGCAGTGGAAATAAAGAATAAAAAAAAACTAAACATTTTACCTTAAGGGTAAGTTCGTGGCCCAATGGGATGGAAATAACATCAGGTTGAAGACATATAATTGCAGTACAATAAAATACTAAACATACCCCCTTTACCTCTATGCATTTTGCTTTTCTCAACCTTCATGCTGTTTTTTTTCTTCTTATTTAGAGGCAAATATATATCCATTGCATAGAATCCCCATACAGCAATTTTATAATGTCGACAATAAGCCCTATAAGAGTTGGGTATTTCGAAAAGTTCATGGACCTTATTTACACACATTTCCACTCTATATACACTAACATCGCGGCATTGGAGTACCGCGCGCAGTTTAGAAACTTTCTTTTATACATTGGAATAATCGCTACGGAGCATAGTATTTGTGGACTTTAAGCATGTACTATTGCTACAGTATTGCTGGATTTTATTGCTCTCTTAAACATCAAATTAATCGATTATTCTATTTTTGCAAAAAACAAGTCCAAATGCTATTTTTATTTTATTTGTCGGATGCAACGGATTGCTGCAGGCACTTAAAGTTGTAGCTGCTTGCAAAATCTATTTAGCTTGGTTGGAATTGAGAGTATCTGTGTTTATTGATGTCATACGGAATTGTATTTTGAGATCCTAATTTTGTTTTTAGGAATCCGGATTTTTTGGTGTTTCCAAACTAAGTAATATTAGGCTGTGATCTAGGCTATCAAATCCTATTAATCCTCAAAGACATGTATTTCATCCCAAGTTTTAGATGACGGCAAATTAAAAAAAAATAGTTAATGATGACATGCGGGAATAGTCAAATGATGAGATGGTTAGAATATCACAGAAACATCCAATTAATTGAGATAATATCGATAATCAATTGGCCCTGACATGGCCGTATGACGCCACTATTTTTCCAATATAGAAGAAATATTTCAGTTTCAATTGTTCCCTCTTTTTGTTGGTGAATCAACAAGACTAAGAAGAAGGGATTCCATCTCGATAGGTTGTTTTTTGTTCCTAATACCGTGCCTCTTTTGAATAAAATTCACTATTTTCGTATGTATAATGTAAGAAACCTCCATGGAAAAAAAGGTCAATAATCTTCCAACCCAGAGAGAGAGGGTTTGTTTGGTTGCATCGGGTTTATTTGTATGAGTGAGACATCTTTCTTCCTTTTTTGGGGCCCCCTGCCCAGAGATGTTGGTTATATTGGTAAGACGCAATACTGTCGTTCCCCCTTTCATCATTTCATCCTCATCCCATGGTCCGCCATACAGGTTTCGCCAGGTTTCTTTGTGCCTCACAAATTGTCAGCTGTTCCAACCATCCACCTCAGCAATGCAAGTGTAGATGCTTGGCAGATGCTGAGGTGAAATCTTGAAACCTCCCTCGGTAGTCCCTTTGTCCCTCATCCAAACACCCAGAGCCCGAGCATTGAGTCACTCTGGCAAGTGATACACCCTCGGATTTTGTGTACCGGTGTGTGTTAGCAGAGGATCAACAGCTCGATGACGCTTTGTTTTCTCTGCATCTCACTCTGATACCCCATCATAAGCCATTGTGCCTTTTCAGTCACTCTTGCGGAATCTCACACCATCAAACTGTGAATCTTGCAGCCCATCTTGTGCATGTATTGGTGGATTTCCTGCTGATTCATTTGCTGGACAACCCAAAAATTACCATGCAAAGTGCCATGGATACTTTTGCACTTGAATTTAAATCATCATCCCACTTCTGATTTTGTCGCACCCCCATTTGCAAACATCCAAAAAATATGACGCCATCTCCAGGAACATCCACTGAATTTTATGAAAAATTGTGAATTGAAAAATACCCATAAACACCCGTTATTATCTTCATCGTTTTCTCAAGATACTTCTCAGCTTCTCATCCAAAAGCTCTTCTCTTCGCGTGTTTTCTGCGCCAATGTGTTGGAAGTGTTTGGCGCACACAGAGAAAACCCAAACAGAATGGGAGAATAAGAAGAAAAAAAAATCGATTACCAAGAAACCGGCCGGTGAGCGCGAAACTGAAAACCACTATAATTTATTTATTCTCAGGAGAATTGTTTCTTACACCAAGTTTTTTCCATAGGAGAATTCAATTGGACGCTGCCAAGACAATTGACAATTGCACTTATCGTTCTGTTTGCACAGTGTGAATTGAAGAAACAATCAAAAGTTACCTAGGTCGACTACATGAGTGGGGGGATTTTGACTAGAGTGACCCCTATATAGGGCTCTCAATCCGTAAGGACGTGTGGACTTTGCATACAAGGGTTTGAGGTTGCATATTGCATGCAACTGAATAATTGATATTTCTGTAATGGACCTGAGGTCGCCAGTATGGCATTATAGGCGCGTCGCATTGATCGAACCTATAATTGTACGTCCCCATACCTCATCAGGCCACCCCATTGTCACTAAATGACAGAGTGCCAGGAAGACATCACAGGCTGTAAACATTAATTTGCCGGTATTCAAAAGTTCCACATATGGAGACGAAAAAAAATCAATTCAGTATATGCTATAATTTCCATAATTTATAGCATCCTTTGGCCAAAATGAGATATCTTGAATTTCCTTATTGAATTTATTGGGAAGAAAACAGTAAAAACAGTACGACATAGAACCATGGCAATGCACGAGACAATGGCCACTTAAAGCAAAACTTTTGTTGGTTTTCGTGTCGCCAATGTATATTAAAGTGCACTACCAGGTGAAATTAATAAATGACATAAAATTTAATGTCCTCGATGACCGTGATTGCTGTGCACCTCTAAAAAGCACGATAAAAGAGTTTCTTTTGAGCGTGCCTTCACGACTTTACCCAACCACTACCCAAGTGATCCTACCACAAAGATTACAAGACACTTTTTTTTCTTTATACTTCTACTGGCATTTTCTTCTTTTCTGCCTTCTTTCTCTCAATCTCAACCATTTTAGCTGGCAATATTGCCAGCCGAATTCATTTATTTCGATCCCTTGACTCACAAACATGCGACCGAAGAGGCCAATGCTTTTTTTCTTGAATATAAAAGGTGAATTTGGAGGTTGAAAGACTTTTTTTCATCGTCTCTTCCAATCTGACAGTCTTTTTTTTTTAAATGTCGTTTTTACAGAAAAAAAACACATTTTTAGGGAGACTCAGCATCTAGCTATTTTTCTCATATTCTGCACTCACAGTGATCCATCTTACCGGTGATCTCACTTTTATGGATGGGAAACAAAGAAAAGAACATAATACGAATATGATATCCCGTCTGGTTTTTAGTAATGCCCTGCACAGAACAAAATCTGTATATTGTTTTGTTACGTTGTTTTCAAAGAACTTGGCAAATAGAGATTATCTGAGACACAAACCTTAATTTGAGGTTTTATGGTTTGGTGAGTGTTATTTACTGTTTTGTCAAAGAATAACAGCGATAGGATGATAATGACTAATATTTTAATAAAATTTAACAAAAACCTGTGAAACAGAAGAGATAGCATATATAGGCAGCCTATGACTCTTTTAACTAAATAATATTAGAGACACAAACCGTGATCATAAGTTTTATGGTATAGGGGATTTGTATTCTGCATTGAGAAAGAATGATTTATTTAATAAAATTTAACAATTTAAGAAAGCTATTGTAACTCGGATTGTACTACTAATCGAACTATTCGATTATATTACGATTATAGCACCTCGTAACTAAACCAAACCTATTTCACATTTTTTAAACAGGAAACATTTTTATTTTTTTTATTTTATTGAAAAGTTTCAATAAAATAAAAAGAAGTCCTAAAATTCACTTTGATTTAGTGAATGAAGGGATAATTTATTTATCATCTAAAGAGCTGTAAAAGTTTACTATAAAATCAAAAAGTACATAACCAAAAAACTATATTAAATTACCGTATCTTTTGACATTTTTTTATAGACTGGTTTGGTTTGTAAAGTGTAGGGTAAGTGTGCCAAATTCCGGCCAGCTTGCAATTTCCGCCACCTTTTTTGTTCCTCGATTTTCCATGAACTTTTATATTTTACGTAGTCTACAGATTATACAATGAAAAAGAATAACAAAAAATGTAGCTTCGACAAACGAGATGACGTAAAAAAAAGATATTGGAAGAATTCCCGAAGGGCAAGGAACTATGAGAATGAAGGTGGCCGAAATAGGGCACCAAAGCTGTGTCTATATTTTTCTTCATTTTAAAATCTATTAAGAATGATTTTAGAGTAAATAGAGACGGTAAACTCTTTACAAAGTTCCCAGCAACACTGTTTCAGAAGAAAGAATTAAAAAAAATCGATTTGTATTTAAAATATTACATTTCAAACTTGAGACTTTGACGCTTGGATGCAACTATGCCGAAATTTGGCGCACTTACCTACCCTAAATCGATATATAATTTTATTTTAAAAATAATTTTTTTATTTTTTTTATTTTTATAGACTTTTAATAAATTTTGTTTACGGATTTTTACACTTTCTTTACACTATGGATATTGTTCTTTATCTGATGAAAGGAATTATTCTGATAAAGCGCATCATTGTATGAACGCAGCAAAAAATGTGTAAAACTTTAATACTAGTTTAGTCTCGTTTTTCAAGTATGAAGAAGGGGAGCGTTGATTATTGCCAGCAAGTATTAATTCTTTTTTTCTTTATAGGAAATATTTTAAAGTGATTGTATTTAAGTTGGAAAAGATAGCTGAATAAACGATACAATTTGGCTGTGAAAAAATAATTTCTTTGATAAATTAAAGAACACAATCTACAAGGAATGTGTAAACGGTTTTATAGATTACGATTTTACAAGTGTGTACTGCACATTCCAAGTTAGATTTTTCAAGCTAATTTAAGGACGGAGTGTACTAATTTCAGAAGATATTATGTGAAATCGAAAAAAACGCTTTTGATCAAATTGCAATGATATCTGTGTAGGATAAAATGGGATAATTCCGTATCATTTTTAATTCGGAATTTGAAATTTTGCCACTATTTCAGATAGACAAAAGAAATAAATTACGAAGAATAAATTTGAGTATAGATAGGTCCTGTACTACTTCGTGATCTTCTTCTTCAGTTTTCCAATTTAAGATTTTGAGGTAATCTCAAAATTCCAGGTTAAAAATGGTTTTGAATACCTTCATTTTACTCTATGTGCAACTTTATTTAATACCGCGATTTAGTAAGCTGTTTTATGGATTACAACTTCATCCATTTGCACATAACAACTTTGTTTAATTTACCATCATACAATCCGGTATAAAATTTAAATTTGCAAATTGCTATAAACGAGAAAAGATGAACGTGGTCAAAAGTCAGAACATGCAGCCGAATATGAAATTAGCCAACCCAAAGCGAAAACCTGTTGAAAAAAGGTCAAAATGCTATGGTACAGTCATAACAAAAAAAGTAAGTCTAGACTTCAGTAATCCTAAATTGCCATGTTCGAAAAAAGAACATTAAGTAGTTTTCAGACAGGAGGTTTAACCTGATTGAACCATGGAGCTAAATATGAAGTCTGAAGACCGCACTAGGGGTTGATCTTCAGTTTCCCAATTACACACCATGGAGAAAATCAGTTGCAATAGATCTTTGAAGCCGGTCTTGTGTTATTGTTGGCTGTGCCAACCATCCTGCTTTTTCAATCTTAATCCCAATTTCTTATTCATCCAAGTGCAAACAACTTGAATCATCAGTGGAATCCTACGCTCGGGAGCAGAAAACATTATTATTTTTTGTCCATATAAGAATACGGATGAGAAAAAGAACTAAGATAGCCCGACGAGCTATTGGTGAGGGGTAGAGAGCCTACGAATTAGTAATTCTTTGTGAGATATAATAGTGATGATATGAGTTGGAGAAGAGGCGATATTAAACAAGAACTGTCCCTAATACAACTCACACACACTGGCACGACCGGCAGGAGAAGAAGAACATAACCAAAACAAAGATGGGGAATGAAAACAAAATAGGAAATAAAAAAAAAGAAAAAAAACAAAAATCATCCATGGAGGGCGATGCCTCAAACGGGTGTGTTGAACTTTGTGTCTCCTTATCCGCTTTTTTCCATCGCACACTTTTGCGCCCAATCACAGCGCCTCGCTCTCGTTCGTGCACATATGCCGAGAGCATACTTTGCATTTAAGATGCGCGAGCATTTGTTTATGACCCGTGTGACGTCATGGCATCTCATGCACTTTATGACTCGTGAAATTGATGTACGATTTTGGCTCAAGGTGTGCTCAACTTGTTCGCCATCAAAAAAACAATGTAGATCTCCCCCTTTCGCGATTGTGTTCTGGTCCGAGGATCCAAACAAAACAAGAAAAAAGAAAAGAAAGACATTACCACTTAACCGTCCTTGAACTTGGCATTAGCTCGAGTATGGCTATCAATCGATCACATCCCATTGTGTGGCTTTTAATGCATGGAAATTATCAGTTTATGGTGTACATTTTCCTTATCACCAACTTTCTAAGCTTTTATTGCTCCATGGGCAAAAAAAAACTTCCAAACGCGATAAAATAATGCACTGCCCGGCATTTTCGCAAAAATCTTATGGCTTTTGCGTGCCACCCGAGTTCCAAGGTTTTTGCACTGTGCAATTAATAATTTGTTTTTCTGTTCTTTTCTGATTTTTTTTTCTTGGTTTGGCACAAAAGAAATGCCTTGCAAACAAACACCATTTCAGCTATTTTTGTCACTCAATGAGACAATTTTCCTCAAATATTGTCTCATAATGCCATTTTGGTCTCCTTATGCATATTTGCACAAGAGATTTTATTTTAAATCCATTGCGCAGTGCTTTAGAATTTTCTTGTGAATTATTCTAAAAAAAAACCAAAAATAAATAAATAAAATAAAAATCCTCTCTTCCTCTGTTTTCGAGACACTATGTCATTTTTTGGTTTGCAGTTCATGGACCTCTTGTTTTTCTCTGATAAGCAAATGGGAGGCTCACGATGAAAAAAGTTCCACTCTCGAGAGACTGAAATCCCCAACTTCAGCTTATACTTTGCATGTTTTTTGATAAACCACCAAAAGATTCCCATTTTCCTAATCACCAGAAGGAGGACTTGAGTCTTTGTTCTTGGTCTTTTTAGTCCCAAGTATTTCTCTCAAAATTGCCTTTATTGTTTCATTGAGAATTTCCCACAAAACATTTTCCTCATGCGGCTTTTCCACCGTGCTAAAGAAAGCTATAGATGTAGGTTGATAATAAGGGGATTTTCACACTGGCTATGGGCACATTTTGCACGAAGCAAAATTATGGTGCAATAAATTAGACGAGTTCAAGGTTTCAGAAGTATAAGTGCCAGAACAGTTATGCTATCAAATATTGTCTTCGTAGATTAATTCTTGGTTGACGTGACAGTTGAAAATGAGAAATTTGGACTTTAGACGAGTTATGCGCGAGTTTGCCTCAATGGTTTTATTGTTTCGTTGAGAACACCCCTTAAAACCTTTTCATCAAACGGCTTTTCCACTGTGATAAAGAAACCTAAAGATGTACGTAGCTAAAACGGGGCAGTGACTCTTTTTATGATCACATGAAGTAAAATTATGGTGCAATAAATTAGACGAGTTTAAATTTCCAAAGAAGAAAAAGTATCAAAACAGTTGGTTTTAAATTCTTATCTGTATATTTTTGCGGTTAGGTCGTTGTAAATTTACTTGACATTTGATTTTAAGTAAATTTATTGTTTTTCGACGAGTTTTTTGCAAATGTATAGGTCAATATTTCAAATTTTGTCAAATAAATATTAATGCAGTTGTATTCAAATTTATGTAATTAATGAGATTTTAGACGACTTGTGCAAGTACTACAAGTCGACCTAGTCAAAGTCTTTCCTCATAAGTAGCAGGGAGGTGACATTAGCTCTGAAAAATGCGACCGGTTTCAGTGTAAATGTTCTCCTGTTTTCGTACACATTTCACGAGATATCTTCAAAACCACGTAGGTTGCCAATTTAAGGTTTTCGGTTGCCTATTGACTATTAAGTTGACTTTTATTTTGTATTTGTAGTTTTTGATAATTTATTCTACAATGACAGAAAACAGTTAACAAACTCAAAAATTTTTTCGGCACGCTAGAAACATATGGGAAACATAGGAAACGTCATGACCCTGTAAGTAATATAACTTGCCTAAGTCTAGTCTAAATTTCTTCTTTTTTTATTTAAAAAGGATCTAAACTCGTTATATGTAGCAATTCTACAACATGAAAAAGATATTCATTTAACTTGAAGGAGACTAATAGTCAATATAAGTAAGCATATTTTTAAAAACTGGTATAAGTCATCTAAATGTGGTCTGAATCCTAAATATCAATAAATTTTAATTTGTTCATACTTTAGCATTAGAAAAACATTTATTTGATCCGAAAGCAAGTGTTAACCACAACGAAATCATTCACATTAACTGGTATAAGTCGTCTAGATCTCGTCTAAATCTCATTTAAAGGCTAAATATTTTCCACACATTTGAATTTTGAATACCTTTTTCAAATCAAGCCTCATACAAAGCGATCCCTCGTTATTGATTCCATATCAAACTACTTAGACCACTTTCAATGCATAATCCCAGATAATCCTAGAGCTTACAGCCCCCCGTAAGAGTGTGCATGAGAGGAATTTTTTACCGGGATGCATTCAGTGGTGGTTTTGTTGGATTTCGTGTGTGTTTGGTGATGACGACAGAAAAAAAAAGGTTTTTGAGACGAATTTCGCGCGACTCAAAGTATGTCTGTGGGTGGAAGGCTTCTCTGGGGGGTAGGGTTACGGTTGGAGGATGATGTCCCCAGTGTGGGGGCGATTCTGTATGTCTCATATCCCGCTCCCAGCGCCCCGAGTCTGGCCCGAAAGAGTCTCAATCGTCTTTGGGGGGAGGTTCAATGAAACGAGAATGGGGCCATGTGAAGTGTTTCGTCTCAGGACGACGACTCCCCTTCGTGTTTGCACACAGACTCAGGGCGAGTGTTGGATTCTGAACTTTGCACACCCGAGATGTATTTATTCAGAATATTCATGAAAATAATACTTGGAGAGAAAAATATTTAATAAATACATTGCATTGGTGAAAACGGACAAGAGAGAGAGAGTGAGGAAAAAGAATTATGAATATTGTTACTTGGAGGATTTTAGTATTCACTCATAAAATATAAAAGACGGTTGGAAGGAAGAAGAAAAAAAAGTCAAACTGAGAGTTCAAAAGCACCTGACAGACAATGCACTAAATTTTCCAACTAAAACACTAGCAAGGTGAATGGAAATGTGAACGACATAGTTAAATTGACATGGCTGTGGCAAGACAGCGAACCTTAAGCCGTAAAATATCATGAGAAATGTGAATTACCTTGAAAACTTATCAAAGTCACTTTTGGTGCGAGTGCTATAGAACTGATAAGGCGCATTTGATGCAAGTGTTCAATATATAGTCAACAACTCCCAAACATCAACACCATCATCCGCAGACTAATCAATTAGGCAAATTAATCAAGATGAAAATTTATGAGGCACAGATTTCAGTCACTCAGCAATTAATAAGAAAATTCATTAATAAATACACTCAATTATGAGCTTTCCTTTTTGGAATTTTGTCGTCTTGGAGAGGAGAGTCAAGGTATTATAAAATGCTTTTCTGTGAGATAATTTATTGAACTTTAAGATGCTTTTGGGATAAATTCTTGCGCGCAAAGCTAACACTGAGGATTTGTTATGCTATCCCAGAGAAAACGATGCCGACAATACAGAAATTTCTTGCTGTGATGAAATATTTCATCATGCATAGATCAAGCAGACATAAATTCGAGTTTGTAACAAAAAACACAGATTAGTCCATCATTTATTGTTTTCTACTTTTATTTATTTATTTATAAAATTGTTGAAATTCAATTTTAAAAGTTTTATTTAAAAATTTAAACTTTTTGTTCATCAAATACTATTTTTATTCAAAAAAGTCCGATAGGTATTGATAAACGTTTGTAAAGAAAAATCATTGTGCGAAGCATCTTAAAACACTTCTTTTTAAAATGCTAATAAATCGTATGGTCCGTATGGTAAAGACTTGTTTCCGTGCTAAATTTAATTAAACCTATATGGGCCCCAATTTTTTAGTCAAATCCGTTCCAGTTGTAAAAGATTCTTTCTGAATTTGCCATCTTTGAAATTTCTTCAAATTACCATGTTTTATGTAGAAATAATTTGTCCCCTGTCTTTTTAAAAAGCTGGAAAAATAAACATATCAAAGTGTGATAAATATTGTGCCTTCTGTGCGATTGTATCCATGAAATTGCCGGCAAACGGTGAGTTGAATGAATAGATAAGTAGAAATGTTGTGGCGAACAACAGTTGAAGATACGAGAAGATGAAGATCGCGATCGCTATGAAGATCGTTGGGAGTCACTTTGTTGTTTTGTAGGCTCGTCGATTATTCCCCCATCTCACTCGCTCTTTTTCTGCTGATTCCAATGAAATTGAGGTGCTTGAACCCTAACGTGATCACAATCCTACGGAGTCTCTTTATTAGATTTTTCTCCTATATTTCTTCGTTTTATATGGATCTTCACCAAACGACCTCCAACTTGGTGTTAGTTCGATCGCAACAAAATGTGGACAAAACTGATATTAATTCCAGCTTTTGGAATCTTTTTTTTTTTTCAGAGGAAAGACACATACTTTTCTGCCAAGAACCATATTCTCGGTTGGATTCGATGACCTCTTCTTTATCAACAGCTGACCACAGACATTTTTTTTTATTCCTACAAGCATACACTGCAAATTTATTCTTCTGCGGGATTTTATAAATTCTCTATATACACTTCAGACCGTTTTCTTTTCACACGATGTAGAGTGTAGACAAAAAAAAACCATAGTAATAAGCTTGTTTGAGCTTATATGAACTGTGATTCTTTCAGAAAGTCAGAAAATTCTGATTTTTCTCTCACAATGCTTAAAACCGCGCAAGTTGGACAGATCAGTGTTTTCCTGTTTCTTTTTCTTTACGATTTTATGTGAAAAGATTTTGTTACAAGTTGTTTTTTTTATCATACATTTGATGAATAATTTACCATGGCATATACAACCTACGAAAGAGCTTTTCCACCGTTTTGCTCTGGAGGTTGGGCACCAACGCTAAGACGGCGGTGGGCGCAAAGTCACAAACATCTCACAAAAATCCTATTGTAACTCGCTATTAATACATTGTTGATGAAATAAATTATCTATCTATCTATCTAAAACATATTTATAAACCAAATTTAACTGATAATGATTTTACGAAAGCTAAACTGATTTTCAAGTATGTGGAAATTATTATGGAAAGGTTTTAAGAAGGCCAAAACGCAGAAGATCTTGCAGAAGATATATTAGCTTACTTATAATATAAGATATATTAGGTATATCAGTTTACAAAATAAAACTGAAAAATATCAATATATTAAAAAAAAAACTCTATCAAATAGGGATCAAATAGGGATAGATTCTCCACTTCAAATAAATTCTAATTCAAAAGTATCCCACTTCACCATAATTTTAAATTAACTCTTTTCAAAACAGTTTTGTTTTTCTAACATGTTTCCTCTTTAACTTAAAAACGAATTAAAATATGGGCATGAAAGTCTTTTTTACGAAAACAAAACAGACATATTTTAAGTTACGAAACAGTTTTGAAAAGATTGCAAGCGAATTTAAAACTGAATAAGATCAGAATACAACTTTTAAAATCGGGTAAATAAAAAACGATAACTTGAGATATCGCTTTTAAAACCGAAGTTTTCGTACGTGATAAGTCCAGCCTCTAAAGTTTTCAAAAATAATAATTAAGAGTATTATAATATTTTTTTCATTAACTTATAAATAATAACATTCAAGCCAAGTACGATTTTGAAAAATATCTCAAACAGATTTACAACTAGATAAACATTTCTAGAACCAGTTTAAAAATATTTTCTAAATATTCTTTTCAAAATTAGAGTCAAACATACACCTAATTTTTTGAAAAAGTTGTAAAAAACACAAAAAAAATTATTATACTGAGATCAATTTATAAGTTTTTCAAGAATGGGAGTATTATGAAGTTCCAGACAAATTCAATACAATGTAAAATTGGAATACAAACGGTTATTAAAATCGATGTTAAACTCAATTTCACGAAGTAGATATAAAAATTTTAAGTTTTTCAAACAATTTTTTAATCTCAAGTAGGCCTACAACATATTGAAAACTTTATTTATGATTTTAATTAAATAGTTTGAAATATTGAAGAATAAAAAAAATAAAACGTTTGAAATTGATTTAAGATAATTTTAATTTACACAAGGCACTGTACAAGTAAGTTTAAATCTCAAAAATTCAAAATTATTATTCAAGGTTCTAGCGTTCGACTAACTGTACTAGTTTTGGCAACTAATAGGAGAAAATTTGCAATTTCGTGTAACATATAATTCCGGACAAACCAGTTGAATAATTAAAAATTTTGAAAAATAAAAAAAAAACGGTTTGAAACTGATTTAAAATAATTTTAATTTACACAAGGCTTCGTACAAGTAATTTTAATTCTAAAAAGTCAAAATATTTTTCAAGGTTCTAGCTTTCGCCCAATTGTACCGGTTTTAACGACTAGTAGAGTAAATTTTGCAATTCGTACAACACATAATTCCGGACAAACCAGTTGAATTATTAAAAATATCGAAAAATAAAAGAAACGGTTTAAAACTGATTTAAAATAATCTTAATTTACACAAGGCTTCGTACAAGTCTTTTTATATCTAAAAAGTCAAAATATTTTTCAAGGTTCTAGCTTTCGAACAATTGGACTGGTTTTGGCGACTTAGGGTAGAATTCCGGACAAACCAATAATGCATCAAAATCTGAACATCTAAACTAGTTTGTCCAGATTCCGCATTGCGCAGCATTTCCAAAAATTTCCTTATTCGTTAGCATTATGGTTCTTCAAAACGTATATCTTGTGAATATGATCTCGATCGGAGACATTGAACTTATTCGCAGCATAACAGTAGCTGTGATTATGAAAGAATCACAGCGAACATGAACCAACGACGTAAGAAAGAAAGAAATTAAGAATACCGGCCGGTTTATTTTTAATATCATTAAAATGTATGCAGCGATTTAGTGTGTTATTTTTGCTGTGTCACAAAGAACACCACAAACTTGGCCGATGAGGTACACCACAGACATAGGATTTTTGTTGGCTCAACCCAAAAACAATTCCGCCCAAGGCAAATTTATGCGCCTTCTACCAACTGATAAGGAATATTACGGAGTTTCATTGTAGGTTAATTAAATCACAGTCAGAAGCGATTATATACCATTCACCTTCCATGGTATCAAAAGCTCTGTGATTGTAAACTTCAAGAGATTCCCGGTGAATTCTCCTCTGCCTTTTTTTTTTATTTTCTTCTTCACCGAGTGAATCAATTCACACACAAACTCACATTTGCGTTTACTTCAAATACTACTCTTCCGCTTGGATACAACACGTTCATCGCGCAGGAGCTTTTTTCTGGGTAAAAGCTCTCCCTTTGCACGTGCCACAATTCGGTGTAACCTTCACCGCTAATTCAGCTTATTTTTGAGACACCCGCACAGAAAAAAAGCATCTAATCACGATGGAAAGGGCCCCATGTCACAATCGAGGAGACAAATTAATCACAATCTCATCGTTGAAAATATGTTCATTGTCAGTGGGACAGAATAAAGAGACACAATCAATATCATTGTTACCAGCAACAGACTATATCGGAAAGTTCGATTGAATCTTCTGTGGGGAAAAATGGGCGTAGGTCGCCTCTTGAATGCTGTATATTCAGTAGTTCTGTGTAGAGGAACTTTTAACGTTATTATTTAGTTCTCATTCACAATTATGTAAAGAGTTATCAAGCTAAAAGGGGGGCTTGCAATTTCAATTATTCTTTTACACTGAGTTGATGTATGGAGAAGTTGTAAATCTAATTTGAATAGGATTCGATTTTTAAAGGTATTAAAAAAGATCTTTTTAGGACTTTCTAGGGATTTTCGAAAAAAATACACCAGTCAGTGTTCGTAATAATTTACGTTCAGAACTTATCTTTCGGAGTCGAAAAAATACTCGAAAATCAGTCGATCAGCAAATAAAGATCAATGAAATACGCGCTTTTTATGGATAAGATTATTCAGTAATTTTCAGAGGAATTCTAATGAAGCAGTTGTATATTGTGTGCTTCGTTTTTTTTTTTTTTTTGGTTTTTCTTCACAACAACGTTAAAAATGACACATGTTGATACTTCAGACACTTCAAAGTTTGAACAGAAAACACGCCAGCCATCACGCGGACGAAACGAGAAGTAAAAAAATGTCTTTCCTTGGCTTTCGAGACAGGTCTTCGAAAATCTTTTCCCATAAGAAAATTTACAGCTGCGCATACACTCAGTCCCGGCATTAAGCCGTTTGGGATTATACACCTGACGAAATTATGTACATACATTTATGCAAGTTTGCCTACGCGTGAAATTTGAAAACATTTTGATATTTTTTCAGAATAAAACTTTAATTTCTTTTATTAAGGTAAATTTTTTAAAAATATTTTAACCATTTATAGAAGAACTCTGGCCAAAAAGTACTGTTTGTTAATGCATTTCTATTGAACAGTTGAATCTTTTTGTTTGAACTACTGTTACTCCGCGCGAAATTCGTTCTACGGCCGATTTGTTCAAAAGAAAGCCCCTGCGGGTATGCAAATTTTCTCGAGGCGTAATGCCATTTCGTGCGTTTTTTTCGATCCCGAAAATGTGCATAATGCTGGGATCTAGTGTATACTCAATTTACGTTACCGAAAAGTGTCGTTGATGTTCGAAAATAGGGACTAAATGGAGTTGCTCAAAAATTATATGAGAAATTATAATGACATTATGATCATTATTATTTTAATTATACAATAAATCGAGTGTCACTTTCGACAATTGATACACTTTAAAATTCAGAAAAAAGTCATATGATCACTCAACAAATTAAAGTACATTTTCTTTGGCTTTTGGAATAAATCTTAAATTTTCTGAATATTCAAATACAACTAGCGCTCCAACGGAAGATATTCGAAGGCCAATTTGTTTCTCCTATCGTTTTTCGAATACCCTTTCGAATGGCTTTCCAATTTCGAAAGGTTAGGTTTAACCCCAAGGGATGTCTTTTCATCGACTGAATTGTTCACAATGATTTCACATAAATTGATTCTATTTCAATTCGACTAAACATGACTTTCTTTCTATAATTCATAAGCCCCTCGAGCGGTCTTTGTTATTCCCGTGGATCAAACACTATATTTATGTTGATTGTATGGAGTGAGATTAAGTGAAAAATTTGCAGTGCGTAACGAAGAGCTTAAACAGAGTTCAAAATGCCATTTGTGAGTTCAATTATCGCGAGAGTGAATTCAATTAATTTCTGGAGAAATATGATAAAAGGCATTGAGAGAAATTCCATCACAATTTCACTGGCATGTATCCAATCAACAAATACGTCTCAAATATGTGTCATAGTGTTAACCTTAGAATACTTCTATTCCGTCAATTTTTCTGCTCTAGACGGAGTCTCGTGAGTAAACAAAAGCTCTGGGGTGCTTGGACGAAAGAAAAGCACAAAGACGCGTAAAAAAATTTGCCTCAGGTCAAATACATTAAAATGATTTTTCTTCTTTTTTTCTTTTTTTTAGGAGATGGCATTGACCCAATGTCTGTCTGTTGCTAATTGCACGTAAGATAATTAATGTCCTTTTTCTCCACTACATGCTTTTTTTCTCTCTCTCTCATTCTCTCATTGACGACCAATCATCAAATATGTAATGCATGAAAATGATGGTTTTTAAGCTCAATATGTCTAGACGCGTTTGTCATGCCATGGATATTGATAATATTCCATTTATTCCACAACAAAAAACCCAATTGCCACAGAGACGCTAATCAAATATTTACACAAGTATTTTTGTATATCTCAATTTCCATTTTTATGCACTCTAGCTGCTTCTTTTGCAATAATTGGGTATGGAATTTAAATAGATAAGTTTACCTGAGGAGTATTAATAAGGCTCTAATTGCTTTGACAAAGTAGAAAAATTAGGAATCATGTTTTTTGAAATAGCCTTCAACGAGTTTTAACGTATTTCAATTCAAATGGAATTAGGGTAAGTGTGCCAAATTCCGGCCAGCTTGCAATTTCGGCCACCTTTTTTTCCTCGAATTTCCATGAACTTTTAGATTTTACGTACTCTAGAGATTATACAATGAAAAACAATAACAAAAAAATGTAGTTTCGATAAACGAGATGACGTGAAAAAGATATTGGAAAAATTCCCGAAGGGCTAGGAACTATGAGAATGAAGGTGGCCGAAATAGGGCACCAAAGCTATGTCTATATTTTTATTCATTTTAAAATGTATTAAGAATGATTTTAGAGTAAATAAAGACGGTAAACTCTTTACAAGGTTCCAAGTAACACTCTTTAAGAAGAAAGAATAAAAAAAAATTAATTTTAATTTAAAATATTACATTTCAAACTTGAGACTTTGAGGCTTGCATGCAACTATGCCGAAATTTGACACACTTACCCTAGGACAAACCGGACCAACTCTCAAACGGAAAGTAGGGGGAACTGGGGCAGAAGTAATTTGGGGTAGTTGTAAACACTGTGATTTTTTTCATTAATTTTAAGACTCCAGAGGATAAAACCCATAAGCATTCATAGATACCATGGGGATGTATGTCCACAGATAAATTGGTCAATAAAATCCTAATATACTTTAAAAATAAAAATCATTTTCCTGAAAATGTTGATATTTCGATTATTTTGATCATTTGGATTTCCACCTGGAAATTAAAAATTGTGTAAAATAATCGAAATGTAGCAATACCAGTTCTTTCCTACATCTTTTAGGATTATATTAATGCATTTACTAGAGAAATTGAGATACTCATTACTTTAAAAGAATTAATAATTGGTCAGAAAACAGCATTTGGGGTAGATGTAAACAGGCAATTTCAATTTCACAAAATGAGTAGGTAAAAGAGCGGGAAATTGACCTTCATGCGAAATATCTATAATTCATAGATTACGAAAAAAATTGGTGGCGCTGTGTTCAATGAAAAGTCACATGATGTCAAAATATGGCGAAAATCTATTGAAAAATGTCTTTGATATGCATGCTTTTAGTTTTTTTGCTATTTTAATTATCCTTTGTAAAAAGTGTCGTGATTTTTTGAAAAATATACAGTCTTTATATATCTCTTAAGTAATTAAAATAATCGAGAGTGGTGCAAAGTTAATTTCAAGAGTGGGAAAAAAGGTGTTTACATCCTCCCCAGAAAGTGGTTACTTCTACCCCAGGTATTTTGTGAAAAGAGAAAAATGCACAGGGACACAAATTTTATTTTTATGGAAAACTCAATTATTTTCCAGCATCCGCATTACCCTCGACGAATTGCCTATACCCAAGGGTAAAACATGAGCTAAGAAATATTTTCCAAAAAATCACGGTGTCCTTGGAAAATCACCTCAAATTCGCATGTATCGAAAATGGTTACATGTGCCCCAGTCTCCCCTACGCTAACATCTAAGTCAATTTTCAAATGAAGTTTTGAGTAACTTTATAATTTCGCTCAGGAATTTTTGGGAATGATTGAGAAAGAGTTTGATATTATCCTTACAAATTACTTTCGAACCACAGAAATACATCAAGCGAACGACTTTAAAAGTTTCAAGAAGTTTCTAAGCATAATTTTTTCTGGTTTATCCGTCTGCGTCTAATTTAAGTAGGGGAAGCGCACTAACTTCGGACAATTCAATTTTTTCTCTATATTCCTTATGGATTTCACCCATTGCTCTTTTCTGAAAATTTGAGGCATTGGGCTAGCTATTAAAATATAATATTATAATGGGCCAAATTCATTTATAACACATTAAAAAAAAATGATTTGTGCGAAGCATTCGTCCGAAGGTAGCGCACTTTCCCCTATTGTTACTTCTCCATAACTCGTTGTGACAAGTTGATATTCTTAATAAAAAATCAAAGGCCTTTCTAATGAATCCAAACTTACCCAAATTGGTTGATATATATACTCAATTGGGATAATTTTACTTTTAAAGTTGAAAATATTAACTTACAATGAAGGAATATTAATGATTTTCTTATCCTCGTTTTTGGGTAATTTCAAGATTCTTGTGTATTTAAATCCTGGTTAATATTCAATATTTTACTTAATCTAGGAAGTTTATAATATTTTGCAAATACAAAAACATTATTTAAAATATTTAAAATAGTCTTCATTAATATAACGTCACATCGTAGAAGCAAAATACCCAAAACCCTAATAAAAAATTGAAAAATAAGTTCGAATTTTTTAAATCTAATATCACCAAATAATAAATTAACTGGTCTACCTTCAAAACTTTTCAAGGTAAAGCGGTCTTTAGACTAGAGGTATAACCCAGTTACCGAAGGTCTTAAAATCCTAAATAGCAACAACTTTTATTCATTTTTTTTCAGAAACTAATAGATCATTTGCTCTTAATAATCCTATTCTAAGTCAGAATTTTTCCAAAAATCTTGTTTGACAAGAAAATGAAGACGTTAAGGCATTGGCTAAGCCTTAGGTATCTAGCCTGCATAAGAAAACCAAGTACCAACCATGAAGGTCGGACCATCATCCCGAAGTAAAATGATTTTTTGAAAATTATTCGTTGTTTTTTTTAATGGTTTTTATCTTTGTTAGTCAATTTGTAAAGAAAAATCAAATGAATAATTTTCTATAACAGATCATTTCCCTACCTTTTTATTTTCTTTTAACTTTTTAAAATTTTCTTTTTTATCTCTCAACAATGCTTAAGTTGGTATAATCCGATAAAGATCAGAAGCAAAGTCTGATATGACTATTGCAGATGTCAGATTGAATTAACAATATCTCATTGAGATATTTTGTTTTATATGTTTTTGGCACGTCAAATAAAATTCTATCATGCTGCTTTTTTGATATTTCTAATTATCAACAGAATATTTAATGTTTAGAGCTTATAATGTCTACAGACTAGAAGCAATTTTCGTTAAAAATTGCTTTTTTTAAAATTCTGAAGTTTCTGCCTAGGATAGGGGAAATTTTCTTTAGAAAGGCATTTTTTAGAGAAATTGCTCCTAGTGTGCAGAGGCCTTTAGTCCGAAAACAACAATACCATACTAAGCAGGGGCCCATCAAGCCTAATAAAAAGTGAAGATATTTTTCACTTTTCCTTGTAAAAATTTTGCAGATATTGTACCGCGACTTAAAGAAATTTCCTCGTAGTTCTTGTATTATTTCGGCGAGCATTATGAAATTTTTAGATAGTTTTTAATGCACGATTTCGAAATATATTAAAATGATAAGTCGATTCTCTTTAGGAAAAAACTTGCCAATAGTCTTCAGTGCCTCTATGCAAAAACGTATGGAAAAATGAAATGTCGAGAGGCCCCTGATACAGGTGATAGAATTAAGGATCTGTTGCTTGCTTTGTAGTATTTGAATAACCAGAAGTATAGATTCCCTTTTCTTTAAGTCCATGGAATCCTATTGCCTTCCCTAATTGGTCAGAGCTTGAAAGTACTCAAAGCATTCAAAGCTCCAGCCAATCAGAGAGCGCGAACTAACTAAAATATTAATCTGAATTAAATAATTAATTGATTATACGAATAATACTTCAGTTGCAATTTTAAATTCGGCTTTGTAAATGAATGAAAACAACAAGTTAGAGTAACTATAAGCGAGTTCTATTGACTTAGCAACTACATAATTCCAAACTCAATTCCGTTTTTGAAAATACGTGAATGCAAATTCAAACTGAAATTACCATTTAACAACACTAAAGAACTTTCTGATCTTATCGGACACGTATAATTTATGGAAAAAAAATATTCTTTCTTCACGTAAGCTCAATTTCAACTGCAAACTCTCACATAATTCAATTGTTGATCGAAACCGAATAATCCACACAGCTCCTTTTTTTCGCCGTTTCCTTTTGCAAATAATCTCTAAACTGTAATACATAAATCAACTTTTGATGTGAACTTTGCGCAAACAATAAATAAAAAAACGGCAAATGCCTAATGACTCAATACCATATGCGAGTGGGTAATGAGAAAAACGCGTAGATCAAGGTGAAAAAAGCTCCCAGCGCAGCGTCAGGTTGTCTAGAAAGTTCCAAGTGGCTGAAACGTGAGGTGATCGCTGGATGGAAAAAGGTTTCCAGCACAATTGTAAGAGAGAAAAAACATGATAATTATTATTGCACATTTTCCGCCAGCCGTTTGAAAGTCATCTCCGGACAAATGGTTAGTCTCCGAGACATCTAAAGCCTCCACACGTCAAACTTCCGGAGATCTCTGGTGTCTGGAGCACCAAGCCAAGATCAATCGATCGTGATCACATGACGCCACTTCTCACTGTAAACATCTTATGGTTGTACGATTCAGCCAAATAAATATGTTTTGTGATTTTTTTCTCCTTCCATCTCTTAATGATGTTTACAGCAATTGTTGTTTTTTTTTTTACTTCGTGGCTGGCGAACGGAAGCTGGCTGGATCATATTTATTGGTATGTCAACAAATGTGGCGAGTGTGAGAGAATATTTTATTTGCAGAATTAAAGAAAAAAAACAAACGATTATATACATAATACTTGTTTGCAGGTGCAAGCCTTACGACACGTGGCTCCTCAATCGACAAAATCGAATTCAATGTCGTGAACAATGTCAACATTGATTGATTTCATCCCACTTCTGAACGACTCGAAAGAGAAAAAAAAGCTTTCTCTCTCTCAAAATTTTCTTTAGCTTTTCAAACGTCCGCAATCATCTGAATAATTTTAGAGCATACGCGTGCGTCTGTTCTCGAGCCAGAACCTTGAAGATGCATTCTCATCACATCGAAATGATCTGTCATAGTGATCGTTTTGTCTTTATGATCTTGGCTCGCTCAGTCCTGCATCATCTGTCATTGGCAGAAAATTTTCCACTAATACAGAATTTCATGCATGATACAGCAAAGTCCACAGAGAAAATAATTTTTCGAATTATACATCATCTCACTAAAACACGAAACAAACCCAAGTGCCAACAATAGAATTTTCATTATGATCACCTTGCACTTGCAAAAAGCAAAACAGCTGATCCTCCTTCCCCAAATGACTTCTCTCTTGGCCATTTTTGCATTTGCCGAGAAAACACTTTTATTGCGCAATTAATCATTCACGTACTTTGCCGGCAAAAACGCGATAAGAGTTCTTGCCACAAAAATAATCATAAAATGCGGTAGTTAAATGTGACGTTACGATCGTAAATCACAACTGAATTGTACAATACATCGGCATGGGATGCACTTTTTTGCCGGTGCACACCCAAGAATCAATTATTGAAAAACAAATAATTCTAAATTATTGAGCAATAAGGAATTTGACTATGTGCCAAAAAAAGGCGGAATTTTAATGATTCTAGACCAAATGACGACTATATGTCTTTGAAATTTATTTTGTGCATTTTAAATTGTTAGAAATGTGTTGAATATTTAAATTTTTGACACCTGTCACTGTGACAGCTGTCAATTTTATTTGAAATTTTAATTACTTGAAAATATGCATCACGGATATATGAATAGTTGTGCTAAAGTAGGGGTAGTAAATCAATTGTTGTGCTCTTTGTATGTTGAAAATTGTGTTGATAACTAGTGGAAGATCTTTTTATTAATATCTCAATTTATTGAGGAGGTAGCCTTGCAGTGGATATTTTTATGACAGCTGTCATCACTGTCACTCTATTTTGTAGACAGAGAACTGTCATAAACGATACAAGGCTTTAGCCTAGTGTGAAAATTATATTAGGTTGGTTAGACCAAAGGCCTCTATACATATTGAGTGCAATTTTCGTTAGAAATTGAATTTTTGAAATTTTGACGTTTCTTACTCAATACTTTTCTGTCAATACTCATTAACTGTTGTCATCCGTCAGTTCGTAGTCCACGTATGTCCGTTGGATAAAGTCAACATAACTTAAAGATCTACATGCAATTTCCTTCATAAAAGTAACTTTATAAAAAAATTGCTCCAAATGTAGATTGGATCAGCAACTGTGCTAATTGCGTTTACTTTGTGTTTGCATTCGTAGCAAACGACACATTTTTGGTTGGTGTTTGCAACAAACGCAGATACAAAGGAAATGCAGTTAGCACAGTTTTTGATCCAACCGACGATGTGTAGGACTTCAAACGCAGGTATACATTTTCACTGTCAGATAGTGTTCCAAACTTATACTTGAGAGGGGACTGTGTAAATAGGGTCGGAGGAACGTCTGTTCGACAGGGAACCCCTATTGACACTTTTGTCAAAATGTTGAAAATTATTTAATGTATCTAGTAAAATATGAGTAATATAACATTTTTTTCTGTAATATACCTTTTACTATAAACAGAGATTTTCAAATTTCATATCCCAAATAGTACAGAGTAGGGTGTCAATAGGTGCTGACACGAGTTCTTAAAGTGTCAATAGACGTTCTTTTCACCCTATATCAAGTCACATCCTACCCCTAAAAAACGAATAAATAGAAGAATGCCAAAATTATCTGTCAAATCGCGCTGTCATTTAGGAAAAGAATAAAACGAGGTGGCGCTGTAATTGAACGAAAGTTTCCAAGACAAGAAAATTTTGAATTTGAATTTTGATTAGGTAATTAAGCAATTGAAATTAGATGTCAAATCGTACTGTCATTCTGACAGTATATTTATACTGTATATTTATGACAGTATATACATGGCAAAAAGTCGTATGATTTTATTATAGAACATTTCAGCTATATGCTGGCAATTTCATTGAAAATTCATTTCTTAAAATCCTAACATTTCAAACCTTAATTCTACACAGAAGCAATGAGATGCTCTATGACCTTTCACCTGAGAAATTTTATTTAATGTTATGATGAATATTAAATTTTATATCACTATTTCTCATAATCTTACACAAATGGCCACGAAAGCATGTTTTTCATATTAATTATCAAAGCAATTACAATAAATTCAAGTTAAGAGCCACGTTATTAAATACTGCGTTAATTTTTTTTTCAAATTTGTAGCTGTCAATGTCACTTTTGACAGCTGTCAATCGCTTTAAATCGTATTGAATCTTTCATAGTGCAATTGCTATTAGAACTTTGGCAAATTCAAATGGATATCTGTTTGCACCAAAATAGGCAATTAATCTTAAGTCTCGGCTTCTTTGCTCAGCTCTATGTGTGACAGATTTTATTTCTTCCTTACACTCGATCTTCGTTGCAACTGTCAGTTGATGCACAGAGCATCATCGTCAAATTCACAGTGAATATAATTTACACGCTCTCAGGAGAGACCTTGGTAAAATTATCTGCTATTTTAAATGCCAAGTGTGGGTCGAAATAGCTCTGGGGATAGAGATAGAGCTCACAAATTCCACCTTTTGCATTCAATTTGTATTTGACGCTCGTTAGAATTCATATGTATACACTTGTTGCATAAATAATTCATTTTGTTGTGCGGAGTATTTGTTATAAAAAAAAAGAGCGTCGAAGCAAAAAAATACCTCCTCAACGGTTGCAACTGAAATAATTAGATAATTGTTTCTCCTTTTTTTTCCTCTCACTATCTAACAACAAAAAAATAAAATCAAATTCACCTTCGACGTGCTATGTGGAAATTTTCTTTCAATTGTTGTGAAGTTGTATGATCTTCTAATCGTGAAACGCATTAACAATTAACCTTCATGTCAAGGTTCTGCATTTTGACAATTGCCATTACATTTTGTTGCTCCTCTCGCGAGAATAGAATGAAAAAAAAAATTAACACATCTCTTAGTCTGTTTCATTTTTCAAGCCAGACAGTGTTTGCAAGACATGACAAAGCTTTGCAAAAAAAAACACGCCAATTGAGAGGTGTATCATTTCAAAACATGATAGTGCTTCAAAAGTCATATTTTTCCAAACAAGAGTGCTATTCATGATATTTGTGAGTAGAAGAACCGAGACAAAATAGACCAATACATATACCTAGTGCCTCTATCAAAAAGTCACCTTTTTTTTGCAATCACGTGTCAACGAGGTCTCGTGTCGAGAGAGCTTTTGAGGTAGACGCGGAAAATTCGCTGTTTCAATGCAAAATGCAAAAATGTATGTGAAGGGTATTAGCATAATAGAAGTGAAAAAAATGGCATTTTAAGCTCTTACGTCGACGACAAAAGCCCCTCCTTCCATCACTCACCGATTTGTTAAACAAGGTATTTGGGAACTGCAACACAAAAAAGCTCGCGCTAAAGCTCTTTCGAAACTTTTTTTCCACACTCACCCCATTCCCAAAGTCCGCGCTACAAAGAATGTACATAGCGTACAGCTTTTTCAAGAAGCGCACCCCTCAGAATAGTATTACGTGAATCCATTTTTTAATTCTTTCGCGATCTATCAATGTGTTTGTAACCCATTACATGAGACGATATAATGCAATGTCAGTCACGTTTTCTCCCCAGTCAAGTCGCATTTGTTTCGTGTCTCATGGAATATTTTTACTAAAATAATTCTAATGTTTATATAGCTTCACAATATCAATCATCTCTCCACCCCGTATTACACCTATAGTTTACTAAACAAGTAAAAGAAAAAAGAGGAAAAAAAACTAGACTTTCCGGGAATTTTCTCCATACTGTCCCCGACATTTCTTCTATGAGCTTTTTTCCTTGTTTAACGTAATTGCTTTTGTATAAATTTTCATGCAACAACTTGTTTTTTTTTTCTCTTATAGTCTTTGTACTCATTGTACTGACGCCAGGGGGAAATGGTGGAAAATTTCTGAGTTATTGCAGAAATAAATGCCGGTGGGTTTGCTAATTCCCAATGCAATTGATGCATGGATTCTACAAAATGCTCTAAATGGTATTAGCTTAGTTATGCCGGCTTCAGACTGGAGGTTTAGTCCAGTTCCCGAAGGTCTCCAAAATCTAAATAACCAATTTTATTGATTTTTCAAAATCTATTGGATCATTTGCCTTTAATATCCAATTCTAAACAAAAATTTCCTAAAAAATCGTGCTTGATAAGGAATTAGAGGAGTTAATCCAGATGGCTAAGCCTTAGGTCTGAAGTCCGTATTAGAATTCAAAAATACCGAGAAGAATTGAATATTCTAATTTGAGGAAAAAATGCTTTCGAAAGGTAATGGAAGATGCCGTCTTTGATAGAAAGGAGTGTATTACAGAAAGGACCTCTACCGGAAATAACTGTAAGAAATCAAATGTCAATTTTACCTAAATGGCCGACAGTTCCAATAGCTGCAAAGAATATAACAAGCTACAAAATTACAAAAAAATCAATTGAAGAAGTGAATTTAGTTTAAAATTCTTGAAATATAGGTATTGTGTATGAAGAATTCATTGCTAATAGTTTGCTAAAATTTGTTAAAATATCATTTTATAGTGTTATCAAAAGTGATTGTGAAATGCGTGCTGAAATCGTTTGAAACGTTACTTCGAGGTTATGTTTTGCACTTATAAATTATTTATTGAAAATAAGATTCACGTTTACGCATGTGGCTTTCAAAATTTAGTGAAATTCTTTAAAAATGTGAACTGCACTTATTTCGTTTAACATTTTTTTAAGATCTTAGAATTGGAAACCTAACCAACGCTTTTAAAAATCAAAGAAAAGAAATGAAATAATCCTTCGAGCTATAAACAAATTTTTGAAATTTTAGTTCTTGAGACGTAAAGAAAACTTCTGTAATCTAGCACAACATCAACAATATTTTGGTGCTTTCTTCCAAAATGAAAATTTAAAAATCATGGATTTTCGATTTTTATTACTGAGACGAAACAAAAATTTTGTAATTTGGTCATTTGATTTAATAATTGAAAGTTTCAGTCCATCGCGTAAAAGAAAAATAAAAAGAAAAATAAAAAGGAAAAATTTGGGCTTTCGCGGTTGCAGACAAGTTTGAAAATTTTGGTTCTCAGTCCCAGAATCATAATCCAAAAATGTAGGTTCGTCAAGTTAATAAATTTTTAAATTAAATAAAACTAGTACTAAGACCGAAAAATGTTGGTTCTTAGACTCAGAAAAAAACCGGAAAAATGTAATCTTTACAGCAGAAGATAAGATAGAAAATCTTATTCTGTGAATTATTACAAAAGAAATATTTTATATACTTATTCGATCCAAAAAAATTATAAGAAAGCGTTGGTCTCTGTCTGAAAAAAGCTGGTCAATTTTGTTTTTAATACCAACACGAAAAACAGAAGTTCGGAATTAAAAAAATTTAATGTTTCACTTCAGAACATAAAATAATAGAAAGTCTTGGTTTTTTAGTCTAGAATAAAAATTAGAAAATTTAGGTCTTTCAATCCATAAAGCAAAAATTTGAAAAACTTGATCCCTTAATCCGGATGGAAAATTAAAAAATTAAATGTTTCAATACAGAACATAAGTTTGCGACTCTTTGTCCTTAAATTCAGAATTCTTATAAGAAAATTGTGATTCTTTGAGCCGGAATTTAAATTATAAACTCTTGGTTCTTTTGACGTCTACACATTAGTAGATTTTTTTTTAAAATGCCTTTTTAAAGAAAATTGCCCCTATCCTTGTAGGCAGAAACGTCAGAATTTAAAAAAAAGGCATTTAAAAAAAAAAATTCTACTAGTGTGTAGACGCCATAATTCAGAAATAAAATTGGAAAATTTTGGTCCTTCGAGCCACAATGAAGATCAGAAAATTTGATACTTCCATTGAGAGAAGATCATTTTATAAAAAATTGGCAATTCACAAGTGAACAAAAGTCTAAAAGTTCTAACCTTCGAGCCAGAGGAAAATTTAGAAAATACTGGTCCTTCAAATCAGAGAACAAGTTGGAAAGTTCCACTCCTTTGAGCCGGTGATTATCTTATGATAAAAATCAAACAACACACACCTATTTGCTTCCGATAATCAACACTCTCATTCCAAGTTATGCAAATATTTCAGAAAATTGCGAAAAATTTCCATAAAAAAAATTCCTATAGAAATCTGAGATTGAGTGAAGGAAGCTCCGTGTGCTTTGCTTTCGACATCCCTCTCACGGGCACCGCGAAATATGAGAATAGAGTGCAGAAAATGGTACAACGAGAGCTATTGGCAACCTTCACGATCGATTGAACAAGCCACTCATTTTCCAATTCAGCAATTACACTACAATTTTAATTGCATGATTGGAGCAATGGTGAGTGTGAGGAAGACAAATAAATCAGTCTTTCTCACTCTCCTACTCAACATTGTTACCAATGTCACTTTGCCCAGTGTTTTGATACTTTTTTTTTCTTTCTGGCCAATGGTGAAAAATTCATGAGTGAGCGCCAACACCAGAGAATTGCCACAGGAAAAGCCTGATTTTGTAACATGGGTGATCACGTGATCTTGCGATGATGAGATCAGTTGGAGTGATCCGTATGCGAGTGATCGTATAGAAATGGGGGGCAGGAGGTAGGCCTGTGGGTGTGTTATGTACTTCAGAAATGATGAATATATGCTTGGGCCCGATACAGATTGTATGTGGAGAGAAGCATAGAACCACCAGCTGTTTATAAATAAAACTACATACAGTCACATATGATCAACGATCACTTTTTAATGCTTTCATACAAATGGGTGAATTCTCTCTTTTTCACTCGCGCAAGAATCCACAACTGCACATTGCTTTGGCAGAATGCGCGAGATATCGTGTGGCTCAAATTGCGCAATTTGACAGCTTCATTTTATTACGACAAACATTTCAAATGGCAAAAAGGAAAAATTCACTTCAAGCGCCATTCAAATATGAAGGGTCTTCCCATCATCATTAAAAATAACAAGGCATATATCATGTGCTTATATGAAATAAAAGCAACATAAGATCGCGAGATCGTCTCATGATCATCACATTTCATTTCATGTGACCAAGATTAAAATGCTATTTTATCTAAGACTTTTGACACTCTCTTTATTCCCCTATTGTAGGTTCTTTCTTCGCCCAAGAAAAACTAGGTCATCCTTTGTCCACATGACTCTTTTAAAGAATTACAATGATTATTTCATGTGACATCGTCTTTATTCTCAAAGCTCTTTCAATTATTCAAGCTGCCCTGGGGATTTTCAATTAATTGCCATACTTTCTTCACGCCTTTATTCTAAACAATTAGTATTGCAAAGTCAGTTGCTCTTCTCTACGACCTGTCCTCCTTAGTTCACCTAACCTATCCCCCCATTCAATTGGCTTATAAGCTAACTCATAAAGAAATGGTAATTGTAGGAATTTCTGAGTGATTGATCGAGAAATAAAAAAAAACGACCACTTCAACTTTTCCTCAGCAAATAAATAAGAGACCTAATTAGTGGCTACAAACTAATGTATCTTTTCTTCTTATATATCGCCACAAATTGCTAATAAATTGTTGTATACAAATGCACGATCACCATATTGGCATAGAAAGAAGTCAGTAAAAAAGACGGTGATTTCGCAATCAAACCCCGGCTTGATTTTGTATAGGCACCCAGAAAAGCGTTTCAAGGCATCTATTTCGACATTGCACTACACCACTTTGTAATAATTGCTTCATTTAGCAAAAGTATCCCTTCTTGGAAATGGAACAAATTACTGTTGGAACAATTTTAGAGGTATTATTCTGGGTGACTCACCCTCTTCTTGCGTGGCATCTCTTCGTTGTAGTCCATGACGATGCCTTCGTCAGATGTGGATAGGGATGTAGTGCGAATTCGTCCATTTGTACTGCTGGGAGCGCCCTCATCGCTCAGCGGTGGCGATGAGGTACCTGATGATGACCAGGAAGCCCCACTGGTGCTTCCAGGACTGGAGCCAAATACAGAGTGCCACTGGGAGACAACTACAGAGAGACATATAATCGAGGATTCGAGTAAGAAAGTAGCGATCTTCAAAATCAAAACAAAATGGAGTAAAATGAACCCCAGAATTGGATATAATCAATCCCAAAATATTATAGACTATAAATCCCAAAAATATACCAAAAATCGATCTCAGGATGGGATTCATAAGTGGGTCAATCCTATAATAATTTATTAAATTCAATTTATGACCATATCGACCGCTCCGACTAAGAAACGAACAACTCGCGCAGTAAGCAAATTTTACAGGAGAGCAATTTGGAACTGAGATTTTACATGCAGAGTATAGGATTTTTTAGATTTAAAATCTCTCTAACTTTGAAAATAATTATATTTCAAGTATAATATACACAGGGAAGGTAGAGGGTATAAA
This sequence comes from Phlebotomus papatasi, assembly GCF_024763615.1. NCBI lineage: Eukaryota > Metazoa > Arthropoda > Insecta > Diptera > Psychodidae > Phlebotomus > Phlebotomus papatasi. The sequence continues at coordinate 32,958,820 of NC_077222.1, forward strand.
GAAGTATCCAAAAGCGAATAAAACGAATTTTGTAAAAAATCAAGTTGTTCGACATAATATTCTGAGTGGTCGATATTGAAGCAAATTGCCTACTCTTTTGTAGGAAAAACTGTCAAACATGGACATTAGTAATTGAAGATGTCAAATTTCAAAATGACTGAAAATAATAATGAATTCACTAACTTTAATCAGAGCCCTATCAGTCCCACAATGAAATTAAATCAATCAATAAGATTATTTATATACGCGAAATACTTTCAAAATAATTTTGTAAATACTCTCAATTGAAAGCTGATCTTACAACGGGATGGAATCAATCATAATTAATCGTTCAATTTCTATATGACTCAACACCATTTTGGGATTAAAACCCTTTCAATCCCAAAATCGGATAGCATAAATCTCAAAATTAGACAACTATCTTCAAAATGCTTTCGAATATTGCAAAAAATCTCAAATGAAAACCAATAGTACAATTTAATAAAATTAATCACAATTCAATTTTAAATGGCAGTACCATAATTTTTGAATCCCATTTTGGGATTGGAAGCCTTTCTATCCAATTCATTTGCGGAAAAATTATTCGGGTATCGCTTTCAAATTAGAGTGTAAATTTTTTAAATTTGCAACAGCCGAAGATCTTGCAGAATCGGTTTTTTAAAAGGTTTTCATAAACAATAGACCTAATCAATAAGCAATAACCTAATCTAGATCACGCAATAGAATCAGAAAAATCAGGCATTTTTGAGTGGTCTGCACAGGGTTAGTTAAAATTTTTCCGATTATATTATCGTCCCATTAATGCAGAAAAAATAAGGATACTTTTAGTCAATTAAAATAAACGTTTTTAAATTAAAATAATTCGATTCCAGAATTTCGTCGGTATTTAAAAAACAAATGAAGATTTAAAATTATGTCAAATTTATTTAAAATTAAAGTGGTATTGTCGTCATATTTATTAAAAGAAAAACCATTATTTCCAAAATCGGAAAGGTTTTCGGAAATTATTATCAAAATCTTAAATTTTTTTTCTTAGTTTAGTATGTCTTAGTTTCTGTAGAAAGTAAACTAATAACAGCTTATCGACATTGAACAATGAGAAAATTACTTATGAAATAATTTTCAAACGCAATGCGTATTAATTAATTTATAGTGTTAAATCACGAAAAGAAAATTTAAACTAAAGTAATTAATTAATACTCAATATGGCTTTTATCTTTTAAAATTATATAAAAAACACATGGAAAGATACTGAATATCTGACAAATCGTGCTGTTTGTGATTTTCCTATTTTTTCTAGCTTTTAGCTGTCACCACATAGTTGATTTAAAAATCTAGGTAATGGATGAATAATAAACCTTTCTTCACTTTAGCTCTTTAATTCCCTACTGAATAAAAGAAGTAAAGAGCAAAAGTCAAGAAAGGACTGGACTACACTGGTAAAAATAAAAGGATCAAATTGATCCAAATTTGATCCTTTTGCAAATAATGGATTAAATTTCGAACATTGAATGCACATTTCTCATATTAATTTGATCCATCTTTTCCAAAAAGATCAATTTGATCCTTATTATTCCGGCCATTACTTATAATATTTTACCAGATCGCCATCTCATAAAAAATACTAGGATAAAGACCTACTTTTTTATATTTAATTAAAAAGCAAATAAATACCTTTTTGTATCTGACAATATTTTATCATTATCTCATTTCTTTAATTTTTAGGCTTTAATTTTTGAACTTACGCATTCGATTTAGGGTGAAATAGGTCACCTTTGAAAAGGAATACTTTTAAAATTGAGCTTTTCTCTCCTCTTTTTAATTGGAAGTGGACCTTACCATAGTATAGGGTTGATACCCTGAATGATGACACTACCTCATTTGATACCACCTTGAATAAAAGGGTATTTTTTCATTATTACGATATTTTCGAATTATGAAATATATACAAAAGTGATTGGTGCATATATTTCACAATTCAAAAATATCATAATATTTAAAAAATACTCTTTTATTCAAGGTGGCATCAAATGGGGTAGTGGCATCATTAGGGGTAACCCCCCTAATTTAGCTCCATAAACCAATTCTGCCTCTAAATTACATTGTGATAACTTTTAATTCCTTTTAAGAATAGGAAAAAACCCAATTTCAAATGTACCCCGATTTAAAGGTGCCCATATCACTTCGTCCTAGCTGGGTTTCAAAAACTATACTTTTATCAAATCGTAATCTAAAAAAAATAATTTTGAAGCTTAGGTATATTAATCGTATTGAACCAGGGCGGAGCATTCTCATACATTTTCCGTACAAAAATATGGTATATTTTTTCTTAAGTGATTTTTTAGTTTTAGTATAAAATTTATAATGATTGCACGAGGATAACAGTTCCTAAAACCTATATTTTATAATAAAGAATTTTATTATAAATAATATATAATTATATGTATAAAGAATTTAAGAAAAATATACCATTTCTGAATTAAAATGTTCCATCCGTTAGTTAATCATCCTAGTATTGAACAAATACAAAAATAATTAAAACCAGGAATTCGAAAAAATGCACATAAATATGACAACCATTACGAAGTACCATTACGAAGATTGAATACCAGTTGGATCAAGTCGGAAGTTGTTGATCCTATCATCAATCATAATCATTGCTTAAATCGTGGCTTAGTCCGTCCGACAACTTGTGGCATAAATCAAAATCCTAATCATCAGGTTTTCGCTTAAGATGTATGTCAGACCTCTTAATTCTTGTCTGTCAGAGCAAGTTTACTTTTGCAAAATCCAAAGTTGCATAATGCACAGTGAGCCAAAAAAATTCATTTTATGGATTAATTGCATTAAGACTTTAGCACCTATTGGCCAAGTCAGTTCCAGGTAATGGTAGAGACTAGAGAGTAATAGGGGAAGGCTTTTAGGTTTTGCGCTTTCTGGCTTTGAACACTTTATATTTTTTATATATTTTTTAATGAATGGTTAATTAAAGAAATAGAAAAATACGAAGTGTTCAAGCTTTCAAGCTAGAATGTATGCAAAGCCTGAAAGCTATCCCCTACTTGGTGAAGTTCTAACACACAATATAACCCATTGTTTAATTTAACACCTGACTAGGTCAAACCTACAATTTTATGTTCACATTGATCCAAAATTATTTCAAAGCGCAACACTCCTCGTTCCCATGTTCTTTTACATCGGCCTTGCAAAGCTACTCTTGAAGCCCATCTCTAAAACCAAGGTCCTAACTTCAAAGGCTGTCCGATTAAGCTTGAAAGTCAAAACCTTTCAACTTGAAAGCTTCCCATAATTCATGTCCATTCCCAGATTCAATAGACATTTAGATCTTAAAGGCCAATTGAGAAGTACCCAAAACAAAGACATATCTCTTTTACCTGTACGTGGAGAATGTGGTGAACAGGAGAGACTCATGAGGACCAGAGCGGCATTGCATTCGTCCATGGGATCATCATCGTTGTAGTCATCTTGTGAATAGGAAGTGCGACGTTTGCGTGAACTGCAAGAAGAAGAATAAAATAGCACAAAACCATTAATTCAATGTATGACATACATCAATTGGGGGCTATTTGGTGAGATTCTATTGACACAGAAAATGAAAATGAATGGGGGAGAGTTGATGGTTTGATGCAAAAAGTGTTGAGATGTTAGAGGCCAGACACATGACAACTATCTCTTAGTGCAGAATCCAATATTCCCATCATTGTATCGCAATGTTGCTCGCATATGTCTATTTCGTAATAGTTAGCGAAACACTTTCATTGCGTTTTTTTTTTCTATATATACTAAACCATCCAGCATACTTTTGAAAATATTGCTTTGACTCTTGGGTGTTTAAAAGACCAAAAGTGGGTTAGTATGTTACGTCGCTTTTTTTATTAAATGTATCTCTCCTCTCTCATACCCATATTTCACCTCTCTTTCTTGCAACTTCAATTTTATTTCTTCATCGTTAACTAACGAAGCCACGGAATTGCCTTCTTGCTACCAGGCTTATTTGCTTGGCAACATGATTGTATTGGTAGGGAACTTTACATGGAACATGTGTTAAAATTTATATATATTTGTACATATTTGTGCTATGTTGGCAGTCAAAATGAAAATCTCGAAGCACGATTTACTTTGCACACCTGATGGGCAGGTTTCTGTTACGTTTCGTATGTATATTTTGCTTTCCATTGTGTAAAATCAACCAAAAAAAAATGCCAATACATATAATGCAATCAAGATATATATAGAAAACTGCAAATTCATCTTTTTCACCATCTATTTCAAAGATGAGAAGAATTCCACCAAGAGACTAACAAATTGCATTGTTGCACCAGACAATAAATACAAAATGAGATTTTATTGCAAATTGCATTTGAATTATGCTCTCCATAGCACCATGATCCAAACCACTATTTTTATGATCATATCGAATTGATTTTTTTTCCCATAGGGGCACGAAATATCACACGAAACATTGATTTACCCAATAATGCCCCTACGAAAGCTGAGCTTCCTCTCTTGAAAAACCATTGTCCTCCCTATCAACAGCATCATCCTGAATCACGGAAACCGTGATACCCAAAATACTGAACAAACCACTTATGTATACATCTCAATGGAAGGTCTCTTAGAGTGCTTCAAAAAAAAAAAGAACAACATAGGCAAGAAATGGCAAAAACATACTATATTTGCCTTGAATTCAACGCCAAGTCTTCAAATGACGTCACACCTCGCAAACGATAAACATATTTTTTTTTTGCACACAAGCCTCTGAGATATACAATAATATCTTCTACTATTTTTCCTACATTAAGCGGCCTTGCCTCCAAAACATCACTTGTAAATTTAGCTGCGTGGAACATCAAGCAAGAAAGTGCCATTGTCACAACACCATTTCGTGTATTTATCTCGCGCATAGAAAATGTGCCAAAAAATATGCGCACATGAAACTTCTTTTTTTTGTTTCTATGGCTTAAGTTTCAGCACAAGTCTCAATGAGATCGAGTGTCGACATATTTTTGCCTCATTCTTCTAGCACAATTCATCTGCCTCTAAAAAACATCCATGTTTGCTCATCCAATAAAACATAGTTTGACGTCGGTTTTGAGAAGCAATTGAGGGGTTACAAACTTTAACGGATTAAAAGTGACAGTTAATTGACAGATAATTTCTGTCAAATTCGGTCATTTTACGTCGTCCAATAAAAATTAAAGTCATTCTAAAGTTACGTATATAATTTCAAATTGACAATTACATTGACAGATCTTATCTGTCAAATATATTCATCTTTGATTTTCTAATGAAAGAAGTTTTACATAATTTTCAAAAAGTGTTGACAATTTGAAAAAAAGTGACAGTCATATAGACAGATATTGCCTGTTAGGTGTCATATTTCATCATTGCATAAAGTTTAAAGTTATTCACAATTTACGTTTATATTTAAAAATTGTCAATTACATTAAGAGATCTTGTTTGTCAAATACGTTCATATTTAATCTTTCAATAAAGAAAGTTTGAAATAATCCTCAAAAATTGTTAAAAATTTGATGACAGTTATTTTGACAGATAATGTCTGTCAAATATTTCTAAAGCAATTTTCAGGTAATCTTGACAATTTGAAAACGACAGTAACTTTAACAGACTAAATATACCTCAAATGCGTTCATATTTGATCTTCCACATCTTTCAATGAAAGAAGTTTGGAATAATTACCAAATATTGTTGACAATGTGAAAAAATTATAGTTATTTAAACAGATAATATCTGTCAAATAACTTTATATAACATTATACAAGAATATTCTCAGTAATTATAAGTAATTCCAGATAGCATTGACAATTAGAAACTGACAGTTACATTGACAGATAAAGTAAGTCAAATGTTTCCTTATTTTTATTACACCATTCAATTATGTTTAAAGTAATTCTCAGTAAGAGCTGTTGAAATTGACAGTTACAATGACATGTTAGTCCTGTCAAAAATTATAAATTCGTCTAAGAAAGACTTTAAAATGACCCTAAAAAAACGTTAAAAATTTGGAAAAGACAGATAATTGACAGCTACCATACCTGTCAAATTTCTACATGTTACATTACCCAATTAACTAGTTATTAAACTCATTCAAAAAACGGAAAGATTTTGAAAATACCAGTTACAGTGACAGATAATGTTTGCCAGATATCAAGTAATATTTGGGATTTCCTAATTTTCTAATTTTTATGAGAAAAGAAAGTCTAGTTTTACGTAAAGTTTAAGAAACGTTTGACAAATTACGAAATATGAAGATTTGAATTGATAGTTAGTTTGATATAATTGAAAGTTTTATTATATTCTGGATTTGAAAGACTAACTCCTTCTTTGCAATAAGACATAATTAGACGTTGTTGATAGGAAATAGAAGTAACTCATCTTTCACTGATTTGAAAATTACCATTAATGCAACTATAAAGATCTCTGTAAACAACTTTTACAGAAACAAGGAAAAAGTAGGACAACGATTTTGAGAAATTTAGTGACTATTTTGTCGCTTGACATTTACTTTGACAGCAAAAATCTGTCAATTGACTTCTTCTAAGATAAAAATTATTCTCAGAGACCCTTTATTCCCAATGATATGTATGATTTTTTTTTAGACAGATTGAATATATTAACGTCAATCTCCTTAAAAATTAAAGAGTTTTTTGTAATAGTTTTCGGCAATCTCCTAAATTTTTAAATAATACTTCAAATCTTTAAATTAAGTCTTTAAATGTTAATTTATATTGTACGATATTTAAAGCGTCAAATTTCTTTAGACCCTGTAGCCAAAGCACAACAAAGTTTACAATAACTAAATAATAAATAAAATTATTAACTAAAGTTTAAGCTTCTTAAAGTTTTATATTTAATTTTAAAGCTGTTACAATAAACTTTTACTTGTTTTAATTATTTATATTTTATTATTATTTATTTACGTATTGTTTTCTATTCCGTATTATTTTAATTATTATGTCTAGTACACAGTAACTTTTGTTTTGTAAACATGTCTTTGACATTTCAATGAGAGTGAGTGAGATCTAGACTTAGTCATCTCGCTCACTCTCATAGAAAATTTTGAAAAACAAAATTTATTGTGCGTTGGTCATTATAAATTTCTTTTTCAAATCCTTTTTGAAATTCTAAGTATTTTTTCCTTGTTTCGCGTTTCTTTCTTTCTTTTTAAAAACTTTTTAAAACTTCAAATCTTAATTTTTTATCTTGATTCATTATCTCTGACAAAGGTCTTTAATTTTAAATCTGGTTACGCGCTTTTCCACCGTTGAATATTTAAAACTGATTGTAAAATATGCATCTCAAAGCTTTCTTTATTCCATAATAGAGTTAAATATTTTGTCAACAAATTAGTTATTCCATGGATTTGTTGTTAGGGAAATACATGATCGCTTTATGACTTCATTAATTGTGGAAAAACAAACATTTTAATAAATATTGTCTTGCTATGAATGAGAGCACAATATAATTGTTTACAATACAATATTTACATTAAAGTTATGATTTTTATTTACAACTGACGTCAGTGCGATATCGTCAACAAGTTATCAAAATAGTTTTCACATTTTATAGCTGTTGCAGACCAATTACTATAAAGAAAAAAAATAATTAACCCGGTAATTAACGGTCAGAAAGTGTCACTAAATCACTTTTAAATGCAAAAGCCCATAAAATTACTAAAAGAATTTTCATGTTCTGTCTGACAAAAATTAAATTTAAATCCGCACCCATCCATGGTATTTTTGAAATATTTCCGTGTGATCCAAAGATAAAAATCACAATATGATTTATTAACCCCTCGGCGATGGCCCTCAAATTCCCAAAACATTGTCCAATTGAGGCAAAAATTCTTTCTCTCTTATGGTTGTTTATTGGGGAAAAAATGGCGTGTGTTGAGACTATGAAAAATAATATTTACTATTTTATTTATCATTGCGGCGTCATCATTTCCCATCTTCTTTTGCACAAATGTGTGTGGCCTGTTTTGCTGGATGCTATTGATGGCACGAATGCCGAGGAAACGTGCAAAATAGAGGCCTCCAAGTTGAGGTAAACAGAAAATAGCATGAGTTGTGATATTGGAATAGATTAATGGGCTTATGTGAGAAACTCTTTAAATAATAAAAAAAAAGAAAAATAAGGCGCGTTTTAGGAAGTGTTTTTCCCAGAGTGGCGCAAAAATTATTTAAATTCTAAATGGAGGAAGTGTGCAGAAGTATGCTAAAAAGTCACCTTTTTAGCAATTCCACGATACTTGGGACTTGTTTTCTATCAACGAACTTTTTTTTTGGTCATGTTTCTTGCTGGACGTTTGAATTGACGAAAAAAGCACCAAAAAATCGACGAATTATGTGTGGAAGCTTTAAAATCCACACCCGAAATTGTGTATTTAGAATTATAGCGTATAAGATTCGCGGTCTATTGTGTGTCTCTCCACATATATATTGATGTGAAGGCTATTTGCTAACTAATTATTTGATATTTTCAATGTTGACAAGTTGAGGTTTCCATTTGAGCCTGTTTTTTGCTTGACGATTTCTGCGTTGATTAGATCGAATTAATACGTCATTGACAAGTTTGTTTTGTCGCCTTTAGTGGCTATTGTCCACCAATGGCACACTAACCATCAAAATCTTCCTGGTTCACCAGCCGAATATTGAACACCTTATCCCTTTCACCTATAATTAAGTTCATATCATTTAACTTTCTGATTCAATTTTCAATTTCATCCCTGTAAAAAGTGCCTCGAGTTGATTGGACTTCCATGGAAATTTCTGTTCTGAGGCTTGAACATTTCTAAGAGAAATCCATGCAAATTCCATTTATAGAAATTAGTGTGAAACAATTTGGAACAATCTTGGAAATATTCGGTTGCATTAAGACAAAATATCAAGAACAAAATAAAAATTAAATGGTAAAAATTCCAGGTTTCCGGAATACTCGAATTCACGAGACGGAGACGAGACTTTTTTTAGCCGACTAACTCCCAATTAAATCGATATATAAATCATAAAAGTATTACAAAATCAATATTATTTAAAAATTGCACAGTTTAGAATGTTTTGGCAAGAGTTGCAAGGTTTTATTTTAATAAGAGACTGTGTAGTCTTTTCAGTTTTCGGTGTCCATCGCCGTCTTAGCATTGGTGACCAACTTCCAGAGTAAAACGGTGGAAAAGCTCTTTCTCTGATTTTAAATACAAAGCATATATGGACAAATACAATCAAGAATAAAATATCTGCGAAAATGAACCATAAAATGTACAAAAATTGTAAATCACAATATCACTTGTCACGGGGCAATCATCTTACAGATAGACCCCTAATAAAAATAAAAAAAAGAATAAAATAGTACAATATAGAAAAGTAAAGCCTTAACTGGTATTTTATCAATTCAATACAGTTTGAAACTAAAGCGGCCGAATTAAAAATTTCAAGACCTTTCAAAAAAATGCAAACTTATCCAAGTCGGTTGAGAAATAAAACCTGTGAATCGTTGGATTGTTTGAATTTTGATCTTCAAAAATTCAAGATAGCGATTAAGTGAAATACTTAAAAATCTCACATTTTTTATGTCATTGATATGAATTCAAGAAATGTATACCTCAATCATTTTCAAGACATAGCGTAGATACGAATAACTGCACTACCGGGCTGACTATGCACCCCAGTTTTTCGTAATGTTCTTCCTTAATTCTAGAACTTTGGATTCGTCTAATTACCAAAAGATCACTTAAAGACGGCCTAAAGATCATGCTTGAGTGCTAGAATTAAAGAAACGCTTCTGAAAAGCAGGGCTGCAAAGTTATCTGCTCTTACGGTATCCAAAAATAAGAGAATTTGGAGGAACCGTTTCCGTAATGAACAAAAAACATGGTTTCAGAGAAGATAAAAATGGCTACAGAATAAAGAAAATTATTTTCCGATTTTCCAATATTTTCCAAAATAATAATATCAAATATTAAGTAGTATATTAAAGAATATTCTTTTATAAATTGTTTTAAATTCTTAAAGTTGCAAGATGCAAAATGATTTCTAATTCCTGGAATCCGACTTTTCCAACACATTTCCATGCTATACGTAGAAATGTCCTAAGGAAGTCCATGTGAATTCTAAACTAGATTGTAGAAAAGTAACAAGGAAATGTGCATAATAGTCGAAATAATTTTTCTTAGTCGATTTTCAGGAACTGATACTCCGAATCCAACGCACTGCCGCGGAGTCTCCATGGAATGTCTAATACCTTTTTTACAGGGATTAACAGCTTTAAACCTCAAAACTATTTAGGTGAGGGTGACAAAAACATAATTAGTTTGCCGATACCGAAAGTGCCTTTGAAATTTACAATTTATATTTAAAAAAAAAAGCAACAGACACTTTCAATTAATTACTGTCTCTTCATACTTAAGCCCATATGGTTGAGGAGAGACTAACAAAATAGCACATAAAAACGATAAACAAGTGAAAGTAACACAACGAAAAGTTTTTAATTTCAATTCACTTTACGTAACTGTTCATAAAATTCAACGGCAAAATTGTGCTTTTCTTGCCACGATCTCTCCCTCACACCAACACCCAAAGACACCACAATCCAGCTTCTCTTTTGCACGACTTACAACATCAATTTCATAAAACTTCCAAGAAGGCATATAAGTAGGGAATACCAGTGTTAAATAGCTCTTGGGAGATTTCTAAATAAAATTTTTACACTGCCTTTTTTTCTGCAACTTGTTGAATCTCTTTGTATTTGAATTGTTTGACGAACAATGTGCACGGAAAAAAGTGTTTGTCCAAGAAATGATGGAGCTTTTGGAGGCACCCAAAGACATACCCATATGCAATTTGTTTCTTGATGGAAGGCTCAAAGTTTCGTCATTCTAAATTACACGGCGGTGATAGAGTTAATGAGAGAAGATGAACATGTTAGGTAAATCAACAGAAGGCAAATGATTAATTTTATAAGGAAAACTGAGGTCAACACAAATTGTAGTGATTTCAATTAATGCGAAATATTTGATTGTTTAATTTAAGACTGCAATTTATCAATTTTGAATATAGGCAGTTACTTAGTTTAATTTGTAAAAGTGTAAAGCAAAACCGTAACGATAAAAAGCTGGAAACGATGTAATGAGAATTTTGAGTTCTGGGACTATTTTTCTTCAGGATGTCCCTGAAATGTAGGCAAAATCATTTTCACTGATTTTTGGGACTAAAATGAGTATAGCTCTGCTTCTACTGAACTGATTTTACTGTTCATAGAGAGAAAATGAAAGGTCTTGAAATTTTCATTAACCTTCTGGAATTAGTTTAACTTAAAATTGTGAAGTTACTAAAATTCGGGCACAAATAACTATGTCAATTTATTTTATTAATATATTTTTTCTGACAAATATAACTAATTTGTAAAAAGATTTAGCAATAAAAAAAAGTTATCAATCAATTGAAATTCTACTCAAAAGGATTTATTAGATAAGATAATAAGAAGATTATGATAGGGGGCGTGGCCTAATTATCAAAGGGACAGATAATCCTAACCGGCTTATGTAGGTGAGATTCTTAACGTGAGCTAACTCGGAGTGCATGCAAATTCGATTTGATGCTGAAGTAGGGAGACGCCATTCAGTTATCTTGAATCAAATTCGTGAAATTATACAAGTTTTGTATTTGAACCAAAATGTCAAGGATTTGGATGAACTGACAGAAAAGTGTTATATGGGTGAAATGTAGACCAGAATGTTCTCTATAATTTTGCCGTAGAACTTGAACTCATCGATTACTCAGAAGCCAAGATAAGCGAGGTTTTTTGTTTCTTAACTCGTTTTTTTCATCCAGAGTGCCCCAAGTGTTCATTTGTTGAACTTCAACTAAATCAAAGAATTGTTGTATTTTGCGGGACTTTCCATTTAAACCCCTTGGTGGAGTAGAGGCAGTCAAATTGGCATCTGAGTGATTTCAAAGCGTTATTATGGGAAAAATCAATTTTTTCACACTTAAACGGCAAAATCGGAGTGATAGAGTCTGAGCGGAAAATGATGTATGGACGAAATATAGAGACAAATGTGCTGAGTAATTATCAAAATTGATTAATTGAGGTTATGTGATATTGAAATTGGTTTTTCAAAGCGTTATTATGGGAAAAATCAATTTTCATATCTCCGGTTCTATGTGACCGATTTTGATGAATGAGGGCTTAAACGAAAGATCTCACCAAATGCTACAACTTTCTAGAATATTTGAACTTCGTGGGACCAACACCAGGGGCGCCACAGTCGAAAAACCAATTTCAATATCACATAACCTCAATTATCTCGACTGTCGCTGAACCGATTTTGATTATTACTTCAACATAATTGTAGAGCACATTTGTCTCTACATTTCGTCCATACATCATTTTCCACTCAGACTACGCTATCACTCAGATTTTTCCGTTTAAGTGTGAAAAAATTGATTTTTCCAATAATAACGCTTTGAAATCACTCAGATGCCAATTTGACTGCCTCTACTCCACCAAGACACTTAAAATAGGGGTTTAAATGGAAAGTCCCACAAAATACAACAATTCTTTGATATAGTTGAAGTTCAACAAATGACTACTTGGGGAACTCTGGATGAAAAAACGAGTTAAGAAACAAAAAACCTCGCTTATCTTGGCTTCTGAGTAATCGATGAGTTCAAGTTCTACGGCAAAATTATAGAGAACATTCTGGTCTACATTTCACCCATATATCACTTTTGTGCCAGTTCATCCAAATCCTTGATATTTTGGTTTAAATACAAAATTTGTATAATTTCACGAATTTGATTCAAGATAACTGAATGGCGTCTCCCTACTTCAGCATCAAATCGAATTTGCATGCACTCCGAGTTAGCTCACGTTAAGAATCTCACCTACATAAGCCGGTTAGGATTATCTGTCCCTTTTCTTCTATGTTCGTTTTGGTTTTAATTAGAAGGGTCACGGACTGACTTAGTGGATGTGACTTGTTCCTAAAATACCACATTGAAAATTTGTAAAAAATATATAATCAAATTTAATTGAGGAATTTATGTCAAAGGGGCGTGACCTAAGATTATTTCAACATAGAACTTATTAAAGAAGTCAGATGCATTTTCTTTGCAAAACATAGTTGAGGTATTGCAAATTAGTTCGGTATAATGAGCTTCTTTTCTTCAAAAGTAATTATCTATTCATTAAAATTATTGAGATGATTCAGAATCATTTCTTTCTGTTCTATTAGGTGGGATTCTTAACAATCTCACCTATTTTAATAAAATTAAGTACTATTCTAATTTAATTAAAGTTAATTACAGTTTTAAATCTTTTTATTGTTAGTAAATAATCATAAATATTGCAAGTTATTATTAAAATATTGGACATTAGTGATAAAACAGTACTGAAAAATTAATATCACATACTTCATTCCTCTTCTACCATTATTATTTGTTTATTGGTCATTCCGTTCACTTGTACTAAAATTTTGCATAGTTTTCAACATGCAATCCATTTAGTACAAATTAATAGAGATAAGTTTTTAACTAACTTTTTTTATAATTCAAATTTAAAATTAATTTTGATTTTTACGTCACGATTTCGTTTAGTACATGCCTGTGCTAAATGTTTAGTACAACTTCCTTTCTAATTAAAAATTTTGTTTTCAACACTTTGTTAAATGAAAATATTTATGATTATGTTAATTGTTATAAGCAGTTCCTTCAAGTGACCTCAATGCTTCCGTGACTTCTGGCAAAGAAGTGCAATAAAATGTAATATTTCAGTCACATCTTCGCATAACTTTGCGAAATTTTTTCACTTTTGACTTTTCGGCAATATTTTTTTTAAGTCTATATAAGCTGGAGGAGAGATTGAAGCCGATAAAGCAAACATTTATGGCCAATCGATGAAGAGGTGAAAAGCATGACAGAAAATTTACATAAAATCCTGACACTCAAGATTAATGCATACACGGAAGTTGGCTTGAGGAGCTTTTGAATGGCATGAATTGCACTTGGAGGATTAATAATGGGGCTCTTTTGCGCTGCAATCTTTACCAATTTTCCCCCCTTTAAATACCATCAAGTACGAGCATTTTTTGAACAATTTCGTTGTGTTAAATGTAGTTGTTGAAGCTTTTCTCTGCCTCTTTTTCGCGTCTCATTCGATGAAAAATTTAGGCCAAATTATGAAACTAAATTGTGTTGATATATCAACGGTGTCATGACATAAATTCCTTAATTTATTCCACCATGTTCTCTACGCTGTATGTTAAAATGCATGGAAGGCGCGAAAATAGCTTTGGAATGCCTAAAATTACTTCATTTTCCATGAGACTGAGATTTTGCATATTTACTTCTTTTTTTTTCTTCGGTTTTCTTTTTTTTTTTGGTAAAAATGTCATTGGATGCGAAATAAAAATTCTGCCTGTTTTTCTTTCCATATCCAGGGACATGTCCAAATATAATGGGTTATAATTAATTTTTATAAAATAAGAAAGAAAAACAAGAGAAATCCAAAGACACAAACATCGCATAAGATCCTGTTTTATGTCTCCTACATGACCCAAATGCTTCACTTGATATGACTTGACGTGTGTGGAATTTTTTTGTACATAGAATCATTAAATCACTGCGTGAGTCTCTCCGAATATTTAGCGAGGCACTGTTAAAATCCCACTTACTGATTCATATTCATTCACCGAGTAACTTCTCAGACGGGAATCTTTCCACTTCCGGACAGTTTTATCAAGTCTTGGGAATGAATCATCGACAACAATTGGGATTGTTAGGTTGGTGTAAAAATAAACTAACTTCTTTTATTTTGGGAGAGTCAGCAGCCAAATTGACTTCATGACTCAGGTGTACCAATCAAGAAATACTGGTTATCATTATTAATACTGTGGCTTTTATCAAGCTTTGTATCCTAAGTATGTAGCATTTGACGTTATATGCAAGTTCCAGGGAATTATTTTAGGTCACGCCCTCTTCAGAAGGTGTGGTCAATTCAAATACTTGAATGCTAAAACAACGGTCAAGCAAGCCCCCACCTTAATTCAAACCTAGATGCCGCGTCTAGTAAAAATACCACGACTGAAATGAAGTTTGAGATGCCCAACTGTTTTATCACAGAAAAGAGAAGGAAAGCCTTGGATCAGAAAAAGGAATAAAAATGGGCGTGGTATCACAGGGGGTGTGGTTCCTTGGAAAATGTTGCAGTTTAAAACTTTTCCATTTACTACCTTTAACGAAATTATTTTTAATAATTTACCTAACACATCTAAACATTTGCACAGTGTTTTGAAGTTTGATAGGGGGCGTGGCCTGGAAGGACTAAGATGCAGTTTGTGGGAGTGGCCTATTCCTGTGATATTACAGTATCATACTATTTAATAATTAAAATTAAAAATAATAATAATAATATAATAATAAAATGCTGGCACAACATTCCATGAAGGAACAAGGCCTTCCCGCAAGGGGATTTCTAGACATGCATTATTATTTTTTCTTGTACGGGATAAGGTAGTCAGTCCCATGCCCGTGGAATCAAGTACAGTGAAGCTCACTGGATGCAATCCGAACACCTTTAAGGCCAGAAAAATTCCTGGTGACCTAAAGGGGATTCGAACCCGGAACACTTGCATTATAGAGCGAGTGCTCTACCACTTAAAATTACAAACTATTAAATTTAAATAGGGTAAGTGTGCCAAATTTCGGCATAGTTGCATGCAAGCGAAAAAGTCTCTAGTTTGAAATATAATATTTTTAATACAAATTTATTTTTTTTATTCTTTCTTCTTAAGGAGCGTTGCTTGAACCCTTCTAGACAGTTTATCGTCTTCATTTTCTCCAAAATCATTCTTAATACATTTTAAAATGAATAAAAATGTAAACATAGCTTTGGTGCCCTATTTCGGCCACCTTCATTCTCATAGTTCCTTGCCCTTCGGGAATTCTTCCAATGTCTTTTTCACGTCTTCTCGTTTGTTAAAGCTACATTTTTTGCTATTCTTTCGCATTGTATAATCTGTAGACTATGTAAAATGTAAAAATTCATGGAAATTCGACGAACAAAATAGGTGGCCGGAATTGCAAACTGGCCGGAATTGCAAACTGGCCGGAATTTGGCACACTTACCCTAGGCATGATTTAAAATTATTTCTTTGCAAAGCTTGAGGCAGCTTTAAGCAATCTTCATTTTGCTGCTTCAGTTAATATCTTCTATACAATTTAAATAATTCCTGATACAATTTTCCTCACTGGTTCCAGTATAATGCCAAAATAAAATCCAAAGAATTAGTTGAAAGTGATTGAGATAATACAAAATCTCTTCTGATTTTCACAATCAATTATCCATTAATCTCAGTCGCAAACAATTAGCTAAACTCAAGCTTCTCTCCTAATTTCAGTGATAATTTCTGGCGATTACTTCCACCAGACACCAAATGCCCTTGTTTTCCGATCCGCTAATCTCCACGAGGAATTCCCTCCATCTAATTCAACCTTCTCTGGTTAAAATTGAATTTACCATTTTTTTTCCCTTCGTCTATCGCCTTCACTATTCACGCATTTTCTCACTGTGCCTTCAAATGAGGAAGTCTTAGAAATAAAAAAAATAAATAAAAATGTCAGGTTTGTAATTGGATGTGATTTGAGGGCTCAAGGTAATCTCATGCCTAAATGTTAATTTATCTCTTCGTCTGTAACTTGTCCAACCAGTTGGGATTTTTCCTACTTTTGGATATTATTCCACATCCTGGAATTAAATTTTTCCCTCGAGCTTCGATAGGGAAAAAACCACTCCTGCTATCAAATTTTCAGGTTGGATCATTAATTTTGACTTTATGGTGTAAAGTTACTTGTGAGGCTTCAAGCATAGGATGAAGCTCGCAACAAATACGAAATATATAACTCGAGAGAGGGGATTTAATTAAAATTTTGAAGAAAATATAGTGAAATTAATCACACCAATGAGTTTGAAGCTTTTATGGCTTTTTCCGGTATTGGTATTATCAATGAAATCGATAATATATAAAAATGAAAGTGAATAGGGGAAATGAAAAGATGATTGCGCATCGAAGAAAGGAAATTGAGATATTTTGATATTTGTCCCTCAGACTGTTACTTAGGATAAACGGATGGAGATATCGATTTGGAATCTTACAACCTTTGTATGCTGCAAAGTATTATACAGTAGAGTCTCGCTATAGGCCATCGCTCTATAGTCCACAATTTATCGACCGTTGATTTCAAAACACTGATTTTAAGTTAGGTTACGTTTTTTAGTATGCGACATGCATAATTATTTTAATATTTTTGGCAAACTTTATTAAGTAGTTGTGATAATTGTGATCCACAATGAAGAGAGCAAGGTCAAGTACCACAATCGCAAAGAAAGTGGAAGCCGTCGAACAATTTCAATACTAAAAATCGTTGATAATTTTAAAAAATTACATGGACTATAGTGCGACCCAAGTGTCAAATTTAAACCAAATATGGACTATAGCGAGACTCTACTGTATTTTAAAAATTTTAAATCTAAAAGAACCCTCCATATTTTGTAAAATATTTTAAAAAATATACACTGAGTGAGAGAAATCCGAAAAAATTAAAATAACATTCCGGTAATGTTAATTTTACCCTGCATTATTGATCCAAAATCGGTGTCAATATTACACTTTTTAGGTGTATTAGTGGTTAAACTAACCCTTTTTCACGTTAATTTTACACTTAAAAAGGTGCAAAATTAACATTAAAAAATGTTGATATATTTTTGCACCTAAAAAGTGTTAAAGTTACGAGGAAAAAAAGTTAATCGCACCCCCTTTTTTCTCAGTGTACTAACTCATTTCAAAGGGCAAAAAACAAACGAGCAGTAAAAAATTCAAAATGGGCAGTAAAAAATTAAAAATGAGCAGTAAAATATCTGATTATGGTCAGTAAAAAACTTAAATCTTTACAAAAACGGGTCTATTTTATATATTTAACATTTAAAATAGTTCCATATAGAGTGAAAAACCCTTTATTTTCCCTTTGCCAAAATTTGGATGATAATATCACTGTTTCAGAATTTTTTGTTACTGATCAATTTTAACTTTTTACTGCTCATTTATTCAATGCCATTTCAAAGTACTGAAAAATATCAATAAATTTCTGTTCAATTTTTTAAAATAATATTTAATATTTATCTCCGGACAACAGGGGATCTGTGGTCTAATTGGTAAGAGCGCTCAGCTCTTGTGCAATGTGATCCCCGACTCGATTGTCTGTGACCCCCCCGACTGGAGTTTTGTCCGGTACAAATGATTGAAGCGTCTTAATGGAAATTTTTCACGAAACATTGTAAACTAAATAATAAATTTCTAAACTGAACGATTTACAAAATGGCATAAATAGCCCAGAACATCAAAAAAATATAAATAATAATAATTTGGACTGTAAAGGAAACAAAAATCAAATCTAAACTACTATATCATAAATTCTACACATTTTTTAAAACTGTGTAATTTGATACAAAATGTGTAAAAAAAAATTACACAACTCTGCATTCAGTCGCCAATTTAGTCTCACAAAATATTTCAGTTCATTCCTGTGCTTTGATTATCTAGATCTCTGCAAGCTTAGAGTGTTTTTAAGCTTTAGCCAATGAAAGAACGCGAAGGGACTAAAATATTTTAAAACAACGAACATTTAATTACACCAAAGACCATTAAAGAAAAACTTTAATTGCCCCTATTTAAAAGAGAATTTCCTAGGTCGAATCTCATAAGCTCTGATATATATACGTCAAAAGCCATCAAAAGCTTTCCATTGATTCCATCGGCCTTGCGGGTGCTTTCAGTGGCATTTGATGCAAAAAAAAAATAAAAAGATTTGAGGTAATTTCCATTAATTACAGTCTGTGGATAAAATTGGAAAATTGTGCCTGGGTATTGGGGGTACTGTCTGGTCTGTGAATGTGGTCGTGAGGAGCACCGTCAGAGAGCTTTTGCAAAATCAGCTGCGCTCGAAAATACTCTTATGATCTCGTCTGACTATGTATGAGTGTGCAAAAAAAATTCGCAAGCATTTTTTGGGTATGGTCAGGGATAAATAGCAAGACAGCTTATTCACTGTTGAACACAAATACGGACAGAAAATTGGCACAAGTACACATGCGAAGGCGAATTAGTGTTTTTCACATTAAGTGACGCGTCAGAGATTAAAAAGCCAAATAAACATCCAAACTCCAAACCCAGACGTTAACACCGGCAGGAAGAAAAAAAAATTGGCAAATCTACACAATTGCACGTTACGAAACACGAGCCGTCGAGACGTTATTAATTTCTCAACTATTCAACAGTCAAATAGACAGCTTGTGTTACTTTTTTTTGCTGGGAAATGGGCATCTTTTTTACCATTCTTCTAGTTACTCTCTCAGACGAAAAATATCTTTATATAGGTTGCAATTATGTGGTTGACTGTTTTTACTCTGCTACACAGTAAATAAAACATGTACCATGATGATCTTTGGGTATTTTTTGCATCACTTTTCATTGGAGTGTTACATAAAAATTTATTTAAACTTCAATAGTTTTATCACTATTTTCATTATAATTTTGCATTATTTTGACCTTTTTGTGTACTGCTACACATAGATGTAATTTTTAGACTTTTTGTGTAAAATTTACGTACTTTTACACAAAATGTACGCAACTGTGTAATTAGATGCTAATTTTGTTCATATTTCTTTGGTTGTTTTATCATAATTATCGGTGTCATTTTTCATAAATAGGGGAAGCTGGGGCAGCAGTAAACACGGGATAGTTGTAAGTATTTCAATTTTTTTAAATGAGATATTAGGCTTTACCTATAGACCTATAAAATTATCATAGATACTATAGAGATCCTTGTCAATTGATGAAATGGTCGACATAAATCCAAGTCGTGTAGACATAATATCGTGTTGGTGCTACCGCATGTTTTTTTCTACCCTAATCTCCCCTATGTAATCCGTTTGCACTCGATTGTATGAGTTGGAATATACGGCCTACTGACCCAGCGTTTCTGCCGTTTAGCTGGTGAGGCCGATAATGGTAAGACGGCAGCAGACGTAACCACAAAACAAAACTTTGGGATAATAAAAATCTTATCTTATCTTATCCTTGTGTACTACTAACTGTTACAATTATATATTATTTCTACATTTTTTGATAATTCTGTTGCTTCATTCCACGCTACACGGTTTACTATTACAAAAAAATAATATTAAATATTTTTAGAATACACATTTTCTTTAAATAAATATTTGTGTAACTTTTACAACGATAATTTGAATAAAATGCAAACCAATGATTTTCTTTGTAATCTTTATCACATTGTTTAAATACAATTTATAGGATTTTGCAGTTAATAAAATACAAGGACAAAATTCATAATTAAAAAAAAATGTATAGCTGCAATTTTACACGAAAAGCATATTTTTTGTGTAAAGTTCGTGCTTTTAAAAATGTTTTATTTGCTTTTTGTAATGATGCACAGTGAATATTACAAAATCTTATATCCTGATTCTTGATGAAAGTTCACTTAAATGTGCAATTTTTTTAAACTGTTACACATTTTGTGTATAATATGTGTAATTTTACACTAAATTTGTAACAATATGTTCACATCTATGCAATCATTTACTAATTCCGTAGTCTGACTTAATACTTTATCAGTAAATAAATTTTATATCACACATTTCTTAAGCACATATTTGTGTAACTTTACAGTAATAATTGTTACAGCAAGATATCCAACAATTACACTTTAAATCTTTTTTCTTTGTAAGATGCATAATTTTTCACAAAAACGTTGCTTTGTGTAAGGTTTCTACTTTTTTATCTTCGTTTAAGTAACATAAATAATAAAACAAAATTTTACACAATATTTACACAAAATGAACTTTACACAAATTTAAAAACAGTCTTTTAATTAATAATTTAACACGCTTAATTTATTAAGTTAAATGATATTCTGGTGATATTGTAAACTTAGGAAGCTTAATTAGGACCCGTTTGGATTTTCAATTTATTATGTTTTTTTTAAGTAATTCAATAATAGTAATATCCCTGTGAATATATAGCAAAGATAATCATGGTAATTTATTTACAGTGTAGCAGAGTATATCATGCAATGGTTTGTCACTAAATTGGTATGTTTAGGGTATTTTGTGGGTAAATCACCGTTGAGATGCATCGTCTGCTCCATCTCAGCAAAAATGGGTGGCAAACACAAATACATTGATGGGGTTGAAAGCTGCAAAATGCTGCACAATTGGCAAAAGAAAGGTCGCTTGAAGGTGAATTGAGAGCCAGAGACGAGAGTACAAAAGAGTCGAATACCGCCAATATTTTCATCCCTCGTCTATGCACCCAGACGCCAAATGACGTGGTCGGTTAGAAATGGGGGCAAATGGATCGTGAGAATAACCCTCCACAACACAATTCCCAACTTCCAGACACTTTGGAGAGACTTTTGTGGGTGGGTCTGGGTGTGAAAATTGCCCCAAAGCTAACTCTAAGTGGAATTATGAGATTTTTCCCACTACACTGGAGCTCCAGACAGTCAAAAGAATTCTCACTCAATTTTTCAATTAGCATTTTCACCCCTTCACTTTGCAAAGACCTCTGAAAAGTCATGGGAGCGTGTCTGGAAATTTTCAAATTTACACTCAATTGTATTTATAGAATTTCCTCTAAAAACAACAAAGACCGTCTTCAAAGTCCCAAAAATATTATTTACATAACTTGAAAGCACGCAACTGATTTTGTTTCAAGTTCGAAAACTGAATTTGTAACACCAAAATATATTTGGGATGATTTTTTGGGGCTTGCTTTTTTATGTTACGGGAAAAATTTACAATTGAAGCTGTTAGTTTCTTGGACAATATTAAATTTCATTAGTTGTTGATTAAAAACAATAGCCTAAATAGAATAGAAATATAGATCACTTTACAACTTAAAGTCAAAGAGAAAGCAATGTATTTCTGGTGTTACGGTAAGTGTACCAAATTCCGGCCAACTTGCAATTGCGGCCACATTTTTATTCCTCAAATTTCCATGAATTTTTAGTTTTTGCATATTATAGAGCTTATACTATGAAATAAAATACCAAAAATGTAACTTCGATAAACGAGAAGATGTTAAAAAGACTTTGGAAGGATTCCGGAAGGACAAGGAACTATAAGAATGACGGTGGCCGAAATAGGCCACCAAAGCATGTCTACATTTTTATTCATTTTAAAATGAATTTAAAATGATTTTGGAGAAAATGAAGACGATAAACTGTCTACAAGGTTCCAAGCAACACTCCTTAAGAAAAATTAACAAAAAAAATCAATTTATATGAAAAATATTAC
Organism: Phlebotomus papatasi; assembly: GCF_024763615.1. NCBI lineage: Eukaryota > Metazoa > Arthropoda > Insecta > Diptera > Psychodidae > Phlebotomus > Phlebotomus papatasi. The sequence goes on from NC_077222.1 coordinate 32,981,230, forward strand.
ATTTTGAACTAGTGACTTTGGCGCTTGCATGCAACTATGCCGAAATTTGGCGGACTTACCCTAAGTATTTTAGAATTTATGCAATGGGATAATTTGCTAAAAGTCGGACAGGAGGTGATAAAGTGTTGGACACACCAAAAGTCGGACCTCAAAAGACAGCTTCAGCTTACAAATACACATGAAGTCGCACTTTTTCTGAACACTTTAAGGACGAATGGGACACCGGTGTTGCAAAAACAAAAGCAATTTTTTGACTATTGAAAATTATTTTATCGTCTACTAAATAGACAGTATTTTCGTTTTTGGGACACCGGTGTCCCACTCGTCCTTCAAGGGTTCACAGTGTCCTTTTTCTAAATTTCAATTTTCTAAATTCAATCAGCATTATTTAAATTTATGCATTTAAAAACAAATAGTTTTTAATCCTGCTCAACACACTAAATTATCAAGGAAAATAAATAAAAATAGAAAAATAAAAAATGCAAATTCGATAACGATCGATGTAAACAACGATATATAGGTCTTGTACTTTCAATTTCATCTTCTCAGCTTCTAAAGAATAATATTTTGGTAAAATATTTGAATTTTAAAATGACAAGATAAATGAAAATTATTTTGAAAACCTCTTTATTTTTCGAATATGTTTTAAAGACAATTCAAACAATAATTTCATAATGTAATTTCCCTTATATTATTTTCAGATTTAAAGTTATACCGCTCTGTAATATGGATTTCAGACTAGAGGTTAAGCAGAGTCTCAAAATCCTAAATAACGAGCAATTGTAGTGATTTTTCAAAATCTAGAAGATCAATTGCCTTGCATATGTAACCTTAAATAAACATTTAATAAACATGACTAAACAGACTTCTCAAGAGTCAATCAAATAGACGTTAGTGAAGTAAATAAGATGATCAAGTGTTTTAAATTGTCTTCTGATCTTCCGTGATACTTCCTTTGAAGTTTTTTCTTCGCCTGGTACGTAGTCCCAAGAAATTTTGTGTTTGTGTACAAAGAGTGACAATCAGAACAAGTGATTCCCAATCCACAAATTTAACCCAAATAGAGACAGGAAAAAATTCCTGCCTCCATCCAGGCTTGACCTGGAGGCCTTCCACTATCTAGGCGAATGCTATACCAACTGAGCTATAGGAGCACTGGCTCTGATTGTCTTTGCCACGAATCTTAACCAATTGCCATGTGCACTTCAACTCGTTTTCGATTTTAAGTGGAAATGAATCGGGAATAGAACTTTTGCTGTAAATTCAATGTAAATATAGAGGAAAGTGGTCATTCTTGATACAATCCCTAGCTTCGTAATGATAAAATTCTTTCTATGTTTATCAATAAACGTGATGCATCGCTGACTTTTTTTTAAAAACTGAGCGAAATTATCCAGTTTTTAAAATATATTGCGAAGTTACTTTTATTCAGAAACATAGAGAAAATTTAGTGTGTATGAAGCTTGGGACCGTACGAAACATGAGCGCTTATCATTTTTTTCGATTTTGAGATGGTTTTTAAATCACATATAAACAATTTTACAATCGGTATTAAACCCGTACATGATCAAAAATAATTGAATAACAAAATTTTCAATTTTTCCTAATTGCTTGAAGAGCCTAAGAAAAGACTGATAGTATTTTTGTGAAATACTGGATTCAAAATTTACAACAAATTAGATCTTTAATGCTCTCTTTTGAAAAAATTTCTCATAAATTCGAATGAGCGATTTATACGAATATCTCTGTAGTGTTCGAGCAATAAAAAACATAACAGTGAAGATATCCAGAATTTTCTTGTGGCAATCTTTTTCACCCAAAATTTTTTCTTAAATTTCCCTTACTGTTTTCCGTGCTAAAACAAATAGTCATGTGTTAGAAAGGTTCATGGTAGAAAAGCACATTCAAGAATAGTTGTGAAAATAAACGGTGATTTGGAGGAAAACACACAATTTTATAATCATCCTTGGGTGTTTTTCTTGTAAACAAAAATTACAAAATTCACCCATTCTCAAACTCTCTAAAAAGTGCCCATGAAATTGTCTTTAAAGAGTTTCTCCTTGGAGACTATACTGTCTTTTTTATTATTTTAAAAGATTGTTTCTTGGAGGTAAAATTTACGACGATTTGAAGAAGAAATTATAGATGGTTGGGAGATATAAATTAAATAATTGTGGGGATTATTATAGACATTTCCTTGGCAATCAATCATAGAAAATTGACCACTTGGAATCCCTGAGATTGCCATTAAAATCTCTATAAGTCTTAGGAAAAATTTTCTGCTCCAGACATCGTTATAAATTTGCGCAAGAGTCAATCAAATAGACGTTAGTGAAGTAAATAAGATGATCAAGTGTTTTAAATTGTCTTCTGATCTTCCGTGATACTTCCTTTGAAGTTTTTTTAATCGTTTTAATATTTGAACCGAAAAGAACTTATCAGTCAGACCAATTAAGACAAATGATTTTTTTTTCGATAGTGCTTTTAGGAGTTTATCACTCAATTAAAGCTTCTCAAGAAATCCGCCTTCCGTAAGCAAAAGCAGCAAATTGGAATCCATTTCATATAGTGTTTTGCCTTGGAACGCTGAGCATTTAAAAAAAATCCGCAAGCTGCTAATAAATATTTTCGCCAAATTGAGCTTATGCAAATTTGCAAATAAAATAGACGAATGGGTGGGGAAGAAAATATTTGCAAAAATTTAATAGACAGACGTGCAAAAAAAAAAAGAATTGCTTTTTTGTTAGCCAAGGTCGTGTTGTATTCAACGTTGACGGAAAAAAAGAGGTGTACCAAGCCTTAGCCAAATAGAAATTTGCACACATTCAGCGAATCGTCCAAAAATATCAACAATGATCAAATTAAAATTTCTCACTTGAAACTAGTTTTCACTATCGTGATCTTGAGACTGTTGGTGGCTCAGAAAAGCCAATCTATCTGCCGGTTGAGAGTAAAAAAAAAGCCTCTTAAAATATCAGGAACCGAATATTCGATCTCATGCCAATGAGTTTTGGTTCGCAAAAAGGAAGGCAAGAGCGGTGAATGAGGAAAAAAAAGTGAGACCCATAATCTCTCTAAACTTGAAATAGTTTCTCAACTAAAAGTTCGTGCCCGACATTATTTTTATTATTTGTATATATTGGGAGGAACCGCGAAGAGATTCAATGCCGCGAGTAGCGTGAATAAACAACTGGCCATATGCAAAGTGAGTGCGTGTAGGTTGATGATGTCACCAGGCAACTATATTGGCAGAGCTACCAAAAGCTCCTCACCTCAACTCTATTATGCAACAATCATCGACTTCTTTCTGTGCTCTCCTTCAATGTCTCAAAATAAGATGTACTCCATCCGAGTTAGAGGTTCTGCAGATCTACGATTGAGGATCAACGCTCGCCGTGACATTCGCATTTGCAGTCGATCACGAAGGAACTTACAGAGATAATGCGAGCAATTAGGGTTTCTGAATTTTAAAGTTCAACATCTTATATCCAAGGACCAGTATTTCAAGTATCAAAATGATCCCACGGGTCAAGAGCTTAAGTGTAAATGTCACTTAAACATATGGTATAATATCCACTTATTCTTCATGTTGGATTTGGATTAGAGTTTGATAAGTTTGACTTAATCGTATATGTTCGAAAATTTCTGTGAAAAATATGAACTCCATTTAAAACAAGGGCTTAAGAACTAAAAATTAGGAACAGGTGACAGCGTCATCTAGTAAGAGTTTTCTTCTAAATTTAGAATTTATTAAATAATACAGTACGAATCCAATAGTGTAATGAATTTACTAATTTATTTACTAATTATAAAATCATGTAAATATTACACAAGGTTTAAATAAATAATTTTTTTTTTAAATAAAGACATTTTTCAAAAATCTTATGTCTATTATATTTATTAACTTTTTAAGTTTGAAAGTGTAGAAACTTGTTTTAAATTTGTTACTATTAAAATTTGATTCTTATTATTTCGATTTAATAAAATACATTCCAAGAATAATCAGTTCCTGAAGTTTCTTTTTTTTATTTTAATTAACACTAAACCTACCGACCGTTTTTGATCATTTCTCCTAGCGCGCTCGGTCAAATGACAGACCGCGGTAGGGTAGGAACGGTAGGATACACAATAATTTTTTCTTGGAAAAGAGGTAAAAATTAAAATATAAATAATAAAAAATAATATTACAAAAATTTATAAAGTTTAATAGACACATTGTACCGTTTAAAAATGTATTGATTTTAAAAAGTTTTCAAACAGGTCAGTTTGACCGATCTTGGTAGGTATTATCTTAGGGCCCAAATAGACTCAGGCTGATCCTCGAAAATATTTAGCCTGTAAAATTTTAGAGTAAAGATTTATCCCAAACTGTCATATACTAAGGGCTTAGGAACATCGATTAGAAGTCCTTTACATAAATTTCCATTACCTAATCCGTTATTGTCGAATTTTACAGGCGAAATATTCTCGAGGATCAGCCTGAGTCTATTTAGGCCCTTAGGTAGGTAATAGAATAAGTATTACATATACAGTGTGACTCCGATAGAGTCAACTCCTAAAAACTATAAAGCCGAGAAAAAATCTGCAAAATTCCAGGTTTATGGGACATTTCCATTGGGAAAATGTTCAGATTTTTGTAATTCCCAATTCGCATTAAAGCTTGCAAAAAAAGTCCGGTTTTGAATACGAACATATCGCAGACATTTGTTTATTTTGGTTTAGCTTCTGGGTAAAAATCACTGCCAAAGGATATCTTTAATGGTTTGGTGCGCAAATTCAGGCAGGGAAAGTGATAATGAGGGGTAATTGAAACCATTACCACTTTAAAACAGCAACGTTACCGTTTTCCGACGATCTTCTTACACTTTGCCCGCCTTTACCGTAAATCACAGTTCTGGGCACAAGTCTAGGCTTACTGTATCCCCAATATAGGGACATTTTCTCACTGCACGCACTATTTTCACCTTCAAAGAACTCAAATTTACTTGAATTTCCTCTAAAAACACCTTCATTCTGAAATGAAAACAAGTTTTTTTTGTGGGAATTTGCTCAGCTGATAACTTATTGGGCTTATTGGCATGCAAGTATCAGAAGAAAACTCAATGGATGGCGCTGTTCCCCGTAGGAACAGTCTGGAAAACTGTTCCCAATTTTTATTTTTAAGCTTTTATGCGAAAAAGTTCAACCAAATTGAACTTTTTCTCATAAAAGCACCTTTTTTTCACTTCAAACTTTTAAACTAATTTTGTTAAGTAAGAACTTGAGAAAATTTTTAACGAGTGAAATAGTATCTACAACAATTAATAACATAGAATATTGCAGACATACAAGAATCAAATGTGTTGACTCTATCGGAGTCGTACTGTAATTCCAAAAACCAAAATTACTATGATTGTTTTTTTTAAAAAAAATTAATAACTTTTAACTAATAAACTTCGAAAATATTAAATATAGGGCAATATAACAAATACTATTTTTTATTTATTTTTTATTATTTGCCTTAAATGAGTTATTTACAAAATTATACAGTACAATTCTTATTGATTATTCTTTTTCTTTTACTGGAAGAATTTTATTTTAGTACCTACAGCAAAAAAATCAAAAAGTTTGCTGCTTTATTTTATTTGATTTTTTTTTAAATTATCTGTGCTTATGTAGCAAAAATGTGAATACATATAAGTTGTAGACAATTTCAAGACCTTTGCAACTGTACTAAATATGTATTGATTGGGTGTTTCAGTTAGTAGAAATTTAGAAAGAAAATCGAAAAAAGGAATTATATACAAGACCGCCATTTTGACTTTCTAAACCTCATACGTATTCGTTAAATTCCCCTCATCTTTAGTTCGATGTATTTACGTAAAAAAATTCCCCAACGTATTTTATAAAAAATATTTCTTCAATCGCATCTAGAAAATTCACTTGATTGACCAACTCTGTATGCAAGAAGCGTATAAATATTGACACTGAAGCATAAAAGACATTCCTCTGTACTGTTCTCAGAATTCTTAGGAAAATTCTAGCGATTAGGTATATTTTTCGCAATATTCTACATTTCAATCTCACACGGTGAACCGCTTTCACAAATTAGCAGTATAGTTTTTTTTCTATATCAAGCCCATCTCTATAGTTTTCTCTCTACCATTCCACCCTATTCACTCTGCAAGCATAATTATGTTATGGTGAAACATTATAAAATATAAGGCTCAGAGAGATGCAAAGTATCTCTCTCACAACTCGCAGAAAATGTGAATGTTAGATATTAAATGAGATGGTGTATATAATTACGCGAGTCAGTCGAATGGATGAAATGGTTAAAAAAAGAAATATTTATTAAATAAATTAAAATTTTTAATGAATAAATATGAAATTAATCTCTTCCGTCAGGTGGGAATACGGACAAACAAAACGCACTGGCCAAGCTTTTGTCCAACTGTTTCTCTCAATTTATGAGGCATTTTTCCTCGAAAAAAGCACCTTCGGGCCTGAACAACTTTCCCGTATTATAGCGGGGGTATCGGTCCTTCAAATTGCGAGGGATTCCGCAAAGATATCACGGTTCCAAAAGCATTATCTCAATCACTAGATCGCATCGTGTAATTATGCGTATGTTTGGAATTTATTTTATGGCTGGACGACCTTCTATTGAGGTTTTTTTTTCAGCATATCTGTACCACTATATTCCTTCGTTCAGATGTTAAATTTGCATAAGCAAGAGTGAATAGTGGCAGTGTGAACAATAAAAAAAAATGACATCGAGAAGTGAAATAATTTCAAACACTCACCCATTGTTTTGCTGAGCAAATCCAAGTGGAACATCAATGCTGTGTGAGGCCCTACGACGGTCACCCGCCATGTCAGCTAACCTGGCAAAGTCTGTGTCACGTTCCTGATCTGCCAAACGAGCTGATCTCCTTGATTCCAGGAGACGAACTTCCTCAAGACGCTTCTTCAGCTCAAGGTGGGCCTAGAAAAAATTGAAAGAAAGGTCATAAGTGTGAGATCAATTTTATGAAATGACTAAAAGATGATAATGTATGACCAAAGATCAAGGATTATTGAGTGATCGGTGATCGTTTTTTTTTTTAATAAAGTGGCGTTGAGTCCATTTAATGCTGTTCGATAAATCTAAATTTGATTTTCTACCCTGTAAGAAATGTCGGTCGACATTCCATAAGAATGGCATTGGATTTATCGTCTGTCGTTAGGGAGAAAATCTACAAGAAAATCTACTTTGAATCTACGATGATCTGTAGAAATGTCGTTCGACTTGTCTTCTTCTAACTTCACAGCGAATAATCGTTCGATTTTCTATCGATTTGTCGCAAAGACACACCATTGCTTTATAGGGTATACCCTATAAAGACAATGTCGTATAAATAAATTTGATCGACATTTCGTTTAGTTGTCTTACAGGGCGTCGAGCGATTTTCGGCATCATGTCCCATTTATAATTCAAATAAAATGAAACAAAGCTCCAAAAACCTCAGAACTTATCTAATTCTGAGGCAACAAAAAACCATATCCAAATATTGCTCTCTTTTCCCCACTTAAAACGCGAACAAAACTCTTTGTATGGCGATACGATCCAGTGAATGCGAGAGCTCGAATGTAGGGTGATCTTGAGGTGGAAAGTGTTTGGGGAATGGAGGAGTGTGAAAGCCAAAATTAAATCGGCATTTGGGTCGCGATGCCGGCCGGTGTTACAGGCCCAAAACAGTGCCTTCTTTCCTCACCCGACCCAGAAGAGAGTTTTTGGGATGCAAGTGGCCAAAGTTAAAAATATCCACCTGGGGAGGAGAGATACTCTATTGAAATATATCGCGTGCCATCGTGACTCACACGCAATAGCTATATCAGTTTTCCACGACAAATTCACGACATATTCCCCACAATATTTCATCTAAATTGAATGGGGAGTGTCTCACAAGTTAAATCGTGATCGATATGATCGCGATCTTCCACATGGCGGAAATTTTTCTCCTCTATTAGATTTTCTCATTGTTTCCACTTTTAGAATGCGGAAAGAGCCCTAAGTGCCTCTACCAGGCATTAAAGCGCCCGAAAAAAAAAACTATATTTGTTTGTTCAGCTCAAACACGGAAAAAAAAGAGCGAAATTAATATGGGAAATTTACTTTAAAAGTTTTTAGTGGCTGTTGCGCCATTCCTTATGGCCCAATATGGCACTTTTTTGTCACAGTAAACCAAAAAATACCCTGGATGGCAAAAGAGAGATTCCAATTTTATTTTTCACACTTTGATATGGAAATGAACAGGAGCTTTCGTTTTCCTTTTGCATCGTATTTTCGCACCAAGCACAATATTTCGTAAACACCGAAAAACAAACTCAATCATTGTGTCTTTTGCAACTAAAAACGCGACTATGTGAGTTGTTTTTTTTTCACCTATTCAAACGTAAACCTTGAGTGACTTCCGACAATAGCTTGCCGTTTTAGAAGAATATTTTATTTTGAAGTCAGAGAAGAATAAAATAAAACACTCGAGTGGGAATTCAATGCTAAAAGGGCTCCACCCAATAAATTAGAGTGGCATCAAATGGAAGTTCCGTGCTGATTGGCATGACCTCACTCTCTAATGGGATTCTAGAAAAGGTTGCGTAATATTGGAGCACTACTGTTTCTTTTCTTTCATTTTGGAAATATTTTTTTTTGTTTGTTAGGAATTTGGAAGATTTCCGTAGCCAGGGCTTAGCATATCTCCTTCGGGGATTTGATAACTTCGAAAATTCGAATTCGAATTTTAACTCTTAGGCAAATTTAACGTTTAAAAATTCAAACTTAGTTGCAATGTTTTTTTCTTAATTTAAAATTTAAGGTTTAATCCATGAGCCCAAGTAGAAAAAAATTTAGTTAGTAGTTGTTTAAGTTTAATTACTGCTGTATACTACGAAGCTATTTTTATTGCCTCTCTTTCCTGAAGAAGAAAAAGTGTCTCGGATAAAAGGAAAACGGTGTGTTGTACGAGGTTATTGATAAAGATAGACCATTACAGCTAAGTTTACGGTTATAGCCCGACAATTCCTGAATTGAAAATCCAGTAGACAGAAACTAGTTTGGATTATGTTTACTATAATTAGACTTTTGTGTGACTTGACTTTTCTAGATGAAAAGGATCAGTAAGTGGTTAAGAAGAAGAAATTAGAATAAAAATGTTTTTGTTTCTTTTATCGTTCAAACTTTTAAGGACGATTAGATCACAGGTGAACCAAAAAAATTGATTATTTAATAATTATTAAAGCGTTTTTAATTTATTTTTGTTTCGCAGAATAGGGTAAAGTGATATAAGTTGGGCATAATGTTACAAGTTGGACAATCCTCAGGTACAAGTTGGACATGGCTTTTTTCTTGATAAATACAGTACAAAATTTGTTTTTAAGTACAAGGAACTAAATTATAAAACTGAAGCATTAAAAATATACAAATAAAAATGAAGTACTACATTTATAAGGAAAAAAGCCCGGTCCAAATTGTACCATTGGTCCAACTTGTACCACTTTACCCTATCTAATTCATGAATTAGAATATTTTTTTCTAGTTTTTACGTATTTCTATGTAAACGACACTGTAATAAAATAGTTTAATAAAAAATAGACACTTTAATAAAGTTAATAAATAATAGACACCAGTAGATGACGATGCATTCTATTGCACTAAGTATTAGACCAAGTTAAATAAGAATTTTAAAATTTTGTGTAAAGAATTTTTATACCGATTAAATTCATTTTTCTATTCTACGTACCAGCGCTATGGAAACGACATATACATTGGATTTCTTTAAAATTCTCGATAATCGTAACATTCCGTTTAATACAAATGCTATGATTTTTCTAAGTTTAAATATTTTTTGGTTAATAATATATTCTTATTATTAATATTATTTGGGTAGTAAAGGGATCGGGACAGAGTAATCCAGGAATAGAATTAGACAGTTGGGATATTAAAGTATGCCTTCTTAAGCTGTCTACACATATGAGCATTTTTTAAAAAAATTCTTTAAAAAAATTTTTAAAAAATAAAAATGGGTCGGTTTTTTTTACAAAATTGCTTACATACTAGGCAAATTTCTGTAAAAAATCCATTATTTTACAAAAGTTTTCACTAGTGTAGAGCCGATTCTTTTTAAAAACCTTTTTAGGGTTATTTTTTAAAGAATTTTTTTAAAAAATGCTCATAGTGTGTAGACAGCCTTAGAAAGAACATTGAGCGAACCACTATTTATTCAGAGAATATACCTCTCTTCCTACTCATTGAAATGATTGAAATATTTATTATTTTATATTATCATTATTATTATTTTATTATTTTATTATACACAATGAAAAATTTCGGCACACCTTTTAGATCAGGAAAATTTTATGAAATCAAAATTAATACCCTTTTCTTTCTAAAACTTTTTGCATATGTCCATTTCGCTCTTTTGTATTCAAAAATTAGATTGAACTACCTTGAATTTATTTTGATATTCAAAAGAAGAAGAAGAAGAGAGCAAAAAAGTAGAATAGACATATGCAAAACTTTTGAGAAAGAAAGTGAAGTGAATTTTGGTTTCATAAAACTTTCTTGATCAAAAAATCGTGCCGGAAGGGTCGGAAACTCTATAATCTAATTATAAAATTTGATTTCTATTGATCACTGTCCAAGCCTGATTGCTATTCAAAACAAAAGCTACTTATTTTGACTAAAAAAAAATGTCAGATTGACAGGAAATCGAGATTTTGAATTTGAATTGTAACGGTTGTTGACTGTAATCTCCATCAAGTTTGATTTATTGCTTTCTTTGAAATCTAGAACGCTTTCCCTTGCTTTTGTGATATCATCTCTTGCAATGTTTTCACCTGCAAATCCATCAAACATCTGTTGATCGACAAATTACTGATGGCTTCGTCAGTCCGAGACAACAGAGATAAGATTAAAGCGTAAATAGAAGATTTCTCCTAAGTCTTTGTCGCAATTTGCTGCACAAATGCTTGTTTTTTTTTATTATCTGTTTTTTTTTTCTTCAAATGTGTGGGCAATAATTGTGAGGTTGACAAAGAGTTTTTGAGACAAAGCAGCGTCAAAGTGCGACTTTTTTGTCCCCTTGGTGAAATCATTCAATTTGATCGAGCACTTTGCACATAGTCATTGTGAATCATAGTGCAATGTATATTTCCAGAGGGTCAGGAAAAATATTCCACTATTGCACTTCTTTGGGACTTTCCACTGAAATGGATATTATTGTATATATTTGTTTCCGAGACAAAAGATCAAGCTCAACACGTGTTATGGAAATAAAGCAGCAATGAGGGGCGAGTTTAATTCACTTAAATAAGCATTTCATGGATACATTATTATACATTTCTGCAGTACACTTTGCCGGCTTTGACATACTATCCCGGAAGTTTACTACATCCACTTCATATTGTGAGACTCACTGTGTAATTTATATTAATTAGATACAATGTTTTGAAGTGGTTCTTTTGCTTTTTGATCTCAAACGATCCAGCAACTTGCCGTTAAGCACGTGATCGTGTATTCGGTGAGATTTAAATTGATACTTTTCTTTGCGCACAGTGGCGAAATATTAGCTTGAAATTGAAAGTTAATTGCACCGTCTATCGCAGGTTTTTTTTTTGGTGCCTAATTGGGTATATTTTCAAATTGAAATACCCCGGAGGACTGGAATTTATTGCAGAAAAATTTGTTATAAAGCACTCAAGTTTGGTTTGATAAATGTAAGACCCACACGTACATTATGTATCTTCTGAGAAGTCGTCAATAATAGATGGGATTGGCTTCTGCATGAGTCTCTCTATATCACAAATAATGGAGCCTATTTACACAAGCTCCACAACTCCGTCCATTCCTCCAAGTTGACTTTTTGCTGCACTCTCATATTTGTACTGTGCGCTCCATAATCCCATCTCACGCATGCATATTAGGAATTTGGGTCATCATCACTACCAATTTAGACTCATGCTCAGCGAAACATACCGGCCAAAAAGGGTGGAGAGATGTTTACAATGATGAAAACACAACACAATCGTGAGATGATCCACTCAACAAATGCGATGGGATCGTATTTCACAAAGAAAGCAAGAGTAAAATGGTCCAATTACCATATTAGTGGTTTCAGCTTCTGAGAAAATTTTCTGGAACAGTTGACCGGAGACTAGTCATTGTTTTCCAAGGAAAACGTGTCTTAACACAGTAAAGGCCTCTTTATGCCTGAGGTGCCTGAGGTTAAGTCACAATGGTTTAACATCAATAAATTTGTAACTAAGGATTGTCTTAAAGAAATTTTAACTGAGAATAGCAAGAAAGGGCAATTTATAATTCTTTTTTTTTAAATCTATGGAACTTAGAACGTTCATGGAACATATACGATGATCTCTTAGTACATGCCACCCTGCTTTAGACAAAAAAGTATATTTAGACTTTGGAATACAAAGCCTAATTCCTCGAGCTTTGATAACTCTTGGTAGATTTCGTTCCCTTCCTCAGAACGAAATCGAGTTTTAAAATAATTGGCGGCAAAGCATCAACCCAAATTATCATATACGGAGAGTTTAGGGACAGGAATTAGGGCCCAAATAGACTCAGACTGATCCTCGAGAATATTTATCGTGAAAAATTTTGCAATAGAGATTTAGCTTAAACTGTCATATACTGAAGACTTCAGATCATCGATTAGAGGTCCTGTGCATAAATTTCCTATACCTAATCCTTTGCTGCCAAATTTTATAGGTTAAATATTCTCGAGGATCAGCCTAAGTGGTCTAAGTCTATTTGGGCCCTTAGGCAATAAAGAACTAGGTGAAAAAAAAATATGCAAAGGATCTCTAATTGATGATCCTAAGACCCCAGTGTACGCCAGTTTAGGATAAATCTTTACTGTCAAATTTTACAGGCTAAATATTATATCTTCAAGGATCAGCCTAGGTCAACCCCCTGGAAAGTTGGCTAAAATTTGAAGTAACTTTCTCATACTTTAATTTAAATTTGTATGGGAATTTTTTTGCACTCGCTACCGTTATACTAAATATTTAAAAAGTGAGAAGTTTTTCCGTATTATAAGATACCTTTCCGTATGGAGGGATAAATATACCAAATTTTTGTTTAAATAAATTTTTTTGCTCGGAGCACTGTGAGCTGAGTGCGAGATCAATTTAGGAATTGGCTTCAAATAGCTCCATATAAAATGGTCAACTTGCCAGGCGCTTGGCCTAGGTCTATTTAGATACGTACAGTCTTTTAACATAAATTTCCTTTCTCTGATCCTTTACCGTGAAATATTACAGGCTGATCTTCGAGGCTCGGATCAGCCTGAATCTATTTTGGCTTTACTCGTAGGAATAGAAAACTCTTGCAAGATACTATACAGTATGACTCCGATAGCGTTAATCCCTCAAAATTTTAAGCATTTCAAGTTTATTGTCAAACTTTTGTTAAGTAAGAACCTGAGACAATTTTTAACAAGTGTAATAGTAACTTCATCAATTAATAATTTGAACTTATTGCAGATATATAAGAATCAAATGCATTGACTCTATCGGAGTTGTACTATATTCCCTTTTTCACGCATTTCCTAAGAAATAATCAAAGATTTTTGATATTTTTGTATTTTTTTTTTCAATTTTCCACATCTACTAACTTCGTTAGTAAAATACGAAAAAGTCAAATAATTGTAAGTCCTAATAGTAGCGGTAGATCAGTCTTTAAATTTAACGTTTAACTACAAAAATAGTATTCCCGATTTTAAAAGATACTTTATAATCAACGGTAATAAGGATAAGAAAAAGAGACTTTTTCAATATTTTGTTAAAGCGTATTGATTTAAATCACAATTTTAAATTTATGCTTTTTATATTTAATTTCAAGATACTGTTAGTTTTACATTATTTTTGACATGTCACAATCGAATTTATATTCCAATCTTTTAAATCTATAAGATTTTCATTCCTTTTTTAATCAATTTAAAGCTAGCATAACACGAACACTTACGATTTACGAAAGCCATTTTCATTTTGAATTCAAAATCTCATTTAGCTGTCAATTTGACAGTATTTTGAAAGAAATCAAGCTTTCGAATTTAAAGCATCATTTTAGTGCACTAATGTTTTCTTCAGAAAGATAAACATAATTCTTAATTTTGAATATGCAACGTAACGTTTGCATAACACGAACATTTACGATTATCGAGATCAAACACACACTCTCTAGAATTTTATTATTCATTTTATGAAATAAGTGCAGATCCTCTTTAGTTTCTTTTCAGAGTGATTTCCATATGTTTGCGGATTTACGACAGTGAATGGAAGCTAATGCGGCAGTGAAGATCACTCTCCATGGAAGATACCCATTGCACAATATTCATAACCATTGCGATTATTTCATCACGAATACCGATAAAAAGTCTTCACAAGACCTCCCTTCAATTTCGTCATATCATCTGCCTTTGGAGAAATAAAAAAAAAGTTGTAAAAACTTTCAAGTGGCCAGTGATACACAAATAATGGCAAAATTGGTGAAATGTTGAGAATTTTGCCATTAGTCACTAATGTCTTGGCCTGAAAAGTGAGTCATTGAAATGGACAAAAAAGCCCTCTCAAGATCAACCACAAAGAAAGTCCAAGAGTTTCATTTATTAATGGCGAAATATAAGTAAAAAAAATGATCGTAATGGGAGAACAAAGATCGATTTTAGTTAATTTGATCTACATGAAAGTAGAAGATCGACAAAAAAAGAGCCATTTCTTCTCTAATTTCTTCACCACAAATTGGGACTTTCTCAAGAGTGGAAGTAAATAGGAGGGTAAGGAGGAAGAATGTCATAATTGAGGAAAAAAAACGAGTGACTAAATAGTTACACATTGTCTACAATTGAGTGACTCTCTTGGGCAAACAATAAAATGTGCACTTTGGTCGGTGAGGAGTTGTAACTATCTCTTCGGCAATCAGCTTTAGAGTGTCAGAGCAATTAGTTACTCCGGGAGGAATGGCTATAGCAAATGGTCGGGGAGTAAATAGTCAAAATGATGGGCAAATGGCAAAATATTTGCTTAAGAGTATAAATGTTTGTTAAAAGAAATTGAAAAGAATGTTACAATGGGTTGTATATGTCATGTCTCTTGGAGTTCAGCTGTGTTCATGCTAAAATAATCGCACATGAACGCACGATCGCATGCAGAATTGGAAATTTCATCGGCCGGTGAAAGTTTTTAATTATTTGTTTACAATGAAAATAAAACGGATAAATGTGCAGTGATATAGACGCAGGAATATAAACTCACAGATAGGATTGTTTTAGCTTATGAGCGTTGTGATTCTTTTACTGGAGGAGCGGGTTGTGAGCTATTTCAAGTGATGCTCATTGAAATTAATGTTTGGCAATACAGTAGAGTTCCTCAAATTTGAACATTTGGGGGGTATAGATGACATTTCTCACTCCTCAAATTTGAACGATATTTTCAAATATGTAACGGAATTCATGTGAAATGCACTTTCCCAAATTTAAGAAAAATAATTTTAGAGAATATATCAATGTAATTTATTGTTAAAGAAATGGAATTTGTTGCGGAAGTTACTATAATACGATAATATTGAGGAAACACCAGAGAAAAATAGTTCTAATTCAGACTCCACGCAAAACTTTCTTCACATAACCTCAAATTTTACATTTTGAACTCAACCGTCGTTCAAATTTGAGGAGTTCAAATTTGAGGAACTCTACTGTATATGGAATGGTCTGAAATTTATTTAGAAGATACTTTAGCTTTAGTTGCTTGCCATTTTGTGGAAAATATTGTATAATATTTTTAATGTAGAAAGTCCAAGAAGTTCCGGAAGCTTTAAAGATGTTTAAAATGTTTCTAAAGTTGTGGTAACAGAGATTTAACAAGTATTATCAGTGGATAAATTGTAAGTGGAAGATCGGCTGATCGGCGCTGATCTATCATACTCCGCTGACGATCATATCAGTTGATCTCCATTATCGACTAATCGGCACTGGCCAGGCTTCATAATCGACTGATTATGCGATCATCGGCGATCGGTCTCAACTATTGGCCAATATAGTGCCGATCAATTTATAAGACATTGCGCCGATTGCGTTTAAGAATCTTCATGATCGTCTGATCAGTACCGTGAGGTCTCTATGATCGGCTGATCGACACTGACCCGTCACCGTTATAAAGTGATCGTCGCCGATCAGTCTCAATGATCGGCTAGTAAGTGCCGATCAGTTTCCATGACCTATTATCGAGGGATCGGCTGATCAACGTTAATCAGTCACCATGATTGGCTGATCGGCAAACATAAAGGACCATTATTTGAACACTATAGTTTACTTCCTGGATGAAAATGTGACAGGTTCTCCATAAAAATTATTACTGGAAGTACTTTACTGGTCAGCTAAATATAAGCTATAACAATCGATCAACCTTCTGTAACGGTTTTACCAGAAAGTATTTTTCTAAATGAGCAATGTACAAAGTGCATGCCCTGTGTATATATCCCAATATAGATAGTTGACAAAATCGCAGGATTGCAGTAGCTGTGATTATAAAAAGTCTCAGTGAATGCAATAAGTCTACTCGTTGGGATTTGTGTGTTATGTGCCGGCCGCAGGGGCATATGATGCTAAGATGCAATAAAAAAGACTGGTGTCATCGCGATCGCGAGTGATCCTCGCATTTTCACATGACATACACTCTTTCCACCCAGCTCATGTAACGGTTCTCCAGTTCAGAGGTTTATCATCTACCCAGTAAAGAAGATGAACCATCTCAGGTGATGAGTCAAAGAGGTACAACGAGAGTTTGTAGGGTTCGGTGCAGAGCGGGAGGAACTTGAAACTGGCCTCTTGGTCATCTGTGCGATCTTCTCTCTTGCCAATTTCCAACTATAAAACACTAACACATGCAGTCACCATCGACTGATGCATTAATCTCCTTCTTTCATTGAAAAAGAATGGCTCAGCGGGATGGTGGAGGAGAAGTGATCCAAGAACCGGAATGCAATTGAAGAAAACACACCACAAGATTGCGAGAAAATTGTAATTTGTTCATTTCTCTTAACACGGACACGCTGTTATACATTACGCATTTGTGCAGTGTGGCAAGTGCACTGATCAACTGTGAGATGATTTATTTTATTGCAAACGCATTTTATGCTTCATACACCTCATACACCACACGGCATATTATGCTTTCGCCAACTATAAAAGACCACGAGAATACAGATGAGAAGAACATGTGCGAAATATCACGTGAAACATTCGTTGACACTTGTGAAATATTTGATTGGTGGTTTCAGGTGCCAAAGTGACATTTTACGGCTTGATCAATCGAAGTCAATTGACTAATTTACTGCGATGGGAGAAAAATGCTACTAAAAATAAATAATCGATACTTTACAGAGGCGTGCAAGAACCGTTGAAACCGAATAAACGTCAAATGAAACATATACGTCAATGGTCAAAACGCTACCAGAACAAACTTATTTTGACATCTTTTCGGTTTCAACGGTTCTTGCACAACTCTGCTTTAATATTTTCAGATGTCATGTTTGACAGTAGCTGTCAAAATATGACAGTATTTGTCAAAATATAATTACTATTACTGTAAATTTTGACATATATTTTAATGCAACAGTTAAAACATTTTTTTGTGTAGGTAAACGTTGAAAATAAATTTACTATGAATTAAAAATGCACCAAGTTGCAATTTTCACCCGATATATAACCTTTGCCGAAAACCGCAAGTCGATATCTTTTTTAGTTTAGGAGCTATTAAGCTCCAAAGAGCGGCCGGCCGGCCGGCCGGCCGGGAACGTAAAATAGCCACATATATATTCGTGATCAGGAAGTGCTGAAACACATTTTGGCCAAGTTTGAGGTCGATCGGACGACATGAAATTTTGTTAGGATTATAGTAGGTGAGATTGTTAAGAATCTCACCTAAATATACTAAATTTTTTCAAGCGCACCTGTCACTGTCAGTGTGATTGTTTTTAAAAACATGAATCAGCAGCCAGACAATGTTTGCAATGACACTTGCTATTTGACATACAGCTTTACAAAGTTCTTCTTCAAGTGCCAGTGTCAAAAGCATTGTCAATGTCAAAGTGACAGCATTTCAAAAATTTTCTGACTGTTTACGTAGTGTACAACTTTAGTCCATATTTGGTATTAAAAAAAATCGTAACTAAGATATTCTTTCATCTAGTAATATGCAAAAATCACACAACAGACTAAATTTATAACGATACTTACTCACGCAAAAAATTGCATAATACTCAACCTCTTTTTTTACAGTGTAGCAAAAATCTTGTCAATGTCAAAATGACGGCAATTTAAAAATTTAAATCACCAGTTATGTCATGCAATGCGTAAGATCAACTATGAAATTTACACGAGTTTTTCCGCAATGAATCAACAATTTCTTTTGATACAATTTACACCTTTTCGCACGGTATGAAATTTATGAACACTCTACTAAGACACTCAATGCTGAATTATTTCACATAATGATTCCCCATATCAATTGCTAATTCAGCAGCCGGTTGCTAATTGTGTGAAGTTCTTATTGGATTTTATGTAAGTACATGTACGTGATGGCTTTTAATTGAGACTGATTTCTTTATTGTCACTTGATTGGGATTTAATTAACAAAGCACAGTTAACTGTTGATCTCTTTTTGCTCTTCCCTAGATAATCGTGACAACCAATTGAGGGTGAAGATCGCGATCGTGACGCTTTTTTTTCGCTATTTGCCTAAGTAATTATGAAAAGGTGTCTTTCGACAAGCAAAAGTTTTCATGATCGTAAATATACCGAATTATAGACGAGCACACACCTTAAAATTTATTTTTTCGTAATTTTGCCGGAAATCAGCGTATTTCTAAATTGTCCTACATTTGATAAATTGTATACTATTTGGCATTTTCCACAGTTTTATCGTATTATTTCTCCGCAAGGGGTATAAAGAAATTGAAAATGTATTGCATAAAAGTAGATAGAGTGTAAAATTGACAGAGAGAATAAATTTGCATTGAGACTTCTGGTGGAGTCAACTTGAATTTCTAATCCACTGAAAGTGAAGAAATACCAATTCCTAAATGCATTAGGTGACTTTGCATAATCAACGACCATTGGAATTTGCTGTACAAGTACTTCTTCTAGTAAAATTTCACTACATTGCTTTTGGGAAAATTGGCACGCGATTTTTACCCCAATCACGAATCGATGATCAGTATCGAAATATCCGATTAACGCGGAATAGTCACTTTTTGCACTGAAAATGGCATATCATCCTTTTGTATGCCATTGTGTCTTCCCAATTGAGCAAAATATTGTACAAAATTCATTAGAGTACGTCCGTGGCCGGTGGAATTGAGCGACGAAATTCAACTTTCTGCCTATAAAATCAATGGAATTATTATGCTGATCGGACAGCAAACAGTCTTGAAAAACTTTCGCTTTGGCAGCAAAATGAAACGATGAGGAAAAAACGCGTTGTCGAATAGAAAAAGAGCCTAAAAACCTAAATTCCAATAGTACAATATATCTTTTTCAGGCACTGACCATATGCAATTGCATGAGAGATGTACCTTCTGTGCCTTGGCTATGATGATCTTTTTTGCAAAACTCATGATCTTCTATGGTCAGTAAGGTGGTAAGGTCATTTGGGAAATCAACATACAGTGGCCACTAAAATAATAGAGTCAGTTAAAAATATCACAAATTTTTAGATAAAAATCACCGCGAACATCTTCTTAAAATGGTCCAGGAGGGGAATTCTGTAACGCTCTGGCAATGCCATATGACAAATTGGATTCGAATCTTAGCAGAGCTTTTTCGAAAATGCGATTCTGTAGCTGTGGCATTGCCATTTCAGCTCACGTGGCATTGTCAGAAGTCACATATTTGAGATTTCTGGCAATTCAAATGACAATGAATTTTGTTAAACAAATCAACCAAGACGTACTGTATTTTCATAAATTCATCAAGTAAAGGGATTTCATTAAAAATTCAATGAATTGCATTTTCGAACTCATATGATATGACAAAAAAGCTCGAATGGCATTGCCAGGTTTCGAACTCACACGTGACAATGCCACGAAAATTACAGAATTCCCCTACAGGATTGATAGGCGTTGGTTGGTAACCTGACTGTATTAATGAATGAATAAAATGGTCTGGTCATAAGTATGAACAATTTTTTGGTTCTTCAAAATCATTTTGTGAGAAAAATTGCAATGGGGTGATACGTATGAGCCATATTAATGTCGCAACCCACTTGAATGACCAGAGTTCACTTAAATGATCTTGCCAAATAGAATTAACTTCTCTCTTCCAAACAGAATCTCCTCTCTGTTATAAATGTTACTATTCAAATCCGTTCTTATACCGTTTTTAAACCGTTGTTCGGGTGTCATTACATTCTGGTTCTTTGTCATTGTACCTGTAAGTTGGAGGGCCGACAATGCGATCTAAAAAGTCAGAGGACTTGAGTCTCTCGGGGAAATCTGACCAGTAGGGGAATTCTGTAACGATATGACAATGTCATATGACAAATTTTCGTGATTCGGGAACAGGAACAACATTAAAGGCCGGTGAGTACCGAATGGTTATTACAAGGATCTATATGAAGCTCTTAGTATAACTGATATGAATCTGATTTTCAATTAATTTATCCGGATTTTAAATATAAATATTTTAAAATTTGTCATATGACATTGTCATACTGTTACAGAATTCCACTATAGGTGTTAGAAGGTGTGGCGGCTAGTTGCCTTAAGAGAACCCATTCCTTCTCAATCCTTCCAGGCTTTTCGACCGGTAGTTTGCGTTTTTAAAAATTTTGAGTATTAAGCTGAAGAACCATTTATTTTTTAAAGATCCTTTTAACAATTTTGAAAAGGCCCTTAAAAATCAAGCAATGAACTGATAAAAAAGCTCGACGACTTTTAATGAAATCAGTCCTTATAAGCCTTTTTGTGATCTATAGCAAGACTTTTCAAATTTTATTTTCTGTAAAACCACTAGTTTTGATCGATTTTTAAAGTTCCTACGCAAAATTAACCTAGGCCGATACTTCTAAAAGAGAATCATGGTGACCCTATAATTCTAAAAGCCACTGTGTGTAAAATTTTATAGTCTCATGCAGCTTAAATTGAAATGTGAAGTATGGGGAAGAATTAATTATTCCTCCAGATGATTAATCTTCAATCGATGCAAATTTCAAATGTAAAAAAAAAAGCAAAATCGAAAAGATCATGATCGCGCGATTTCCGAGTTGGATGATTGAGCATTCAAGCGACAACACAAAAAAAAGCTCTCAGCATTGTCGTCGATGGAGCAGAAAAAGAGTCGTTTGTCGAGTTACCGAAAAAAAAGCGACAGAGATTATTTTGTCACCTGGGCCCGAATTTGTGTCAATTCCATATACAGGTTTCAATTTCCGTGTTTGCCTTCAAAAATTTCAACATTTCCACACAAGCGCGAAATGCGGCACAAAACTTGAATTGCATAACCTCACTCTCAAAGAGATCGTTACTTTTTTTTCAACGATGGAATTTTAATTAATTGCCATCCGCCTCATCACTCAATGGATCATTTTCCCCGCACTCTCTGCATTCCCAATGAGATCACTTTCCCAACTCTTGAGCCATTGAAATGTTCAATCGGGGGAATTTTTCTCACGTTGATCACCTGAGCACATACCGTGATAAGAAATTTTGATTGTAACGAAAAAATAAATGCAAATAGCCTGGCCCTGCGTGAGATATTCTGCAAACAAGTGGGAATTGCGTAAAGATCTCTCAAGAGTGAAATCTCAAGAAATCTCTCAGGAAAATATGAGTCAAGAAGCCACACCTGACATGAAGAAATCAGAGAAGATTATTGCGGCCACCTAGACCTACTCTAGAACAATTAACCATGTCACATTGAGGGATTTTCTCGTAGTTGGAACCTCTTCTGTGAGCAACTCTTAAGCTCATTTGCCTTACTTTGGCGGACAATCGAGAGAATGTGGAGCTCAAAGATGGTGTGAATTTCTGCGCAACAACTCAGTCATTTAGAGGTATTTTAATCAACGGAGCACGGCGCTATATTAACCATAATTGCCATCACTTTAGCTCATTCTCTGAATTTTATGTGTCTTCAAACTAGCAGAAGCACACAATTTTCCATCCAATGGTGCAGTATAAAGATTGCACAATCAATCGTGGCAATTGTTGGAAATTTAATACACTTTGGATACACATCATTAGTCAAAATGCCATAAATTTCCGAGAGACTTTTCCCTGACTCTTGCGTTTCTTTCAAAGTTCATTTAGAATAACTTGCAAATGAAGTTGTTTGATCAACTAAGAAAAGGCAATAGAAATATTTTATGAAGTTAGCAGCAGACATTAAAATTCCACAAAAACGGGAAAATTTAGCACAGAACTGTGCTAAATGAGAATTTAGTACCGGGATGTACTAAATTTGCTGAGAATTTAATGATTTAAAAATTTACTAATATTTTAAATTACAATATATACAAATGGGAAAGAAAAGTATTGAAGCTTAGGGGGATGTGGGGCTACTTTGAACTGTGGGGCTACATTGATATATATTTTTTCGCATATTTCTAAAAGCGGCTTTAACGTAATGTAATTTAGGCAGATTAAACAATGGCGGATCTAAATTAAATTATAATAAGGTCTAGCTTTCTTCAGAAATATATGAAAAAAATGTACAAGGAAAAAGAAGTACTATTTCGTAAGATTGTTCGTAAATATTTGTGAGTCCTACCGAGGACTTACGAAATGCTTGTAAATCGTATAACCCACTACAGAGTTCGTAAAAGTTTGTAATTTTTCACAAAGATTGTTCGTATGATAATCTTAAATACTTGCAAAAGAACAAGAAATATTCGTCAATCGATCATGTTGCAAACAATATTTGTGAAAAATTTACAACTTTTAATATTTTTTTGTGTTATTCTATTTACGAGGATTTTGTAAGTACCCATTGGGATCTCACAAACAATTAGGAGCTTAAGAACTTCTATAGAAATTTAAACAAAAAATTCTCATTATGATCCTTTTAATCTTTAAGGACGATTGGCACACCGGTGTCCCATAAAGAAAATAAATTTTCCTGACTACCTAAAGTTATTTGAGTCTTATGTCTGTACATAATTATAAAGTAGAAGGTTAAAGGAATCTAGAATATTTTTTGCAAGTCTCTAGCTGTTTGATATGTAGTAAATATGTAATCTTAAAAATGGCGTATTTTTAAATTCTCAAATTCATAATTGATTTTATTTATTTTTTATACTTACAATTTTTTTAAAGCAAAACCCTTTTGGCAATATAAACTACAATACTCATACGTAATATTTTTCATTAAAGCTAAAAATATTATTCATTAGTATTGTCAGAAAAATTACTTAAATTTTTGGGCTATTTTTGTCCCTACCGTTCATAGAAGCAAAAAATACACCGAATCAGACTCTGTTGGATTTTCCAAGGTTAGATGTAAGACTTATCATTTAATATGTTTCCCAGTTTAATTTTTATTGTTGATTTTCAGTCCGTAAAAAGTGCCTAGTCATTAAAGAGTTAAGACTAAACCTACCGATCGTTTTTGGTCATTTTTAGCACGTTTGATCAAATGACAGACCGCGGTAGGTAGGATACTCAAGAAATTTTACTTGGAAAAGAGTAAAAAAAATAGAATTCAAACACTTAAAAATATATTACGTGAATTTTTTAAGAAATTCATTTAGTTTGATAGTAACATTGCACCATTTAATTATGTGTTAATTTTAAAGAGTTTATAAATCGGTAAATTTGACCGGTCTTGGTCGGTTTAGTGTTAAAGGTGCATTAAAAGACAACCAAAAAACTTGGTTTAAGCCTTTAGGCAGATATTTTCGTCTTGGGGATCTAAAAATGCTCATAAAAAAAACTTCTAAAAGAATATTAACGTTTCTTGGTTTTCTGTTTTTGCTGAATTTTAATTATAATTATTACTGTGTCCAAATAAAGAGACATAGAAGCAGATTTTAAGAAGATATTGTTCTTAAAATACTTAGGGAAAACTTCTGCATTAACGAATATGGGGTAGCTTTTTTTGTTTCTAAACCACTTGGACTAACTGTGTTATCACACTTGCATATTAAAATTTTAATATGATTCACATTAATTGTCGCTGGTGAGAGTCCAAATGTATAATTTGTGTGCTTGAATCATTTTATATTCAAAATTTGATCTATTTGTTGACAAAAAGGTAGACTTGGCCGCAAAATTTGATATAAATTGATTTATAGCATTAATGCGATTTTCTCTTTAATTTTTTAATGTGAAAAATATTCATGCTTTAGGTAAATTTAAACTTATTTTTGCAGGCCAAGTCCACTTCTTTATCAATAAATAGAAAAACCCCAAATATTATGTGACTCAAAGACACAAATAACATATTTGGGCGCTCACAAGCGACAATTAATGTGAATCACATTAACATTTTAATGTGCAAGTGTGATAACGCCGCAAGACGATCATTTCTTCAGCGGACAAGCAACTCTATAGTATATATACGAATTCATACAGGTTTCGTCCTCTGAAGTCTAATATCTAGTTAAAAGAAAATCGCAGTGTTCGGTACTACCCCGTGTTCGGTGGTGCCCCAGTTTCCCCTATGGAATTATACAAGACCATATAAAAATAAAAAATGAATTTGGCCAGTAAATTTTCAAATTTAATCAGACTAAATGTAAAATTCTCAAAGCTGTAAAATCATTATGTAAGTTCTGTATTGGATAGGCCTACGGCTTAAGCCGAGAGACGGCTTAACGTAATTATAATCAAAATAATGATTTGACTGAATTCTCATCAGTTTCCCACTAACTAAGCCGATTCTGGGATTAAGCCCAGAGATAGTTTAGTCAGAAACTGATGAAACTGTAATCCATCAGTTAAGCCGTCTCTCGGCTTAAGTCTTAAGTGTATCCAGCACATTATGCTTCATAGCTGCTAATAGTAAAAGTTAACTTTTCTTTTCAAAGATTAAAATCTTTTAGAAACCATTTTTTTTTCTATTTTTATATTTTTAATAATTTTTAATGGAAGCCAATAATGCATTACTTATGAAACAACTCAATATTTTATTCTTATATTTTATTCGAATTAACCTTTAACATAAAATA
This sequence comes from Phlebotomus papatasi, assembly GCF_024763615.1. Lineage (NCBI taxonomy): Eukaryota > Metazoa > Arthropoda > Insecta > Diptera > Psychodidae > Phlebotomus > Phlebotomus papatasi. The sequence goes on from NC_077222.1 coordinate 33,006,433, forward strand.
AACGCCATTAAATATTTTTTATAATAACAATGGCTCGTTAAATTACAGTTAATTGTGTAAATTTTCGCATAAAGCCATTCCTTTGCAAATATTAATCTGCGATCACGCTTTATGGGTGATTTCTTCAAACAATGTCGCACACATAAAAATTATTACCTGCAATTCAAATGATACGCGCACGTATCAATTAAATGGCAGTTTATGAGGCAATTAGAGGTGTATTAGATGGGGCTGCCTATTTCAAATTGGCTCCTAACATTCTTACTATTAGTTATAGGCATGGTATGATCATCAATATAATTTTCTCTTTCAGCATTAACTTCCTCAATATTGAAAACTTTTTTTCTTCACCAGATTCAGTTGGATATTTTTTTTTCTTTCAGATAATTTCAAGCAGCAGCAAAAGAAGCACTTTCAGCAAATACATACTTTCAAACGTTATCCATTTGAAATTTTATTCATGTTATGCACTTTTGTGTGCTTGACTGTGAAAGCAAATTCCGGAATTGAATCAATTTCCAATTAATTAACTGCGGTGTACAAGGGGGATAAGAAGTCGTTCGAAGTGCAACAATTGAAGACCTTGTCAATTGCTGTCAGGAATTTTTCAGAGCACTTGGAGAAAAAGTCAATTGATTTTTTTTTCCAAGAGCTCTTTTTATGGTGCCAGGTGATAACTCTAATGCAAGAAGTATTTGTCAGGTGAAAGATCAATTTGTTCCATTGAAACAAAACCAGTGAAAAAAAAACAGTGCAATTTTCTTTGTGCTAATTCCTCACGAGAATGTCACTATAAAAATCACAATTTTCTCCCTGCTGGAAAAATTGATTAAATTGAATTCTTTAACACTTCTTCCATGTTTTTCTTTTAGTCTTTTCCCCTTCAGTTAGACCGTAGACAAAATAGTTATACTGAAGCTTGTCTCTGCTTTGGTGCGTTTTACAAGAGGGAAAGTTGGAAAGTGATTGCGTAAAGACAGACACACAAACAATTCCATTTAAAAAATATTTATATATCTGGCAAATAAATAATCACCGTAGATTTATCAATATTTCTTGCTCAGCTCTTTTTTCTTTCTTTCTCTCCAATCGCATGAAAATAAGCAGAGATAGTGAAATTTTGTGTCACCACAATTAATAAAATTCCAATTGAGAAATATCGACGGGGAATTTGCCTTTTTATCAGAGTCCCCATTTTATTTTTATTTATATTTTTTTCAATGTGTACAGGCATATGCATTAAATGTTAAAGCATTATCTATTTTTGAAAATATTGGAAAGTTAGGAATGCTCTATTGTTTGAAATAGCAAACTTTTCCTTTGATTAATTGAAGAAGATTAATATTTTTTGAAATAAAATTAATGAGATACATTGACAGATGTCAAAAGGCATTTGCATTTGACAGCTGTCAATTTAAATGGTTGAAAAACGACTGCAACAAATATATTGGTTAATACTTCTTAATGTTTTGCTCATTACTTATTTGCATGCAATAGTTAATTTAGAGTCAAGTGATGGGAATTGCTTAAAATAAATTGTTACATCTAGCTATGACAGTTGATTATAAATAAAAATGTTCAGAAAAGGGACACCAAGAGACGTCAGCTAATAAGCAAAATTCTCTGATAATCCAAAAGAATACTTTTGTCGCCTGAAGTATATCCTAAACTGAAAATCAACTTTGAATTTAGGAAATAATCGAAGCAAGTCTTCTAAGTCAATAAAGCTATCTAATTTGGTGATTTCAAAACAATAAGCGACATTCCATAACCGACAATATGACAGACTTTTGATCTAAATCGTAAAATAAGGACCATAATTCGCCTGACCACACTCATAGTCTCCTTAAAAACAACAAACCGAAGATCCACTTCCAAAGTCATGAAAAAGAATATTCAGGACGCATTCAGGCAGAGTTTCTCCAAGAGAAAGATCTCGAAGATCGATTTTTGAAATCTAAAGAACAGACATTTTTGCTTATCGTTTCGTCCGCGTGGTTTTCGAATATCGAAGTGTTTTCAGTTTATTGCGTGGAAAATCAAAGCAATAGGGCTCATAATATTCCTCTCATTATTGATCCCCTTTACAATCATTAAGTAATTCCTTTAGAAGCCTCTTAATGTGCATTTCATCAATTATTATTACTTTTATTCGAAATTCCGTTCGAATTTATTGAATATGAATATGATAAAATTAATAATTGTGATTCACACGTACACGGCAGTCACACCAATACTAATTCTGGCAAAAAGTCTCTTCCACTAGTAAAACGACACAGTCTTTTATATGGAGGGTAGGCCTACAATCGGCCTACTATCCCGACTATAGTAGGCCTACTCTACCTATTAATATATAATATTTATCTAATATTGTATAACATTTGTTCCGGCCGGGAGATTAAAGTGTTCGAAATCCAGTTTGAATTTTTCGAACACCAACGATATTTTGGTCAAACTAGTATTTAGTCGAGACACTTTTAGATAGACAAACGACGCGACGTCTGTGAACTGATACAACTCTTCATAGAGTCTCAGCTAATTAAGTATGCTTTAGTATTTCATATACAAATCTGTAATCACTTGAGAGATTATTTCGTAATGAATTTATGGCATTCTCATTTAATATCGGAGAAAATTGTAATTGCAGGGAGTACACTGGAGAATTTGATGTGAATCATGTGCCGATGAGAAATGACAACCATAATTGGAGATGTGCGATTCCCTCGGAGACACTGTGTGACCTCCCTGGAGAGGTGATCTTTTCTCACACAGCACTGTGACCTCCACAAGTGCTGATTGACCAAAAAAGGTCTTTCTCCCCGGCTGATCGCAAAGTGATCTTGATACATCTCAATGGTTGATCATTAGGAAATTGATCATGTGGAACAATTGATCAGTGATTCGTGACCCATATGGGCGCGAAAGTGAAAACAGAGTGTCTCATCTTTCGACACAGGCCCATCACTTGCCATCCCACCGGCCGGCACCACAGAGATATTGAGCAAGAAGTGACGCGATCTCACCTCCCCGCCATATGATCTATTGACTATGCCGAAATGCAGCCACTGCGCCGTTGAATCGGTCTTGTTGAAATAGAAAATGTGGGCGGAAGGCCGTGGCTAAGTCCTTGGCTCACTTACCTTTTTCATATATCTACTTTTTCGCGCTCTCTTGTACAATTTCTCGATCACCCGAGCTATTGCTCAAATGTTCATAGCACTGTGAATACCATCTCCTCCCTCCACATACCATCAATCTTATGTCGAAAAATTCCTAGCATAAATGCCTCTATGAAAGAAAACCCTCACGATCGCCAAGAGAAAAAAAATCCACGTAAATTCAATAGTGTTCATTGCAGAAAATCAATTTCAGTGATCGCTCTCCTGGCAATTTGTACCAGAACGGGGGGATTCCGTCAAAAAAGGCAGCTCTCTCAATTTAGTTAATTAATTTCAATTCACTCTCTCTGTGGCCGAACAAGGTGAAACTCATCAAAATTTCTGCATTGCACGATCATCTCTCCTTGATATACAAATGCAATGACAAAATTAATCTGCATTCATTTTGCCTTTTCGTGCCGCTCCAAGAACTTATCAAGATAGTGTGCTCAATGATGTGTCAAGTTCTAAATTTACAAAAAAAAAGCCTCCTCTTATGAATAAAATTTTATCATTTATACTGAGAAGCAGGAAATGACATATTGAAAACCTTGAATTTTTTTTCTCTCTCGCCTAGATTTACAATTCCTCAGCACAAGTCATTAGAGAGATAGAAATGCCTGGAAAATAGCCAGCACTTTGATCAACAGCGAAAATATCTCAAAATTGCGGTAATTGTTTGCCTTCATCTAAAAATTCCTATTTAGATGAGTTTACCAAGTTTATCCGATTCACTTCCGCGGCCAATCAAATGGTTTATTCTCTTAATTTGAGAACATTCTTTGAGGTAGAAGTTGATCATGGAATTTGTTAATTGACACCCATGGAAGTGCTTCAATTAGACCAAGTATTTTCAGTATGTCCTTAACCCTCATCAGACCTCAACTGATCCTCTCTAAACGTTGGAAAACACACTCCAATAATTTCAATAACAACCTTATTTTAAAACGTGTTTTGTTTGAAAAATACGTCTTTTTTATTTACTTTGAAGTAATCCTTGTTTTGGATATACTTGAGAAGATAAAAAAATCGGTTAAGTACCGGAAAGCCGTAAGGAAATTTAATTGACGATCCTGAAACGATCCTGAAGCGCCATGTAGAGGATATATTTTTACAGATATTTATAGACAGGGGGGTTACATTAGCTCTGAAAAATGCGACCAGTTTTAGTATAAATTTTTCCTGTTTTCGTACACATTTCACGAGATATCTTCAAAACTATGTAGGTTACCAATTTGGGGTTTTCGGTTGCCTCTTCGTTACTAAATTGGCTTTTATTTTGTATTAGTATTTTTTGCTAATTCATTCTACAATAACAGAAAACAGCTAATGAACTCAAAAATTTTTCGGCGCGCTAGAAACATATGGGAAGCATAGGAAATGTCATGCCCCTGTTTAAAGAATTCATAAGGAATATTTCTCTATAAAATATTTCTTATGAGAGCTATAGATACTTATAATACCTCCGCGATGTAGCGATTCGTCCTAGGGAACAGAAGAATCGCATACACAGTAGACTCTCTCAAATTCGGACATTTGGGACCGAAATGTCACCCGAATTAGAGAGAAATTCGGGCATCAAATTGTTTGAAATGCAATGATTTTTTCTTCTTCCGCATACTAATATTAAGTTTACACATACTCATATTTATGGTAAATTTGAGAAAAAATATCTTCATTCAAAAAAATAAAAAAATGTCGATATTTTTTTTTCAAATTGAACTGCTGCCCGAATTAATAAGTAGCCCGATCTTAAAACAGCCGAATTAGCGAGAGTCTACGGTATTAACTAAGTTTTTGACATGTGATTTTTCTGCTTCCTAGGGTGAACCGCCATCTAGTGGAAATAATACAGCTATTTATAGCGTTTTAATAAAATATTTCCCTGTGAAATATATCTTATTATAGATGCTATAGATAGCTTTTATCCTTTGAAATCGCATTGGTCCTAAAAAGCAGAAGTATCACATGTTTATTAAATTCTTTTACGGTTAAATCTTGATAAGCAAGTGATATTTTTGCTCCTTAGCGTTAACCACAATCTAACGGAGGAATTACAGCCGTCAATAGCGTTCATAAGGAACATTCTATAAGAAAATATTCCTTATGATCGCTATAGATAACTGTAATACCTCCGTTAGATGACCGTTCGTCTTATAAATCAGAGGGATCACTTATACATTTTATTCATTAATGGCTAAAACCTTGGTTGACAAGTGATTTAATTAATCTTTAGGGTGCACCGCCATATAACAAAGGTAATACAATTATTACAACTATCTAGCATTCATAAGCAATATTTCCGGGTGATACAGTTTCCGTTAGCCAAGAGAGTACAGGAGTTCCTGGTCAGCTCCAATTTTTCTTGATACCATATAAATCTCAAATACGAATAAAAGAACGAATGAAAATAATAACCAACGTAATAACTTAAAAAAATAATGATATAATGGTTTGTACACACCTGTGACTTAAGCCGAGAGACGGCTTCACGTTATTATAAGCAAACTAATGATTAGACTACATTTTTATCAGTTTCCCACTAAGCCTGCTCTCGGATTAAGCCTTAAGTCTGTCTAGGGCATAATGCCGTCTTCAGACCTGAGGTTTAGCCCAGTTCCCGAAAGTCTCAAATTTCAAAACAGCAACCAATTTTATTGAATTTTCAGAATTGAGCGGATCATTTGCCTATAATGTCCAATCCTAAGTCTTATTTTCCCAAAATTTTGACTGCTAAAAGAAATTAGAGAAGTTAAGCCATATGGCTAAGCCTAAGGTCTGAAGCCCGTATAAGATCAACTATTAATATAAGAAGAATTTTGCTTAACTCGATGAAATATTTGATGCTGCTGATTTACAAAACCAAGAAAACGAAAGATATATCCTTATAAGAACAAAGTTTTAAGTCCTAATTCGAAATAAACCAACGATATTTTTGCCAACGATCCAATGAACTGAAGCCGAAGTACTGGAAGAGCTATTCCCAATTCATTTTGAAGTTTATCAAAGACTTTCAAAGTATTTATCATTAATACTCGAAACAAGTATTTATTGGAAAATTAAAGATTTTTCTTCCACATTACAATTTTGTCCCATCAATAATTTTCAGTTTTTATTGTCGATCACTATTAGTTCAATAGCCGTTGAAGATTTCAACTTCAATTACGACCTTCAGTTTCGGAAAAGCTTCCATTGAGCATATCTAATAAAGTCAATTCAGAAAAGACTTAAGGAACGGATGTTGGTTAATCTACCGATAAGGTGGAGAGTGCGTGTTTCCACTTGTTCCATTCCCTTTCTACTTTCAACAATAACTCCAAAATTAAGACATTGACATAAGATTTCTTAATCAGCCCAATCACCTCTCTCCATAAATGATTGGACATGTTCAGGATGGATTTCAGGCTATACAATCTCTTGAACAACTTTTCTGCAGTGTGAAAGGTTTCCTTTCAAACAGATCCTTCGCAATCGATTGCGATCTTCACCTGACATCAATCAATCAGATCTCTGGGATATCCAAATTCCTATGGGTTCCAGTATCGAATTTCTCTGGACAGCCAAGGGGAAAAGTAGAGTATACGTAGCAGAAAAAAAATCATTACAGAAACACGGTGTTGTGTGTGATCTTGGTGAGAAATGCTTTTGCGTGCCTTGAGTCAATTACATGAGTGCAATTTTCCAATTTTGTTGCCTTTTTTTTCTTCAGCTCCAATCTCAATGCTACCGATTCCTCCAAAGTGGAAATTTTTCTCTTTCCAGCACTGCGTTTCTTAACCAATTAAGCTCTCCTCGCCATTAATTAAATATCCAATGGACGTCGCACTGCTACATTTGCCTTCGCGCGAGCTTTCAGGGAGCTTTTTGATACGATTTATATTTCAAAACAAAAAATCCCGCGTCCGGCTTAACATTTGGGAGCATGGAGAGTGCAACAGGTTCAGCAAATTGGGTCACTCCATGGAGGTTTTCTCTCTTGTTTTGGCTGTTTTGGCATGGCAATTTAGCAAGATTGGGGTCAGCATCGATTTATGCAATTGGTCCTCTGGCATTTTTCATCATTTCGGTTTGATGTCAATTTTTTAACGGTCGGGGGACTCTCCCTTGTATATACCTGAACTTCCTCACCTCATTGGGTGAGTGAAAGTGCAAAAGACCAAGTGCCTTTGGTCAAATCGATATGGCATTTTGAAAATTCTGCCACGGCATTTTGTGGTGTATAATTTGAATTTTTTTTTTGAATAAATAAAAAAAAACTCTCTAGAGTCAAAACTCGTGTTGCAGATTGAATAATGCAGAAAGTCTCGCGAAATGCCGGTTTTGCAGGCTTCTATTTTGTCTGGGTTAGGTATATGAGAATGGCGTAATTTTCCAACCTCACGTGTGCATCGATCCAAGAAAAGCTCTATATAAAGCACTTTTGCTGCATGTGCACAAAAATGCAATATATTTGAGATTGAAATGCTCGATAGGGCTCTCTTTTTTTTTCTTCAACTAACAACTTCAAGCTCAAATCATAGATGAATTTAATCAGCACACTTTTCATTGGATCTTTTAGCTCTTTTACCGTATTTGCTACTTCTATGGCACAGACAATTTGTCAATTTTATTTGTCCTCTTATCTTGGAGACAGTAGTCGCTATTGAAGAAAGGCACTTTTGCGTAATGTAGTACCATTTACCCCAGAAACGTCACAGAAGCATGAATAGAGAAAAGTAATGCTTTTGTTGATTATGGGTTGATTGAAAAGTTGGTATACTTTAGCACAATTTGTTGAATCTGATAAAATCTTGCAATTTATTCTTAAAGAGTTGTGCAGGGATGCTTTAAGACTTGCAGATTGCTCAAGGTTGAAGTGTACGTTGTAACATAAATAACGTTAAAAACGCTTTGATAAACCTTTGACTAAATCCTTAGCAATGGAAATTCAATAAACTAGATGTAGATCTTGCACTTGAGCTGCAAAGTAATATCTTTAATCATTGCTAGGAGGGTCCCATACCTGGCTTCATTCTGGGACCCATCTTCAAGGATTCTTGATTCCTAGAGACAAGTTTAATCAGCTCTCTGGTACGTTTTTCCAAATGTCAAATTACCTATTCAGGGAACATTAAACGGTCTTCAGGCTAGAGGTTTAGCCCAGTTTCCGAAGACCTCAGAATCCTAAATTGCAACCAATTTTATTGCCATTTTAGAATCTAATAGGTCATTAGTCCTTAATAATCCATTCTTAAGTTAAATTTTCCGAAATATCTTGATTGATAAGGAATTACAACAGTTAAGCCATATGGCTAAGTCTTAGGTCTGAAGCCCGTATTAAGGTACCTCCAATCTCAGCCTTACTAATGACGTCAGCATCATCAACATTTTCAACCGAATATCCCTGTTGGGGTCGTGGGTCCAGGACATCCAGGTTAAAAGCCTATGCCTGTTGATCCTCTCTGTCACTTCAAGAAAATGTGAACTAATGATTTGATTCTCTTTTTTTATTTTTGTATTTTCACTTTTTTCCTTCTTCCTTTTCATATAAGAACGGTGCCCCTTATTTGCTTGCAGAAAAATAAAATGGTTCTTGAGGCGAATGGATGTTATTAACTTTTCGTAAATAAAATCGCCATTCTTTGCAAAACCTAAATTTTAATTTTATTCTGTTTTTACGAATATTTCCAATTTTCCAAAAAATATTTGGAAAGCTGAATCACCAGAAGCCTTAATTAAGAAGAAGATGAAGAAACTGCATAAACAACTGATCCACCTACGGTCCTAGGACTTAAGTTATACGGGCCTTACATTTTTGAAGAAGATTTCTTTAAGAAGGAATACCAAACCATGATTAATGTGCACTATAAATATTATAAATCAAGGCGTTCAACTGTAATAATTGTAAATCATTACACCCCTAATAAGGCCGGTAGTTTAATTCCGGTTTTACACACAAAAATTGTTTATACGTAATTTTTTTCATATAACCTGAACATAACCTTTCTCTATGATTTGGTATAAACAAAAACATCCAATTAGGATTTAATACAGACTTTGCAGAGCCCTATAATCTACTAGCTCACCTACCTTCCACCTGACCCGGTGCTTATGTCGATCGTCAACAAAGAGGTTGCAAATCAAATTGAGAAAATGGAATTTTCACTTCCAATTGTATGACTGGCCGCAATATTATTTGCCATTGGGATATCAAATAGAGTGAATTAGCGTTTTTTTTTATGAGTTTGCCGTATGATGTCCATATTCCCTCGCACCGCTGCCCAACGTCAGAGCCATATGATTAAAAGATTGCGCATTCGCGCACCTGTGTCTCTCGCGCGCAACTCGATCCGGTGCAAAAGAGAGTTTTGTTGTTGAGGAAGGAGGAAAGAAAAAATAACAACAACGAAGAATGAATTGCATGTGCTTTTAAAATAGAAAGTTGAGAAACAGAGAAAAGTACCGTGAATAAGTGCGCGGTAGATTTGTCAGGTATAATAATGGGACACAATAGGAGCCCCCAATAATTTCTTCGATCGTTCTCGTGGCAAAAGCATCTTGGCTCACATTAGTTGAGAAGATCCACCCAAGTAGCAAAATCGTTAGTTTGAACGAAAATAAATATGAAGGCCTTACAAACGACTTAAAAGACTTATTATAAGTTTCTATACCTGATTTGAATGCTTGTGGAAGTGTTAGACAGAATTTTAAGAATAAAGTACTTATAAGGATCTTTAAGGCCCTTAGTGTCATAGCAGTGTCATATAATAGAAAGTTATTCCGACACCATAAAAATCTAGAATAATTTTAAGGCTTGTGTAAAATTTTAGCAAAAGATCAGAAAGAATTTTTAATTAAAAAATATAAGACTTTATATAATTTTAATTAATAAAAAAAAACAAAATAGAAAAATATAATTAAATAAAAAAAATTAAACGGAATCTACTAATGACTAAAAGGTATGAAAAACTTCATAATAATAATTTTGTATTATACTCATATTTCTTTTTGCACTTTTAAGTATGTTCTGTTAAAAAGAAACAAAGAACAAGAAAAGTTCTTGACTTTTTTAATATTTTTTTTTGTACTTGGTGCACTTAATGGATTTTCAAGTAAGTTACATAATTTATATACTAAACTCTCCAATCTGCAAGAGACAGATATAAACGAGGAGGTGACATTAGCTCTGAAAAATGCAACCGGTTTTAGTATAATTTTTCCCCTGTTTTCGTACACATTTCACGAGATATCGCCAAAACTACGTAGGTTGCCAATTTAGGGTTTTAGGTTGCCTCTTCGTTATTAAATTGGCTTTTATTTTGTATTAGTATTTTTTGCAAATTCATTCTACAATGACAGAAAACACCTAATAAACTCAAAAGTTTTTTTGGCTCGCTAGAAACATATGGAAAACATAGGAAATGGATATAAACCCATAAGAGAAGGGACATTTTTTTTGACTTTCCCGTGTATTTGACAGCTGTCACCTTAATATCAGAAAACTGAATATCATAGTACTCTATGTACCTTCAACTCGTTTTGACCGTTTTTCACCAAATATAACGATCCATGGTTTAACTTCAATAATTTCATAAAGAGCGATATTTTTGGAGGAACTTCTACTCAGGATGTAATGGTCCAATTTGGAATTGAAAGCAAATTGGAACTTTTTGGGTCCGGCACATCTTTTAGATCAGGAAAATTTTATAAAGTCAAAATTCACTTCTCTTCCTCAAAAGATTTGCATCAGTCTATCCTACTCTTTCGGTCTTAAAATTGGACTAAACTAAATTAAATATTGGTGTGATGTTTAAAAGAAGAAGAAGAGTGCGAAAGAGTAAGATACACTTATGCAAACAATTTGAGTGGGAAAAGTATATGAATTTCGTTTTAATACAATTTTCTTGATCTAAAAGGTGTGCTAGAGCTATTAAGATCTTTTTGTTCTTTAAGTTGCCCCTGTGCATTTAAGAATCTACAAGCCCCTACAATCAAGAAAACCTATTAGTATTTTTTACCGTATTTAAAACAGTAAGGAAATCACTAAATTCCAATTAAGGTCCAATTCTAAAATATTCTATTATATCTTAGAATGGAAAAATAAAGATAATTATAGTGAAACAAATTTATGGATATATAAAATTAGGAAGGTCATTTGAAGGTTACTTGTGTTTATATTACGATTTTGAGATCTTACCCACTTAAGAAGGCAATTTAACAAAATTTTAGAAAATATGATCAAGTAATTATTTTGTTGTAAATGTTTTGCAAAATATTGCTCATTTATGCTTACTTGAGCAATTAGTTTGAAGCAAAGAGGCGCAATAATGATTTACTTTTGCTACTTTTGTGAAACAGAATGTTAAAAACGACTAAATCTCGATGTTTATAATTGTGCTCAAATAAATAGAAGAGAAATAAATAGTTTTTGCCCAGGCACCGGCGTTAGGTAATTATTTGAGACGAATTGAATCCTTCATGCGGTAATGAGTAATGCCCCTGTAACAGCGAAAGACCGGCAAGACCGACAAGACTGACAAAGAAAAAGAGATGCTCCTTGGGTATGTTTGAGGCAAAAACGACAAATATATACCTTGATTGTGATCAACTCATATGGACTCTGGTTGAGAACCGTTTCTTCTAAGCTTTAGAAGCTACCCATCGGCCTCAGAGCCACCAACGATCGGTCAAAGAAATCGCCAACATCATGTAGAACCACCAGGAACTGCGGCGTATCGTGGCAATTTTCTTTTTCCCATCTTCAATATTTTATCGCGTATTATTTTCATGATCATTCACATTCGTATTTGTATATAACGGAGTCTTAATTCCAACCATAAATGCGCACTTTTAGTGCCGCAGATCGCGCTTTTCTATCGCCACATTTTCCCGTCGTATTTGTGTTCTCAACACACATTCTTATGAAAAAAAATGCCGCGATTAACACACCCAAGAAGAGTGAATTCTCCACGCAGTTTTCTCTGTATGCTCGAGTAGTTCTCAAAAAAAGCATCAATGTATGTTTGAATAATCTTTAACACCGGAAAATGCCGAAGTTGGAGGGAAAACACTTATTTATATTTCATCATGAGTAAAAGACGTATTGGACTTACGTGAAAATTCAACTGCTTTCGCACCTTTCAGTTACACTTCAAATTATTGTTTTTTTTTCGTTCAAGATCACTCCAAGAAAAGTCACTTTGTACCTTCAACTCTCTTTAAGAGAAAATTCACCAGTGAAACTCACGCACTTGTCGGGCCAAAATTAATAAGTAATAAGAAAGTCCTCGGGGTGCAAAAGAAGCACAACACCCAAAACAAGTCCAAAAACGCAGTTTAAGATTTTTTTCTTTCTCAATTTATAATTTTGTTTTTCTTTTTTGGGAGTAAAACAATCTGCCAACTCTCTCTTTCGCCAGTCGCAAAAAAACTGAATGACCCGAAAATTTTGGTGCCGCCAGAAGCTACACGTTCTTTGCAAAAACAGAGACAGAGATTCTACGCAAATTACAATACAGTGACATTCCGGGACTCTGATAAAACTGGCCACTCACATCAAAAAGCTCCTAATGCGAAGTAGATTTTCCGCCAAGTGTCGACGCAGCTTGAGACGTCATCGGCGACTTTTAATCATCGTTAAGCACACACCAAGGCCGTTTCCCCGGGAGAAAAGCCGCACAATCACGAGTGGCCTCAAGCGACATTTTTCCCAATGATGCGGGTGATTTTCCTTGCAGATTTTTCGTGCTATTTTTGCCAAATTAATTTATTTTTTTCTTTGAAAATTTTGGAATGACTGAACAACAGACAGTGGTTGCATCATTCAATCGCGGGGGAATTTTGGAAACCCACTATGACGAAAATACAGAGATGATACGAAACTGATATCACTCGAAAATAGAATATAACATTCACAACAAAATATGCAAAATATCTAAAATTCATAAGCAATTCAAATGTAAAATAATATTTACTCAGGCAACCCTAATTCTAGCAGTTTTCATGATCATGAAATTATGTTTCCTTTCCTATTTTGACAAATCTTGCAGAGAGTGTAATCTTTATTGCTTTTGAAGAAAAGTACCGAAATTAATAACGTCCACACAATAACATTCATTTTGTAAGTATGTTTTCAAAACCGGATACGTAAGTCTAGACGGTTAATTTTGACTCACTGTCAATATTAATTGTCTCATGCAATATATCTTTACGAAAAAAAAGTATTTGTTATTTTTTTTCACTAGAATTCCAATACTACTTATTCCTAATGCATAGGAATACATAGTGATAAAATAAACGTAAGTTTTCGTTGCGGTCTGGCCTTAAACTGCTAGAAAGAGGGTCAGGGCTCAGGACTAGTAAGAATATTTCTCTACTTTAAATTTTCTTGATCTTTTCAATTTCGAAATCCCTGGCAGATTAAAATAAAATTTTGTAGGGTTGCTTTAAAACACTAATCCAATATATCTTGGAACTTGGAGATTTTCCTAGAATTTTTAAGTACCTAGTTGAAAAACACCTTTTAATAAATTATGTATACGTATAAGCTCGTTTCACCACTTGCTTTAAAAAAAATGTCATTAAAATACCTACGATATGTAATAACTCGTTAGAATAGACGATTGTAATTAGAATAAAGCACGCAAGCAATACATTGTATATTAACTCCCTTATTCATTCCATATTGAGCAATTTTTCTAGCACTCTTAAAACTAATCGTATCATTCCCTAATGACTATTGAAATGTTTATTAAATTAAATCAGAAGCTTTAATATTTTAAATTGTTATACATCCACAAAATGATTTCTTTATAAAACAAATTAATATCGAAACTACAAAAGATCCTATTTGCATCGGTATAAAAGAAGTATTCTAGCAGTTGTATTTACGTTTATTCACTAGTGAAATTGTCAGAAAATTGGAGAATATTTCATTTGTAGAATACTACAAGAGAAGAGAGTATTTCCGGTCATCTTTGGAGTAGGGCAATTCCAAAAAAAATGTGGAAACAAATTTAAAGGTGCGCTATTGCATGTCTTGTCATAGTTAAAATTGATTTTAAAACCAATTTTCTCATCGGGAAACCTAACTTTTGGTACATTTGGCGCTTTCTAAATTTCTAATACTATTGAAAAAGTAATGATTTTTATCAATTCAAAATATTAGAAATTTCCTAAGATAAAGATTTATGAACTGCTAGAATTTCGCTTTTTGGGATTCAACTAAATTGAATTATAGTGATCTGTTTTAAGCATTATGTTCCATTAGAGTTGATATTATTGCATGATATTATTGATATATTTCAGTTTATTTCAGCAATTGCTAGAACTTTAAACAGGGAGAATACAATGTATTTTTATCGGTGTTAAGAAGACGAAAAATGGTAAACCTGCTAGAATTAGGGTTTCCTGATGTAAAAAGCTTAATGTTCGGATTCAACCGTTTTCGCATATAGCTTCCATATAAATAGTTTTTTTGCGGTAAATTGGATATGTCCTAGATACCATTCACTGAATACAACCGTAACATCGTTCTTTAACCAAATTCACTGAAACTCATTATCTCAATCAATGTAATACGATATTAAAAAGAGATTTATAATTTAGCTATAGACTGTATTCCTTTTTGATCCAACGCAATATCCAAGTATTTTGCGATTTTGGGCCTCGAAATGATTGCGTGATCGGTGAAATTGTGACATGGGCGAAGGAGTCCTCCAGCAAAGAAACCATCACAACGTCAGTTCAGTGTTCCACTTGCAGGAAGAAAATCTCGCGTTCTTGATGTATGTGGTTCATATTAAAACGACATGTTGCAGCTAATTACGCTTGATCACCTTTCAGCGATCATTCTGCAAATGTTTCCAAGAACTTAACCAACATGTCTTTAAGTTGGTGCGCCAAAAGGGAGTTACTATAATCAACACAAATATACACATATCAATGGAATTGAATGAAGAAATAAAGAAAAAACGGAGCACTGCTCCAAGGCAAATATCAAGTTGAAGTTAAAAAATTCCATCGCGATCATCCTTCGGGTGGTCAACAATGAACAATTCATTTCAGTTCAATTTGCAATAGTAACAGATCTTATTAGTGTTTGGAATATTCCTGGTGAAGCTCACTTGTTGCACACGTTTGATACTTGAAAGACAATTTACGCCATACCAGCCGTCACACGAAATCTTATTGTTTCTCTCTATAAACATTGCATAGCATAGAGCATACGGAATGTTTATTTCATACGCAATTTACAAATTACTGCGAATCACTGAGGGGACATGAGGGGCTTCCGTGGAGGTCTCCTCGTGCTTTTAGTGCCGCGACCAACACAATTTTCGATGACTCATATTTTTTCCTTGATGCTGTTTACGCGATCATCATCAAAAGGATGATGTCACGGCATCACAAATACCTCAAAAAGCCGATTGCTCGATCGAGAAACGCGATCTCTGCACATTTTCGGTTAAATAAAAAAACCTGGGAAACCCACTATTGTCCTAATAATATTCCCCCCATCCAGCTTATCTAATTAAATGTGACTGGTGCACAAACACCACAAACCCATTTTCTCCCAAAACAGACCACTTTTTGACTTGAAGCAAAAAACTTCCGCGTAAAGTCGCGATCGATACGTGGGGTAGTGAAAAACCCAAGAGAAATCTGATAAAATATTGTTTTTTGTACCTTCTCAACCTGTAATCAATTGTTTGCCAAACAATATTTTGGACTGGTCTTATCACTTCCTCAGCAATAAGCAAGGTCGACGGATAGGCTTTCCTTGTCTGACACACGGCAATTCTCTCAGTCATTTATCATTATCACCACCTGACGTCATTTCCGATCGTTCCCTCAATTCTTCGTGTGGACAAGAAGAGCGAGTGATTAGATAAGGGTCTGGCGAATGAGGCAGATTTTTTGGGGGGCTGCATAGAAACAATGAGCCACGTGATTTGTCTCAATTTACAATCAGTCGTCAAAAACTTAGTGGGAGATCGTTTCCGGGTATTTTGGCAAGGTTTTCTTTCAACGGGAATTCAGAGAATGTGCGATAATATAGTTGTTTTTGCAAAAATGTCTTATCTTAAGGCCAACTAAACAGCAATTTTAAATATCACCTTCAATAAAAACAGATTTCGTACCTTTGATAATCTTCTTTATCACATGGCGCTTGATTTTTTAAAATTGATCTGTCAATTTGATATTGACAATTCACAACTTACAAAGTTCAAAAAACACGAATAGTTACAGAAAAAGTGATAAAATATTCACTTACAATTTTGCTTATCATATAACTGCTAAAATTTGAATTACGGTTTGTCAATTTGACAGTGACATTTACGAACGCCTTACGAAATTTTATGAAGTGAAACGAAGTTGCAGCGTTATGCACAAAGATCGTAATTTCCGTTATTTTTGTTATTTTGAAGGATGGCATAATACCCAGCGAGCACACTTAACCAAATAGCAGCGCTTTTAGCATTTTTTTTTATGAATCGATCAACAAAAATATGTTGACCGGTCAGCAGTTCTCAAAAAAAGTGCCAATCAAATATATGGAAATCGCACTGCCTCTCAAGTGTCGTTTTAAGCACTTTCTGGTTCTTTACTGATCGAAATAAATTCTTTTCAATTTTTAATTATCAACTGACCAATTTGAATTCTTTACTGACCATTTTCTTAATTTTCTGACTTAAATTTTAAAAGCAACTACAGTAGACTCTCGCTAATTCGGCTCTTTTAAGATCGGGCTACTTTTTAATTCGGGTGGCAGCTAAATTCGAAAAAAGTTTGTTGACATTTTTCAAGTTCGATTATGATTATCAAATGAAGCAATTTGCCATAATTTGTCTTAGCTTTGATGTAATTTTGCATTATTAAGAGGTTTTCATGAAATTTATAATGGCAATGAGCATGTAGAGGGAAGTGGGACACCTTTGAAAGCGGGGCACATTTCAAATTGGCATTTTTCACCTATTTTTAATTAAAATTGAGCCTTATCGTGATACAATTTAGATACACAAACATATTGAGAAGCTAAATCACATTTTGATATAGCTCAGTTCTACTTAAACATAGGAGAAAAATCTCAATTTCAAAGGTACCCCACTTTCAAAGGTGTCCCACTTCCCCCTAAGCTCAATATGAGTATGCAGATGAACAAAAAATCGTTGCATTTCAAACAATTTTCTACCCGAATTTTTCTCTAATTCAGTTGATATTTCGGTCTCAAATGCCCGAATTTGAGAGAGTCTACTGTATAATACGTTTGACATTGCTATTTGAACTTAGTTATTATGAAGTTTGTTACGCTTTCACCGTAAGGTTTGCAGATATCTGGTGGTTTTAACTTAAAGATCTTTATTGAAGAATTCTCATTATTTTTTAAGGAAAATTTTGATGATTATGAACTAAAACATTTATCTTAGAATTGAAAAGTTTGTCTTGTTGCACAAAAAAACTCTACCTTGAGAATTATTTTTAAATATTGCAAAATTTTCATTTCTAATAATTTATTCATTAAACTTTATCATTTTGATGATTCTTTATGTTTTATAAATTTTGACATATAATATTTAAAAATTTAAGGAAATAAATCTCATTCTTTAGGATTTATAGAATTTCGTGGAATAATTAACTTAAGCAACTTTTAAGCAGCTATTATTATTATTATTAACTTTATAAGCAACTTTTCATATTTATTACAATAATAAAATTAGATTGTTTCAATAAATATGAAAATTTGCCTGTCATTCTTTTACATATTTTGCTGATGAAAGCGACGATATGTCAAACTGACACTGACAGTTATTCAAGTTGTAACGAACTTTCACGAAAGGTGACGAATATAAAATGTAACCCAAAAGATAATCATTTTCGCAATCAAAGCTAAGGTAATGGCGACGTTAGTTCTACAAATCTTAAACAATGAGATTGCTTCCCGGAAACCTCTACAAATCATGCGATGCCTCCAGTCTCAGTGGAATTTTTAGAAAATCACCAAAATTCTGCTGAAGTCAATTAGTGGAATTTTCCTTGGAATGCCCAAGAGTCAAAGAGTACTTTTGTATTTAATCTTGCAGTGCATAATTCTCTTTCATCATGTCAATCTTCTAATTTCTCTGCTCGATATTTCATCACTTATTGAAAAGTCTTTCATTAAAATTGTACATATAGAGAGAAAATAGCGATTTCTTGATGACTGAGTAAAGAAATTGCAAATTCCTCGAAGTCAGAGCAAAATTGCTCTAACACATACGTTTTAAGAGCTTCATTGTATAATTATCTTTTTAGCGGGAAAATGATTTATGAAATTATAAAGACATCATAACAACTTACAATTTACTGTGTATTTGAGTGCGTGTGTTCTTTTTTTTTTGTTGTTTTTTGTACTACCTCATTTTTCCTCTATGGCTCTTTTTTTCTCGCGATGTTGTGATTCGAAAACGAGGGGAATTCCGCGATACGGCAATGTGTATTCCCTCAACCGGCTCACACATTCGCATTGTTTATCATCCCAAATTTACCGGTAAATGTTTTCACCTCCATTGTTTGCCAAGAAGGAAAATGAGTCTCATTGGGTTTTGCGATCTTTTCTTCCTATAACTCCCCAAGCCATTTTTTTTCACCTTCGTGCTTTTCTTCTTGTTCCTGAGACTCTCTTGAGACAGTAAGAATTACAAATAAAAAAAAATCTCTCACTCACACAGGTGAGAATAGCACATTTTGAAAGTACCGTTGATCAAGTGGTCTTATTCTGTTTTTAGGTTAAAACCTCATAAGACGGAACTGTATCCATTTACTTCTTTCGTTCTTTGATTTTTTTCCCTCCCAAGAGTATATCTGATACCTGGCAATCCAGTACAGGTGAATATCGCGGTGTGTACGTACATATTAACTTTGGTGAATTGTCAAGAGTGGTGGAGGTGAGAAAATATGCAAAGTGGATGGAAAACAAGTGAATCTCAACTGCTGATTTTCGCACAGTGACAAGAAATGGCGCGAAAACGTGCGTCCCGATTCTCGAGCACTTTCTGCGTAAACAATCTCCATCGGTGTTAATCTGTTGGATTAGCATGTCGCAGAAAGTGGCAAAACATACCCATTTCCGTTCTCACTGCACCGAGAAAAATAGACTCCTAAAAATCATTTACCAATTCTTTTTTTTTTTTTTTTTTAATTTCACTCATTTGTGGGGGCGGATTCTGAATAAAAGTGAGAATTGTCGTACGAATTATTTGGTGAGAATAGACACGGATGAGCTCTATAACTATAGCAACTTTGAACAATGCAGTGACTAATTTAAAAATCTCAAAATTTAACTAAGGGAAGCCGATACATAAAAGCACTTATTTGAATGCTTTTGGCACTATCTAGATAATATGACAATTCTTACTAATTTGCAGAATCAGACTTGTGAGAATTGTCATATAACAACTTTAATGGAGTTCATTGTAGCCGCAGCTTTTCCGGTATTCACCAGAGAATTCCTTAGTTTTTAAATTATAAGACTTCGAAAAGAATTCTCTGGCGAACAACGGAAGAGCTATGACATAATTATCGTTCTGAGCAAGCAGCTAAAGTCGTATTTGAGCTCGTCCCTATTCTTTTTGATTATATGACAATGCTCACGTGTATCCCGAATCCGTTCTCAAAGAAAACTTGCCATATCGTTTACTAAAACTTTCGAAAATGAGATTCGTTTTCGTATATGACAATCTCGTGAGAAATGTCATGAATAAAACAAGCGTAAGATTTCATGTATGTATATAAAAAACATTTTTTGATCTTTAAATTTGAAATGCAATTACAATTTCGAAATTCTTTAGACGCAGAATATAAAACTCATATGATTTTTCTCACTTCAAAAGCCACTAGTGACAATTCTAATTTCGAAAATTTGTAGTCGTTAGACAATCAAACGCGCTAATGACTGTTACTATTCAAATCAAATTTACAAATTCTTTTGCATGTAAGGATTCCCATGAAGTGACGTACGGGCGTTGAGAAGAACAGGAAGGGGAAAAATTAGTCCATCGCGGGAACGGAGCAAAACGTGGAGGTTGAGTACGGATGATCTAGTGCTCGGGAAGTCAGGATTAGGAAAAATTGTCGGGGGCCCCATGCACTCTTCGAAAAAATTAGTTCGTACAAGCTCATATGCAGTTATTAGAACTATAAAATATAGTAAATATAGACCCAACTATATATTTAGTTTGGGTAACTAAATGAAATAGTTGACCACAGTTAGTTAAAGTATCCTTTTCATTTAGTTATCACAACTAAATCAAAATAGTAATGGGTACTATAACATATTAGTTCCAATTACTAAATAAATGGAGTTGATACCCATCTTATTGGCTGTAATAACTATATCATATTAGTTGTGGTTACTATATAGCATTCATTGTGATGCATATTTCTTATTAGTTGCTTAAAATTCGAAAGAGCTTCAACGCATTACTAAAATAAAAATCACTCTTTACTATTGGAAAAGTAGTCATAACTTTATGAAAATATAGGCCCATCTATTTACATTGGTTGTGAGAACTAAAAGGAATTCGTGACCAATATTAGTTGGGATAATGATTTCATTTAATTAACACAAGCAAATATAATTGTATGAAAGCATAATGAAATAATTGCCGCAACTTATCCACGTAAATATTGTCTTATATTCTCACTACTAATAAATTTATTATGAGTATAATGTTTTAAGAATATAAGAACCATTTTAAATAGATTTTGTAATAATCGCCCGAACAACTAATTTTCTTTAGTAATCACGTCTAAACTTTTCTAAGAGTGTGGGTAGGACTACAAACTATCAGTGAAAATTCGTAATTCAAAAGTCATCACTGATAATTCTCACTTTTAAATACATATATTTAGTTTTTCGATATCCAAATGACAGTTGTCAAAAACTCGAAAGTTAAAAACATCTCTTTATGCATGGGTTTTGATCTATTGTTTTCGAATTTAAATTTTATCATCCTTCTGCTAACGGTTTTTTACGGTCTCGAATTTTAGCTTCTCTTTTAAGATTTTGATTTTTTTAATAGTCATAGCTGTTTCAATATTAATGACATAGACTGTAATTGATTAGAAAACTTTGTAATTACAGGTGAACACTTAACTGATTGTACTATCGCGTATAGCACACCAGTAATACAAATCGGTAAACCCTATCATAACATCTCAGTTGATTCGCAAATGACAAAATTATTGTTTTTTTTTTTTTCAAATCTATTTAATTAAATTCTTGAAATGAAAAAGAAATCAAATTTTGACAAGCTAAACACTTTTATCTATTTTTGTATCTTTGTAAAAGTATTATACATTTATATGTTTAATTATAATTCATTCAAAAATTAAGGTTAAAATCATTTCATCGATGCAAATCTCAATTAAGACAATCAAGGAGTGTAATAGAATTTCTGCAAACTTTTTTGTCAATAATATATTTGGTAAAATGTAATATTTCTATTGTTTCGGTATCTAACATTTCTGATTAGCAATTCTTAAAAATTTGTCAACTGTTTTGTACTTCTCCAATCTTCTGATAGACTTTGGGACAGTAAAAATTCAATGTATATGAATCATCAACGACATTTTTCTCTGTGTGTAGCCGGCAGAAAAACAGAATGGTCAATCGGAAAAATCCCCCCAAATACGCCTTCGCAATTGAGGTCGATGTCGTCACAAAATTCTACAAACTACGCTAAACCGTTTCTCCATCGAAATCCAACCTTCAAATGTATGGGTTACATGCGTAGACCCCAAAAAAAAAAATATCTATATGGGATTCTTTCGGCACGGGGCTAACGATCCAAGAGAGTATTTGGTGTGTTGTTGAAAGAAGAAAAAAAAAAGCTCATGGGAGAATACACATGCGTTCTCCCCCTGGCCCCACACCCACCCATTGCCCAATTCGATACGCATTTTACGCGCCAGAATGTCGTGGTATGGAGTATTTTTTGGAGCCACAAGCATAACTTACTCACTTTTGGTCGCGCCAATACTACGCAACTCACACGCCGAGAAAGCTTTTCCAAGGGAGCTTTCCTCAAGGCAAAATGTATACACATAACACGCGCCCAGGAGGCAGGGGTATTACTATTCCATTTGCTCGTGGAAGCGCTTGCGCGTATATTTTTGCGTAGTATCTTCCATCACGGCAAGTGTTGTGATGTAAAAATTCAGAACGCATCACATGACCTCATAAGCTTGAAATTTGCTTGCGTGAACAGCGACACAGGCAAAATAAAAAATTAAGAGGATCTGCCCATAAATCTAGTGGAATTCTGGGTCAATCACTGACCAAAATGTCTCATATCTTCGGAATTTTGACAGATATCGATCCAAAAATGATCGATAATCATCCATCGGAGGCTTTCGTTTGCCTTCGGAATGGATCGGTTATCGTATTCTGAGACCTTGGTTGTCAAGTTTTGAATTGACATCAACATAACAATTGAAAGATAAAGTTAAGACAAATACATAAACTTGTGTAAGCATAATGCGGAAACTTACAACTCTTTTTTTTCGCGAGATGAACATTAATTTAGATAAGATAGGCTTACCCTTCTTATAGCTCTCACTTGATGATTTTTCGCAGTGAATCCGATTTTAGCCATCTAAGTCACGTTTTAGCATTATCTAAAGCCTCTTTTGTGTAAACAAGTACTTCAAAATTAAATTATTGACCATTCACGAAACCGAACATTGTCATAATTCTGAGAAAAGCTTGTCAAAACAGAAGGTATTTTTTACAAAAGGAATATTTTGGAGTTTGTTTTTGAATAGAACTTTCAAAGTAGATTTATGAAAAACAACAAGATGGACTTACTCAGCAATATTTTACAATCTATAAATTCAGTAATGAGATGTCATATACGCATACTGTATTTTTTGGGATATTAAACAATGCAAAGATTAGATTAGACACTTCCACAGGACTTCCGGTCAACTGTCAATGAGATTTTAGTCTTACTTCCGTTAACACGCTATATGTTCGATAATAAATCATATATTTTAGGAATGATAAGATATTAAGAATAAGCTAATGAATTTTGGCATTTTAATACCTGTACACATCCGGGATCAAATTTTGCCAAAAATTGTCATCTTGACAGAATTTTGAAATTTCACCCTACTACGGTACAGTTGGTTTTAAAAAAAAACAGTTATCGAAGAAAATTGCTCCTTATGTGCAATAACCTTTACAATTGACACTAAAAAAAATTAGAAGCTTTTTTTGTTTTTATTTTAGGGGCTTGTAATCAATGCTAAGCCGGCGAGGAACGGATACCATGTGCAGCACCTTTAAAATCCAAATTTAAACTATTTTTAAAAGGGACGGGACCCTATCGTGATTTTAAAGCTTAATTACATTACGGTAATGCCCTAGACATACTTACAACTTAAGCCAAAAGCCGGCTTCATATTAATTATAATCAAAATAGTGATCAGGAGGGCAATTCTGTAACGATATGACAATGTCATATGACAAATTTAAATATTTTTATGTTGTAAATTCGGAAATATTAATCGAAAATCAGATTCATATCAGTTACTAAGAGCTTCATAGAGCCCCTTGCAATGACCATTCGATGCTCACTGGCCCTTAGTGTTATCCTGTTCTCGAATTTTTCACGAACATTTGTCATATGACATTGTCATATCGTTACAGAATTCCCCTACAGATTACATTTCCATTAGTTTCTGACTGACTCTCTGCTCATGTCAAGAAACGACTTAGTTAGTGAAAAACTGATTGGAATTTAGTCAAATCATTGTTTCTATTATAATAACGTTAAGCCGTCTCTGGGCTTAAGTCGTAAGTGTGTCAAGGACATAAGGCTAATTTCTTTTAAAAAATAAAAAGAAAAATGGAATGTTTTAATTCTAAAGTAACCCACTTCCCCCTAATTTAGACTATATTTTACAAAAATTTTCTTAGTTTAGGGGAAAGGATTTCAGGCTTCATACGCACTCTGGCTTCGAACGCTTCATATTTCTTTCAGGAAATGTATGACTTAAGACTAAACTTTTAAAATATATTGTCATAGATAGAGATTTATTGTAAGTAATTGAAAAAAAAATATGAAGTGTTCAAAACCAAGATGTGTGCGAAGCGTGATATCATTCCCCTACTACATTCTCTACACAGAAAAAAATATTTTGTAAAAATGTTCGTAAATGTTTGTGAATTCCCTTGGGGGAGTTACAAAATGCTCGTGAATTGTATAACTCACAAACAAGTTCGTAAAAGTTTGTACTTTTTTCACAAACATTGTTCGTAAAATGATCATTTGACGAACATTTTTTTTGTATTTTTTCAAACATTTGTTCGTAAATGTTCGTAAACACACAAAAACTGTTCGTAAAATTTTGTCATTTGTTCGTAAATGTTCGTAAAATGTTCGATGACAAAATTTTACGAATATTTTTTGTGTGTTTATGAACATTTACAATCAAATGTTTGTAAAAGTACAAAAAAATGCTCGTCAAGTGATCATGTTACGAACAATGTTTGTGAAAAAGTACAAACTTTTACGAATATGTTTGTGGGTTATACGATTCACGAGCATTTCGTAACTCCCCCATAGGAATTCACACACATTTACGAACTTTTTACAAAATATTTTTTTCTGTGTAGGGGCTTGAAATTAAGTAAAGCTTGTAAAGCTTTCAGTTCTATTTTAAATAGAATTTTCATTCTGAGTGTATTTCGATAATATCAGAACCGTTAAATCCATATGCACCGATAATGCATTGAGCATGATGTTGCTTTGTGAACATTGGAATCGTCCATCTGAAATCATTAGACCAACCTTTGGACTCATTCTTTGAATGTTCATAATCTCTGAGGAAATAGCCCCATCCTCCATAAATCTTCTCCATTTGGTCAAAAACTTTCGAATTTTAGGCAGTTGTGTATCTCTCAAGCTGAACAACACCATTGAAATAAATTAGTCTATTTTTGGATCTCATTTGATTTTCTAACTATAATTTTCACCTCCAAATTCGGAGATTTATCGTCGCAGTTATGCAATTATAAAAATGAAGAGAGTAAAAAAAACGAAAGATTTAGAGAGAGAACATGATGTAGAGAAAGTTTCAAGATAGATTGGTAAGATAGAGATCTAAAACGACTTGCAAAAAAGGGTTTAATCAAAATGATTTCTTTTGCAGATGCCGCACTAAGGCGTTATATTCTCTACGGCAACCTGCGAAGACTACAATGAATATTGTATGGAAAAGCACATGAAACGAAAGAAGGAAAAAAAATAAAGGGGAGGATTTTCCAACAGTTAGTTGTGTAAATAGTGATGAAGTGTAGGGGATAGAGGGGGTGTATGACCCACCCTCGCTGGAAAATACTTAAAGAGAAACCTTGTATGAAGGTGCGGCATATAAAAAGAGAGCTTTCATGACATCCACCATGGTTTCTCACTCATGACCTTCCTCTTTGGTATAGAAATCGTTAAATTTTACGGGTATTTTCTCCCTCACGGATCCTCGTCATTAATCACCATGTATGGAAGTGTGTCGCAAGTCCCAGTGAATTAATCATCTTAATCAAAGTCCGCCGAGGTCGGTTAAGGCGTCGACTGAAGACTATACAATAGAGAAAATGGGAGATGGTGCTATTTGAAGGACAAATGGTGCAGAGTACAGTAGTAAAGGAGGCTATTGGGTCAGGTTCATCCCTTATGGTGTCTTTCTGTATTGTGCCAGAAGAAGACAATAGGATGGATTTTCCTATTGGTATTTGCACACAATTTTCCCCACAATTTCCACCTCTCTCACTCTCTCACCCATCTCGCCTGATAGTGGAAACTCGTACAGTCAAGTACCATTAAATATGCGGAAGTTCTCCATATTTTCTCTACCCTCCCCACCTTAGTATATAACTATGTTTTTTTTTGCAATAGAGTGAGAGAAAGATGGTATTGGAAGTGCTTAGTCGCCGAAACAGTGAAAGTTTCTCACGCAATTTCAATTAGAGTCACTTTTGTGTAATCCCACCGAATTCCATTCACTCGTCGGCATTCCACTGCATTCAGCCAGATTGTCTGTTTCGCAGGTTTCGCCTGGCTTTGCCCCTCTCATCGCAAAAAAAGCCCAATCAAACAGTCGTTATATGCCAAGTGACCTCATTTTGTTCCACTTATGTATTCCCTACGCATCATCCAACTGACTATTTACTATGAGGCTTCCCGATCCCACTTCTGATTTTTTACAGGGTGTACCCACTGAAATATTTCCATGGTAAATTCTGTGGATTCTCAGTGGAGAATTCCATCTTTTTGGAATTGTATGCTAGGAGCCTGGGCAGGAACGACGATCCGAGTCGTTTGGTAAACAGTTTTCTGTCTTCGGTTACGTTCGTCCTTCTGTTTATGTTTTTATTTCGGATCTACTCGGATCACTCATTTCTTCGTTGTATTTTAACACACTCAATGAATCAAATGGTAGAGTACTCGCTCTATGATGCAAGTGTCCCGGGTTCGAATCCCTTTTAGGTCACCAGGAATTTTTCTGACGTTAAAGGTGTTCAGATTTCGGATTGCATCCAGTGAGTTTCACTGCACTTGATTCCACGGGCATGGGACTGACAACTTTATCCCGTATAATAAAAACATAATGCGTGTCTAGAAATCCCCTTGCGGAAAGGTCTTGTTCCTTCATGGAATGTTGAGCCAGAATTATTATTATTATTATTATTTTGACACAGATGCTTTATATTATTGTAACCTGTTTGTAGTAGGATTGTTGAACCTAGATGAGTTGGAGGGAGAAAACCCATCCTGACGAAGACACTTCAGAGCCAACGATACCAAGCACTGTTCCGCTGGAGTGGTGACTCTAAGGTCCTTAGCAGACTTACGACTTAAGGCGAGATACGGCTTAACACTAAACCTACCGATCGTTTTTAGTCGTTTTTTGATCAAATAAGAAACCGCGGTAGGGTAGTATACTTCACAAAATTGCCTTGAAAAAGAGCAAAAAATTAAAATTTAAACACTTGATTGATTAAAATTAAACACTTGTTTGATAGTGACACTGTACCATGTGAATATGTATTAATTTTAAACCGGTCAATTTGACCGGGTCATGGTAGGTTTAGTGTTAATGAAAAATGATGGAAAAGTAGTTTAACTATTATTTCGAATATAATTACGCTAAGCCGTCTCTCGACTAATCCTCAGATCCGTAAAGGTCCTAAAGGGTGCTATAACGGCGGCTAACCTCAAGTAACGATGTCGCTATAATTTCGGTGTATGGAGTTGTGGATGCTCTATACGAGTTGTTCCAAAAGCACAACCGAATCCGCTCCTCGATAGATAATTCTGGACTATTATTATTAATCGTATCGAGACACTTTATTTGGTATTACAATGTAATCATTACAAGGTGCCTCGTGTTGGAAGAATCTGCTGATCGTAGATCGCCCAGGAACGCCTTCCCCGTAGTGAATGCTTCTTCCGTGCTCCTGAAGGTTTGTGGGCAGAGGCGGTGCATTTTATTATGTTTTATCACAGTGAAAAATGTCTTTCTCGACATTCGGTTGATTGCACCGGGCGGGACTCGAACTCACAACTTTGAGAGTCGAGTCAGAGATCTCGTCCGCCCAAGAGCAGCTGTCTTGCCTATTGCACCACTGAGATCCCCACTGAGATCTCCACTGAGATTCTGGACTGGGAAATGGGGACTTACTTCCGGAAGGCTACCGATGAAGGATGCTCCAGAATGTTGTAATACGGACCTGTAGCCATTCTTGCTACATTTTTCCGATTTTAGTTCAGTTTCAGTGAATATTTTATCGATATATCACTGGTTAAACCAGTGGATTCAAAAGTGTTACCATAAGAGCATTCAGACCGGATTCACTTTTTTAGTTCAATTTACGGTTTAAGAGCAGTGCTCTTTCTTTTGTTGTCTGGTTCTGTGGTTCAAATAGAAAACGACAGTATTCTCATTTGAAGACCATCCTCTGAGGCTTTGCTATCCCACTTCTGAATTTTTCCGAGTAATCCAAAAACCTCACTAAAATGTTACGGGTTCTTTACGAAATTGTAAGTGTTAACCGTAAAATAGGATAGTAATCTCAATGTATATCTCAATGAATAGTAATTCAATGACTGAACAAGATTCAAAATCTCGCCTGCGAATATTCCGGAATCGAGATCGTATACCTTCTTGAAGTCAAATCATCGGAAGCCGTATAAGGCTCTGCTCTGTATTAGTTAAATAATCCAATGAATTCTCCACTAAAATGTCCGATCAGGCAATTTGCAGAGGCTCACTCTATTGGGCAAGCTCAAGTTCAACCATTTCTAAAAAGGTGACAAGCTTCACCTGATTTTATAGGCATAGGTTGGTCGGATCATTACGTCACACCCTGCATACCGTAACGCATTGCAAAACGACATTCGCCACCCCCGTGGAGGTAACATTACGCTCTCTCTCTCTCTCTCTCTCTACTAAAAAGCCAATTTGTGTCATGGATGAGGCCATTGTCTAATATGCGACTTGAATTGGGTGAATGGATGGAATTTCACATTTACCTCCATGGCGGCAGTCTCTTCTAAAAACTATGGGTGAACGGGCCTCCGTCGATGGATTTTATGTAACAACCTCAAAATACCAGTCATTTCCAATTTGCACATACTCCAGAATTGAACGTGTTAGACCCCCGGTGCCTATGCATTCCCTCTCATTTGGCTTTTGGCAGCAGAGTTGTGCCCCAGAGAAATGGGGGGGGGGCTGACACGGCAGAAAATTTTTGCACAAGAAAGTGTCTGAATGTGATTTGCCATTTTGACGGTGTTTCGGTGGATTGGAAGAAAATGAAAGTTTCCGCAATGGAAATTGCAAACTCTTTTTGCAGGCGCTATGGCTCAACCAACCGGCACTTTTTGCCGACTCACACACCGATACCTGATACCCACACCTTAAGTTTAACTAATTGGCAATTTTTTTTCTGTTGTAGCTCTACACCTCTATCCCGTTCACCAATTCAGTGGTGTGTATCTTGGTGTCTGCGAAAAACAGGCCAAGAGTGTCAATAATTCCAAACGGTAGTCCCACCATAGTGGTCTCATATGGTAAATCTTCGCGGATCACCTTGGAGGTGTGAAGAATTAGCGTGGAGACATCGGGGAGGAATTTTTGGAATTCAGGTCACGCTTGCGGAAATACTTAGCGGTGTGTCCAAAAAATAAATAAATAATGACACAGTTTCGACGTACATTGATTATGCATGTTTGCCGGTTTCCGTATCATACGTCAAATTCAGGAAGCGATGATAAGCCTTGAGATAGGTTTTAGATAGGGGATACTTCCCTTTCGCCGACCACCATGTCAAGTATATAGGGGCTCATTGAGCCGGTGATCGGCAAGAGAAGGGGAGTGAAAGGTCTATCCTTGGCGACTTGAAGTATGACTTTGACGGTATGTGGTAGTGTGCGATCACCACGATCACTCATCGGGTCTCTCTAATACTGTAATTTATGTAAGAGCACATAGTGTTGGGCAATGCTATGTGATTTGAAAATTAATGTGTGGGCGCGATCGGAGCCGGTTTTTTGGCTCAGCCTTTGGTATTGAGGAAGAACCACTTTATCTCCGATCATTTGCGATCAACGACGCGATCGCGCGAGCTTCAGCAGCAACAAGAACAAAAAAAATGGATTTTCTTAAAAGAAATAGTTAGATGGTTACCTCTTGTCCCAGTGGTGTAATCCTCACATTAACTTCGTCCTTGATGTTGTCATGTGTGATCACTTCGCCGGCACTCTCGCGTCCATTGAAGGTGAGAAAGACCTTCTGGCCGGGGCGCAAGTGGACATTCATGACACTCTGAAAGCCCGGTCCGATCAATTCAGTATCCCGAAATTCGCGATTTAGTCCGCGTCGACCGAGATCCTGTTTCTGATCAAAACGCACAGAATACTTGGTATTGGGCGTTAAATTGATACAATTGTTGTTCTCCTGCGAATTAGCAGGAGTACGTACCGAGTGTATAACACCGGAATAAAAGAGTCCGTCTGTACCGGGTGCACAGACACGGGTACCGATTATGGAACGCTTTGCTAGACGTTTTCCTGTGGACATCTTATGGATACCACTAATTTATCCAAACACAAAACACCAAACTCTTTTTTTTCCAAAAAAAAAAACACTTTTCTTCTTAGCACACTTCAGTCCAAAATACACTGGGTCCAAATTCCAAAGTGTATTTCAAATTCTCAAACTCTTTGGAGTTATCCAAAAGTTTTTTTTCTTCTTTTCAACTAACTTTTCGAACACTGGCTACTTAGCTCTATCAGAGTCTATACTTTTTTTTCTGTAATGACTGATTTCCTGACTGACCTCCAAAATGGTATCAGGAAACTTTTCTATCACCCATTCAACTGATGCACAACACAGGTATTGGCGAGTTTATCGCACAAAAATGGCTTTGCATACGTGTCACTCACAGGAATTTAGGGTATTAGAAATTTAAAAAAAAAATAACACCGCAACACTTAGGTCCTTGCAAGGTAAAAAAAACAAACGGAAAAGAAAGTAGAAGTACACACTTCCAGCAAACGGATAAATCGAGGGTAGTCGAACGGAAATGACACTGAATGGAATTGAAGAAAACTACCAAACGGGCACCTCACTTGTTGGTGGCAGCGAATTCCAAGTGAACTTTAGCAGTGGATTGGACACAGAGTCACACGGATTCCTTACAGCATCTACTCCTGCACTATCATACTTGCAACAGTGTGGACGGTCAACCGCCAGAAACATACTAAAAACCATAATTTGACAAAATATGCCTTTGTCCTTGGATCAATCCTCACTAGGATTCACTTATAACCAGTAACTGGGTCTATGCTTTAGGCTTTAGCCTTATCCTCAACCGGGACAACACCGATCTGAACACAACGAGTGTCGAGATGTGAATGAAGTACGGAATTGAGTTGGGAATATACTTTGGCTCAGTAACGCAGCTGTTGGTGCTCAATACAACCAACAGACACTTTCAATTGTACGAATGAAAATACAAATATTTTTATATGCTCACTCTATGTATTGGTGTATCTTTCAACAACTACACACATAAGCCTGTTGTTGCTCAAGTAAACGGTTTTTCTGATAACAACCTTTTAACACGAATTTCTGTCAACGACTGAGCGCAAAACTTTTTACGTTTCGAGCCTTGTCTCCGGCCGGCTTGTGTGCGACAGAGATACCAATATCAATGTTTTGCTGCCATCTCATCCACACACGGCCTAACACAGCTGATCAGCTGACAGAGATAGCAAATAGAGGGGAAGGTGATGTAATAGAATGAGAAAGGTGGAAGGGTGGGGAGATGCTCAGCATACAAATGAAAAATCTTATGGTGGGGATCGAGGTTTTCTTGTTGTGACGATGTGAATATATTGCACAATTACATAGAGGGCTCTCAATAAGCAATGCTAATTGCGTATCTGATTATTCCTGCAATTTACCTATGACGCCATCTAGGACCCTTCCCGTACCCCTAAAGTGACATTTTTCTGACCCTTAGCTGTCAAAACCAGACAATTTCACTGTCAAACTCCTCCCTAAAAGTCTCCTTGAAGGGAAAATAGTTCACACTCATACTATTATACATATCAAATATGATAGGAAAAAGATAGAAACAGGTTATAGATAGCATTAACAACAAAGGAATTAACTGTTTGCGAGTGAGATGGATGATGTTTTCCAACACATTCATGGAACAGCAAATTCATTGATAGAGAGGCCAAGGGAGGTAATAAACATTCTTTTCATGTTAGAAATCAAACGCTTTGATTAAATTTCTGTCAATAAATCTCTATTTAGTCCTTCTCTTTTCAACTTCCAATTCAATCTATTTAATGACCCGGAATCGCATTCAAATTGAATTTTTGTATTACGTCAAATTCCCTCAGTCAAACATCCAGGGGATATCCACAAATCGTTCCTGAGGCTTCACCCCTCCCTGCATCAGACCTAAAATCATAAAAATGTATCTTCGAGCCGGATTTCATATTTTCTCCCTGGGCTTTTTATATACGGTGTCTCTATAGAATGTCATAAATTTTGTTGCATACAATAAATTAAATGTCCCCTCTCGCGGCAATTTTTAACACACAATTCACATAAAAGAACTATGTTTACTCCAATCTTTCATCTCTTTCTATCACACACACATATCGGCACACGCAGAGCCAGCCTGTAAAAGTCAAACAAATATGAGTGAGATGGAGAGAAAATCACGAATTTATAAACTCTTCCGGGGTTTCATCATTAAAAGTATCGAGATGAGAGAGTGTGCGTAGTCACACTCATCCCACTTCTGAAATTTACGCACAACTATACGCACTGCCATCTATGTGATGGTGATAGTGGGTAGAAAAATTCAAAACACTGGTGACGTCTGTCGATTCTTGGCCTACTTGATGGGGAACGCATGAATAAAACTACTCACCATCTCTTTCTAGCATATTGCAATTGGCCTGCATAGCAACTCAGTGCTGTCGCTGTGCATACCATCAAACACCCGGCTACACAGCTGATATAGAACAACAAAACCACGTGACCCCCACCTCAGTGTCCTGATTGGCGGAATGCCGCGGAATTCGCACTTGTATAGAGGGCGCCACTATGCTGTGACCTACTTTACAGCCATCTATCTTGCTCACACTCCCACCCATTGATTCACCCTGAAGCCCTCCGGTTTGCCTTACCCGGAAAAAAAAAGAAGGGAGGAAGGGGGACAACCAGTTCCCGGAATTTCCTCCAATTCACCCATCCGCGACCCATCCTCCTCTCAATGGGAAACCCCAAAAAGGAACCCAATGAGTCAACTACCAATCTCCGATGCACAATTACCGCTGTCGTCCAATTCAATAACAAGCCTCACTTTTCCGGTGAATTGGGGAAAGGAGTATCTGCGTATTGGTGGGGCATATCTGGGGACAATGTGTATGAAAGAGACACATAGTATATCCCCCCAGTTCAGTGAATATTGCGTTTCAAGAGGGATTCTCCGCTACTGGTTTTCCGTTGTGGGTCCAAGCTTAAGCGATTAATTGCTTTTCTCAAACATGGCTCTTACTAACTGTTAGCGTTGTAGATTAGTATCGCTGATCTTCAACTCAGACAATTCCAACATTAACTTGTTTTTTCAGCTGGAGACTGGAACCTTAAGGCTAAATTTTGGAACAAGATATAGAGCTAATAATATGGTCAACTCTATTGGAGATTTAAACTTTAGATTCCGCTCTGAATTTATAGCTCCCAAGCGGGAGATTTTAATATTTTCCCAAGACATTCAGCATTACGATCCATTGTTGATTATTCCAGGGTAAAACTTCGGTTAAGATACATATGTAAAATCATACGAATTCTTTTTTTTATTTTTTCAAGGAGAAACTTGCGATTAGAGAGAAGGGCTTTTTAATGACTCTCACGTAGAGATATCATGGTTTCAACACCGATTTTGAAATCATTTCTAATGGAAACAAGTATCATAAATGCAAATAAATATTATTAAATATTTTATGTTCAACAAAGATCCAAGATACATAATTATGGTCGTAACCACGTTCGCTTATTTTTTTTTAATGCTCCAGAGATAGAAATAATCCAGTAATGTTGCTCTACTTGTGCATATTACCTCCCCTCACCCAAAAGTTCATACAATATTAAGGCATTTTCTCAATCCAGAAATTTTAAATTTACATATTTTCTTGAGTAAGTTGTAAACTTAAAGGTTAGAAAGTTAGAGATATCTACGATTTTTTATTACGCCATTGTATATCTTTTTAGGTTTAACCGCTCAATGGAAATTATATTTATTTCTCTTTATTCTGAAAAACATTTCTAAGATATCCTGTAAGATTTTGAGTAAGAAATTTAAGTTTTTTTTAATATTTATTATTGTGAGTGACAGTGATACTTAATTTCATTATCGAAAGGTCTTTTTACGAAAAGTATGAACAGACTACAACTCGTACTATATCGGAAAAGTCTTTATCCTAATTTTTTGGCAAAAGTTTCCATGTGATTTCTAAACCAACCAATAGTCATAAAATGGTACACTAACGGAAGCCATGTCTAAAGAATATTTTCTTTGTTCAAAGTTTGCGAATTTCGAAAAATAAATTAAATTGGATTTCTTCGTAACTAATTAAAAATGTTCCAATAACTTATAAAAACGCACATTAACTTTGTTTTATAAACATGTTTTCGAATCTGTCTAAAACACTGAGATCTAGATATTATTTCTCCTCACTAAAATGTTAGAAACATATTTACAAGATAAAAGTTATTGTGCGTTAAGCATTTCGTAGTAAAGGATTAGTTTATTTTACTATTTAGTTTAAGTTGGTTCTTTAGAACGCCAAAGATAGAAAATCGATATCTTACCATTGTCATCTAATATGAAAACAAAAATTCACAGAAATAAAAAGACTGTGTTTAGGAAATTTAATAAATTTCACCGGTATACTTGCCCTTTCCCGATTTAATAAATGTTAGTATTGATATTGATTTAGTCAAGTTAATAATTTCAATACCTTTGAAATAAATCTATAATCATAAACAAATCGATTAAGAAAAGAAGTTTCTACAGTCTGGTTTAATTTTTTATTGAAAAATTCATTAAAGAAAATTCTTCCGGTCACATCTAAAAGAACTGTTTTCTTAATTGAAATATCCCTCAAGCGGTCTTGAAACAACAGGTTTACCCCAGTTCCCAAAAGTCTCAAAGATCTCAAATTTCTAAACAAGTTAGTTATTTATCAAAATTAAATATTGCAAATGGTATTAATAAATAACATTTAAAATTTTTTCAAACATTTTTCTTTTTGATAAATTAAAGCACTAGAATAAGCTTATATCGAAAATATACACAAAGTGTTTCTTGACAATACTTAGTCCGAAAAATTTGGGCATAAGGGATCACACCAGACTGACTAAACATACATTACGGATTTAAGGATCAGGAATAAGAAGTTTCCAAATTGTAATCACGGTGTAATCTTCAAATGGAGAGCAGCACCTTGATATTGTCGTTATTCCGATCTTTCCTTTTCAGTTTCGAAAAACACCCAAAATAAAGTATATTATTTTAACAACTAAAAGGTTGATGTTGCTAATCCCCGTAAGGTCCAAATAGACCCAAACCAATCATCGAGAATATTAGGATTGTGAAATTCGACAGATAAGACTTATCCCAAAGTGTCATAAACTGCGAACTTTGGATCATTGATTAGAGGTCTTTTTTTCATAAATTTCCTTTACCTAATCCTTTATAACCAAATTTTACAGGCTACGAGAATTACCCTAAATCTATTTAACACTAAACCTATCAAAAAACCGGTCAAATTGACCGGTTAAAAATTAGCACATATTTAAACAGTACAATATTACTATCAAAGTTTATGAATTTCTTAAAATTTGCATGTAATATATTTTTCAGTATTTAAATTGTAATTTTTAACTCTTTTCCAAGACAAATTTGTTGAGTATCCTACCCTACCGCGGTGTGTAATTTGACCGAAAAATGAACAAAAACGTTCGGTAGGTTTAGTGTTAAGATCTACTTGGACTAGATCTAATGAAATCATAGGACTAACCTGATCATTCAAATATTAAGTTGATCTCTGACTGACTGTATTTATTTATACCGATCCTAATTTTTAGGGCTGACTCCAAAGCCAACACTTGTGTCAATCAAGAGCTGTAAGTTTTAAGTTTAGGTGAAGAATATCAACTCATCTATTGCTGAAATAGTTTTAGTTTAGAAGATTCCGGTGATTACCAGTGAGATTTTTCTTCACTTCAAGACTAAAACACCTTTTTAATCTTGCCCAGAGCATTCGGTCTGGATATAGATCTTCTTCAGTGACCATAAAGACTATTTTATTTTATTAACAATAATTTTATGTATATATAAGATATTTTTTGGACAATTTCAAATTCAATTACTCGAGTAAGACCGAAAGACTCATCACCGAAAGCTCTGGACAATATTAAAAAGGTGTTTTAATCTTGCAATTTTCGAAACCAACTCATCAAACCAGTCCAACATCTACTACTATTGTTGAAATCTTTTATAATTTGACTTGACCTGTAGGGCTCTAGGCAGGTTACAAACAAATGGAAAATCAATAAATAATGTAATGTAATTTTTCGTGTTATTTTGAATTTCGGATTCCAAGGTTTTACTGAAGAAGCTGAGTTTAGTTTCATCCACATAGGGTAAGTGTGCCAAATTCCGGCCAGCTTGCAATTCCGACCACCTTTTTTGCTCCTCTAATTTTCACGATTTTTTAGTTTTGCAATGCAAATGAATAACAAAAAATGTAGCTTTGACAAATGAGATGACGTGACAAATATATTGGAAGAATTCCCGAAGGGCAAGGAACTGTGAGAATAAAGGTGGCTGAAATAGGGCACTAAAGCTATGTCTACATTTTTATTCATTTTAAAATGTATTAAGAGCGATTTTAAAGTAAATAAAGACGATAAACTGTATACAAGGTTCTAAGCAACACTCCTAAAGTAGAAGGAATGAAAAAAATCAATTTCTATTAAAGATATTACATTTCAAACTTGAGACTTTGGCGCTTGCATGCAACTATGCCGAAATTTGGCACACTTACCCTATAGAAATTTGTTTAAAAATTAATTTTATACATAAAATGCAAGTAACATGACGTATTTTCTTTAATTTAACTTTTCTTATAAAGAGAGATGCTCATATTTCATATCCTAGTTGTTACTGAAAGGGTGTCAATAGATTATCACACAAGCTCTTAAGGTGTCAATAGGTATTCCTGTCATCCTATATGGGTGTTTCTTCGAGATCTACAAAATAAATTAGGCTTAAAGAGAATCTAAACTCTTCAAATTCAAGCCGTTGACAGAGAACTGTATAACACACCTCACTACAGGCCTGTATTTTGTCCAATAGCCTTTAAATTAACATGTTTAGCCCTTATCTTGAAACCAGATGTAAAAGCACAGTAAATCTCAGATTCTGTTTTCGAACTTGTGCACTTGTCGATGCTGTTCAAACCTGATTCCTATTAATTAATTGCATTCCACCTTTCCAAAATCTACGCCCGTGAGATCATCCTACATAATCATCGCATTAATTATATCTCTATACAAGTCATTGTGGAATAGAGAGAACTTCAAGTGCTCCAATTGTTTATTTTGATTTAGTATTTCCACTCCCTTGGTGCAGTTGGACGTATGGTCACCTTGAGAATTCCAATTGGAGGTGTTGCTTCACAGTCTAAGGTGTGAGTGAGAGGAGACACTGGCCAAAAATAGAAAATATATCTCTTTCCAAACTTTCATTATTTCAGCTGAATTTGCTGAGCGTGGAGAAAACTTTCGAAATTTCACAATTTGGTTTTTTTTCGGCGTCGATTTTGCGCAATTTTTTTTTTTGCTTTTTTTCTTGGGTAATTGGGGAAATTGCGATTCGCTTTCCTTCGGGATCTCTTTGTTAGAGGGTTAGAAGCATGAGGGTGGTAGGGGAACGTAGGTGCGTAGGAGTCGAATAGCATACAAAGGATACCATCACAGATAGAAAATGTTGGACTTTGGAGTGTGCTATGTATGTGATAGCACTTGCAGAAGGGCTTTTCTTTGTGTACTCTCTCACGAATCTAAATCTTTGGGATGGGAGTTTGTTTTGCGTCGCGTGAATCAAGTCTCGACGTACGCCCTGCACGTGTCTATTGCGCCTCACTCTGCTCCAGAATGTAGGCCTTCGAGGTCTCAGGCACAACTCTATGCGTTTTTGTGTGAGTGAGCCAATGAATTAATATGCAAATTGGAATTTTACATAATCACTCAATTTTACTTCACTATCTCCCTCGCCCCTCCACACGCATACACTCAAAGCCTATTGCCTTGTCTCTATTATGGTCAACATCACTTTTGATTACACTTTAGTGTACACATTGTAAAGTCCATTCAGCTGAGAAATTGGAATTTAAAACTATAAGAGTGACGATAGGCGGAAAATGATGGCCTCTTTTCCTTACACCTTTCCTCAAGTTTTTCCATAATTTTTTTCTTCAATTAATTCGCACTTTAAAGAGGTTCCGCATTTGCAATTAAAATGATAAAAAAAAACATCAGAGTCATACCTGAAATAAGAATAAGTGAAAGAAATAAATAATTCACTTAAAGTGAGAAAGTAACCGAAATAGATAATTCAAACTTCTCCTATATATCGAATAATTTGTAGCAATTTATCTTCCATACGCCAAGTATTTGGCACAAATTGCCCAACAAGTGAGAAAATACATTTTATGCGATTAATCAGAATACGTGAAAACATTCACAAATAAAATTCAGAAAGGAATAAAAGCACTTGAATCAGCTCTTTGTTGAATTTTACTTGAGGTTTTATTTTTTAAATTGATAATTTCGTGCTGCATATGTACAACTTTAATGCCTCTGAGTAAATTTATTCTTATTTTATATTTTAAAAGTCTCATTTAGATGCAAATTGTCAATTTTATGGGATTAAATGCAGTTTCACTTTCGATCTCCTCAATTTTATTTTATTATTTATCTAAGATTGACTTTTCATGAAATCACGGCAAAAAATCTTTGAACAATTTCCACCACAGTGTCATTTGCATTTAGTGCGAAGGAGATAATTGGTTCAACAATTAAAATTTTAATTAACAATTAGGTGTCTCAAATAATATACCTCGAATACTGCAGAAGTTATAATTTTTAATTATTATGCTAATAAAAGTATTTTTAGATTTTATTGAATTTATAAACCCCAATAAAATGAACAGAAAAAAATTGCAGTACTAAACTTGATAAATTCAATAAACACATTTTGTTATTCATCTTTATTATTAATCTTTATTTCTTTTCTTAATTGATATGAATTCATAAAACATTGTTCAATTTAATCAAAGATTAAGATGTTTTAAATTATTTTACACAGATGTGATCCATCAGCTGATTTTAGTCTATCCCTGAAGATGTCTAATGCTCTGGACACACTTACGGCTTACTTAAAGCCTCTACACAATAAGAACAATTTTTGTCAAAAAGAATTTTGATGTTTCCACCTACAGAAATGTAGGCAATTTCCTTCAAAAATGCAATTTTTTCAAAAATTGTTCTTAGTAGAAGCGCTTAAACCGAGAGATGACTTAACGTATAATTATAATCAAAATAATGCTTTGAGTAAATTCCCATCAGTTTCCCACTAACTAAGACGTTTCTCGGCTTAAACCAAGAGACAGATTAGAAACTGATCGAAATGTAATCTGATCATTATTTTGATGGTCTGTAGGGGAATTCTGTAATTTTCGTGGCATTGTCACACGTGAGTTCGAAACCTGACAATGCCATTCGAGCTTTTTTTGCCATATCATATGAGTTCGAAAATGCAGTTCATTGAATTTTTAATAAAATCCCTTTACTTGATGATTTTATGAAAATACAGTACGTCTTGGTTGATTTGTTTAACAAAATTCATTGTAATTTGAATTGCCAGAAATCTCAAATATGTGACTTCTGACAATGCCACGTGAGCTGAAATGGCAATCTCACGACTACAGAATCGCATTTTCGAAAAAGCTCTCCTAAGATTCGAACTCAATTTGTCATATGGTATTGCCAGAGCGTTAGAGAATTCCCCTTCTGGGCTATACAGGAAAACCAGAAGGCTTCGAGTATAAGACAAAGCGACTGAGAGTGAGCCAACTGTAAAGATAAGAATTTTCAAGAAAATAATCTTCAAAATTTCAAGAAATTGAAAAATTCTAGTGGTGATATGTAAGCAAACGTTAGACGTTTTCTAGTTAATTAAAAAATTCTGAATAAATCCACTGACGAAGCCTCTTACCGAGCTCAAGGTTGAAAGCTTTGGAGAAAAATTTTAAGTTTTTAATTGAGGAAAAGAAGCTGTCCCTGGCAAACGCCAGAAGATATGAGTCCAAAGAATTTTTAAATTGTAAATGTACGTTAAGATCACTTGATCTTCTCTGGAATATTCTCTGGGAAATTTAAGACAGAAAAAATTCCGAAGTTAATCATGAAAGATTTAAAAATTAATAGGGATAAACTGGATTGCTGCAGTGGTTCATACATCATCATATACATCTCAATTGTAAGATAAAAAAATTGAAGATTTACAGAGTCAAAATTGTATATCATGTTCAGGCTCAAAATTAATTACACTTAAAACGTTTTACAATATTTCAGTCTAGACATTTTAAAGTTTTCGTTTAAACTTTATACGTTGGGCCTTGAACAAATTTCACACTTTATAGTTTTAAATGTTTATCGGAGAATTAGAATATCTTATAAAAGGGCAATTTAAGGGTTTAGAGCTTAAAACGTTGCCTTAGCATTGAGGGAATATTTAGTGAAGTGAAAAATTTTGTTTAATGGTACCGGCCCATACCCCGTATGCCAAAATTCCGAATGTTAAAATTTCAAACACCACAATCCCAAACAGCGAGAGTCACTGGAAATAGCTGGAAATTATGAATAGTCAAAATCCCGAATCGACAAAATTCCCGAAAGCCTAAATCCTGACAGAGATGAAATTGAATAGAGGATAATGTATAATTTTTGCCCTTTCGGGATTTTGGTGTTCGGGATTTTGCCTTTTGAGAGTTTGGCTTTTCAATATTTTGACTCATTCAGGATTTTAACTTTTCGGTATTTTGGCTTTTTGGGATTTGGCATTTAGTGATTTAGACTCATTCGGGATTTAGACCCTTTCGGGATTTTAATTTTCAGGATTTTGATCGGAAATCAAGTGTAAATTATAACTGAGGTATATTAAAATCATAAAATAGGTGTGATTATGTAAGAATTACACATAAGAAAACAATAAACAATTTATTCACTTTGCTTAAGATATTAAAATTTAAAATTTTGCAGTTTAGGTTATAACCACCTCTACGTAGATATTGTTATCTACGACACAAGTAAAATACGTTGATTTAAAATGGGTGGGGGAGACTGGGGGCAAAATGTGTCAAAATGGATATTTTGAAATATTTACTTCTACATATTCTGCTACCACCACCTCTTTGAAAACTTAATCAATTTTTAAGAAGCATCTTATAGGTAATTTACTGCTCTACAATTTTTCTGAAGACTAGGTCTCCCCCATGTTGATAGAAAAATATGCTTATTTTAGACCAATTTTTCAAAAAGTCGGTTTTGCGAAGATTATCAACATTGCTTATATATTTTTTTATGGGTCCCGGTCAAAATCCCGAACGCCAAAATCCCGAAAGGGCCAAAATCCCGAAAGGGCCAAAATCCTTAAAGCCAAAATCCCGAATACTTAAAAGTGTTATAGCGACTCCCACGATTGTACCCGCGCTTGCTGGAGGCAAAGGGAAATCTTCTGTGTCTTGGGAAATTATTCTAAATATTTTCCTCCATATAATTTCATCCCTTTGAGGATTTTGAACATTCGGGATTT
The DNA here is from genome assembly GCF_024763615.1 of Phlebotomus papatasi. Taxonomy (NCBI): domain Eukaryota; kingdom Metazoa; phylum Arthropoda; class Insecta; order Diptera; family Psychodidae; genus Phlebotomus; species Phlebotomus papatasi. Next base: position 33,048,085 of record NC_077222.1, read on the forward strand.
TGGCGTTCAGGATTTTGGCTTTCGGGATATTGGCTGCCACCGTTTTTTTATATATGTAAGAAATTCTCACATTTTGCTCCCAAAAATGAAAAATAACAAATTTAAATATTTTTATATGAAATTTATTCTTCTGTAACTTTTTTGAAGACCAGTTTTGTCTATCTTAACGTGAAACGTGCTTAAATAAATTTAATAAATATCCATGTTTTCTGTAAGAAAAATATTCCAAAAATAGGGCTCAGAATATCAATGTTCTTACTCCCCATACTCCTTGTTCGAATCCTTTAAAACTTTCTACATTTAAGAATGTTCATAAATTTTAAACATTTTTCTCATTAATTTTGGAAATTTGTGAATTTCAAAACCTTTTAACTGAAAAAAATTGTTTTTTCGATCAATTTCACTTTTTTATTATTTTTTTACAGACCATTTTTTTTAATTTAGTATTAAGAAATAAATTGTTTCGTTATTGCAAAATCCGTATTCCAATTATTACTTCAAGATTTACTTACCCTAAGAATTATTTTATACAATAAAAAAAAGAAAATTCAGAGTACATTGCCTTTTTGAATTCTTAAATTTATCACTGTAATATTTCTAAATTTACTATTCTTAAACTTATCATCGCAATTATTCGTGTGAACATGAAATAACTTAAGGCGAATGGCACCAAACCACTTTGTTATCTGAATTGTTTTCGATAAAGATGGTTTATTTTTTTCCAAAAATTCTCATTTTGGTTTAAAATTAACTTGTATTTTTAGCCACAAAATCAGATATAACTTTTAATTTGTTCTCCTAAAAATCTCAGTCTTATCGCTGAGAATTTTCACATTAGGTTTCTACTGAGTTTATCAGTGACACCACAAGTTGGTTTCCTCTCTAAACAACCTCGTAATAATGTGCTTCGTGGTATGAAGATTGGGCTTTGTCAATGAGGAGCGATATCAGGCGTCAAGTAAGAAATTGTGAAGAAAAATAGTGCGTGAAATGTGACTATTGAACTTGTCCTATTGTTTTCTGTAGACTTCTTTTTTTTTGTTCTTTGTCTCTAGTAAAACATCGAGCAAACAGATTCAAATCTATCGAAATGTATTCGAGGAAAAAAAAGGCAAATTCGCTGAAAAAGAATCAAAATGAGTGGAAAAAATGTTTCACAATCAGACACCGTAAAGGTGACTCGGTGCTCAGCGTGGGTTTTAGCAGATTTTTCGGCTAGACAATTTTTTGCCGAGGCCAAAAGCAAGAGGAGAGAGAGAGTGATTCCATAGACGATCGTCTACCTGGTACGGTCCACTGAATAAATCCTTCGAGATTTTTGAGACTTTTGAGGAGAAAACCGAAAGTATCTTCCATTTTACTCTCGATTTTAGCTGTAGAGTTCGCACCTTCTTCACCTACTGGCCCAAATTCTTTGGTCTACAACAAGGAACTTGTTACTGCATTTTTTTCTCTAAATCTACGCCGGATAATTTACATACTGGTGTCACATTGATTGATTGAATAATTGTGAACATATTGCGCAAGAAGTCCCACTGAAGAATAAGAAATAGTAATACAAGTGGGTGTATTTTCATTGTGTGGAATGTCATTAATAATTAAATCATCAAAGAGAACTATATTAGAGAAAATATGGATAATTGCATGCAAAGTGTCGTAGTATTTTTTGTCTTGATCAAATGTATAAACAACTTTTTTGTGAATCTTCATTAATTCAAACATTTTGACTCGTTATTCAGCAGAAAAGACAACATCAGTATCAAGGATTGATTTCCTTAAATATACTTCTTGGTTTTTTAGTCATCATCAACTCTATTTTACTTCCTGGTACATGTTCTTTCAGCAAAATATATCTGATAATTGAAGAAAAAGCCATGAAAGTTGAAAAAATATGAATTTTAAAGAGACAAAAATAATAAGAGAAAACCTTTAACAAGTAATTTATGCAATTGGTCAGGAAGAAAAGAAAACGAAATAAATTTAATATTGTCAGTGGGATTAAATTTTATTCTAAACGCAGTATTGTCAATATAATATCATATAGAATCCAGGAAAATTCCTATAAGATAGATCACGACAAGGGGCAAAGCAGAATTCTTGCCTAGAAGCTTCAAACCTAAAATTGGAGTAAAATGCTACTTTGAATTTTAAAGTGTTAATGAACCCATAATCGTTAAATTCACAAATTCATATCTGTTGCTGCACTTTGAGATACATAACTAGTCCGTTTGTTACTAATCCATATATTAAATTTTACGACTTAGAAAAGTGTGAATTTAATCAATTAAAAATATCTAAAGAGGTGTGGCAAAGTGCCTTTAACTTTGCGAAATGCTCGATGTTTTAATTTTGATGTTACCGATTTAAATCGATTCAAAAACCACCACTACTGGTAAAAATGAAAGGACCAAAATGGATCATATTTGATCATTTTTAAATGGATTAATCATATTTGATCCTTTGAAAGGATCACTAGCGTTTCTTAAATTTTGTATGCACATTTATCACGTTAGATTATGTTTTATCGTAAACTTATTACTTCTTTCGTGTTTCTCTCATCTGAGCGAACACCAAAGATGACTTTTATTTTATTGTTTTTAATCGTTTATTCCGGAATTAAAAAAGTGCCAAAACAAGGACACTTTCAGAAGATCGCAGGTGATCCTTTCATTTTTACCAGTGACTCAAAAGATCCTTCAAAATAGCTTAGGAGGAATAAAATTATTTTAGAACAAAAGTTACTTAGGGGAAGCCGGGGCAGATCATCCAGCAGTAAAATTAAACACTGTGATGTTATAGTTTTTCTTATTAAGAGAATTGAACAAACTACAATTTATAGAAAGATAGATAAATATTTTATTCATCTACATGCTTTAAAAGGACAATAATTTACAGAAGTGTCAATTGCTTTTTTTTCTATTGCGTCCACCGCCGTCTTACCATTTACCGCCGTCTTACCGTTTACCTGAGGCAAACGGTGGAAATCCTCCTTCACAGGTTGTATAAGCCATTGCAGAAAATATGCGTTTTTATTCAGAGTAATAACCTCTCTTCCTATCCATTTAAATTTAAGTTTTCTCCAAACTATGAACAAAGAAAAATTTTATTTCCTGGCTACTTCTGCGCCGGTCTCCCCAATGGGTTCATTATCACTTATCATAAATTCCAAGACGTTTCTAATAAACCCAAACATTAACCCTTCGGTTGAGAAATACGCTTCATAGAGCCTTTTTAACCTTTGACCTTGAAAAACCGGCTTTAGGAATAATTCAACGGTATTTTCGTATAGGAATGAAATATCCTTTTAGGCAACCATTTTTAGCCGGACTTTTGTACTAAAAATTCCTTATTAAGATCAAGCGGAATACTTCCAGGCCACGTTATCCACTGACTAACAGTGTCTTTTGTCAGCAAATCCCTCATGCGAAAGGAAACAGCACTACTCTGCCAGTAAAAAGACTAGCATGGAACGAGAGAAAGGCTGGTAATATAAATTACCCGAGAACAAGGAAGGGAATCGCTAGCCAGGCTCAGGTTAGGGTAGGAGGAGAGTGGATGAAAAATTAGGAGCATGTTAATGATGTGAAGGCCGACTTATATGAATGAAGGGCCCCCAAAGGTCGCAAGTCTCTATCTTTAACCGTTTGACCTATAGAGGTGGTAATGGTCGGACAAGTGGATAGCCGGACGGACGGAGAAATAGACAAACAGTGTGATGCCAAAAAACTCGAAATTTCAGATTTCCAAAATTCTACCAAATAATGGACCCTTCGGGGATAAGGATTCGAAATATATATATAACTCAAAAAATAGACTGCTTTCTCTTTGTGAAGTTCGAGCAAGAAAATTATACTTACTCAAACTTAGTGAAAACTAGTTAGTTGAGATTCATACATATTCAAAATTTGCGACTCTGAAAAAATGTGATTTTTTAATATGTTTTTGTAAAACCGTAAGAAAATTCCAGACCCTTTTACTTAATGAATATTTGCATTCTTGCTGTTTTTTTTGTGATCAGATGATCAAATTTTGTGTTTTTTTTCCTTCTCAAAAAGAAAGTTAATCCAGGTAGGAAGTCCCTGAGTTAAAATCCAAAATGATCAAGTGCTCAAATAAATAGCTAACGTTCTTAAGGAATGTAGGAACAAGGATTAAATAGTCATAATCGTTATAACTTCAGTATGATCCAAGCCTTATTCTAAAGATTCTATTATAGTTCATTTCTTCTGTCTTTTTGTAAATCAGTCCCCTGGATAAGGAAGCACTTGTAAGTTAACCTAGGGAGATAGGAGCACCTATTGACACTTTAAGAACTCGTGTCAGGATCTATTTACACCCTACTTTGTACCATTTGGAATACGAAATTCGAACACTTATCCTCATCGAGAAACTTAGATTAATGAAAAAACGCCATCTTACTTAAATTTTATTAGATACATTAAATAAATTTCAACTTTTTGACAAAAATGTCAATAGGGGTTCCCTATCGAAGAGGTGTTCATTAGACTCCAAATTAAATTTAGTTCTAACTTTATACACCTGATCACGTAAACAGTACATAATTTTCATTTCCTTTTTTTATTCAATTTATTATTGTTTATAAAAGAGATTTCCCAGAAAAACTGTATGCAAGCCATTGTGAGGAGACGTCGACCTCGGGGCAGACCTAGGACAAGGTGGAAGAATCAAATTCATGATCTGGCCTTGGAGCACCTTGAGATTGAAGCCGAACATCTTCCTGAAGTGGTGGAGGATCTACATCCGCTAGAGAGGCTAGAGTGATTTTCAAATCTGAAATAGGTACGGCATAAAATTGTATGACTTGTTAGTGATTTATTATTATGGGTGTGTAGGATGCACTAGGCGAAACCGGGGTAGAATTAGCCAGGAAATGAAATTTTCTTTGTCTAATTTGTAAAACAACATGTTTGAATCAGAGTAATGAATATTTCTATGAATAAGGAGGGGAGAGCGTTAATTACTCTGAATAAATAGTAATTTGCTTAATATTCTTTTTAAGGAAAGTTACAATACCCTAATATTGTCTAATTCTATACCTAATTAATTCTGCCTCAGACTCCCTTATACTGAAACTACCATCCAACTAGTTTCTCCTGGGTTATTGGCTATTTTAAAATGTACATGACATTTTCCATTACAAATTTATTATAGGGGTGACCGGGGTAGATTTAGCTACCAAATGAAATTTTTCATTGCGTATAATTTGTACAAAAAATGTTTGTATGGGGCTGATAAATATTCCAATAAATAGGAAGGGAAAGGACAATGGGCAGAAATGTATGGGAGCTGGTCCAACCCTTCGCCAGAGATGGAACCAGGCTTATTTTGTAAGTATTGGTGTATGACTTAAAATTTACCGAGACCAAAGTCAAAAAGGACTGTCAGTCCTTGGGAAATTAACGATATCCTTCGGAAAATTCACAACTTTGACAATTTATTACTCGAAAACGGGTTAACCGATCTTAATGAAATTCGAGACAGAGTCGATATATGACTTAAGCTTTAAATAAATATTTTTAGATTTTCCCTCTGACTACTACATCTGGTAGCTCTCACACAAACTAGTCATGTTTTAAAGCTATCGCACATTACAGGGCAACAAAGAGAAAACTTATTTCGTGTAACGGCAAATCACAGGTATTTTCGGAGTCCTTGATGTATCTTGAACATATGACCCGAAGAAACATGGTCCATCACGTCAACTTTTTCAGATATTTTAAAATAAGGGTTCTTAAGGAATTTGTAGAACTATTTTCATGAAGCTTGCTTTTCTTAAATAAGGGCATATCGTAAGTTGTTGGCGCCAAAGAACGTTTTCTAAAAGAGAACTGAACTCAAGGCACATTTTCCCAAAAGAAACCGTATCCCTATCCTTCTTGTATCCAGATTTTCCTCAAATATCCTCGAATATTCTTTAATTCCGTTAAACGTATTTTCTCGTTTGAATCCTTTTGTCGTCTTCAGAGAAATATTCTCCTTAAAAAAGGAGCTAGGACTGCTGAAGTCCATAGGGTTGTAAGGGTGTACTACTAAAGAATTTTAACAAAAGGTTCTCAGTATAATTCAATTCAATTCAAGGGGAATCAGTGGCGTAATAGGCAAGACTGTTGACTCTTGGGCGGATCGATTCCCTGGCTCGATTCACTGTTGTGAGTTCGAGTCCCGCCCGGTGCAAAGATCTGAATGTTTAGAAAAAGACATTTTCATTGTGATATAACGTAATAAAAATGCACCGCCTCGCCCAACAACTCCGGGAGCATGGAAGAAGCATTCACCATACTACGGGAAGGCGCTCCTGGGAGGTCTACAATGGACTTCGCAGATTCTTCCAACACGGGATATAACGCATTGTAAAAATGAGATTACCTTGTAATAAATATCTCGATACGATTAATAATAATAATAATTCAATTCAATTCAATTTATTCTCTCACTATGCTTGATTGCGGCTGCCGACCGACTTCACTACCGATCTCATCAGGTAAACGGCAGAAACCACTAAATCACTGATCGTATATGCCAAAATTTTACAATAATTTTACAATACAAAAAAAATTATTAATCAAACCATTTTTTCTCTGAATTTATTAATCAAAGTATTTAAATAACGGTATCTTTTAGGACCCTGCGATCTTTAGAGATTTTAGTTCTTTTTTCAAGAAGAATATTACTGCATAAGAGACATTTCCCTAGATACAATCCTTTTTTTAAGAGTTTGAAGCATGGTAAAAGATTTATAAGAAAGATATGGAAAATTGCAAAGAAAATGAAGAGATAAAGATATGGTTTGTTCCAGGAAAATTTTCTTTGAGTCCTTATTTACAAATTAATCTTATAAAAAGGACCAATATACAATCAACCGTTATTGTTTAAAGGGAGTTTTGCAAAAAAATCATTACAATTCTTATACATATGTTTTATGCTCTAGTGCTTTTCCTACATATTTTTGGGATTGGTCCCGGTACAAAAGTTGTTACCTTTGTCAGTACCTATTCGATCGTATAGGTTTCATTCGTGGCGAAAGGTTGGACCGTTTTGCCCAATGTCCTTTAGAATAAAGAGTGGTTTCCCCAATATTCCTTCACAGGCAAACTATAAGATACCACTATCTAATACCACACGTGGCTAATTCTGCCCCGGTCTCCCCTACCAAAATTTTATATTTTTGAAAGTTGAGAATGTATGAATTGCCCCACTCTCACCTAGTATTCTTTTAACCCAAAATCCAAATATAATTAAAAGGTATAACAAAGATTTTGTTCTTTTTATCAGCTTTTTATAAAACTGTTTTAAAATTTAATGTTTAATTCAGACCTGAAACTACCCCTCCTCCTATATTTTGTTTTTCAGAATTCTTTTCTAGATGTACGGCCAGGGAGGCATTGTGATAATTTCCTTTATAACCCCTTCGAAGTAACGAAAGGTGATTGTAGGTCTTTCTAAATTTTTGGTAAGATATTCCAGTTTATCAACGAAATGATGGGTCTGCTTTGCACAGGTCTCTTAAGAGTTGCTTCCCTAAATAAAACTAAACACTTTGCCTGCTCCATAAGAGCTCTCAATGAGTTCATTAAATAATCAAAATAATTTTATACAGCTGTAGTTGATAAAATTTTAATACCGTATGAAGGACACTTACTTGCATATTTCATCCCTAAGTGTTATAGTAGCATAATCTTACCTTGTGGCTAGATATAAAAAACACAAAAAAAACAATTTTATTACAGAGAGCTCACTTTCCTGCCGTGTTCTTGAGGCAAAGTGCAGTGATAACGTGGCATCAATCGCCGTATGTGGTTTTCGTGCCACAAACCCACAAATACAATTTTCTTGGGAATGAGAGACGAAGTGGCTCTAGGTGAGAAGATTATTTGACCGCAACCTAGAAAAAAGAGTGCGCGACACGGACAAGCTGATATGAAAATTATCACTTTCGTCGATAGCTATGGAGGAAATAATTGCTGCAAGAGCTCCCCTAATGGGCTTTGCACACGTGGAATGACACAGGAAATTGAACGAGAGTGAGAGGAAGTAGAAAAAAAAATCGTTCGATTATTTTTTATCTGTTGTTTTTATGTCCTCTTCATTTCTTCTATTTGATGTGCAATATTACAGATAATGCTGTCTCTAATATCTATTTTATGACATTAATTGTGAGTATATTCGCTTAAATGTTTTACAAAAAATCATCATCTATTTTGCCGTCGAGATACAAAATATAATTTATAATAAAAAAAGAGGGTATAACAAATAAATTTAAAATATGCACTATTAGCATTTTATTTAAATAATTTTTAAATATGTTTTATATTAATTTTTAGCCTTTAAATTACTTTTTTCTTTAAATCTTAAATACATTCTATCTCGAGAATTTGACTACAATTTTCTTTTTACTTTTTTTTAAACTTGTCCATCATGTCACAAAAGCCTTAAGTATTTCTCGTAAAATTTCGATTAAGCGTCGGAACTTTCAAATGTACCGCAATTAAAATTGCAATTAATCAAAGTCATAAATTGAAATATCAAACGAATGTTGCTGAAATTGCCTAACTAAAAGATTCACATTGAACATTTAATAAATAAATCTGAAAAAAAATCACGAATTAATGGGAATTTTTTCTTTCATTTTCTCTCTTTTCTATAGTATACGAACTATTATGCAATATTTTTTTGTAGTTTTTTTTCAATCGTATGTTTCTCCTGGAACTTTAGTTGTAGAGATCGTCAAAACTCCAGGGACGACGTCTCGAACGACTTCTTGTCTGTGGAGTCTCGTGATGTGCCGAGGTTCTTCGTTTTACATTTCTTCTTGAATAAAACCAAAAGAAATCAAAACGTTAGATTTTTTTTATAAAAATTCTAATAAATCACTAAACAATTACTTGTTTTGTGCTTTGGTGCGTCTTTTTTGTCCAATTTCTTCATAATCTGGTAATGAGGGTAAACCTAGAAGACAAAACATACCATTAGTTTTCAAATTTATATCACAGATGTCTCGCTAGCTGTCATTGCATCTAGATGCGCTCCTAGCGGAAAACTATTGAAGCCGAAAGCTTATAGCAAAGACAGTAGTTCTTCGTAGATCTTCTGACAGTAAAGACGTACTTAAAAAGAAATCAGGGATTCTTAAAGGATTGTTTGAGGTGTCCAAATAGACCAGGCCTTGATTAAAGTAAAGTAAAAGATTAGATAAAGGAAATTGCAAATGACCTTTATATAAGAAGAGCTTCAGCGTGTGCTTGATTGATTTGTTAATGTTTGTGTTGAAACGGGTATGAAGGTGAACGTGGATAAGTTGAAGGTAATAGTAATCTCCATAAAACCTGAACAATGCACAGAATGTTATGTACGAGTTATCGTAGAATCGACGCAGAACTCTCGTCGCTCATTTGTCAAGCTTCTGTAGTAATAAGGGAGTTTGGCAGAAGTCTGCTGAGGATGGCCGAGCTTGATCGTTCGACTAAACTATCGGTTTCCAAAGTTGTATTCATTCCTGTTCTTAGCAATGAGATTTGGGTAATAACCGAAGAAGTAACGCGAATACAAGCTGCCGAGATGAGGCACGTCCAAGGGTCCAAGTGATTAAGGGCATTATTCCCCGAGGTCGAGTAAGGAACATAGCCTCTCGTAAACTACTAAGAGTCGAGAAGTTGCTTCTTCGTGTTGAGAAATCACAACTTCGATAGTATAATCAGCGCATGAATGAAGAAGATGAAAAAAAAATCCCAAGAAAAACCATTGTGGAGGAACCTCGACCTCGGATCAGACCTAGGACAAGGAGAATCTTGCCGTTTTGCGCATTAAGATCCACCGAAAACATCTTCCTGAAGTTGTAGAGGATCGATAGGCGTGGGCTGCTGGTCTGGATATTCTGGTCCCGCGACACCGATAGGGATAAGCGATTTAAAGTAATGAATGAATCTGAGACCTCTACATCCTACTTCTTCGCATTCTGCTTTGTTTCTTCGAGCCTGCAACCAATCCTGCCTTAGTTATTACTTTCTTCGAACTATTGACACTCTTAACACTCTCTGTACCCTTATCTTCGGCATATACGGCCAGCAGATCAAATTTTCTATCGTTATGGACATTGATATTAATATTTCGTTGGTTGCGTCTACCTCTGTCGTATCTGCATTTCTTTTGTGTCAGCATTTTACGCAAGAGGGTACGTCTGTATTGTAGCTTGCCCCGAATGCAGATACAAAACAAATGCAGATACAACAGAGGTAGACGCAACCGACGATTTATTTATCACAAACAAATAAGGTCTGTTCCTCTTACATTGTTTTATGAAGAAAAAAATTAAAAAAGGATAAGAACAATAGAAAAACAGCAAAAATCAAGCAAAAAGACACAGAATATTATTAGCTACCCATCTGACCATCTACTCATCTGACCCAGACTGATAGTGCCTTGCAATGATATCCTGCGAAATTCTAGCACTCATAGGGAAAGAGTTGTAAAGGACAACCCCATCAACGAAAAGTGTTCACGAGTACTGGTTCGAGTAAGCTCTCGGGACCAGAAGTCCACGCATCCTGTCCAAAGCTGCAGGAATCAAGAGTGAGGTTAACTAACGCGAACTATCAGACATAATCAGCCGGCACAGAAAAGTAAGTGCTCTGATACGAAGGAGTAAAAGGGGATCACATCCAACTAAAATGTTGCGGTGTGCGGAGATGTTGTCACATAAATGGCGACATAAATGGTGACTGTTATACCCGTATAATACAGTTGTAATCTTTCACACTAGATGTCGTGACCTACAAGAACGTCGCACTCTTTTGTAATAACTTTAGGTTAGTTTAGTCTCTCTTGAGTTATCAAGACGTGAATAAAGTTGGAGACGAAATCAAAAGAGATTTCAATATAAAGGAAGAACCCGAAGTTGCTGTTGAACTCGAGGAAGGACTTAACAGTGACTATAACTTTTGAAATAGGTCAAGAAAGCAGCCTTGAGATTGCAATAGGAATAATTAGCAATGGCGACAAGAGTTATGACACGATCGTTACTTTAGCGCTTTCTAGCGGAATAACTTCAATCTCCTTAGAACTTTTACCAAAATACCAACCTGAATGAGTAACCCTTCTTTTCGACGACCTAGAAGTCGACTGGAAGCCGGAATCGCTGAAAGCTGGGGAGTGCTGCCGTGGAAGTGTACAGCTCTTCCCGCGACATCCTTTGAGACGCTGAAGTGTTTCGTGCAACTGGGCTTTCTCCTCTGGACTGAGACTCGAAGCTCTATTCTGCGTCTCGAAAGGATCTGCAAGAACATTAAGTTATTGGCTTAAACAGGCTCCAGAGGAATGTTATTGATATTCCTTACCAATTCTTAAGTTGTAGAAAGTGATCTCTCCAGTTGTGAATTCACAGTAGAGGATATTTTTCACCGGATTAACTGTTCGCAAGCACGAATAGGTATTGTTGTTGGCATTCATGCAGAAGCAGAAGGGTTGATCATTCCAGAAGGGAGCAGTACGCCAGTGATCATTGTCATGGCTGAAGCAGTTCATCTTCTCAGAAAGACAATCTTTCTCCAGACGAGCCTTCTTGTTCCGCTTTCTCTCCTTCTTGCGCTGGCGTTCCTCCTTCAGCTTTCTCCTAGTCTCCCGAGCGATTTCTTTCTCATCAGGAACACTGAAAGATTCATAAAGGATGCTGTTATCTGAACAGTGTAAATTCCAAACTAGATAAGAACTTACTTCTCTTCAATATTATCATCACAGTAGCATTCAGCCGCACTTCCAGTCTCCACTTTCTTTCCCCAGGTTGAGGATTCTTGAGCATTAGATCTATTTCCTGAATGTCCATGGTGATGCTTATGGCCTCTTCCCTCAGGCTTGACTGTTGTTGAACTGGGAACAATGGACTCCTCCCGGAAGCTTGAGGAAGAATCCATATTTGATGTAGTTGAGCTTGAAGAATTTTCTTCGGTAGATATTTCAGTCTTCTCAGTTGTACTAGAACTGGAATCACTGCCCACATAGAAGATTGGAATGTGACTCATTTCCTCTTCGTAGTCCACATGAAAATCATCAGGAGTGCTCTGAGTTGTGCTTTCAGGTCTCTGAGTAGTTGATGAAATCTTTGGTGTAGTTTTCCTACGATTTCCCGCAGCAATAGTTGAGGATGTTTCAGCTGAAGATGGTTCTACTTTGTGCTTCCTCGTGGCATTTCGCCCACGATTGTGATGTTCACGATGTCTGTGATGCTTCGTTGTGGATTCAATGTGAGGAATGGTTGAACTTGAAGAATCCGGACTACTTTCCGCAGGGATCTCATTCCTCTCTGTTGTATACCAAGCCATATCGATCAAAGGTCCTTGCTCTTCTTCATCTTCATCAACTTCTTTGGATACTTTGTCTTTGCGGAAATGAGGTCGTCGACGGAATTCATGACCGGAATTGTGGTGCAAATTGTGAGATTTGTTGTGACGATGTTTTGAGAACTTCTCTCCGGAATGCAGTCTGGAATAATCATAAGATTTGAAGTCATCTTCTCCGGAGACTTGATCAAATTCCTCGTAATCCTTGATACTAAACGGTCTGTGCTCCTTCAAGTGTTTCTTAATATCTCTAAGATCATTTATTTGCTTCTTCAGAACCTTGATCAGTAGATCAATCTGTACCCTGCTCTTCCTCCAACTCTTCTCATCTTCATAGATAATGTCTGAACAGTTAACCTTCCCATTTGTCTCAATGAAGCACTTGGCTGACATTTTCTTTGAGTTTTGTGCACTGTGATTCAGAGCCCTTATACTTTCATTCTCTTCCAAAAGACTCGCCTCCAGTTTATCAAGATTCTTCTGAATGTCCTCAATAACAGAACTGATATGGTCGATTGACTCATCTCGCTTTATCCTCCTGTGAGCCTCTGCAGGTTTAATTAAAGACTCACGAATTTCAGCGACGTTCTTCGATACCCGGATCAACTCTTTCATCATCTCAGGAACTTGCTCAACGTATCTCTCATCAATTGATCTCTTGTGCCTATGATAATGAGAACTCCTGTAACCAAAAGACATACAAAAAAATTTAATGCAAAATCGAACAAAAGGAAGATTGGCTAACGAACCTCTTCCGAGTTTGATGGAATTCTTTGCTTGATGGATGGTTAGCCTTAAGCTTGGTATAAACAACCCCGTTGGGAACAAAACAAGCACAGTTTCTCTTATTATGACTAGCTGCTACTCGATTCAATTCAGCCAGGTGGTTCTGCCACTGCATCTGAAAGACAAAGATCAGATATGAAATAGCTTTCCTCAAAACTTAGTTCCAACATGTCCTACATGGAACTTGCACTTGTGCTTCCGCCATCTTCCATCTTCGTTGACGCATCTCCATTTCTGTCCGGGAACACAATCCTTATGTAGATTAGGATCAGAACATTCAGAATTCAACCTCGCTAATTTGGAGAGAAAAGGACCAACGGGTAAATTATTGTCCAGCTGATCATGTTGAGCTGGAAAAGAATGTTGAAATCAGTTAATAATCTTTCCAAATACTTCTGTATAATAATGATAAATCTTACGGGTCTCTTCGTATTGATTGTCTGCGAACCTGGCAAGGATCTCCTCATCTTCTAATTTGTCTTCAATGAAGGAATCTAAAACAAAACATGTAGGTTTTTCAGTTTTGATACGTTATAATGTTCGAAGAACGAACCTTCATCGTCATCTTCATCGTCAAACTCATGAGATCCAAAATCAAGGAAATCTCTGTGATGTTCTGTAGCGGCTTCCTTATGTCCCTTGATGATAGAATCCGTAGTCCAAGTTCCCGGTTTCAGAGAAGTGTCTCGACCTCGATTCTTCATGGCAGCAGCTGCGGCAATTCTAGCAGCTTTAGCTTCAGCCAGTTGTTCAGGAGTTTCTCTACGGCCTGAACTCTCAATCAAGAAAGTATCTGGCCACTTTTCCTTCACACCTCGATGTCGTCCGAGTAACAGTGGTAGAAAACTCTTACCATCCATATGGGATGGGGTAGAAACTCCACCAATGTCCAGGAAAGTGGGCGCTAAATCAATGTTCAGGACGATCTCATCAACTCTGAACGAAAGAGAAATTAAAAATAAAATTGTTATCAAAACTATTAAAAAACAGTTAAGAACTTCTGTTTTTAATTCTTTGAAAACTGACAAAAAAAGTTTGAACTTTGTAAAAGTCCCAAAATTACTCAATAGAGCATCTAGGCAAGTCGGAGCAAGATAATGCCTGTAAACGAAAAGTAAAGCTAGGCTATGGATAGAGGACTCTCCGGTGATGGCCAGTGGATTTGAAGTCACTTCACAAAGAAAAACACTTCTTCAATTTTGCCCAGAGCTTTCGGTCCCGCATATTGACCTTCTTCAGTGGCTACAAGGATTTGTACATTTATTTTAGAAATTACATTTAAAATACAAGGTCGTTTTTTCATTGAACAAAGGACAAGATTGGGCAAAATTGAAGAAGTATTTTTCTTTGTGAGGTGAATCCAAATCCACTGGCCATCACCGGAGAGTCCTCTATCGAGACATATCACGCCAGTTCCTCATCCAATTATATCCTAGGCTATGGGCAACAGAAGAAAATACCTAACTATCGTGTTAAGTTTCCTGTAGATTTTTGGTAGATTACTGACGGCAGTAATAAGTATAAAAAAGTCAAGGAGAAGGACTCCCTCCGGATGCGTCATGTGGTGCAATCCTTTCAGGACAGGTAAACACAAAATTCTTTGCCAAAACTTTCGACGCTTCAACGCGCCTTCCTCAGAGGTTAAATCTGTGATTTGTCTCTGAAATTTCGTCACACTGTCTATCCACTACTCCAATTGATGATAGGAAAAATTGTGAATTCGTCGCGAGTAGTCTTTCTTGGACATTGATCTGACGCCAACTCTCAATTCGCATAATTTACCGTTTACCTGTTCGCAATCGATTTGTTATCACTCAAAAGTTCGCCCAAAATAGCTTATGATTCTTAAAATTGATTTTAGAATCAAAATTAGTTATCGGTTATGGAATCGGTTAAAACTTGTCAGAAATTGCAAGACCTTTCCAACGAGCCCAAATATGGATATCATGCGGTTGCAAAAAAAAACGTTCACTAGAGCTCTTACAACGTTTTACTTCAAATAAATTTTATTAGGAATTATTCAACGGTATATGGATGAATATCCGCCAAGATAATCTCTAAAAACAAAAAAAGAGTTGGCAACATGTCAGCATACATTCTATCTCACATCTCTTTCTTGCATATATACTTAAAGAATACAACATTGTATTCACTCTTCTACTCACGCACGCATTTACACACATTTCCCATTCATCTCATTTACTTAAAGGTAATTATCCTGAATTCTCGTCCAAGGGGAATAGGGGAAAAGGGGGAAAAACGTCTAGAGATATTGTTTTTTTATTGGGGGTCATCAAAAACCGGAAGTCGATATCTCTTACCGTTTGGCTTTTAGATCGAGAACAAAATTTCAGGTCAAATAAAAAAAAATCAGAAAAAATTATTCAAAATCGGTACTTAACCGGTTCATTATCGATGAAGACCGGACATTCGGGTTCAGAATTTCAATACATTTCCAAAAAATCCAAATTTAACCAAATCAGTTGAAAAACAGGCCCGCCAAAGTAGTTGACTTTTGACCTTCAACAATTCAAAATGACGAATTTTCCGGTCATAGTATGTTTGGACAAAATGTTCGCCTGGACTACCTCTAAAACATATCCGAAAATCATTGAAAAAGCTTGGGCCAATTTTAAGAAAGACCGAAAAAACATGGTTTTGGAGGGGATAGAGGGGGGTAGGGAGGGAAAAAAACGTCGAGAGATATTGTTTTTTTTTATTGGGGGTCATCTAAGACTGGAAGTCGATATCTCTTACCGTTTGAGCTTCAGAACAGTGAAAAGTTGAAAAAAGACGATTATATAACTGCTCTCTCTTTGAGTTCAAGCAGTAAAATCATATCCAAAAATATAATAAATCGCGCACAACACGTTTTCGAGCAATTCCAAAAAACATGGTTTTGGAGTGGTGGGGGATAAATGAGGTACATGTAAACAATTCTAGGATCCACTTATAGGGAGGGGGTTCCGCAAAGGTTCGAAAAGATTAAATTGACCTATAATAAATATGATTTACAAATATATTCCTTTCCATTTAAAATTAGCAGAGACTTGGGATAAATTAGCCAGAAAAAAATTTGAATTGAAATGATAAGAAAAGATTGCAAAGCATCCCAGCTTTGCGGAATGCTCGAACTCCCAAGACAGAGATATCCGTGAATTATCTTTTTATATGTTTTTTAGGTGTATTACACATTGGTACCCATTAGATTGATTCAAAAATCAGAAAAAAATTTGAACTAGGACATTGGCTGAGAACTGTGTATTGTTAGAATGTTATTGACATTAGTGATATGTGAAAATAGTAACAATCAATTACGATTACTTCACCAATTCATTTTACCAATTGGGACTGATACAGCTGCATAAGAAGTTTCAAAACCTTTCCAAAAATCCAATTTTAACCAAAATCAATTAAAAAATGAGCCCTCCAAAGTGATTGAACTTTGACATTGTCAAATTCAAAACGGCGAATTTTCCGGTCATTCAATATAATTCAATTTATTTAAAGCTTTCAAGAAATATGATGATTCACTCTTACATAGGTATGTATGGACCAAATGTTCGTCTAGGCTAAATCTCAATCAAACCGGAAAATCATTGAAAGAGCTTGGGCCAATTTTGAGAAAAGCCAAAACACATGGTTTTTGGCGAGGATAAAAGAGGCGAGGGGTAAAAGGAAAAACAAGACCGTCCAAGATAATATCTACTTATGGAAACCGAAGACCAGAAGTCGATATCTCTTACCGTTTAAGCTTTAGATTTAAAACAGTGATAAGTTGAAAATAGCGGTTTCTATTCACTGCTCTCTTTTTCCGTTCGAGCAGTAATATTTCAATGAATAGGGAGGCAGATGTTTATATTATTCTGGATATAAAGTTGTTTTATAAACGTCAAAATTCAATATCCAATTCTATCTATGGCTAATTCTGCCATTGTTCCTCTTATATTGTTCAAGCTTTTAGTCTATATGAATCGACCTTTAAACGCGATTCGACATTTTTCGATAAAAATCTTTATTTCTAAAGAATTGAACTTCTTTGAAATTAAAAACTAAATAAACGTGAAAATCTAAGTTAAATTAAATTGAATTAAAAATGCTAAACTTCTTCAGGTTTTCGGAACACTATTAAACTTTGTAAATTTTTACCTGTTATTCTTGCGGAAAGAGATATTAGCAATTAATTCGGAATTTGAAATTTTTAATTCAGATACTGAATATTTAAATTTAAGATTCTCTTATCTCACTCACTATATTGAGGAATATAAAAGGAATATTATTAGAACCATTAGAACTTACACAGTGGCTGGCTCGATTCCTGGGCCACGCATCAGGAACGGAACCCTCACATCAAATTCAAAAGGAAAGCTCTTTCCCTTGATGAGTCCGAACTGCCCCAAATGATATCCGTGGTCAGAAGTGTAAATGATGTAAGTGTTGTCCAACTCTCCCAAACTCTTGAGTTCATTGTAGACTCTCTCAACTGCTACATCGACACTCTGAAGGGTTTGAAGACGCTTTGTCATCAGGAGATCCGTAAAACGCCGGTGAACAGGTTCCATTTGCTGGGTCACCCTCAGAATCCACTGTTTATCCGGATTGGGAGCCAGGTCATAAGCTGGAGTGCTGCAAAAAGGCAAAATTCGTTTTGAAAAACTCTTTGAAATCTCAACCTGAGTGAACAAGCAACAGATGGCGATACAAGAGTATCATTGAAATCCCAGAATGAGAGATAGTCGCATGCGACTCACATGAGATATTGTATCGTCTGAATTTGTATTAATTGCAATAGTAAAACCATTTTATTTGATATTCTTTAATTGCCTTATTTTACATCTTAATAGCATTTCAATAAGCACTAAGCAGATGTTTCTCTTTCAACAACCATTTTCCCACATAATTTTATATATTTACACAAAGAGCGACACGATAAATTTTTTATCTTCTCGTATTTTCAGTAGTAAAGTGATTTTTTTTTATTGTTCTGCATATCATGACAATTTTGTAAACACCACAAATATGCGATAAATACAATGACTTGTAAGAGGCAGACGTATTCAAGTGCCTCAAGGTTAACTCTAGCTTCGCTCTAGGCTAGAGCAATATAATAAATCATGTTATCGTTAGAATATTTTGTGGTACAATTTTTATTTTTTGCTAAAATTTTTACAATCTCATTTTCTGTGGGCTAAGGTAAATTCTGACCTCATCCGAATTAGAATCCAGAAAATATTGGTTGATTGACCTTCCTGCTGCTTGTCCGTTACTCCCTAATCATTCAAATGCTTCTGAAGAGAATGAAAGGAGTTAACGACTTGCGATTTAAAACAACAATTTAAATCGAGAAATCACCACTAAATTGTTTTTTTTTTATCTAATACCACAAATACCCTTTCCTTTAATCACCACGTTGGAATAAATGCCTCAAAACCACTTTTTTCTGTTTATCTCAATTCTTGAAGCCTAAGATAACATTGATCACGTACAAACTTTGATAGTTGAAACTTGATATAATTTAAATATTTTAAATAAATAAAATATTCATAAAATTAGGAAAGTTCAGAATATTCATAAAATTAGAAGAATACTGTTCAAATAAACAGATAAGTATTTATCAGAGTTTTTCTTGGCAAAAG
This sequence comes from Phlebotomus papatasi, assembly GCF_024763615.1. Taxonomy (NCBI): domain Eukaryota; kingdom Metazoa; phylum Arthropoda; class Insecta; order Diptera; family Psychodidae; genus Phlebotomus; species Phlebotomus papatasi. The sequence continues at coordinate 33,066,857 of NC_077222.1, forward strand.
TAATTTATAGAAGAAAGCTCGTTACCTTCGGACCACTTGAGCTTCGAACAACTCATTTTTTCAATAGGTTTTTAATAACTGTCACTCACTATAATATAATATTTCAATAGCTAGTCCAATGCCTCAAATTTCCAGAAAAGGCCCACGAATCAAACTCATTAAGATCATACAAAAAATTGAGTTGTCCGAACAACTAGTTGAAACTAGCTAACTTTATTTTTTTCATGTACAAATTACTAAAATCGAAGACTAATTTTCGAAAAAACAAATCGCAATTTGGATTTTAATAAAATTTTAGTAACGTATTATCGCACATATCAAGACCAAGACTGACGACAAATATTGGAAAATTGCCCAAACGTACTCCTCTCTATTCCGTGCCTAAAAAATAATAATTAAAATTTAAACGAGTCTCGAAAAAAAGGCTGCTGACTTGACCACTAATGTAAACTTGGAGACTAAACCGATAGCTCTGGTAATTGATGATTTGATCTGAGTGGTTTTCACGAGATAATTCAATTTTAAAGAGATAATTTGTATTCAGAGGTACCCTCTAAAATCCCGCAGAGAAAAATCCCGAATAGCCAAAATAACGAAAAGCTAAAATCCTGAAAACCAAAATCCCGGATGATCAAAATTGTAAGACACGAAATTATACAGAAGATAATGTGTAGAATAGTTTCTCAAACCACAGAAAATTTCTAACAGGGAGAACTTATAACACTTTTCAGAATTTGAGATTTTGGCTTTTCAGAGTTTTGGCTTTTCGGAATTTTGATCCTTTCGGGATTTTGACTTTTCAGAATTTTGATTCATTCGTGATTTTGTCCCAATCAGGATTCTGAGCTATTTGATATTTTCACTTTTCAGGATTTTGACTTTTCGGAATTTTGATCCTTTCGGGATTTTGACTTTTCGAAATTTTGATTCATTCGTGATTTTGCCCCAATCAGGATTCTGAGCTATTTGAGATTTTAACTTTTCAGGATGGCTTTTCGGGATTTTGATCCTTTCGAGATTTTGACTTTTCAGAATTTTGATTCATTCGTGATTTTGTCCCAATCAGGATTCTGAGCTATTTGATATTTTCACTTTTCAGGATTTTGGCTTTTCGGGATTTTGATCCTTTCGGGATTTTGGCATTTCGAAATTTTGATTCATTCGTGATTTTGTCCCAATCAAGATTCTGAGCTATTTGAGATTATAACTTTTCAGGGCTTTTCGGGATTTTGATCCTTTCGAGATTTTGACTTTTCGGAATTTTGATCCATTCGTGATTTTGTCCCAATCAGGATTCTGAGCTATTTGAGATTTTAGCTTTTCAGGATTTTGGCTTTTCGGGATTTTGATCCTTTCGGGATTTTGGCATTTCGAAATTTTGATTCATTCGTGATTTTGTCCCAATCAGGATTCTGAGCTATTTGAGATTTTAACTTTTCAGGATGGCTTTTCGGGATTTTGATCCTTTCGAGATTTTGACTTTTCAGAATTTTGATTCATTCGTGATTTTGTCCCAATCAGGATTCTGAGCTATTTGAGATTTTAGCTTTTCAGGATTTTGGCTTTTCGGGATTTTGATCCTTTCGGGATTTTGGCATTTCGAAATTTGGATTCATTCGTGATTTAGTCCCAATCAGGATTCTAAATCATTTGAGATTTTGGTTTTTCAGAGTTTTTGGGTTTTTGTTATTTTGATCCATTCAGGATTTTGGCTATTCGGGACTTCGACCCATTCGGGATTTTGGTGTGCAGGATTTTGACTTTTCAGAATACTGATCCATCTGTGATTTTGACACATTCAGCATTCTGAGCCATTTGTGATTTTGGCTTTTGGTGATTTTGGCCCTTTTGGCCCATTCGAAATTTTGACTTTTCGTTATTTTTATCCATTCATAATTTCAACTCATTCAGGATTTTGGACCATTTAAGATTTTGGTTTTTCAGAATTTTGGTTATTCAAAATTTTGATCGGGATACGTATTCTTACCGACTGAATGTTGCCACACTTTTACATTAAAATTTTGCTGCTTTTTTTGAGAAGCTAAATTTTATTATGATACCCAAGAAGCAATTTTTTCTTAATATAGTCTTGTAGGATTCCTTAAGTAAGGCACTATAGAACCAAAAATCTTTTTATTTGCTTATAACGCTCTTGGTTCCGTCACTGAGATTACTATAAGTAAAGTGGCGCACTCTTAAGGATCTTAAGAGCTTCTATAGGAATTTCCAAAGAAAATTCTCACTTTAAGTATTTTAAAAGTGGACTAAAAGACTTGTTTAATACTTGGTTCTATAAGGCAGCTATTTTGCTTCTTGGGTATGGCTCAGTTCAACTTAAACATAGGAAAAAATCCCATTTTCAAAGGTGCCCCACTTCCCCTACATTAACGAATCTGACCTTTGGCATTTTATTAGGTGAGATTCTTAACAATCTCACCTACTATAATCCTAACAAAATTTCATGTCCTCCGATCGCGCTCAAACTTGGCCAAAATGTGTTTCGCCACTTCCTGATCACGAATATATGGGGGGCTAAGTTACGTTCCCGGCCGGCCGTCCGGCCGCTCTTTGGAGCTTAATAGCTCCTAAACTAAAAAAGATATCGACTTGCGGTTTTCGGCAAAGGTTAAATATCGTATGAAAATTGCAACATGGTGTATTGACCCCCCACCCCCCACCCCTCCTTCCGCCATTTTGAAGACCCCCCTTTTTTTGTTTTCTCAATAGCTCCGGTCCTATGGCATCGAGCGGGCTCAAATTTTAGTATGTTATAGCTGGGCCTTAGAGCTTTCCATCAATACCAAACTTAAGGTCCCTCGACCCCCCTGACCCGAGCTATAAGGGTCCAAAAAAATTTTCTTAAAATGGACATAACTCCGGTTCTAATTGTCAGAATTTAAAAAATGAGGGCTTTTTGGAAAGCTCTCGTGAAATGCCACTTCCTCTTCTAACATCGCAAGTTCATAAAACCACCGCTAGGGGCGCTATTATTAAAAAGAAAATTTTTAAATCTTAAAAGTTAAATAACTCAAAAATTCCTTATGCAATCGGGCTGAAATTTTAGTATGTTGTAGCCGTTGATTATACCTATCAAACAAAAAAAAACCTTAAGTCGATCCATAACCCCTGACCCGAGCTATAAGGGGTCAAAGTTCGAACATTGACCGGCCTCTATCTCCGGTTCTAATTAACATATCGACATAAATTTTACCTTTTTGGTTTCGTCTCGATGAGCACTTTCAGATGGAAGTTCAAAAAGTCACTACAGGTGGCGCTGTGATAGCGTCAAAATTCATCGAAATTCAAAGTCACTTTTCTCAAAAACGGCATTGTGCAAGTTAATGAAATTTTAGTATGTTGTAGTCCAGTCTAGGACGTTTCCAAAATGGTGCGTATGTGCGCTGTGGTTTCAATAGAACCGGAGATATGAGGGGTCAAAGTTCACAAAATTTAAAAAATCATATCTCCGGTTCTATGTGACCGATTTTGATGAATGAGGGCTTAAACGAAAGATCTCACCAAATACTACAACTTTCTAGAACATTTGAACTTCGTGGGACCAACACCAGGGGCGCCACAGTCAAAAAACGAATTTCAATATCACATAACCTCAATTATCTCGACTGTCGCTGAACCGATTTTGATGATTACTTCGACATTATTGTAGAGGACATTTGTCTCTACATTTCGTCCATACATCATTTTACGGTCAGACTACGCTATCACTCCGATTTTGCCGTTTAAGTGTCAAAAAATTGATTTTTCCCATAATAACGCTTTGAAATCACTCAGATGCCAATTTGACTGCCTCTACTCCACCAAGACACTTAAAATAGGGTTTTAAATGGAAAGTCCCACAGAATACAACAATTCTTTGATATAGTTGAAGTTCAACAAATGACTACTTGGGGCACTCTGATGGATGAAAAAACGAGTTAAGAAACAAAAAACCTCGATTATCTTGGCTTCTGAGTAATCGATGAGATCATGTTCTATGGAAAAATTATAGAGAACATTCTGGTCTACATTTCACCCATATATCACTTTTGTGCCAGTTCATCCAAATCCTTGATATTTTGGTTTAAATACAAAATTTGTATAATTTCACGAATTTTATTCAAGATAACTGAATGGCGTCTCCCAACTTCAGCTCTAAATCGAATTTGCATGCACTCCGAGTTAGCTCACGTTAAGAATCTCACCTACATAAGCCGGTTAGGATTATCTGTCCCTTTTAATAGCTACTCTTAAGTCACATATTTCCTGAGAAAATTGGTCATATTCATTAAAGTAACACGGGAAGACTATGAAGTATTCGAAACCAGAGTGCGTGTCAATCCTGAAAGCCTTCCCCTACCTTTTCAAGCTTGTAATGTCACATTCTTTTCAGGGAATATTAAAATGCTTAATACTGAGAATGCTTACAAATGGTTGAACATTAATCCAACATACAAACAGTGAAAAGATTTTTGCAAAGCTTCGCAGAGTCCCTAGGAGTCGCTAATACGGCGATGGACATATCAGACAAAACGACAATTTATCAAAAGTTTTCAAGAATTGTATTTTTATGGAATTTTGCCATTTTTTACTTTTCTTAAAAAAAAAAACAATTTTTAACGTAAAATTCCCCCAATATTTGGAGGCTTCACAGCATTACGCCAAGATAACTTTATCCATCGAATTTGTATGAATATAAAGTTGCAAACATTCCAAGATTTCTCAAGAAGAATTTCAACTAGCATAAGCTCATCTTGGCTTTCTCATCTGCTATAAACTCAAAAGAGCGTATAGAAAATCTTTGACTGAAAATTCTTTAAATAAATTGCAATTTAATGAAGACAAACAAGACTGTAAGTATATATTCAACAGAATCTATTGCACCATCGCATTGGTCTGTAACCTCTTTAAAAAATTTTGCAATGTAATGATTTTTCCCTTCACTAACTGCCTAATGAATCTGATAGCATTTTCATGAGACTCTTATATATCAAAGATCCATGCTCCTCCAAATGGCAATATGCAATTTTCCACACGATTGACTTAACTCTTGTGAACCAAAAGAGACGACCAATTTGGCAGAAGAGTCAATTGTGGTAATCTTAAGATCTACAATTTGTGCAGTGGAAAATGTTGATTCATCGTTCCTTGGAGGATTTTTCTCCCAACGGGGTGACCCCTTGTGCATTAGATGTCACTCCCCAAAATTGAAATGAATGTGTCCTCGTTACATCCCCCGGAGATGCACAACTTCTCCATTTTATCATTCTCCCTGCACTCGTAAATTATCTTCTGCGATTTCCTTTGCAAAACCCTCCCAATTTTACAAAGTATCGTGACAAATGTCTTTCTTCGACATGAAAACTTCTGGTAAAACAAGAGAAATTCTTCAGTTCCAGAAAAAACAGAGAATTGGGTGTGAATGAATTCTTCAAAGTCTCTCCCGTAGGTGTTCAAATGGGAGTGAATTTGTCACTAAAACTCCATTATCTTGGTGACTTCGTTAGAGCTTCATTCACAATTAACATATTGTGCGATCAAAAGTCAATGGAAGATGCTCAATCATTATGTAAATCGAATTCAGTCGAGCAGTAGCTCGATGAATCCGATACGATTATCTCAATTTATTGCATTTTCGAAGAAGATGACTTTCAATGGCACAAACTTCCATATCACTCAGCACATTCTCTTCCCAGAGATCTTTCCTGGAAAATGTGTGACTGATGGTTCAATAATGAGGACAAATCGACTCAATTTTCTCACCAAGGAATTCTTCCCCCTCAATGCAAGGCATTCCTGGCATTTCCATCATATAATTTGCGTGACTTCCACTTTTTATCCCTCAACATTTTTGTGGAAAATTTGTGGCTATTGAATTTTTGTGTAGGACTGAGAAGTCCCATCCTAAATACTCAAAGAAAGTTTTTCTTCCTGCTCAGGGCAGGGGAGAAATATTGAAACAACTTTTTCAGAAAGTAAATTGGTGAGCAATAATTTCATTGTTTGAGTTTTGAAGCGAAAATTCGAAATACATATTGTTACAAATTATCCTTGTTAGCCCTAATGTTTGATTAACCAAAATTTATTATCACGATTAATTTTATTAAATTAAATATTGATTCTTATTGAATAGGCAAAGTTGAAAAAATGTAATTGGAATAAAGAAGACATCCATAGATGCATATTATTGGAAAATTTTAATAAATATATTTTTAATTTAATTAAAACATATTCACTAAATATGTATCAACAATCAAAACGAAGCAATTTAATTACAAAAATATTTATCAGAGCTATTACTGAATTTTATATTCATTGTAAAGCAGCGTGTTTTTCCAAATTGAGTCATGAGAAATGAAATATAAACGAATTATTTTCCCATTTATTGTACCACTGAAATCATTAAATTTAAAGTAATTAAAAATAAAAAATACGCACTGGGTGAAATACGTAATGAGATTTTCTTTTTAATTTTAAAATTTTACGGTACATAAGTTTTATTTATATTATTTATGTATTTTTATCTACATTAATAGGGACATCCTTTACAAATGTGAAAGTTAACAGAAATAGATAAAAAACGAAAAGCTCAAAATCCTACTTCTCAAGCTTCATTCTGAAAATTTGAACTATTTCCAAAGGTTAACTCTAATGACTCTAATAAAACTAAATTTTAGAAAACTAATTTTGATTATAAGAAGTGTTTAAATTATAGGAAATTTTTACGAGTTTCGTGTTTAGTGTCTGATCTGGCTATAAAGCGTATTGCAATACAATTTTTTGCGTAAAAAAGGCCTGAGTAAAATCAATAAATACCATACCACTATTTCCAAAATTGAATCGAAAAATATTATTTTTATTTTAATTCAAGCATTTTTGTTCCATACATTTCGCGTGTTATGATTGGCTAAAGCTTTCAATATTCTTAAACTCTGGTCAATCAAAAAACGTATTGGCTATTATACAGTGGCGACAAGATACATAGCACCCCTTCAGCGATTTTCCTATTTTGAAGTTTTATGATACAATATCGATCTTCATTCCTGATCCTGATTTATTATTTAGAAAATATAATGCCCATTATAAATAAAAATGATAATTATTTAATATTTTTATGTGTTAAAACCATGTTTTATTTATTATGAGTTTAAGCAGTTTAAGTATAATTCGCGCGGACAATTTAAATACCTCACCTTCATTTTTTTCTGAAAACATTACCTGAAATTTACTTTTATTTTAAAATTCGTTATATTCCTATATTTTTGATGATTTGTAGGCATTCATGACACAAATTTTCGCAAAATAAAGTTATGACAACTGAAAAATCATATAAATAAAGACTTTGGTTCAGATGTACAAGCTTTACGTAAAAAAGTTTAGGGTAACTCAGAAACTTTTTTATAAATTTTATTATCCAAGGAAGAGAACCAATAATCCAATAATTCTTTATGATAAAACTTAAAAATCACGCAAAAAGCTTGAAAATTTCGAGAAAGAATAACAAATTGTGTAGAATATCCTGCCATTATTCGTATAAGTAAAATTGAATTCTTTTGCTGCAGCACCAAAAATTAAGTAACAAATTGAACAAATGTAAAATTACCCGGTTTAGAACTGTTGCCAGACGTACAGAGTTAGTATTCAAACGAAACCGTACCTGTTGATTGATTTTTGTTAAAGAGCATATGCAGAAGGACCTGTAATTCGCACTGCCAAGAGTTTTTTAAAGTGGGTTCAATCAGAACAAAATTTACCTTCTGGAATAGGCAGGACGGTCTAAGGACCTCAATCCTGTTGAATTTATAGGAACAAATTGACCACAAGATATATCTCTCGAATGTGACTAATTTGGAATAATTTTAAGTAGATATCCACACGACATGAATTACAATCACAGTAGAATAATGCCAAATCTCGGTTTCCTTAATGATTATTCGTTGTCACACTCTTACTTTTCCCAAAAGTTACTTAACTATGTACCAATTATTCCAAATTTAATTTTCAAATAGAATTTGTAAGTTGTTAATTGCAGTAAAAACCGAAAACTATCACTTCTTATAGGTTGTGCTATTTATATTGTCCCCTTAATAGGGGAAAGGCTCATAATTTTGTCCAGTTTCTAAATTTGGACACTTTGAGGATAAAATTGGACACTAAAAATAAATTGATTAAAATGATGGATTTTCATTCCAATATTTGATGAATAATGAATTCTATCGAAATATTTGTTCTTTTTGGAAGATTTTAACACTAAATACGTTAAATTTTGAATATGATTTGAATTGAAATTGCTTTGTTGAAAATTCAGTGTGAGCAATTGCTTACGAGAAATATGACTGAACTTCGTGTTTATTTCAGTCTTATTTAGCTGTGATGAAGTACTAACTATGTTTCTTCACTTTGATTGAGTGATATTATTGAATATAATATTGATTCACGTTAGTGATGATTTGTAAATTTGACCTGAAGTGAGATTTTCCTTGTAAATTAGATTTTTCGTGTGAAAAATGGGAAATTTTCTAAGCCATTCACCAGTGAGATGATACTCCTTATTTTGGACAGGTGTTTTTCTCACGAAATTTCGTGAAGTTTTAGCTTTTGTGATGACTAGGTTGGACAAATGCCTGGAAAAATAAAGGAGCATCATCTCTACGAAAGAGATGTAGCGAGAAATGCCTTGAAAGGCTCCCGGAAAGGTCAGGGAATGAGCGAATCCGCACGTACTTGGAGTACCAAAGTCATCTCACTTTAGTGAATAATATGGAAAGTTTCCGGGCTTCTTGTGACATTCTACGTTTCCCTTACATGAACAGGAGGAGGACTTGGTAAGATTGGTTCATGAAATGAAGAACAACGGGCATCCTCTTGAGGCGGATTAGCTGTCCAAATTTACAGCCAAGTTGTCCAAATTAATAACTAAGTTGTCCAAAATAAGAGTCAAATTCACCTCTACATATCAATTCATTTTTAAACGTATTAAAATTAATTTTAGTAAAAATAAGCCGATAAATAGCTTGCTAAGTTTCTAAACAACCCTTCTGAAAAGAGAGTTACAAAAAAGTCAATTAGTATTAAAAATATCGCACTTCAAACTTGGAACATCAATGCTTATAAGCTGACTGTCCAAAATTATGAGCCTTTACCCTATGTGCCATTTGAAGAATTTTTTTACCGTACTAAATTTCTTGACAGAACTTTCAGGTTTTTTTCTTCTCATTTAAAATTTATTTATATACAAATTAATTTATAATTATTACTTTCATCATTTAAAAACATAATTTTTCGAAAAATAAAGCATACAGTACAGTAGTGTCTGAAACTGTGCTATTTATCTTGTCGCCACTGTATATCTCTGTAATCCCTCTATTAATTGTAAACATTCTGCTTTGTTTGTATGCAGAGGCTCTCAGCTTAACTTATAAATGAAAGCTTATAAACATTATTATTATTATTATGCCCAACGCACAATAACTTTTGTTTAGTAAACATGTTTTTGACATTTAAATGAGAGTGAGTGAGACCTAGATCAAGTCGTCTCGCTCATTCTCATGGAAATTTCAAAAACATGTTTACAAACAAAAGTTATTGTGCGCTGGTCATTAGAATATTTTACAGGGTTAAATATTTAACTACGTGTGAATGTGAATAGTAATATCATTAGCATTGTAATTTTTTATTGCTGTTTACTTTAGTGTGCACATTGTGTTATACTTTTATATTATCTTCACTTGCAGAGTTATTTTTTTGGTGCAGAAATTGCTTCATTATTTCTATTATTTGATCCATCATCATGATAATGCAGTTTTTTTTAGTATACGAAATAATTTGCATATAGATAACATGCTAATTTAACATCCAAATTGAATTCTTAAGGGGATGAGTCTTGATAAATTAAGTAATTTCACAAAGCTTTCAGATGAAAGATTGAGCTGGGAATTATGAGATGCCCTAATCAAAGAGTCTGTGAGAGCAATGAAACCAAGCTGACAAAAGAGCAATGGGACTCAGTCTCATATCTCCTCCCTCTGCCATAAATACCCTGAAATGCGACACTGCAATTACCTAACATGTGAAGCGAGAGGATGTGAAAGCTTTTCCACGCCATTCAGGCCGGAAGCCTGAAGTTGTGCATTTGGAGCATGTTCTCTCATATTGTTTCACATCCTCTCAACGGACAAGGAACTGGGCGAGAGAATGTTTGAAAATGCCAGTGAGGAAGTGAGATGAAAGTTTTCCAATTGTTCCTTCACAGATTCATAGAATTTTCTCTTCCTACATCCTCTTAAACCCAGTTGGAAAGTCCCATAGTGCTTTTCTTGCCTTTCCGAAAGGTCACCATGTAATTCTGGAGAGAAGTCACACTTTGCCGATTGATTCCAATAAAATCCACCATGGGACCACTTCATTTTCCTGGCGAAATGCCTGGGACATTTAACGAGAATTTCATGTACCAAAATGGTAAATTTGTGGTCGACAAGGGTTCCATCCTGCAGCCAAGGGGATGGGTGAGTCGCAGACATTTCCCATTTAATACCAACATGGGCCAGAAAATGGATGGAATGACACAATTGTGGGGGAGACAGTGAATTTTCAGCAAGACTCCAATTTGGGAATTGTGCACGTGATAAGGGAATTCGTAACCCTTAAATTTTTATCAGTTCTCATTAGGATACGCCCCGGAGGTGCATGAATTTCAGATGAACATGAATACTCCGCCTTAAGTCACGTCGTGGAATTCTTCCGGGAAGACAGAGTGACTTTAAGGGTGGGTGAAATGACTGGGAAGACAATGTTGGAGCAAAAGTACTTTGTATACCACAAAATCTTCACACCATTTTACAGGAAGCTATAAGAAACTGTTAGGTGATTACTTGGCGTTGATTCTATAACAGTGTTGACAATAACCTAGATTAATTCGTGCTTTCTATGTAATGTGTCAAGAAGAGCTATATTTTATCTCCTCAGTAAGCTTCACCCACAAATTTTTTAGCCATATCCCACAAGACAAAGTTGATGATGAAAGTATTTGAATTTTCCATATTGAAAAGAGGGCACAATGGTCTCTTGATCAATAAAAGTAGCCTCATTACCTTAATCGATAGAAAAAAACAAGAAACATTCGAAAAAAAATAGGCCCCGCCCATAGAAAATTTACCAATAGAAACAAGGAAGTAGGTCACATTATTATAAGGTATACATAAAAACAATTAACTTAATCATAATGAAAAGAATTACTATGAGATATTTTGATCGAGAATCCTAATTCTGAAGAATCAACCATAAGAATTATAAAGTAAATAAATTAAAGTTTCAATTTTATTCTTAATTATGTAGAAGGCGTGGCCTAGTATTATAGAGTGTGAGTAAATGGTGCTAAGTTTAATGTTAGAATGCGATTGAAATCGATTCAGACTTCTCCGTAACTCCAAGACCTTTCAAATGAATACATTCTTGCCTATATTGGTTGATAAATACGTTTCTTTAAATCGTTTTAACTTTTGGTTTTTGAAAATCGTTATTAGGAATCTTGAGATCCGGAAGTTTCAACCATGTATAGGGGAAAGTCGTCTGCCTTCAAACGAAAAATGGAGTTCCAAATTTAAGATTTTTTTCTGAAGAATCCACAAAATGGATTTTATTTTCTACTACACCAAAAAATTCTCTTGTTCATTCGGCGTATATGATTACCTCATTTAGCACTCGCAAGTCCTCAGTTTTTCCTTCTGAGGAAATTAAAAAAGTGATATCGATTTGTATGAAGGCAGCTGGCATAGTCTGCCTTTAAACGCGAGGCAGCTACCTTTAAATGTATTTTTTTTTCACTGAGAATATTGAATCAATAAAACTAAATGGGCTATAAATGATTAGGTTGAAGCCTAACGCACTCACTAAAATCATCACTGCAGTCAAAAGACATTAAACAATAACTTTTCTTCACATTTTTCTGAAACACTGTTTTGCACTTGAAAATTTGGAAGAAAAAGCCATTGAAGTTGAAAATTGTCAACTTGAAACATCCCGGCCGGAGCAAGATAGCAAGTTATAAGTATTTGTATGACGTTCGTCAGAGAAAAGTAGGAGTTCGATTTCACATGTTTTGATGTATGGAAAGATAGGATTTAAAGGCACACGACATTAGCATTTAAAAGCTGCTGCAAGGTGATATTTGCAAATTTTTGCCACCCACAAAAATTGTGTCATCTGAACCAAAATGTATTAACAGAAATATTAAGCCTGATTAACCTTCTATGTGTCACAATGGAAGATTTATTTGTAAAATGATTTTTACTATGAAAAATCACATGATTTGTGGAACATCAAAATTACAGTTTAGAGCTCATTTTCATTTTTTTTGATCTAGCATCTAGGAAATAGGAGCTAGGCTCTCCATTTTTTGATGATTCGTGAGGATGATGGATAGCTACCTAATAGTTAATAGAATATAATTTATGCTTTTGAGAACAACGAAAAAATCGCAACATTTGAAGGCTGCTGCATTTAAAGGCAGACGACTTTCCCCTACTGAATTCCGGGGATCTCAGTGGCGCAATAGGCAACATAGTTGGGGCTTGGGCAGATGAGATCTCTGACTCAACTCTCAAAGTTGTGAGTTCGAGTCCCGCCCGGTGCAAGGGCAAGCAACTGAATGTGAGAAAAATTCACTGTGATAAAACGTAATATAAATACACCGCCTCTGCCCAAGAAAATTCTGGGAGCATAGAAGAAGCATCCACATCACGGGGAAGGCGCTCCTTGGCGGTCTATACACGGACTTAGCAGATTCTTCCATCACGGAATACAATAGCATTATAACATGATTAGGGTGGAATCACCACTTCTCGCCAGTGCCCTACTTCTCGCCACTTATATTGAAATCGCTATTTTTCACGATTTATGAAATAAATGAGCCGTAAAGTTATTTGTATTCTTATTGCTGCTACGTATAGAGTCGAAAAATAACAATTGTTCATTTTGTATTTAAAATTTTGAGCATTTTTTAGAGCAATATTTTAAACAAGTGCATCGTATCCAATATTTCTTACCAAATATAACAAGTGCCATCAAATTTTCATCGGACAAAATTTATGTTTTTGGATAAATAATCTGTCTGTTGCATATTTAATTACATTCGTAGAATACATAAAATTTGTATTTAGTTTATTAATATTTCATTTAATATTATTTTTATGTAAAAATGAGGCATGGCGGAAAGTGGTAATGTTTTGAATTGATTTTACCACCTGTCGCCATTGCTTTTTAATAGGCGACGCTAACTTCACTTAGTAGACTCTCAGTTGTCAAAACTGAGGGGAAATTCACGAAATAACCAGTCAAAATTGACTGGATCGCGAATATGGCGGAGACATATTTGGTGTGGCGAAAAGTGAAATAACCCAACCCTAATTAATGCGTTTTTCAGTCTGTCTTTATTCGCCGAAAGGTAAGCAAAACGTAATTGGCAGGTCATTTGTGTAGCGTATTTAAAATTGGGAGTCGTTATAATATTTTAAGAATTTGAAGAAACATTCTAATTCTATATAATTTATATTTTGGTGTAGTTTGTTGAAGATTGAATGATGTACTTTTATTGTTTCATATCCTTCATATCAAATAAAATAAATATCGCAATATTGGTTTAGTGCAAATATAAATGTTTATATTTTAATCCATTTTTCCAAAATAACTTTGAGTTCGTTTTAAATTCTAAATACAATTTAAACTTTAAATATTAGAATGTTAAAAAATTATTGAGGTATTGAAGAAGTCGTCGTCGTCACATATATTTTCTAAGAATTACGATAAATGTTGTAAGTTTGTAAAGACCAATTACCTCTCGAGAATCAGGAGTAGCATCGGAAAAATTGTATTTATTCTGATAATAAATATTTTATTCATTTTGTACTTAAACGTGGTAAATGGTACTTCAAACGTTCCAAATATAATATATTTGATGCGTGTATTTATTGATACGTAGTGCTCTTGAGAAGGTTAATTTAATATTACAATTTCTTTAATGTCATTCTAGCTTGGTGAAAAATTATGTCAGAAGTATATTGTATGTAAAATTTAACAATAAATAATCTGAGACCTAGAAAATCCCTAAATAGTAATTCCTTTAATCACTGAACTTTCCCAAAACCTATTTTTCAGAACGCATGAAGTATTTAACGTTTATAAAATTTTAAAATTCAATATTTTCTTATTATTGTTGTGTCTGGGTATCTTTACTTAAATGAAATAATGCAAATAAATAACTTTTTCGTAAGATTTTGGTAAAAAAAAAATTGTACCTTCCGGTCTCAAGCTGGCGGGTGAAATTGTCTGGGTACACCCCGAAATTCCAGCAGGTACAAGACCCAAAACCTTGTACACCCTCCATTTTTAGCGAGGAAACGCACCTTTTAACGGGATGGCAAAATTCGCTTCACAGAAAACATGCAATAACCAGTCAAAATTTTGACTGGTTAATTTTGTGAATTGCGTCTCTGATTTGTTTACTTTCTGCAACAGTCTAATAATTCAATTTCTCCAATAAAACCGAAAAAAAATCATTTAAAGTGAGTAGTAATAAGGTTTTCATGAGGAAAAAGAAATGCCGAATGTATTCTTTTTAAGACATTACCTAAAATAATCGAGTTTGGACCTTTTCAAGTGGGTGGCGAGAAGTGGTTACAAAACTGGCGAAAAGTGGTAAAAAGTGGCGACGAAGTGGTTATTTTTGCATTGTTAGTAAAAATCAGTTTTTTAAGTAGTTCAGCATTAAATTGGAGTACTACTTTTTTGACGAATCTGGAGTAAATACATCTCAGTAACTTTAAATAATTTATTCATATGAGGACCAGTGAGCGTCGGAAGTGTAGCGTAGCTCAGAAAAAAACACAGATTTTTCTCAAAGCTTTCGATTCGGACTCCAAGGAAGTTATTAGGTATCATCCAAGTACAGTATCAAATTAAGTAAATTAAGTAAGTACAGTAAGTACAGGATCAAAACGAGTCACAATCAATTTGTCTTCTAGCAACCGGCAAAAAAACCAGACAAATAATTTAATGTATTTTTTCTAAAAGTATTTGTCTATTTGTTTTCCAATTGTTCATCAGTGGCATGTAAAATCCAATTAATCTTATCTAGAATTCAAAATGCAATTAGCCTCTCAACTCTGAGATAAATAAGTTGGACAAGTGGATGTCGTATTCTTTTACTCAGAATGAACGCTATTGAATCCCGGTGAGACCATCAGTCGCAGGTTTTCCTCTCTTTCCCACCACAATTCAATGAAATGAATCATTCTGATACAAAACTCCAAACGCCCAAGATAAAAACCATTGATGAACGTGAATTACATACATATTGATGGACTATCCATACACGGCAATGGGACAAAACTGGAAAATGTGCATTGTATGGAGGAAGAAAAAAAAACTGGCAATCATGCCATCCATAGACTGGACGAGGATGCCAGAGAATCACCCAACAATTCAGGAAAAGAAGATGAATCAACCTCATTGCGACAATTGTCAACTTCTCTGGTGATTGAATTAAGATGATTCTGGGGAGTGTGTGTGAGAAGGATTGATGATGGGCAAAAAGAGCTACTGACAGAGAGACTGAGAGTCGATTTTTCCCATATAAAACATGTTTAGCATCAGACACAAATCGACAATTTATTACACGGAAATACTCCTTAATTGGCGCATCAAATGAGGCAGGAGGGAGATGCTCGAAACTGACAATGAAACTCGTCAGATGCGGGCTTTTTTTTCAGCACATAGGGCTCTTTCCCTCATTGGTAATCTATTGTAATAACACCCAAGAATCATGATCATCAAGGAAATGAATTTCTTCGTTTTTCCACTTTGCCACTCTTTCTTATGTTCAGGAAGAAAGAAGCTGAGATGTCTACACAGAGAAAAATTTTGAGTTAGAAAAAATTAAGAAACGTGGTTTTGAATCAAGAGTACAAGAATTTCAAACTATTTTCCCCTATAATTGAGATATTTTGCGCTTGAATTTCTCTAAAAGAGTATGATAGTTTAAAAAATAGAATAAATTGTGCTTAATAATAGGAGAACAGTGGGTTTGATTTTAGAGAATCGTAGTTTTGAACACTGATAGAGCATACAGAAGTTTTAAAGTTAGAAGGTCATGGTTTTGATTTTAGAGTATAGAGGTTTCGAGTTAAGACTATTTTGGTTTTGATCTTAGCGAAATCATCGTTTCGAAATAAAAGTATAGTGGTTTTGAATTCTATTATACTATTATGGTCTTGATTTTAGAGTATTGTGGTTTTGATTTTAGAAACTTATGGGTTTGATTTTAGAGTATCGTGGTTTTCATTTTAGAGTATCGTGGTTTCGATTTTAGAGCATTGTGGTTTTGATTTTAGAAACTTATGGTTTTGATTTTAGAAACTTTTGGTTTTGATTTTAGAGTATGATGGTTTTGATTTTAGAGTATCATGGTTTTGATTTTAGAGTATTACGGTTTTGATTTTAGAGTCTCATGGTTTTGATTTTAGAGTATCGTGGTTTTGATTTTAGAGCATTGTGGTTTTGATTTTAGAAACTTATGGTTTTGTTTTTAGAAACTTATGGGTTTGATTTTAGAAACTTATGGTTTTGATTTTAGAAACTTATGGGTTTGATTTTAGAAACTTATGG
Source organism: Phlebotomus papatasi (assembly GCF_024763615.1). NCBI lineage: Eukaryota > Metazoa > Arthropoda > Insecta > Diptera > Psychodidae > Phlebotomus > Phlebotomus papatasi. The sequence continues at coordinate 33,083,513 of NC_077222.1, forward strand.
GTTTGATTTTAGAAACTTGTGGGTTTGATTTTAGAGTATTACGGTTTTGATTTTAGAGTCTCATGGTTTTGATTTTAGAGTATCGTGGTTTTGATTTTAGAGCATTGTGGTTTTGATTTTAGAAACCTATGGTTTTGTTTTTGGAAACTTATGGGTTTGATTTTAGAAACTTATGGTTTTGATTTTAGAAACTTATGGGTTTGATTTTAGAAACTTATGGGTTTGATTCTAGAAACTTATGGTTTTGATTTTAGAGTATCATGGTTTTGATTTTAGAAACTTATGGTTTTGATTTTAGAAACTTATGGGTTTGATTTTAGAGTCTCATGGTTTTGATTTTAGAGTATTACGGTTTTGATTTTAGAGTCTCATGGTTTTGATTTTAGAGTATCGTGGTTTTGATTTTAGAGCATTGTGGTTTTGATTTTAGAAACTTATGGTTTTGTTTTTAGAAACTTATGGGTTTGATTTTAGAAACTTATGGTTTTGATTTTAGAAACTTATGGGTTTGATTTTAGAAACTTATGGGTTTGATTTTAGAAACTTGTGGGTTTGATTTTAGAGTATTACGGTTTTGATTTTAGAGTCTCATGGTTTTGATTTTAGAGTATCGTGGTTTTGATTTTAGAGCATTGTGGTTTTGATTTTAGAAACTTATGGTTTTGATTTTAGAAACTTATGGTTTTGATTTTAGAAACTTATGGGTTTGATTTTAGAAACTTATGGGTTTGATTTTAGAAACTTATGGGTTTGATTCTAGAAACTTATGGTTTTGATTTTAGAGTATCGTGGTTTTGATTTTAGAGCATTGTGGTTTTGATTTTAGAAACTTATGGTTTTGTTTTTAGAAACTTATGGGTTTGATTTTAGAAACTTATGGTTTTGATTTTAGAAACTTATGGGTTTGATTTTAGAAACTTATGGATTTGATTTTAGAAACTTGTGGGTTTGATTTTAGAGTATTACGGTTTTGATTTTAGAGTCTCATGGTTTTGATTTTAGAGTATCGTGGTTTTGATTTTAGAGCATTGTGGTTTTGATTTTAGAAACTTATGGTTTTGATTTTAGAAACTTATGGTTTTGATTTTAGAAACTTATGGGTTTGATTTTAGAAACTTATGGGTTTGATTTTAGAAACTTATGGGTTTGATTCTAGAAACTTATGGTTTTGATTTTAGAGTATCATGGTTTTGATTTTAGAAACTTATGGGTTTGATTTTAGAGTCTCATGGTTTTGATTTTAGAGTATCGTGGTTTTGATTTTAGAGCATTGTGGTTTTGATTTTAGAGTATTGTGGTTTTGATTTTAGAGCATTATGGTTTTGATTTTAGGGTATCATGGTTTTGATTTTAGAAACTTATGGGTTTGATTTTAGAAACTTATGGGTTTGATTTTAGAAACTTGTGGGTTTGATTTTAGAGTATTACGGTTTTGATTTTAGAGTCTCATGGTTTTGATTTTAGAGTATCGTGGTTTTGATTTTAGAGCATTGTGGTTTTGATTTTAGAAACTTATGGTTTTGATTTTAGAAACTTATGGGTTTGATTCTAGAAACTTATGGTTTTGATTTTAGAGTATCGTGGTTTTGATTTTAGAGCATTGTGGTTTTGATTTTAGAAACTTATGGTTTTGTTTTTAGAAACTTATGGGTTTGATTTTAGAAACTTATGGTTTTGATTTTAGAAACTTATGGGTTTGATTTTAGAAACTTATGGGTTTGATTTTAGAAACTTGTGGGTTTGATTTTAGAGTATTACGGTTTTGATTTTAGAGTCTCATGGTTTTGATTTTAGAGTATCGTGGTTTTGATTTTAGAGCATTGTGGTTTTGATTTTAGAAACTTATGGTTTTGATTTTAGAAACTTATGGTTTTGATTTTAGAAACTTATGGGTTTGATTTTAGAAACTTATGGGTTTGATTTTAGAAACTTATGGGTTTGATTCTAGAAACTTATGGTTTTGATTTTAGAGTATCGTGGTTTTGATTTTAGAGCATTGTGGTTTTGATTTTAGAAACTTATGGTTTTGTTTTTAGAAACTTATGGGTTTGATTTTAGAAACTTATGGTTTTGATTTTAGAAACTTATGGGTTTGATTTTAGAAACTTATGGGTTTGATTTTAGAAACTTGTGGGTTTGATTTTAGAGTATTACGGTTTTGATTTTAGAGTCTCATGGTTTTGATTTTAGAGTATCGTGGTTTTGATTTTAGAGCATTGTGGTTTTGATTTTAGAAACTTATGGTTTTGATTTTAGAAACTTATGGTTTTGATTTTAGAAACTTATGGGTTTGATTTTAGAAACTTATGGGTTTGATTTTAGAAACTTATGGGTTTGATTCTAGAAACTTATGGTTTTGATTTTAGAGTATCATGGTTTTGATTTTAGAAACTTATGGTTTTGATTTTAGAAACTTATGGGTTTGATTTTAGAGTCTCATGGTTTTGATTTTAGAGTATCGTGGTTTTGATTTTAGAGCATTGTGGTTTTGATTTTAGAGTATTGTGGTTTTGATTTTAGAGCATTATGGTTTTGATTTTAGAAACTTATGGGTTTGATTTTAGAAACTTATGGGTTTGATTTTAGAAACTTATGGTTTTGATTTTAGAGTATTATGGTTTTGATTTTAGAGTATCATGGTTTTGATTTTAGAGTATTATGGTTTTGATTTTAGAAACTTACGGGTTTGATTTTAGAAACTTATGGTTGTGATTTTAGAGTATCAGGGTTTTGATTTTAGAGTATCAGTGTTTTGATTTTAGAGTCTCATGGTTTTGATTTTAGAGTATCAGGGTTTTGATTTTAGAGCATTGTGGTTTTGATTTTAGAAACTTATGGTTTTGTTTTTAGAAACTTATGGGTTTGATTTTAGAAACTTATGGTTTTGATTTTAGAGTATAATGGTTTTGATTCTAAAGTATCATGGTTTTGATTTTAGAATCTTATGGTTTTATTTTTAGAAACTTATGAGTTTGGTTTTAGAAACTTATGGGTTTGATTTTAGAAACTTATGGGTTTGATTTTAGAGTCTCATGGTTTTGATTTTAGAGTATCAGGGTTTTGATTTTAGAGTATCATGTTTTTGATTTTAGAGTATTATGGTTTTGATTTTAGAGTATCAGGGTTTTGATTTTAGAGTCCCATGGTTTTGATTTTAGAGCATTATGGTTTTGATTTTAGAGTATCGTGGATTTTTTTTTAAAAACTTATTGTTTTGACTTTAGAAACTTATGGGTTTGATTTTAGAAGCTTATGGGTTTGATTTTAGAAACTTATGGGTTTGATTTTAGAGTCTCATGGTTTTGATTTTAGAGTATCAGGGTTTTAATTTTAGAGTCTCATGGTTTTGATTTTAGAAAAACCATAATACTCTAAAATCAAAACCATAAGTTTCTAAAATCAAAACCTTGATACTCTAAAATCAAAACCATCATACTCTAAAATCAAAACCATAAGTTTCTAAAATCAAAACCATGATACTCTAAAATCAAAACCTTGATACTCTAAAATCGAAACCATCATACTCTAAAATCAAAACCATAAGTTTCTAAAATCAAAACCATAAGTTTCTAAAATCAAAACCACAATACTCTAAAATCAAAACCATGATACTCTAAAATCAAAACCACAATACTCTAAAATCAAAAACATGATACTCAAAATCAAAACCACAATGCTCTAAAATCAAAACCACGATACTCTAAAATCAAAACCATGATACTCTAAAATCAAAACCATAAGTTTCTAAAATCAAAACCATAAGTTTCTAAAATCAAAACCACAATACTCTAAAATCAAAACCATGATACTCTAAAATCAAAACCACAATACTCTAAAATCAAAAACATGATACTCAAAATCAAAACCACAATGCTCTAAAATCAAAACCACGATACTCTAAAATCAAAACCATGATACTCTAAAATCAAAACCATAAGTTTCTAAAATCAAAACCATAAGTTTCTAAAATCAAAACCACAATACTCTACAATCAAAACTATGATACTCTAAAATCAAAACCATAAGTTTCTAAAATCAAAACCACAATACTCTAAAATCAAAACCACGTTACTCTAAAATCAAAACCATGATACTCCAAAATCAAAACCACAATGCTCTAAAATCAAAACCACGATACTCTAAAATCAAAACCATAAGTTTCTAAAATCAGAACCACAATACTCTAAAATCAAAACTATGATACTCTAAAATCAAAACCATAAGTTTCTAAAATCAAAACCACAATACTCTAAAATCAAAACTATGATACTCTAAAATCAAAACCATAAGATTCTAAAATCAGAACCACAATACTCTAAAATCAAAACCATAAGTTTCTAAAATCAAAACCACAATACTCTAAAATCAAAACCATAAGTTTCTAAAATCAAAACCACAATACTCTAAAATCAAAACCACAATACTCTAAAATCAAAACCATGATACTCTAAAATCAAAACCATAAGTTTCTAAAATCAAAACCACAATACTCTAAAATCAAAACCACAATACTCTAAAATCAAAACCATGATACTCTAAAATCAAAACCAAGATACTCTAAAATCAAAACCAAGATACTCTAAAATCAAAACCATAATACTCTAAAATCAAAACCATGAGTTTCTAAAATCAAACCCATAAGTTTCTAAAATCAAACCCATAAGTTTCTAAAAACAAAACCATAAGTTTCTAAAATCAAAACCACTATACTCTAAAATCAAAACCATGATATTCTAAAATCGAAACCATAATACTCTAAAATCAAAACCATAATACTCTAAAATCAAAACCACAATACTCTAAAATCAAAACCACAATACTCTAAAATCAAAACCATGATACTCTAAAATCAAAACCATAAGTTTCTAAAATCAAAACCACAATGCTCTAAAATCAAAACCATGATACTCTAAAATCAAAACCATAAGTTTCTAAAATCAAAACCATAAGTTTCTAAAATCAAAACCACAATACTCTAAAATCAAAACTATGATACTCTAAAATCAAAACCATAAGTTTCTAAAATCAAAATCACAATACTCTAAAATCAAAACTATGATACTCTAAAATCAAAACCTTAAGTTTCTAAAATCAAAACCACAATACTCTAAAATCAAAACCTTAAGTTTCTAAAATCAAAACCACAATACTCTAAAATCAAAACCATAATACTCTAAAATCAAAACCACAGTACTCTAAAATCAAAACCATAAGTTTCTAAAATCAAGACCACAATACTCTAAAATCAAAACCACAGTACTCTAAAATCAAAACCATGATACTCTAAAATCAAAACCACAATACTCTAAAATCAAAACCACAATACTCTAAAATCAAAACCACAATACTCTAAAATCAAAACCACAGTACTCTAAAATCAAAACCACAATACTCTAAAATCAAAACCATAATACTCTAAAATCAAAACCATGATACTCTAAAATCAAAACCATGATACTCTAAAATCAAAACCACAATACTCTAAAATCAAAACCACAGTACTCTAAAATCAAAACCATGATACTCTAAAATCAAAACCACAATACTCTAAAATCAAAACCACAGTACTCTAAAATCAAAACCATAAGTTTCTAAAATCAAGACCACAATACTCTAAAATCAAAACCACAGTACTCTAAAATCAAAACCATGATACTCTAAAATCAAAACCACAATACTCTAAAATCAAAACCACAATACTCTAAAATCAAAACCACAATACTCTAAAATCAAAACCACAGTACTCTAAAATCAAAACCACAATACTCTAAAATCAAAACCATAATACTCTAAAATCAAAACCATGATACTCTAAAATCAAAACCATGATACTCTAAAATCAAAACCACAATACTCTAAAATCAAAGCCACAATACTCTAAAATCAAAACCACAATACTCTAAAATCAAAACCACAATACTCTAAAATCAAAACCATAATACTCTAAAATCAAAACCATGATACTCTAAAATCAAAACCATGATACTCTAAAATCAAAACCACAATACTCTAAAATCAAAGCCACAATACTCTAAAATCAAAACCACAATACTCTAAAATCAAAACCACAATACTCTAAAATCAAAACCACAATACTCTAAAATCAAAACCACAATACTCTAAAATCAAAACCACAATACTCTAAAATCAAAACCACAATACTCTAAAATCAAAACCAAGATACTCTAAAATCAAAGCCAAGATACTCTAAAATCAAAACCATAATACTCTAAAATCAAAACCATGAGTTTCTAAAATCAAACCCATAAGTTTCTAAAAACAAAACCATAAGTTTCTAAAATCAAAACCACTATACTCTAAAATCAAAACCATGATACTCTAAAATCGAAACCATAATACTCTAAAATCAAAACCATAATACTCTAAAATCAAAACCACAATACTCTAAAATCAAAACTATGATACTCTAAAATCAAAACCATGATACTCTAAAATCAAAACCATAAGTTTCTAAAATCAAAACCACAATGCTCTAAAATCAAAACCATGATACTCTAAAATCAAAACCATAAGTTTCTAAAATCAAAACCATAAGTTTCTAAAATCAAAACCACAATACTCTAAAATCAAAACCACAATACTCTAAAATCAAAACCATGATACTCTAAAATCAAAACCATAATACTCTAAAATCAAAACCATGAGTTTCTAAAATCAAAACCACAATACTCTAAAATCAAAACCACAATGCTCTAAAATCAAAACTATAATACTCTAAAATCAAAACCACGATACTCTAAAATCAAAACCACAATGCTGTAGAATCATCACCACAATAGTCTAAAATCAAATCCCCAATACTCTAAAAGAATTCGAAACCACAATAGACCAACATCAAAACCAAAGTACTCTAAAAGCAAGACAATAATATTCTAAAATCAAAACCATATTAGTCTTAAATATTTCAGATTAAGCAACATACTTCAGTGGAGATGAATTCCGATTGGAAAAGTTTATATAAAAATATCGAAATAAGACAGACTATGAGAGGTTCTAAGCCTTGATACTCTAAAATCAAAACCATTATACTCTTAAATATTTCAGATTAAGCAACATACTTCAGTGGAGGTAAATTCCGATTGGCAAAGTTCATATAGAAAATTGAAATGAAAGATGCATATGAGAGTTTCATGGAAGTGAATACGCGCGCATCATATGCATCACGTGGAAAAAGGTAAAGAATGAAATATATAATATTCACAAAAAAACCCTCAAATTGCCTTGATTCAAAACCTCAGAATACTCTACTTTCAGAACCAGCAATACTCGACAATCAACACAGCAAACACTCCAAAATCAAAACCATGGTACTCTAAAATCAAAACCATGGTACTCTAAAATCAAAACCATGGTACTCTAAAATCAAAACCATGGTACTCTAAAATCAAAACCGTGGTACTCTAAAATCAAAACCATGGTACTCTAAAATCAAAACCATGGTACTCTAAAATCAAAACCATGGTACCCTAAAATCAAAACCATGGTACTCTAAAATCAAAACCATGATACTCTAAAATCAAAACCACAATACTCTAAAATCAAAACCATGGTACTCTAAAATCAAAACCACGATACTCTAAAATCAAAACCATAAGTTTCTAAAATCAAACCCATAAGTTTCTAAAATCAAACCCATAAGTTTCTAAAATCAAAACCATAAGTTTCTAAAATCAAACCCATAAGTTTCTAAAATCAAAACCATAAGTTTCTAAAATCAAAACCATGGTACTCTAAAATCAAAACCATGATACTCTAAAATCAAAACCACAATACTCTAAAATCAAAACCACAATACTCTAAAATCAAAACCATGGTACTCTAAAATCAAAACCACAATACTCTAAAATCAAAACCATAAGTTTCTAAAATCAAACCCATAAGTTTCTAAAATCAAACCCATAAGTTTCTAAAATCAATACCATAAGTTTCTAAAATCAAAACCACAATACTCTAAAATCAACACCATGATACTCTAAAATCAAAACCATAAGTTTCTAAAATCAAAACCATAATACTCTAAAATCAAACCCATAAGTTTCTAAAATCAAAACCACAATGCTCTAAAATCAAAACCACAATACTCTAAAATCAAAACCATGATACTCTAAAATCAAAACCATTTTTGCTACAAATTCAAAACTATTTTTCTCTAAATTTAAGAGTAAAAAAGTCTAAATTCAAAGCTACTGAATTTCAAAACCATCGTACTCTAAAATTTAAGAAAATGCTCTTATAGAAATTTTTTCTTAATTTAAGCGAAATTTAAGAAAAAAATTGCTTGGAGCAAAATCGAACCCTTAGTTAGAGTATTTTTTTCTTGAATTTAGAGGGTAATTTTTCTCTGTGATACTATAAAATCCATTACAATGACTTTAAAAGTTGATGACAATTACGGAAAAAGAATTTGAAAAGCACTCAAACTATATATGTGCTTTGTGCAATCTTTACGACATAAATCATGGAGTTATGGTGCCATTCCACTGAAAAATTAAAAGGGAAAATTATTTACCCTTAAAATTTTTTAGTACATGACTGCCCGCATGTGCTTCTGAGTAATCGAAGTTTTATATGTTGGTACCTGTCATAACTGTTTTCTCCAGTTCTCTAAATGGATTCTAAATGGTTCTCTGGATTCTAAATCCAAAAAGCTACCAAAGAGTCGTAACAGGAACCACTACAAAGAGAAGTCGGTTATATGAAAGCACATAAGAGCAGTCATGTACTAAAAAATGTTCAGGAGAAAAAATTCACCTTTTGATTTTTCATGAAAATAGAATGATTATTAATACTTGTAAAAATTTAGTACATGCATGTATTAAACGTGTACTAAATAAACTCAGGACAAATCAGATATGCAAAGAAAATAAAGAAAATTATGAATATTAAAAATATCGAGGATATATCAAAATGCAAAATACGATATACTAAATATTGCGTACTAATGAAAGATGTACTAACCCAACTCGTCAAAAACCTTTTTCATTTTTAGATAAAATATTTGAGAAACAAAAAAAGATGACTTAAAGAAAATTAATGTGCAACAATTTCTGTTAATCTAAATAAATTTGATTTATTTTTTTAAATTTTTCAAAATCTAAGAGAAAATTTTTATTTTATCAGAGGCACATTTGACATCCTTGATTATAACAGATGGTGAGAAGATTTTATATCAGGAACAAACCAGTAGAAGAATTTTCACTGAGTATTTTTACTTCAGTTCAGTATCTTTACTAAAATTCTATTAAAGATTTGTTTACAAAAACCCGTTATAATTTTTAGCACAAGTACTAAAAGAATAATAAATTTGTTATGGTGCTATTCTAATAAATAATAATAAGGGGAAATATTTCTCCTGAACATTCTTTTAGCACAAGAAACCAATACAGAAAAATCGATAACGTACTTGAAAACAGTCTTGTGCTAAAAAAAAAGGTTCAAGATGAAGATTTCCCCTTTTTATTGGAATAGCACCATCATTGCTACAAATTCCAGAAAACAAACTTATTGCCCCATAAGATTTTTTTTCTGTTTAAAATCTAATCAAATAATTTCTTTTTTGAAGACTTATTATAATATGGTGAGGTAACTGGATCGTTTTCCGAAGAGTGCTAATTAAACGTTTGTTTTTGGACTGATGAAATTCTTTTTTACTTCTTCTAAATCCATAGAATTATTCACTGTTTCATTCAGAAACATAATATAAAAAAAATATCAAACATATTAAAGAAAATTTATAAAATAATGATAATACTGAAATAAGTCAGCATGCACTAACTGGGTCGCCTTTTCAATTATTTTAATTTTTCGATTACACTCACTTATTTAATGGATAAAAATATTATTTTTGCTTTTTCTCAAACTTAAATAGTTATATTATGTTACTATAGTGCCTATATTACGGAAATAAAAATAAAAATATTATTTTAAGTGGATTAGTCATAAACGATCCAAATAGCGAAGCGCCCGGATTAGCACACTTGACTGTATAATTAGAAAAAGATAATCTTTAATTGTCATACAAATATTTTAATTGCTTCAGTTATATTTTCTGGTAGTGATAGATTAAATTCCACACTGTAATATTGCAATTAAGAAATTTAATTGATCTTGTAGTAAAAGAGAGTATTTGAACAACTGCTAAGAATTTCATGCTCGTGCATATATTTGGAAAAGTTATGTTGGAATTTTTGAAGTTTTTCGCTAGGTTATTATTAATTTGAGATTATATAGACTGCAAAAGCTTGACTCGAAAACTGTTGGAAGATTTCTCAACTTTCCTGTTTCACTCTCATCCACCCCTCACAAAAGATTCTCCCAAGACCAACTTAATTACCACAGCACAGTCAATTACATCAATTAATCCGTTAGAATCAACATTCAAGACTTTTTCTCCAACACGTAATTTTAACTCTCTTCTCGAAAACTTTTAGCAAACTTTTGGTGCACAAGGAATTTCCATAAATCGAATTTTTTGTTCGAGTTTCTGAAGCTCCTTCAAAATTTTTAATCTGCCATCCTGTTGAGTTTGAAAAGTTGGGTAATGATGGTGAGGAAAAATTTTTGATTCAGTTTGGAAAACATTGTCAGGTGAAAATTGGGAACTTTACATAAAAAGTCCAAGGAAAAGATGCATGACGAAAGGGTAATGGTAAAGGAATAGTAAGGGGTGTTAGAAGCCATTAAAAATATGACTTTTATCCAAAAACCCTTCATCTTTTCTCGACTGTCTGGGGAACATTTCACATTGCTTCTCAATCGGAGAATTCCACGTGTTCAGCCTCAGGTGTTCACCATCTTCCTAAAACACTCCATGGCGAATTTATTGTGGAAGTTTTGCCGCACGAAAATGTGCAGGAATGACGATTAATTTCACCCAAATGGGACAATTGGAGTCACTCTCTCGTTCACTTAATACCATTTAGCAAGTGTGCAGGAGTTTTCCTTTTCCACTTTGGGGAGTTCCTTAGCCACAACTTTTCTTCACTCTTCCAACATCCAAACGAGAGACATTCTTGTCATTCACACCGTCAGAAGGGTAAGAGAGTCCAATAAATACCACAAAGTAGAAAATACCCTCCAAAACTTTTACAATACGTGGTTTGAGGGGGTTACTGAATCCTTTTGGGGTGATTTTTCCACCCAAATTGAGTGACTTTCTCAACTGAAAATTCAGCATTGTTGAACAGTGATTGTCAGAAAATAAATTTTAAATGAAATTTGTCAGCCAGAAAATGTCTAAATAATTGCCTAAGGAACATTAAAAAAAAAAGACATAATAAGAAAAGGATTTCCAACTTTGCGAAATGCTCAAAGTCGTGGTTTTTAATGTTGTTTAATATTTAATTTTGTGCTTCCAGTACACATTTTGGATCAATATGAAAAGTGAAATCAAAATTCACGTTGTTTTCTTTCTCAAAAGATTTGTAGAAGTGTATCCCATTCTTTCGGATACAAAATTGGGCTGAACTAAATTTAATTAAGTTCAGCCCAATTTAGTGAATTTTGCTAGGATGATTAATTAACGGATGGAGCATTTTAATTCACAAATGGTATATTTTTCTTAAATTCTTTCTAATTTTTAAGCTTTAGATCCCACAAAAATAAATAAAACACGAAATGGTAGCCACATAATACAAAGAATATATTTTTATTAAATTTAAAATTTTACGTCTTTTTCATAAAGGTTTTAGGAACTATTATCCTCGTGCAATCATTGTAAATTTTGTGCTAATAACATAACATTAGATACTCTTTCATTTAGTAAAAGTTTTAAAATGATTGCATTTGGTTTTATACCAAAATTAAAAAACAACTTAAAAAAATATACCACATTTTTGAACGGAAAATGTATGAGAATGCTCTGCCCTGGAATTTTGACTTTATGAAGCTTCCCGATTTAAAGGCGTGCCGCAGTCGTTAAAAATAGAAAAAATAGTCGCACAGGTTAGAGCTTACTGAAATTCTTTTCTTTGCTTAGCGATTTATAACCGATTTATAGGTTAATTCAAAATCGCATAAGAGTAATACGATTCAAAATTAATTATTACCGGTTCATAAGCGATTGAAACACATTATAAAGTTGAGAGATATTCCAAGACCTTTCAAACGAATCAGTACTTGTCCCAATTTATCAAGAAATACGTTCTGCAAAGCTGTTTAATCTTTGACCTTGAAAACACATTTTTAAAACGATTCAAGGACATTCTCGTTTATGAGTAATATATTAATTTTGACAACCTATGAAACCTACACCAAAATGAAAAAGATTTCACTATGCGGTTTTGAGAAATATTACGGAACATGTTTTTTAGAAATTAAAAAGAAGATTGACGGTAAGTCTGAGTCACTAAAAGACATTTAACTATTACTCCAAATTTAAGGGAAGATTTGAACATACTGTTCCGGGAGTGAAGAAAAAGGGACCGGTTTTTTGGATCAACAGTTGTGAGACTGATAGGCAATAAGAGAAAGGAAGCAGTCAGTTGAATATCGTCCGGCAAAGAGTACAAATTTGTGAGTTAAGCCAATTTATAAATCCGCGTCTTCATTCGGTGGTATCGTTATATTTCGTAAAATCGTTCGTAAATGTTTGTGAATTCGTCCTAGGGACTTTGAAATACTCGTAAATCTTATAACTCACATACAAGTTCGTAAAAGCTTGTACCTTTTTCACAAACTTTGTTCGTAACATGATCACTTGACGAGCATTTTTTGTACTTTTACAAACATTTGATCGTAAATGTTCGTAAACACACAAAAAATGTTCGTAAAATTTTGTCATTTGTTCGTAAATTCTTGTTTGCCTGACGAACATTTTACGATCATTTACGAACAAATGACAAAATTTTACGAAATTTTTTTTGTGTGTTTAGGAACATTTACGAACAAATGTTTGTAAAAGTACAAAAAATGCTCGTCAAGTGATCATGTTACAAACAATGTTTGTGAAAAAGGTACAGACTTTTACGAACTTGTTTGTGGGTAGCTTTTACGAGCATTTCGTAAGTCTTCCATAGGAATTCACAAACATTTACGAACATTTTTACAATTTTTTTTGTGTAGCATAAAAATAATGTAAAAAACGCTTATTGATCTACAAGAATGATGTTAAATATTTTATTTCATACTGAGAACAATTTCGATGTTCTTTTCTCAGTACAGATCATCTCGATCGAAGTATAACACTTGAATGCAAATTTTTGTAAGCAGAAAAGGACAATACAAATTATTAAATAAACACACAATTTTTAAATATATAGGGGAATATTGGCATGGTTCGCACAGAGTGAACCTTCAAATAACGCAAATTTTCTCTTTGTTTACAAAGAACTTGTTCGTCATTTCTTAGCCATAAGATAGATAATTATCAAGCTCATGAATCGAGATGAGAAATGGTAAGTCAGCTTTTTGGAAACAAAGAGAAAATTCATATCGTTTGAAGGTTCACTCTGTGCTAACCACGCCTACATTCCCCTAAAATTACATTTTTAAATTATTTTGACAAAAAAATATATTAATTTATTTTTTGAGAAAATATTAGGAAACAAAATTATAATTAAATGAAAGTAAACTATAACCGAAAGGGATAAGAATGTTTCTATGCAAAGTTTTTATAAGAGTCACCGAAGATCGGAATCGATATCTCATACGGTGTGGCCTCAGGATTGATAACACAGTGCAACAAAATGAAACTTTTTTTCTTGGGATGGAAAATAATGAGTAGTTTCTTGTTCCTTGGTATATCCTGAACATTTCTCCCGAAGAAACTTGTGGTCCATCACGTCAAGTTTCTGAGATATCTTAAGAAAAAGATCTTTAAGACATTTTTCGAAATATTTGAAAAAGAGTTGTTTATAATCAATAACGGTACATCCTAGGATGTTGGTATCAAAGGATAACTCGAGGATGTGTAGAGGAGGATTTAAGGACATTTTTCCTGGAACATCGCATATCCCTATCCCTCATTTTTTTAGATTTGTTTCATAAACTCCTAAATGTCCTCCAAGTCCATGAAAAGGATTCGTGGGACGACTTGAATCCTTTACAAAAATAGTCTCCTAAATATCATAGGGTCGTAAAATATACCGTTATCCAGAAATTACGTATTTTAATGTCTTATGAACCACAGAATTTTCTCTCAAAAATTCATTATTTTATTTCATATCTTCTAAAAATAAACTCTAATGTCTCATAAGTTTAATTTTTTTTTAATCCACCATCCACCACACTTATGACAAAAGAAAATCAAGATTCTTGCTTCCGTACCATTTTTTGTAAGGTGCAGCGAATTGATGGTATTTTATTCCGTGCTCATCTGATTCTGTTGATTTTTGTCTTAAAAACATCAAAGTGACAATACAGGAAATGGACTTTCAGTGATATATTCACTTGCACTTCTTTAAATGCTGAAATTATTTTTTTGCACAAGATTTTCGACAATTTCTGTCCTGGTGCCTCCTAAACAATTGTGAATATATATATTTTATATTATATATATTATACTTTTGACCGATTCTCACGCAATTTTTTCATCTGGCAGCAAAGAATTTGTGAAAGTTGAATCCTTTTCCAACTTTCGGATGTCAGGACCCGTGAAAACACCTTCTTCCACTTTTGCGATGCCGAGTTTTGGAAAAACTTCGCCCAAACGTTTGAAAACCGCTTGCTCGTGATTTAAGGATTTTATAAAATTCTTTACAATTCCCAATTTTATGTGTAATGGTGGTAACAGAATTTTGTCCTTTTTGTGAGACCTTTAATGTGCGCCCTCACTCATCAAATTTGCTCAGAAAGCACAGAAGATATGATGTTTTGAATTTCGTGAATTTTGATCCCTCATATCTCCGGTTCTATTGATTAACTTGCACAACTTGCACACTTTGAAAAAATGAGTTTGAATGTTGATGAATTTTGACGGTATCGCAGCGCCACCTGTGGTGACTTTTTGAACTTTCATTTGAAAGTGCTCATCGAGACGAAACCAATACACTAAAATTTAGGTCAAAATATTAATTAGAAGCGGAGATAGAGGCCGGTCAATTTTCGAACTTTGACCCCTTATAGCTCGGGTCAGGGGTTATGGATCGACTTAAGTATTTTTTTGTTTGATAGGTATAATCTGCGGCTACAACATACTAAAATTTCTGCCCAATGCACAAAGGAATTTTTGAGTTATTTAACTTAGAAAATTGAAAAGCCTTCATTTTGATAATAGCGTCACTAGCGGTAGTTTTACGAACTTGCGATGTTAGAAGGAGAAGTTGCATTCCAGGAGAGCTTTCCAAAACGCCTTCGCTTTTTAAATTCTGACAATTAAAACGGCAGTTATGGCCATTTGAAGATTTTTTTAGGACCTTTTTAGCTCGGGTCAGGGGGGTCGGCGGACCTTATGTTTAGTATTGATCGAAAGATCTAAGGCCCAGCTTTAACATATTAAAATTTGAGCCCGATCGATGCCATATCGAGGTCTTATTGACTTATAGTGCATGTCGTTAAGATATGAAATAAAGTAATGAATTTTTGAGAGAAAATTCTGTGGTTCATAAGTCATTAAAATACGTAATTTCTGGATAACGGTATATTTTACGACCCTATGATATTTAGGAGACTATTTTTGTAAAAGATTCAAGTCGTCCCACGAATCCTTTTCATGGACTTGGAGGACATTTAGAAGTTTATGAAACAAATCTAAAAAAATGAGGGATAGGGATATGCGATGTTCCAGGAAAAATGTCCTTAAATCCTCCTCTACACATCCTCGAGTTATCCTTTGATACCAACATCCTAGGATGTACCGTTATTGATTATAAACAACTCTTTTTCAAATATTTCGAAAAATGTCTTAAAGATCTTTTTCTTAAGATATCTCAGAAACTTGACGTGATGGACCACAAGTTTCTTCGGGAGAAATGTTCAGGACATACCAAGGAACAATAAACTACTCATTATTTTCCATCCCATTTTTGGCTGTTGCACAGTGTAATAAGTTGAAAAAATCAGTGAATTATATACACTAGTCTTTTCTTATCTGGTATTTGTGAGTTTTAAAATACCCTAAGAACTTACAAAATGTAATCATATTAAATTTCTTTTAGAACTTGACAGACAAAAAAGGTCTCTCAATTTCTTTAATCACAATTTTGTCTGAAATTCTGCAACAAAAACCCACTTCTGTGAAAAGCAATTTGTGAAACTATCAAATACACTCAAAAAAGAGCTTATTTGAGGCAAGGTTTAAAATCGACTATAAACAGGGTTAGTCACGGTTTAATTTCAAAAAGGTTTTAAACTGTAAACATAAGTTAACCCTGTTTCAGCAATTTTAACTCCTTTTTTTAGTGAAGGATTTCACTATTAACCTTAACACATTGGTTTAAATCTTGCGCAAGGTTTGAATGGTTTTAAATTTCAATCATGGCGAGATACTTAATGCATTTAAGGGTTTCTCGTGTAAACTTGTCAAGTGGAATCAGTAAGAGAAAAATGGTGTTTAGTGTTCAGTGTGCCTCAAAGAATGGAGGCATTCGCGTTGACATTTCTGGAATTGGGGCTCAATATGAGCCCCCTCAGTGACCACCCAGGGACATATCAGCGAAATAGAAGAGTAAATTGTGAAAATTTCTGTGGTAAGTGGTGCTTAATTTTCTTTTCAAGTTTGTAACCAAACGTGCGCGTCAAGAATCAAAGTGCGGAGTTTTCTCTCTTTTTCATGAGATTTTCACTGAATTTAGGGTCAATTTTACCGTAAATGTGTAAATAAATGGTGAGCAATATATTTTCTAAAAAAATCTCGGTGAAATTCTTGAAGATTTTAGTGGAAAAAGCGTGAAAATTCTGTTCACTGAGGATTATCCGCACGCCTAAATTTTAAACCCTGTCAAGATTAGGATTTTACCCCTGTTTTAACCTTGAGTTAACCGTGTTTTAATCTCTCAAGGGTTGATTTTCATCCTTGCCACGGTTAGTATTGGTGCAATGTGTGCGCGTCTAAAGCCATTGTGCGGCGTTTCCTCAAGTTTTCACAGAATTTATCCCAATTTTCCACCATCAATGCCTAAATAAACAGTGAGAAATTAATTTTCATAAAAAATATCGGTGAAATTCTTGAAGATGTTAGTGGAAAAAGCGTGAAAATGCTGTTCACTGAGGATTTTCCGTACGCCTAAATTTTAAACCGTGTCAAGATTAGGATTTTACCCCTGTTTTAACCTTGAGTTAACCTTAAGTGTTTTAATCTCTCAAGGGTTGATTTTCATCCTTGCCACGGTTAGTATTGGTGAAAAGTGTGCGCATCCAAAGTTAAAGTGCGGCGTTTTCTGTATTCTTAACGGGATTTTCACGAACTTTTAAAAATTATTATTTTCTTATCTTTATCTTTATTTTCTAAAAAAAAATCGATAAAATTTCTCGTGATTTTAGTGAAAAAACTGTGAAATGCTGTTCACCACAAAATATTCTAAAGACTTTTGAATTTTAAACTGTGTCAAGATTACGTTTTAACTTCTTTTTTTAATCTCGAGTTAACCGTTTTATACGTTTTCTATTTTCCACGGGATTTAGCCCCATTTATTGCTAATGAATAAACAACTATCTATCTATCTATCTACATGTCTAAACGGTTAAGATAAATTTTGTAATTTTAGTTTATGTTACCATTTTTTCTTAGATGTCGGAACTCCAGATTTGCAGAAGTTCGAACGAGAGGATCATACTGAAACATGGAAATTCTACCTAAAATTTCAAGAGGAGAGAGCAGAAGCACGCCAGGGAGCAGTGGAAAGTGCGAAATAAAATAATTGTCACCGTCCTAATCTTACACATCCTTTGAAGTGGTGCAGGCTGAAGCAGGATTGATTACTTTAATGAATTACGTAGGTTTCAGAAACCAAAAAATATGCCCTCTTTAATTTTTTTTTTAAATATAATAAAGAATATTTCTTCAAATCCAAATCTGAAACATAAAAGTACAACATTAGAACAATATTTTCTAAAATTTTCATTTAGAAATTTTAAGAGGCTGATCATTTAAAATGATTTTCGGAGACATAACTCACATAATTTTTCTCTGAAATCAGAAAACTAAATATTTGCTATTAGCAGTTGAGTAAAAGTTATATTTCAACGAAAGTTTAAAAACATGAAATTTGTTTTCAATAGCATTTTTTACAAGAAAAAATGGCGTATTTTACACTATACATTTCGCCGTGCAAAATAAGGTATGACCAAGGAAAAAAAAACAAATCCTTGTTTAAGTTTTAAACAATCAACTCTAGAAGTATGCAAATTTTCGATGAGATTGATGCATTAGTTTTCGAAAAATTTTGCATATAAATCTCACAAATTGAGATTTTAAAAAGAGCTTTTACAGTTGATGCTTCTCAATTGGCTTTAAATAAATTTGTAAAGGCTCTATCCTAAAGTTTCTCACTGGCTTGAATCTTTGAGATGAGAAAATATTCTTCACATGTTGCACTTTGTTATCAAAGAATATGTATATATATTTTTTAAAGTTGCAATACTGCAAAAAATTTCTACTAGGGTGTATACGCCATGCTGACGTATACACACTAGTAGAATTTTTTTTTAAATGCCTTTTTAAAGCAAATTTCCCATATCCTTGTAGGTAGAAACGTCAGAATTTTTTAAAAAAAATCTACTAGTGTGTAGACGCCATAAAGCTGTTAAGGTAATCTAGATATATTTATTTATTTTTCATTGAGATAAGATTAAATATTGAAAAAGAATATATAGGTAAACAAATACTATCAATTTTTCTTGATGGATTTTCCTAAGTTTTTGCTTAATTATTTTGAAAATAACTTTTCTCATGCTGTTGTAAAATTTACTTCCTAGTTTTTGCCAATATTGTTTAAAAAAGCTTTAAATAACAGATATTTTTACGATACCCTAAAAAATAATAATATAATAAAATTTAAAGTAATGAAATAACTAGGAGTTATAAATTCTTATATTTGTGTTAAATTGTAATTATTTAATAGTAAAATAAGGAATTATAATGATATATTGTTAGAGAAACAAGTACTATTTTATTGTAATAAATTCTAAATGTTTACTTAACCTAATTATAATTTTTTTATACTTCTACACTGATGTATGTATATGAGAAATTCAAATCTCACTTAAGTAAACTTCTTGGAGATCATTTTTCAATCTTTGTTAGAATTTAAGTCAAATTTACATGTAAAACAATTAAATAAGGCTTAGAAATTCCTTTTATAATATTTTTCTTCACTGAGAAAATAAGAAAATAACGACTAAAGTATAAACTTTTCATTCTAGCCGTTAATTTTTTTATTTCCTTAGTGATGCAAAATATTATAATAAGAATTTCTAGTTTTATTTAATTATTTTCCAAGTAAATTTGATTTTAATCTTAACAAGGGTTAAAAATAGTCATCCAGGGGTTGAAAGAGGCGAGATTTGAATAAACTCATGACAAGGGTTGTTTTTCCGCTTGCCAGGGGTTGATGGAAACAAGGATTGAGTGTAACCCGCGTTACGGGTTAAGCCATACTCCTTCCAGGGTTTGACGAAACAGGGTTTAAGGTATAAACATGGCGAGGATTGGTCTTCATTCTTGCCAAGGTTTACTGAGAAAAAGGTTTTAAAATATACCCC
Organism: Phlebotomus papatasi; assembly: GCF_024763615.1. NCBI lineage: Eukaryota > Metazoa > Arthropoda > Insecta > Diptera > Psychodidae > Phlebotomus > Phlebotomus papatasi. Next base: position 33,103,172 of record NC_077222.1, read on the forward strand.
TGACAAGGATTATGGTTTACTATTGCCAGGGTTTGACGAAAACAGGGTTTAAAATATAATCGTGACGAGGGTTGGTCTTCATTCCTGCCAAGGTTTACTGACGGCAAGGTAAATCAATATCCATAACGGGATTTGACTTTCTACCTTTTCAGGGTTTGGTTGAAACAGGGTTTAAAAAATACTTGTACATCAAACCTTGCCACGTTTAGGTTGAAACAGGGTTTGGCATAAGTTTGATAGACAAACCCTGTTTTACATACCCATTTAACCGTGGATTTTTTTGAGTGTAGAAAGTCCAGTTGAGTTTTCTGGACAAAATGGCAAGGAAAGACTATGTAGGAAGTTCTAAGAACTGGACTCCCTGTGCCAAGCTATAAAGTGAATTGTACTCACTGATGCGTGGTGACGTTGAAGAATAGATGACTGTATTGTGGTGCAGAATCCTCTGGACCATGAGGAGCAGGGAAACTCATTGTAAGTAGCACTGGTTTCCTCTGATTTTGCTGCTTCGACTGCCTGAGAAAAGCTATTGAGTCGTTCGCTATCAAGTCCGGGTAGTAATCCTTTTAGGCAAAAAGTGTGAGAAACATAAATTGGCAGAATGTCATGAACGGGAAAAGTCCTGAGGAAAATTTAATGTATTCTCCTACCTCTAAAACACAATGAATTATATTTACCTTAGCATAATCGAATCCATGCTTGATCTTCTGACCATTCATATTAATGCTGTAATTGTAGTATTTGGAATTCATGATGAGACCACCCCATTCGCGCCAACCAGGTGGGATATACGAGCCATTGTACTTGTTCAAATATTTACCAAAATATCCTGCAAGGAGGAAACAAAAATGAAAAATGACAGACAATGCCACATTGTAAATGGATGCCAGAGACTACAACATCCCATCATTTCTCTCTCCACAACCCCTGTGATTTACTTGCCAAGACTTGTTGAATTGGAACAACTGTGAAAGGAGGAATGGGTTCAGAAAAGAGGAAAAGCAACCCCAAGTGGATGAAACGGGCGAAATCCAATGATAAACTTGTTTTTACTTCGGGTGACTGTGATTCTTTGGTTGGAAATCCGATTTGTGATACAATTTGAATGAAATGATAATCATATTTTGAAAACCTTTTGATTGATTTTCAAGTTTTTCGGTTTTGCAAACTAATAATGGTCCACAAATACCAAAATGAACAAAGTTAAAGAGTTTCCAAAATAACATAGAATAATAATTTAAAAATTATTTCAAAGGGTTTGTACTCTAAAAAATTATCTTTTGTTTGTTATAAGTTTGTTAAAGAAGTCAAATAAGTAACAATATACCTATCTATAAAAATAAAAGAATTTTATTTATTTTTAGAAAAAAAAACAGTTAACCGCTTTGTAAAACTTTTCTTTCAGATTTGAAGCACTGACGTTTAGAAAATTGAGAAAATTAGAAATGTAAGCGTCATGTATATTAGGAGAACGTTACTGAAAGAAATGCCAAACTTTCCAAAAAATATATAAGCAAGTAAGACATACTCAAAATTGAAAAAAAATATCTTTTTTTAATTTATTAATACACATAACCCTTAAATCATGGAGCGGGAAATAATTTCCAGCCTTAATTTTTAAATAAATAATTAGAAACAAAAAAAAAAGATTGATAGATTATCAAATATAAAATAACTTTTAATTGTCTAAAGACGACTCAAAGCATAATGAAAACGGTGTAGAGTCATACAGAAATTTTCAACAAAAAAATATAAAAGTAAAAGAAGGCTATACAACGTTTTTAACTAATACAATGCCATAACAAAAATCTTATTGAAAGTAAACTAACTTATTAAAATAAGCTTTTCAGAATGTTTCTTTTCAAAACCAATGTAAAAAATGTATCCCAAGTTTAATCTTTTCAAGGACTAAATTTAATGGAACATTATTGCTAAACTAAATCGCCATATTCGATTTATACAGAATATCGCTTAAACCTTTGAATGGATATGAAATGTTATAAATAATAATTTGTTGAGCTTTCTCAATTTTAAGAACATTGTATTCTTTAGTACATCAATGGCGTCCTAATTAAAAAATATGTACATAAAACGCTAAATTGATACTTTTAAAGGGTTTCATTAATTCTCAAGTCCTCAAGTTCTCATTTTTTTGTCAGAGGGGTTGTAATCTACAACTCCCTTCCACCGCGCGCTAGGACGTCGCAGGCCGGCGGCCGGCATTTCTGGTGCCTCTCAGCTAGGGTAGAGTACTTTCCTTTTCATTTGTTTTCCTTTTCTATTTGAATTTTTATTACCTATATTTCTTTTCATTTTTTTTCTTTTTTCAGTATTTCTTTCACTTTTTTTCTTAATTGATCAGACCCTATTTATGTTGGACTTAAGATAAATAAATAAATAAAAATCTCAGACCAAATATCCTAGAAAATCAGGCCTAGTTTATTTAGGGCTTTATAGTATTATTTTTGAGGATTACCAAAAAGCATCTCGACTTGTCAAAATATATTTCGAATAAGGGCAGAATCACATTGACAATAAAATGCTCGTCGTAGCCTCACCGTTTACCGTTAATTCTTACGCAAATTCTCGATTATCGTATTACCTTATCTCATACTCGGTGGCACTAGGTGAAAATAATATAAGAAAATTGAAGAAATATAACGAAAATGCGATAAACGGTGAGCAAAAAAAACTGTACGATTAATTTCTCTTACAGTTTTTTTGCTCACTGTTTATCGCATTTTCATTTTATTTCTTCAATTTTCTTATATTGTTTTCACTCAGTACCACCGAGTATGAGATAAGGTAATACAGTAATCAAGAATTTGCGTAAGAATTGCAATGAAAATACGTAAATTAACGAAATACGGTGAGCATTTTACTGTCAATGTGATTCTGCTAAGTCGATTTTTTTCAAAATACGTTTTTTCGCTTTTCGGGTACTATTTGAGACCCTCTATCTTCCCTGTGAATGTTATACCGGAAAGTTAATTATTCCCAAAGTTATAGGAGTTTAAAATTTTAAAAATCCTATACTCAGCATGTCAACTTCAAATCGCTCTCCTGTAAAGTTGGCTATTCGCGACTTATTCATTTTATATTCTGAGCCGTCGATCTTATGATCAATTGAAAAACTTAACCACAAATCGTCGTATACGCTTGACCTTTACTGCCTTTACTGCCAAATTCTACGATCTAAATATTTTTGAAGATCAGCCTGAGTCTATTTGGGTCTTAATAGTCTTAATGCAAATAATAAAAATTTCTAGGCAAGGATCAGTATTTCCTAATCAGGGACAGGGCTGTTAGTTTCAATTCCTGTACAATTAAGTGCAATTAAGCTCATTGAATGCGATATGGAGACTTCTAATAATGGACGAAAATTTCCGGTGATTAGAAGAGAATTCCAAGAATTCGGACCCGAATTACTTGAATCATAAAATGTGCTCCAGTTTAATTTTTAAATTTGGCTAAGTTGAAGAAAATCGAAGCGGATCGTTGCTTTAATTTTAGTGTCTAAGTTCTGAGTTCCCTTTTCACTGAATTAAGAAATATTAATTTTTGTTCTCAACGTCCTGTATCTCTTTGAAGATGTTGAAATTTAAAAAATGCTTAAAAACAATTGTTGAAATATATCTTTCCTAGAATTGAATATCCAGTAAAAGTCAGTTTTAATGTTTTTCAAAATATATCCTGTAAATATAAATTAAATGGCAAAGTTTTGCTTAAAACGTAATGTTACAATAGCTGTGATTTTCAAAGACCTAAACCCGAATAATCGTTCACGATGGGTTATCTACTCATCCTTCCAAGCTCTTGACAAATCTTTCAAATGTGTCGATTTTCATTCTAGCAGATATGTCATTGCTTTTGCAATGTGAATTTCTAACATATTTTCAGATTGTGCTTTACCCAGAAGAGATTTGAATTAAGGAAATTCCATTTAATTATTTCAGTTTCCGGTATTGAAATTCAACCGAAATACTTGAGTGAACAAAGACTGTAAACAATTTAATTAAACAATATTACTTCTGAACAGATGGGATAAAAATCGATTTTTAACCCTGCCAATCAATCATTACTTCTTATAATAAAGAAAGAATAAAACTTTAAATGCATTCTCAGAAACAAAAGAAAAACTTCGTTAAAACTTTCAGAATTGCACTTAATTTTCTTCCAGTATTAATGGGGAATGTTCACTAACTGGAAAGCATTTAATACAACAACAAAATTATGTCAGAGTTTTCTCATGGAGATGTATCCCAGAAAATAAATCATTCCACCAAGAAAGATGACAAAGAACAAGAGATTAATGGGTTGAAAGTTGAAACTTCGAGGACTTTTAGTTACAGGAAAAATCAAAAGCTCTCTCTCCGGGAAAAATTGATTTTTCACCTGGAAATATTTTGAGATATGGAAAGAAAGGGGAATTCATGCTGAAAGCGGAAAACAACCCTCTTCAGAAACTCCGTAATATTGACCGTATAATTTCCTCTCAAGTGTCACGTTTTTGTGCAAAAATATACTTCTTCTGTGATTAGAAACAAAGACAAAAGATTAAATTTCACGAAAATATCCCTGAAGTCCCTAAATAGGAAAGTAATCAATATTAACAGAGATGATTCACTGAAATTTGCGAGGGGACGGACTAACACAAAATGTTATAGGCGAGAGGAGAGTGTAGGGGAGACTTGGGCAAAAAGTCACAAATCGAAAAATTCAAAATTCAATATCTTCCAAGATAAAAAACATAGCGACTCAAATTTTTTTTCTATAGATAGCCTCCATAGACCTTCTTCAATGTCGTAAGTTTCTTAGAATTTGAACAAGGAATTTAGAAAATAAAAAATATCGAAATGTTTAGCCCTGTTTTTGAAATATTTTCCTTGCAGAAGATAACAATTATTATTATTTTCCAAAATTGATGCACTGGTGAATATTTTCTAAATAATTTGGATATTTTGAAAAAGAATCGGCTATCTATTTTAGAATTTCACAAAATTTCTTTTCTCCAGAAATCCTTTTATTAAAAATGGCCACTTGGGGTAAAAAGTAACAAAAGCTATAGAGCAAAAAGTATCAAAAAGCGAAGCAATTTCTGATGACTCACGGCGAAAAGAAACGTCATTATCATGTCTCGCCGCTTGTTGTTTGCATTGGTCAAACGATTCGCAGACTTTTGTGTGTGTGTTTTTTTTTTTCTAAAATAGCTTGAAAAGCGCTTTTCTCGTTTTCTCACTTTTCTCGTAGAGAAAACAAATTTTCTATGAAAATATGTCCTCTAGGAATTTTTTCAAATTTACGGAAGCCCGTAATGAAGCGAATAAAAATATGATGATACCCAATGTCTGGTACTATTTGCCCCATCATTTTTGAGAATAGTCACAAAATTACCTTTTAGAAATCGGCTCGATAAACGTATTTCCTTACAAAATAGAGGAATATTACTTTCACAAAGTTGTAGAGCGGTAAATTTCCTATAAAACTGCGCTAATAAGATATTTTTGAAGCGCTCGAGTAGCTTGTAAAAAAATGAAATATCCGTTTTGTGACTTTTTGCCCCAGTCTCCCCTACTAAATTTGTACGATTGGTCAAGGATCATTAAATATCAAAATTTTGGATTTCTATTTAGTATATCATGATATTCATTGTATCTCTTGATTAAAAAAAAACTGTATTTTCACCAGGAGTTGAAAATACTCTAAATTTTATATTTTAGCATGTACTAAAAATACCTAAATGATAAAATTTTTTACGTAACAAACATTCCTTTGAAATTTCCGGCAAAATCTTGTATTAGTACTTTTCTGTTCCCTTTTTTCCAAATTTTTTTCGGTGCTTCATGAAATTTGTCTCCCTGTTTTAGTACAAAACCTCTGCTAATTTTTCAGTTAAAATGCAAAATGTGCAACATATAATTTCATAATGTACTAAAAATATTCAAAGAAATTTAAATGCTAAAACTAATTTTTCCGAAAAAGAAAGCAAAAGCTTATGTGTTCGAAAAGCCGTGGAAAAAATATTTTTTTTTAGTACTTGTGGAATTTGCTTGTTTTATTCTAAAAAAAAATAATATATGCATACAACAAACTGAACAAAATAAACAAGAAATAGCAGATTGTACTAAGGATATATCGCAAGAAACATATCTTAATTCTTAGTACAAAATAATTCATAGTAGCAAATGTACTAAATTTCTATTCATTTTGTTCAAATAAAATTTCGAACAATTTCATACCATCTTGTTTACATTTTTTATCCAGTACTTTTAATATGAACTCAGAAGAAAGAATTTTCATAGTTTTTTTTATTTAGAATTTAATGTGTTAGTAAAATTTTAGGAAATCTCAAATAATAGGTAATATACGCATTTGTACTAAAACTTTCACTGAAAATTGTTAATTTTAAACCTTAAAAAAATTAAAGACTTCAAGTGTAAAATTGTGATGGTAATTTAATTATCAGTGCTCGATTACTATTCAACAGTTCATCTTTTTTTTTAATACATTTTTGTACTAATATAAAAATTGCTTATTTTTGTTATTATTGAATTTAATATTGTATAAATGCCTCACTTTCTGTATGTCAGTGAAAATTTAATAAGCAGTAAATGAAAATCCCCATTTACTCATTTTCAAATTTTAGTACATTTGTACTAAAACATTATCCTCGCAGGGTAAAGTGATATAATTTGGAATTAGTGTTACAAGTTGGACATGGCTTTTTCTTAATAAATACAGTTCAAAATTTGTTTTTAAGCACAAGGAACCAAATTATAAAACTAAAGCATTAAAAATATACAAATAAAAATAAAGTACTAAATTTATCAAGACAAAAAGCCCTGTCCAAATTGTACCATTGTCGAACTTGTACCACTTTACCCTAATTAAAAAATTTCTGAAATTTTGCATTGTAGTTTTCAAATGTATTTGTAATATCTCTTTCACATTCCCTGAATCCCTTTCCATATATAAATACAAATAGTGAAGAGCTCTTACCAGTCCTGTATCCGGCATTTGAGAGATACGTGGCAAAGGACTTAGTCTCGTGGGTGGACTGCCACATGGTGCTGGAGCAGTTGTCATTGTTGGTGAATACCATATGATTGTGAACGTACATGCCAGTGAGAAGGGATGACCTAGCTGGACAGCACATTGGCGTTGTTGTATATGCGTGTCGGAACTCGGCGCCTCCATCACGTAGGAGTCTCAGAGTTCTTGGCATGAAATTGAGCGAACCTGCAAAATGAGTTCCATCGAGATTTATAGCCAGATTGAGGCTGGATTCATGCACAACTCACCCAATTCGACATCTTGATCGTCCGTGAGAATGAGGATAATGTTGGGCTTTCGCTCCCTAAGTGTTGATACTGGTGGCAGGAATGCACTGAGTGGGGAGTCAGGATATGAAGAAGCACCGGAAGTACCACCGGAATTCCCGCTCTTCTTCACGCGACTCCCGCCCTGAGATGCCGTAAGGACGCCACGATGTCTAGATCGTCCATGGAGGGTATCTCTTGACTCAGCACCAATTTGTACAATTGGCACCAGACCAACTATGGCAAAGACTAGAATTGTTGCAAATTTGCGTGTCATAGTTGCAAAATGTCACTTCCACTTCGATAATCTTCCGTGCTATGCTCCTTTAAGCCACCAACTGAGGGGTGGCTTTGTGGCTTCTGCCGGTGGATGATGGCACAAGAAAGTCTTCTTGCGCACTCACACTAATTCCAATGCATTTTCATCGCGGTTGGCAAAATGAGGCCAATAAGCTCGTGATGGAGTTCACCCACTTTTGCCACGATATATTGAAGGAGAACACAAAAGGCGTCTCTTAACCAAGTACTCAGGAGTTTACCTCCTTTTTTGACAAATTGCTTCTAAAGTTGAATATAAGCTGGTGGAGTTCTTATCTGTGAGCAAAAGTAGAAGAGTGGCGTGATGAAGGAAGTTAATTAACGTTGCGCTAATTCAAATTCAAATTTTCACGTTTGTATATTTAGAATTTAGACGGAAACGGTATAGCAATTATCTCTAATAGGTTTTCTAATTGAAAATTAAATGTATGGAAGGACACATAATTTTTTTTAAACATTTAATTTGGTCTCCAAGACAGCATGTCCTTATAAAAATTTATATCTCTTTGCTTATTGGAAGATTATTCGGTTTATAAATGGCGTTGGGACTAGGATTTTCCAAACTAGAAATATTTTATTTTGCTTTATAATATCACCAGAAAATTTAAAAAAAAATCGTCATTCTGACATGTCTGCAAGCTAATCAAGATAAATTTATTAAACAGTTTTGTATTTTAATAAATTTTAATCTCAATTCCTTTTTAATTAATCCTGAGATCCTTCATTAGATAGACCAAAAAAAATCACCTAAAAAATGGCACTGTACAAAAATAAGCTCAAAAACAGTAGAAAGAAATTGACAAATGGATATAAAGAGATTTTCATCTCATTTACAACTGGCTCGGACAATAAATTTATTAATTTAGGTTAGAGATTTTTCAGGTTTTCTACTGACCAAAATTTAAAATTTTCTAATCAAATTTAATTTACTGATCAATTTAAAATTTTTATTGCCTAATTTTATTTTACTGGTCGAACTCCACGGAGAGAGCAATATATAACACTAAGAAAAATACGGAGGTGCGATTAACTTTTTTTCCTCATAACTTTAACACTTTTTAGGTGTAAAAATATATCAACATTTTTTAATGTTAATTTTACACATTTTTAAGGATAAAATTAACATGGAAAAGGGTAACTCGGTTCTGAACCGGTAATGAACCGGTCTATAACCGATTAGTAATTTTTAGACGAAATTCAATTAAATTACTCCAAAGGTTTATTTTGAGAAATATTCTTAGTGATTTATAAATCGATTGTGAACCGGTAATGAATCGATTGTAAACCGATAAGTAATTTTTGTCCACAAATCAATTTTATTACTCTTAAAACTATTTTAGGGGTCCTTTGAGTGATTTATTAATCGGTTCAAATCGGTTTAAAATCGGTAATGGTAAATAATGCGAAAGTACGTTTGAGCGAGTTCGAGCGTTTTATAAAGCCTGGAACGCTTTGCCAAACCTTTTTATATCAAAATATAAATATATTTTATAATTACATTTTTTATACCAAAATGTATTTTATTGTATAAGATTTATTGATTTATTTGGAAAAAATCTTGTAATAAGACAAAGGGGTGGCAAAGCGTCCGAGGTTTTGCGAGCTGCTCGAACTCCCGAGAAAGAGCTCTGCCTTATAAACCTTTTCGCAAGTTTTCTGATGTATAGAATATTATTCTCGAATTAAATTTGTATATAAATCACCACAAAACCATCTTGAAGTTGAAAATTGTTCAAGAAGAGGGTTACAAAAAATCATTAACCTTTTAATTAATTAATTGAACAAATCGGATGAAAATTAAGCTTTGACCTTCAATAATTCAAGATGGAGATTTTTCCGGTGATAGGTGTCTAAGGACGAAATGTTCAGCTGGACTACCTCCAAAATATATCCAAAAATGAACGAAATCGCCAGGGCCAATTTTATGCAAAATTAGAAAAATCTCATTTTTGACCTATTTTTGGGGGATAGGGAACACATGAAGGGTAAGGGGGGAAAACTAAAGAGGTTGAGTTCGAGATAAAGCCATTTGAGGAGGGGTCATCGAAGACCGGAAGTTAATATCTTACTGTTTAAATTTTATATGGGTCAAAAGCCTGAAAAAGTACAAAAGTACACTGAGAGAAATCCGAAAAAGTTAAAATAACATTCCGGAAATGTTAATTTTACCCTGCAGTATTGATCCAAAATCGGTGTAAATATTACCCTTTTTAGGTGTATTGGAGGTTAAAGTTACCATTTTTCATGTTAATTTTACCCTCAAAAATGTGTAAAATTAACATTAAAAAATGTTGATATATTTTTACACCTAAAAAGTGTTTAAGTTATGAGGAAAAAAAGTTAATCGTAGCCTCTTTTTTTTCTCAGTGTATTGTCAAAATAAATCTATTACCGTTACTTTCCCGATCCATCACCGATTATGACCGATGCAGTCGGGTTCAGAATTAAAAGATCTTTCAAAAAAGTCCAAATTTAACCAAATCCGTTGAAAATTAGGCCCTCCAGAGTGGTTGATCTTTGACCTTGAATAATTCAAGATGGCGAATTTTCCGGTGATAGGTGTCTAAGGACGAAATGTTCAGTTGGACTACTTCCGAAACATATCCAAAAATGAACGAAATCGTCAGAGCCAATTTTTTGCAAAGTCAAGAAACCATGTTTTTGGAGGGGTTAGAAGGGGTGGGGGGTAACTTGGGTAAGTTAGTTCGATAGTAAAGTTAACTTGTGGGGGGTCACCAAAGACCGGAATTCCATATCTCTCGCCGTTTGGCAGCTAGGATGATGAAAAGTTGAAAAAAAAGTCGATTGTGGAAACTGCTCTCTCTTGGAGTTCGAGCAGTTAAAACAATGCTCTAGTAAGGGCTCTTATTCACAAATAATGAAAAGAGTTAAAACATTGTTTCTGTACATGATAGCTTTCAAGTGTTTCTTCATAATCGATTTTTCTTTGTGATGGTTCTTGTCTTGACTGTTTGTTGAGAAGGATGTTTGCTTCTTGAGAAGGATTTCTAGGGGGAAGTGGGGTACCTTTGAAATTGGGATTTTTCACTTATGTTTAAGTGGAACTGAGCCATATCATAATGTAATTGAGCTTCTCAATCTGTTTGTGCAACTAAATTATATCACGATAAGGCTCAATTTTATTTAAGAATATGGGAATAATCCCAATTTCAAAGGTGCCCCGCTTCCCTCTACGTTTCATTTGTCAATGGAATAGCACGAGGTAACATTTTCGAAGACTCTATAACGGTCTTCAGACGAGACGTTTAGTTCAGTTTCTGAAGGTCCAATATCCTCAAGCAATCAATTTCACTGATTTCTCAGAATTTAATAGATCACTTGCTCTTAATAATCCACTCCTAATATGAATTATTCTACTACTTAACCCTTTAAGGACGATTGGAACACCGGTGTCCCATAAAGAAAATAATTTTTCCTGACTACCTAAAGTTATTTTTATACGTACGTAATTGCAAAGCAGAAGGTTGAACGAATCTAGGATATTTTTTGCCAGTTTCCAGCTATTTGCTATATAGTAAATATTTAAGCTTAAAAATGGTGAATTTTTAAATTCTCATATTGAAAAATTATTTTAATTATTTTTTATACTTCCAATTTTTTTAAGCAAAACCCTTTTGGGAATAAAAACTGCACTACTCATACGTAATATTTTTCATTAGACTGAAAACTATTATTCATTGTTATTGTCAGAAGAATTACTTCAAGTTTCGGGCTATTTTTATCCCTATCACACGTAGAGGTAAAAAATGCACCGAATCAGACTCTGTTGAACTTTCCAAAGTTTAATGTAAAACGTTTCACAAATTTTGTTTATCGGTTTAATTTTTATTGTTGATTTTCGGTCCGTAAAAAGTGTCTCGTCGTTAAAGAGTTAAAATAAATAAACTATAAAGAATTAGAGCAGTTAAGCCATATGACTAAGCCTTAGGTTTGAAACTTGTATAAGTCTATATCTCTAACCGTTTGACCTCTGTAAATCTCTATAAATATATTTTCGAAATAGTTTTCTAATGAAGTGAAGGAGTTTCTCAATGGATAAATAAACGTGTCATGATAATTCCACAAAATGCCAATCTTATCTTTTTTAATTCATTTTAACATGTATAACTTATAAAAGTATGAGTTTGCAAAATTCCTCACCAAGAGTGACTTTCGCATAACAGCAATATTTCATGAATTTCAAGTATTTTTCTCAACACAAGCGTCTCTGAGTTTATCACCATTTCAGATGCGATAATAACTTGGCAATTTATTTATTATTATTTTAAAAGAAAATTGTTACTCCACTTAAAATAGATTGTATATACGGTTTATGTTATGAAAATGTTAGAAATTTTGCATGTGCTGTAAACAACTTTCTATTTGATAAGTCGGTAGCTATAAAGAAAATTGTATGGCAATCTTAAAGTCTAGAATAGGATCAACTCGTTACTTACAAAAGTTGCTGACTATATGAGTAATTTGGTGCCTCAGTTGTGGATGGTAGTCTTTTGCATATGCCTTCCACTTTGTCTACTTAATTACGTCACGTGGAATAGTTGCTCCAGGATGGATGGAAATGGGTGAACACTGAAATTCCACGCTATGTTGGGGAAAGTTAATAAGCGCTGAGATGGGGGAGCTTTTCTTTTAGCCTCTCTCCTCGTAGACCGTGAGCCTTTGTTGCCAGCTTTTCGTCTTTACAGCAATTTTAATAAAATTGCAAAAAATCCTCCAACAGTGCACCACATTCTCCTCCTCATCTGCCACCCACCAAACCTAAGGACTCGTGCTGAAGTTGTTCTATTCTTTATCCCACGGTGTTGGTCGTCGTTTTTTTCGGAAGTTGAAAATTCGCTTAGCGTTTCAGCCTGTTGGATACCATAGAGACGGAGTTTGAGATATACAAAAAGTGTGAGTAGCATAAGCTAAAAATTAATTTATATGTAACTTGCAAGGTATGAATTTCAAAGTTTCATCCCATCCCCCATGTGCAAATTTCGCACAATACAGAGTATTTCAGTGAAACTTAAATAACAAAAAGTCTCACTGTGAAAGATTATTTGGCTCAAGGAATTCCGCCTGGAGAATTTCAATCGTCTTCCATGAGACACAACATATCTAACAGGTTTTCTCCAATTAATGAATGATTTGTCCACAATTTTCAACGATAAACAACTATAAATAGACAAGAAATCGCAATCTTCAATGAAGAAATCACCTTTTCTCTCCTATCAACCTTTTACTAATTCCAGAGCTCATAAAATCCATGAGAAATTCACACGGTTTCACGTGAATATCTATTTTTAAACCTAAACTGGAAAGAGTCGCGAAATCAATTTTTTGAACTAAATACTACAATGGTTGTCAAAATTTCTGAATATCATTATCAATAAATGGGTTTCAGGAAATGAAGCTACAGATATTTCCTACGAAATAAAATATTACCTAATTATGTGGGCTAACATAATATTTACTTTTCCCAAAATAGACATAATAAAAGCGGAAGGTTCGATTCTATATTTGGAAATACATATTTGATTACTTAGAAAAACATATTTCTGTTATTTCATCAAAATTTTAATTAAATATTTTGAGAGATAGTAGTTTAATTAAATGATATTACAGTGGCAGAAAAAAAAAATTAAAATCACCACTAAATGCCTGCCAACAATATTAAAATTTTTTGTTCAATAAACTTGTGGTAAGTTTTATATTTAGTTTATAATAAAATAGTTCAATTCAATATCTGGTTTGCGATAGCAAGCTTATTCGGAAAAATCGACAGCTATCCTGCAAATTCTGAAAACCCTTTAAGATTAAAACCTTAAACCCTCTGAGGACCATAGTAGAATACCGGTTAACCGAGTAGTTATTTTTCCTCTAAATATGGTAGAACAGATTTGTTCAGAACTTTATCCAAATGGGAGCATTTTTAATCAAAGCTTATCAATATGAATCAATTTTCGATTTACGTGTAATGCAAAAAAAAAACGGATAATAAGATTGTGAAACCGATAATACTATTATTATAAAAATTTAGTGTGTTTATTATGGAAAAATTCTGTAATCCCCGTATATGAAATTGTGAAAAATTCGCATTTGGATCATATTCGTGATTAGTTTATTCTGCCATGGTCAAACAATATTTTTTTTAATTACCAATGATTAGGATTAAGCGAACATTTTATATCCTATAAATCTTTGTAAAAAAAATCTTTACATGCTATATCTTTAACAAGTAAAGTTTAATCCATTAACCCTTTAAAAACGATTGGAACACCGGTGTCCCATATAGAAAACAATTTTTCCTGGATATCCAAGGGGTTTTTTTTTCTATGTTTGAACGTAATTGCAAAGTAGAAGGTGGAAAGAATCTAGAGTATTTTTTGCAATTCTATAACTAGGGTAAATTAAGCTAATTCAAAACCTGATTCAAATGGAAATTTTTCGCTACTCAAAATGGAAACGTCATTGTTTTCATGAGAAATAATTCATGATAAATTATTATATTTATATATTTTCTATACCTCAGTTTCATTATTTAGTTAATTTTGCTCCAAATAAAGCTAAAATCAATTCATATTCACAAATTTTAATTTGGTAATTTCTTAGAAAAATCAAAAGAAAAATCAATCATCGAATTCTTCATCAATCGACCATGTTTTCCAATGAAAAACACAATTAGATGAATGTTGTTTACTCGTTTTGTTTAACATTTATGTCACATTTCTGGCTAATTTTAGTTAAATTAAGTGCTAATCTGTATTGGTAACGGTACGTGAAATTTTCAAATGAAATAATTACCTCTTTCGTGAAAAAAGGGATTTTCTGAAGTGTCTGCAAATGCTTCAATATAGGAAACCTCGGAAATATGATTTTTTTTGGAGAGATTTTCTCATTGTTTTAGATGGGAAAGGAGAAAAAACCAGAAATAAGAATAAATCCTGAACTCAAGAGCAACTCAAAAAAGTTTTGGAAGCCTTTCGTCGCGGTTTCACTTACACTGTTTGTCTCCAATTAGACACTTTCCCTTGTCTCCATTTGGATTAATATGTTTCCAATAGAAGCATTTTACGCTTGCGTATTTTTCTTGTATTTAAGAAGTTTTCAAATTATATCTAAAGAATTTTCATGAGGGACAGTGAAACACGGTTTTGACCTTTGGCTCCTTTCTCCTTTTAATTTCTCAAGCCGACGTTTCGGAGGGGGTTTACCTCTTCTTCAGTACAACAAAGACTTTGTTGGATGTTGATGGAGAAATTGTCTCTCGTGTAAAGTCCGAATTGTGCTCAGTGTAACGATTTTTGTGACAATTTTTTCCCCAAAATTTTTATATCTGAAGAAGGAGGAAAACCCCTCCGAAACGTCGGCTTGAGAAATTAAAAGGAGAAAGGAGCCAAAGCTCAAGACCGTGTTTCACTGTCCCTAATACTCAGTTTACTGGCCGAAAATTATCTAGCATATTAAAGAATTTTCATTAAACAGTAACATTCCAGAAGAGTCAAGGAGCAAATTTATGTAATTCTCTTCAGAAAAAATATGAACTTAATGTGTTGAATCTTCTGTCAAAGTTAAAGCGTCTGAAAATGGCTTTGAATTAGGACATTTACCCTATTTGCTATATAGTAAATTTTTAAAATTGATTTTAATTATTTTTTATACTTCCAATGTTTTTTAAGCAAAACCGTTTTAGAACAAGAAACTACAATTCTCAAGCATATTATTTTTCTTTAGAGTGAAAATTATCTGTCTTTGGTATCGGCAGAAAAAATACTTAAATTTTTGAGCTATTTTTGTCCCTATCGTTCAGAGAGGCAAAATATACACCAAATCAGACTCTGTTGGCCTTCCGAAGGTTAGATGTAATACGTTTCACAAGTTTTGTTTATCGGTTTAATTTTTATTGGTAATTTTCGGTCAGGGAAAACTGTCTCGTCATTAAAGGGTTAAGGTCGAGTGGGTCACCGATGTCCCAAAAACGAAAATATTTTTTTTCTGATTTAAAAGACAACTTTGTATATTCTGGTGGTCTCACGCTTCAGCGATGAACGAGATCCAGAAGGCCCCAAATACCTCTGGTTCATTTAGGAATAATAGTTCATTAATTCATAGCTAATTCTTTAAGGTCAAGCGCCGCTACCTTTGAAAAACTCAAGCTTTGAACAACTCATTTTTTTTTAAATATGTTTTTCAATTAATTTGTCCCATTATTATAGTATTATATTTTTCAAATTTCCCAAAAAGTGCCATGGGTCAAATCTATTAGTAACATAGTAAAAAATAGTTGCTCTAATGAATCGTTAGATACTGAATTGATGTTGAATTGCTTGACCATCTAGTTTTCGAACAAAACTTAAAAAAAAAATTAAAATTAACATGATCGACTGAAGAACACTATAAAAATCTTGAAATAATTAAACATCACAGGTTGAGATTGAGACACCTTGAGCAACTTTCCAGTATAGCTAGGGGTGTCCTATATTTCTATAGACACTGTAATGCAAATTTGTCGTACGATTTATTTTATTTAAATTCTTCATAAAAGATTATTTTAACTATTCTAAAATGTCTAGAACCATAAACGGAATGTGCTTCATACATATTGTTCCTTGTCAAGTGGTTTGAGTTAACAAACAGATTAAGACGTCTTATGAATTTAGATGAAGAATTTAACAGAAAACCACCCAGACGACAGATCACGCAAAAGAATTACTCATTTTGAGAGAAATAATGATTAAAAGCATGTTGTCCAGAGAATGTCAGATTTTGAAAAATCTCTTCTGCGAACATTAGCACCAATCAGTCAGTTTCAATTGACTGAAAGGAAATCCCAAGTGCATTTCAGATTTTATGCAAATGCCTGTCTTTTTCTCTACTAATAACATAAATTTCACAATATTAAAATTCTCTGTAACAAACATTGTAAGTATACACTTTGGTCGATAATGAGAACCTGGCAAAACGCTTCATTGAACCTTCATTATTGCCCGAAGGAGGAAACCAGTTTTCATTTTGCTGAGGATGAAAAAAAACAGTCCAAGAATTGTTATTATCTGACCCCCAATTCCGATGTCCGTCACAAAATTTATCCAGATTTTTCTGGATGGTGGTTGTGTGTGTGAAGCCGCTTCAGCTCATATTTTGTGCACTTTTGAGCAAATTATTCACATTTAAACACAGAAACACCCTTTATGAGATGAAAATTATTGTAATTTGATTTACTAAAACATTAAATTCGCGAAAAACTAGAGAAAAATCCGTGAAATTCAACGCTTGTTCAATGAGGCTGTCATTTCTCAATCATGTCATTGCTCTCGCTCGCACACTCTCGTTCACTCTTTAATTGCGGGATATTTTCAAAATCATTTCCGTTACATAGCCGGCTTCATCAAATCACTCAAATTTTAATTTCTTTGTTACAAGTGTGGTCCAAGGCAACAAAATAATTTTTTTTAATGATTTTTCCATATGAATTTATTAATGCCTTGGGTATTTAATAAACAATTTCGTAATGAACTATAATACCTAAAGTTTTTTTCTAAAACACAGTGCAATAAAATGAAATCCTTTCTTTTGGGGGGTGTACGTGGATGAGTACTTTTGTTTTCCTTTTGGTGTTTCATGAACATGTTCTTCCAAGACATTTATGGAGAAATATCACGTCAAATTTCTGAGATATCTTTAGGTAAAAATTCTCAAGAAATTAATAAACTTGCTTGTTTAAACTCGTATTTATCTCAATAATTGTACAATACAGAACGTTGGTGTCCAGAATCCAGAAATGAATTTTGCAGGAGAATTCAAGGAAAAATTCCCTAGAACGAACTAATTTCCTATCATTTAATTTTTCCTGTAATTTTCTCGATTTTTCTCATAAATCCTTGAATATTCTTCAAACTTATAAATAAGGCTGTATAGGACAACTTGTGTCCTTCGCGAAAATATTTCCTTGAAGAAAGAGCTGGGGCCACTGAATATCATAGGATGGGAAGGAAGAGGTAATGTTAACATCATCGTAAAACATGAACAAAATAATCTATTAAAATATGAATATTTTGTCTTTGGATTATAAATCTTTTCTTCCTAGAGATTTCGGTGCCCTGCGCAGCGCACCTTCGTCATTGGTCGAAAATGTCAGGTTTCTGGGGATTTGTCTTTCTTAGGGCCAAAGGGATATCTTCATTGGGTACATGCGGTACATGGGTCCTGAATCACACACTCCACGAACAATTTTACGGCGATATTTTACTTTTCACAAATAAGT
Source organism: Phlebotomus papatasi (assembly GCF_024763615.1). Classification (NCBI taxonomy): domain Eukaryota; kingdom Metazoa; phylum Arthropoda; class Insecta; order Diptera; family Psychodidae; genus Phlebotomus; species Phlebotomus papatasi. The sequence goes on from NC_077222.1 coordinate 33,121,076, forward strand.
TACTAAATGAGTTAAGCAAAACTTAGTTAGTAGCCAAGAAAGATTTTTATTTTATTTTGGTTAACTTGTGTAGTAACTAGTAACCTTATTTGTAAAAAGTAAAATATTGCTGTAAAATTGTTCGTGAAGTGTGTGACTCAGAACCCATGTACCCAATGAAGACATCCCTTTGGCCCCCAAGAAAGACAAAATCCCAGAAACCTGACATTTTCGACCCGTGAAGAAGGTCCGCAGGGAACCTAAAAAGCTCTGAGAAGAATTTTTTTTTTTATTCTGGGCTGAAATGTTCCATTCAACGACCATCAGGTTATTGTTGTTAATAAATTGTTACACCGGTCTCTTACTTCCCGTATTTATGATCTTCAGAGAACTTGGCTCTTTTTTCGAGAATATTTTCGTGAAAAAGACAAGTAGTCTTGCGCAATCCTTTTCGGGGATTCGAAGGATATTCAGGGATTTATGAAGAAAATGAAGAAAATTACAGAAAAAATTAAAATTAAAAATTAATTAGTTTAAAAATGTAGTTCTAGGAAAATCTCCTTTGAATTTTTTTTCACAAATCGTTTCTGGACAACACCATCCTACTCGTTATTGAAATAACATGCATTTCATCAAATACTTTTACCCATTTCTTGAATATTTTCAAATTAAGATATTTCAGAATGTTGAAGTGATGGACCATAAGTATCTTTGTGGGATATGTCCTGGAGATAGCAAGAAACCCCAAAGTATTCATCGATAATTATTTCAATTTTTCCTCGTGGACATTAAATTTATGTAATTATATATTACATAAAATTAATAGAAACAATTTTAACAAAAATTTTTGAGCACTAAATCGTGAAATTTTCACTTAAAATGTATCTATTTTGCCATCTCACGACCTCCAGGAGCTCGCGAGATAAAATTCGCGGGATATTCAAAATAACAGCAATTATTCCGCTTTTTGTGCACTACTACATATGCCATCCCTCTGAAAGCGCCACACTCTTTATCCGTGCCCACTCATACAGATTGAAGACTCTGTGTATGATGTATATTTCTATTTCGCAAAATCGGGAAAATTTTGGCGGGATAGCAATGTGACGGCGTCAGAATTGCATCACTGATTACTATTATTACCGCAATCATTTAAAATCAGTTTAACATGAAGTCCATTTGAAACAATCCTCTACACTTAGCATAATTAAAAATTCAACAGACATCCCGCTATTTGTTTCTTCAACTAATGAAGAAAACAGAACAGATAGAGATATTACTGAAAGAAAAGGGGCTATTCTTAATGTGAAAAATTAGCTTAGAAATGAGGAAATCGAGCCTGGCATTACAATTGCTGCAAAAGTTTAAAGTTCTGTTTCGTGCTCGTAAACTAATGCTACAATGATGGGAGTTTGAACTAAATTGAAAGAAATAGGAAGTGATTAATTTGAAAAATATTATTTTTACATTAATTAATTTAATTTTTCACTATAATTCCACGTTAGTTGTATTGGCCTTATTACATTTCTTTCAAATAACACACAATAATATCCACAATATAATTTTTAAGGGTCAAATTTATGTACAAATAATTATTTAAGCAACTAGTTTAAAAAAAAACCATTCTAATGAATTTGAAGTATTGCATTAAAAATTTAATCATTTAGCACGTGCGTCTAAAGTCGAAAAGCCAAAATCAAGAAAACCCATAACAGGATTATGGCTTTTGGGATTTTCCCTATTTAAGATTTTGGCGTTAGGGATTTTGATCTTTTCGGGATTTTATTGTTCGGAATTTTTGGCTTCTCGGGGTTTTGGCTTTCGGAATTTTAGCGTTCAGAATTTTAACCTTTTCACGATTTTGGCTTTCATGATTCTAGCCTTGGAAATTTTTACTTTCGCAATTTTGGCTTTCCGGGATTTTGGCTTTCGGAATTTTGGCGTTCGGGATTTTGACCTTTTCGGAATTTTAACGTTTGAAATTTTGGCATTTCAGGATTTTGACCTTTTCAGGATTTTAGCGTTTGGAATTTTGGCATTTTGGGATTTTAGCATTCGGTATTTTGACATTTTTGGGATTTTAAAGTTCGGAATTTTGGCTTTTTGGGATTTTGGTTTTCGGGATTTTGACTTTCGAATTTTGGCTTTCGAGATTTTGACCGGAATCCATATTTTCCATTTTGTTACAAGAATTGTTTTTAGGTGAGAAGAAGTTACGAGACTTTGTACATCTGTAGACATTCACGATCTCTCGGACTGGTTTTTTGACTTTAGTCCTTCAGAATCAAGAAGACACTGTGAGAAATATCTTTGCAATCCTTAACGCTGTTCCCATGGTTTGCTTTATGACAATATGCAATTTCAGTCTCAATCCAAAGCATAAGCTTGAGCAATCCAGAAATTTCCAAAACTTTAATTAACTCATCAGAGATTTCTTGACTTTTTCTTCTGGGCAGTATTAAAATTACTACCAAAATAAAAGTGATATTTTTTGGAAAATAATCACCTATCGTAATTTAATAACAAGTTTTCCCACAAATTAAATTCAATCAAAGATAGAGTTTACTAACATTGAGATTTGTGATCTTATGAAATTCTTCTTCGTGCACAACATACAACCACAAGCGAATTGCATCGTAAAATTAATAATGTTTTGGGACATGATAAAGTATCGATTGAATTTACAAAGAGCGCTTTTGGCGCTTTAGAGTTAACTAAACGATTCAATATGACTCGGTGGAGGGCCAATAACTACTAATGTTTGTAATATTTTATCAAAAAACTTCTTTAAGAAAGAAAGAAAAATTGAGCGCACTTCTATGTGCAAATAATTACTAAAAATTGATCACGTATGATGGTGTTGTTCATAAATGACGTGGATAAACACCGTTGAATTCCAAAACCGATTCCCATGGCTGGATACCGGTTCCTATATCTGTCAGAAAACATGGCAAGTATCTGGGTATTAAGTAACCGGGTACCCGGTCCTGGAAACACTACGTTGAAATGGCTTAAAAAGTGAAAGAAAAGATTAACGGCCAAAAAAGTGTTGTTCTTTGAATAGTGGGATTGAAGGGGAATCATCCAAAATGAACATTGCTTCCATAGGGAAAAACAATTCGGAACAATATACACTACAATTAGGCCACTTGAAGATAGAGATCTACCAGAACTGGCCAGAATTGGCCAATAGGAAGAAAAATTTATTCAATTAGGACAACGTCAGGTCACACACATGCACCTTACGGGCTTCAGACGACCAAAGGCTTTTCAAGTATAACGTCGTTATCACACTTGCACATTAAAATTTTAATGTGATTCATATTAATTGTCGCTTGTGAGCGTTCAAATATGTTATTTGTGTCTTTGAGTCACTTAACATTTGAGGTTTTTCTATTTATTGATAAAGAAGTGGACTTAACCTGAAAAATAAGTTTATATTTACCTAAAGCATAAATATTTTTCACATTAAAAAATTAAAGAGAAAATCACATTAATTTTTCGCATTAATGCTATAAATCAATTTATATCAAATTTTGCAGGCCAAGTCTACCTTTTTATCAAAAAATAGATCAAATTTTGAATATAAAATGATTCAAAGACACAAATAACATATTTGGACGCTCACAAGCGACAATTAATGTGAATCACATTAAAATTTTAATGTGCAAGTGTGATAACGCCATAAGACTCATCTGCCCTAATATCTCAACAGGCAAATTTTTCAAAGAATTTCTTTATTAGAAATTTGTATTAAGAGCAAAAATAGACTATAGAATCTTCAAGAACCGTTGCAATTGTTCGTTGGCATTTAGTAATTTAAGACATTCATAAATAAGGCTAAACATCTAGTCTGAAAACCATTTAAGGTTCAATAAACTTATACTATTAAATTGAATACTATTAAATTGAATCTACTGTACATAATTAATTTATATAGCACTATTTTGCACATTAAATTGTACTAAGCCATTAATTTAGAAATTTATACTGGTAAATGAAATTAAAATATATTGCTAAAATTGTTAAACTGTGACAATTCTGTTAGTGGATTTACTTTCGTTCAAAGTAATATTGAGTAATATTGCACTTCCAATTTTGTGATAAATTTTTGTTTGGGTTGCACTTATATTAGGGGAGACCCAGGCACAATTAGTCAGCAAATAATTTTTTTCTTTGGTTTTGTGAACAAATTTTTGAATGAGACATGAGACTGAAACCTAGTGATTTGTTCAATATTCCTTCTAATGGCTTATAGTGACTTATGGCTTAATTCGAGAGACGGCTTAGTGGGAAACAATTGGGAATGTAGTCTAATCACTATTTTCATTATAATTACTTTAAGCCGTCTGTCGGTTTAAGTCGTAAGTATGTACAGCAAATAAGGCAAACCATACCTCACCGTCTATATCTATCTCTGGCTAATTCTCCCCCGGTTTCCCCTACTGAGAGATATTACATATCGACCACTCAGAATATAATACGACTAACTCGCGAATGGCCAACTTTACAGGAGAGTGATTTAAAGCTGAGATTTTACATGCTGATCATAGGATTTTTAAGTATCGGAACCGATATAACTTTGGGAATAATTAACTTTTCGGTATAATATTCACAGGGAAGGTAGAGGGTGTCACGGAGTACCCGAAAAGCGAAAAAAAACGAATTTTGCTAAAAATCGAGTTAGTCGCATTATATTCTGAGTGGTCGATATTAGAATTTTAAACAATTTCACTTAAATTAACACCGCCTCCAAGATGTTTCTCAATTTTAAATATTTTCTATGCATAATAACTCAATACTTTAGCCAACGACTAATATTCGAACAAAACGATAAATTACAATTTGGGTTTACCAGTTTGAAAGTTTGTCAATCATCCGATTGCTGGAGAAGTTTTAATGCTATGTGCACGAAAATTAATTGAGAATTGTTAAACCCACACGTGACGGGTCGAAGACTTAGAAAGGTTCAAATTCCTACCATCAAAAATGTGCGGGAGAAGTAAGGTCACGTTGGGTCAATGACATGTGTCAGGAAGGTGCTTTTGGCATCGAAACAAGGATGAGAATTGATGGTTAAATTAATTCTGCTAGTTCACTCTTGGCCTGAACTTTCACTGGCAGATGTACCATGATAAGAGAATTTAGTGAATTTTTCACCAATTAAATACGTCGCAAAATTATTTCAATGCACTATTTCATTGGGGTGATTACAGGATTATACCCTAGGTCGCTATTGATTTATTGAACATTGATTTGGGAGAAATATGGGGGAGTCATGTGGTGTATAGCATGATGGAAAAAAGCACAGAATCATGGAACATTTTACCCTTCCTCTCCGGAAAGTTCTCCGGGGAACAGTCATCAATCAATCACATTGGAATTAGGAACCAATTCTTCCGTCTCAATCATTGGGCGGGAAAGTGTGTTCAGTGAAATAAATAATCTCTGGAATTTATCATTCAAATTGTACAAATTATCTGTAAATGTTCAACGAGGATTTCATAGTGTTCTGTAAATATTTGCCAATAAATGTGTTGAGAGGAATTTTCATCAAGGAAATTCCATGAAGAATTTCTTTCTCTCGCGCTTTTTCCCATTTTTTACCATTTCGTGAAAATTTTCCAATATGCGAGAAAATCCTCCGTGGGAAAACAGTGTTATATCCCATTGAATCAAGAATTAAATCATCCACCAGGAGATACAATCATTAACAATTCTCTGTACCAATGTTCCCGTGCAAGATTGATAACATTATTTTATCCAATTTCCAGCGCAATGTTGAAGAGAAAATCAATCTCAAACCTCATTTTAGCATTTAATTTATGATACAGAATTAAATAATTAACCCTGCAACGTAAAAATGGAGCTTTTTTCTCCTATTTTCACTGCAAAATAGCATTTGGTATATGAGAGTGGAGGAATTTCATGGCATCAATTGCGTGACCACATGAAAATGTGGTGCTTTCATTTTTCTCTACCTCCATACATAACATTCATGTCCAACAAATGTACATTGTGTTTACTTCACATCGCTTTTAGTTGGAATTTTTACTGACAAAAAATTCAGGATCACATGTCATGTTAGGATTCTCCAGGAATAATGGACTGAGAAACAAAAGAAAGCTGTAAGTCGCTTCCATCCGTTGGTCCTTCGAGTCCGACAATTTCATATTTTACAAGAAATGTAAACTGAGCATTAAAAATGATTTCATACAGATCATCATGATTTTAGACACTGATTCATCATACATATTTTCAAGCCTTTATAATACAAAAAAAATTATTTAAAATTAAAAAAAAAACTAAAACATTATACGCACAAATTTGCTGCAAATATTTAATCAACTCATGCGAAAATTATTTCAAAATTGAATAAATCAATTAAATAGATTTAGGGAGGACCGGGGCATAATTATCAATAAAAGAAATTATATAGTTGGGTGTCATAGTTTTTCTTAGAAAGAACATTGAGCAAACAACTTTTTCTGCAGAGTCCTCCCTATTCATTGACATATCGTTCTAATTTTATAATTAGAAATTATAAACAAAATAAAAAAGCATTTGTTGGCTATTCTGCCCCGGTCTCCTCTACAGTAAATTATTTACTCTACAGCGGTGATTTTTGTGTTTTTAATGAGGATAGTTCGATCACTATATAAATATATAAAAAATTTTAAATACTTTTCCCATCAAGGTTAATTTTAAGAGATTTATCTGATGCTTTTTCTAAAAATATTAGTAAAAGAGTGGCATTTTAATAATTTTTTAACAATAATTTATTTTTAAAAAAATCTTAAATTAATCTATTCAATATGTAGCTTTTGTGGTATAAGGCAAGGTGGGACAACTTGAACACAATAATTGACAATAAATTGTGAAAATATAGTGGAAAAGGAACTAAAGATATATTAATAACACTGAATAATTATAGCGGGAAAAAATAATTTAATAGCGAAAATTGTATGAAAAGCGAATATGTTCTAAGTTTATTCAAAAATTTTACATCATTAGGAACTTGAAATAGTAATTTTATTATTGTAAGAAAACCATAATTAAATGTTTGTAAATAAATAAATTTTTATAATGAAACTACGGTTGTTGGCTTGCATTTTTTGGGAAAAATATTTTTATCCATAAAAAAATAAAGTTACGGTAATTCTTTTCGTCTAAAGTGATTTTCAGACCAGCCCAAGTTCCGAAGACCATGAATTTTTAAGATAAAAGGCAATTCTAGAAATTTGGCATATTAAGAAATTATAAATACTAAGTAATAATAATAATAATAATAATAATGGTGGCACAACATTCCATGAAGGAACTAGTCATCCCACAAGGGGAGTTCGGGACATCCATTATTATTTTTTCTTATACAGGGATGGGGTTATAAATCCCATGCCCCGTGGAATCAAGTGCAGTGAAGCTCACTGGATGCAAATCGAACACCTTTAACGCCAGAAAAATTCCTGGTGACCTAAAGGGGATTCGAACCCGGGACACTTGCATCATAGAGCGAGTGCTCTACCAATTGACCCATTGAATACTAAGCCATATAGATAAAACATGGGTCTGAAATCTGAAACCCGTATAACTCGTATAACAGTTCAATGACAGTTCAAATTTTTTATAGTGAAAATCGTGTTGTTCAGGTCAGGGTCTATGCAATTCCCATTCTTTTTGCTTTGCCTAAACTTATAGGAAAGGATCAATATTTCGGACAGTTTGAAATATCGTCAACTTGAACGAAATGTCAGACACTGAAACTCTAAAATTTATTAAACTATAGAATTTTCTTGTCTTCCTTTAAATATTTATTCTTTACTAAGCACAAAATCTATTTAATTTTGAGCATAATTAAAATAATAGTTGTTTTATTGAAATTTTAGAGGGTTTTGCAAAAAAAATGTGAAAGAAATTATTCATGTTTGTGGTCTTGTTTGGATGAGATACAGTACAAAAATCCAATAGTAAGGTAAAGTGCCCCCAAGTCGACCGGTTCCTCAATTCGACCGGTAGAGTTATTTATTCAATTTATTTATATTTGCACTAATATTTGGCGTACGATCTAACATTGATAGGTCAATTATTCCATAAATAAGTACGAATCGGTGACAATTTTATAGAAATTCACCATTAAAACATTCAAATATTGACCACCGGTCGAGTCGAGGGCACTTTACCTTAATAAGATAGAATAAGTGAGATAACTCCCAGGTATTTGAGGTTTTTCTCGTAACAATAACAAATACACATTTTTCCGACGGTTCATCAATGAAATTATTATGTTTCTAATATCGTCCATCTGCTTTATTACAAAAATCCCACAAATTCTTAAATTTATTTTCAATTTCTGGGTTGTACAATGCAAAAAAAAACAAAATGTCACCAAATGTTCTGACTAAATGCTGTGGAAAGGCCTTGTAACAGATTTAGAAAGGCAAAGGACTTCGAAAAACCTAGTGTCCGATATAGTGCCCAAAGCAATGTCTATATTTTTATTCAGTTCCTGTTCAAGATGAACATGCACGTTCATACAAATTATTTTCAAATTAGGAATTTTTAATCTTTGAGGGATAATAATGGGTTTTAATTCATATCGAACTACTTTTGAATAGTTAAATCGCCAGGATATTCATCATAAGTCCTCACATCCGAAAAAGGATACGAATAATTCAACACAAAAGTCGGATAGTTTTGGCTTCACCAAGACTTTACAAAGGTTTTCGTTACCCCTACTTTTCAAGTCAATGACTTATCCTTAAAGGATTTAAGGACTACTACACTATTTTTAGATACTTTTACTACTAGGAATGTCCTGTCATTTCAATTAGAGACGAATAGTTTAACTAATATACGGATTTTAGTTTTGGTTAAATCGAGTCATTTCACGAAGTATACAAAACAAGCCTCACTTTAACGGCAAATATTGAAGAAACTAGGATGCTAAACGATCCTAAACTTTTACCATCCTATTTTCTATATCCTTAACTGTATCTGGTATCAATTTGCTACCATTCTAACAAGTAGTTTCTATGATATTAGAGATTGAAAATTGTCAAATTCTTATTGAAAGTAGGTCATTATGCTTAGTGCTAATGACACCCGTTCATTCACTTCTTGATCAGCATTTTTTTTTGTCAGCAAAATAAAGAATGTGCAATTTTGCAATGACGCATTATGGGTTCACGAAGTTCACCTTAGTAATTAAGTGGGGTAAAAATGATTTTGTATAAATAGGGTTAATTTTTGTTAAATAAATCAGATTGCGATAGAGATTCCTGAGTTTCACTTCTAGCAGCACGAGAGTGCTTGTTCCAGAGAAATCGCATCTCCCTTTTGGCCCAAGACCAGCGGCATCCTATTGCCTAAGGATTACCAGCGGCCAATTGGCTCCCTACTGCCAGGAAACAGCGGCTTCTCTTTAAGAAGCCTTAAGACCTAGGGCAGGCTTTGAGAATATTTCTAGAGGAATTTTTCCCTAGAGGCATTCATTTGCCGGACTGCAAGGTTGGAAATTTATTTCTAACCTTGGTTAAACTCTCTCGAGGCACCCCCGGGGGTAGCCTACACAAGGGGGCATTACTGCCTTAAGCCCGGTGGCTCGAAAGAGCCGTTACTAGAGGCCGTGAAAACAGCCGAGAGTCAGTCCAAACAGTGGAAGAATTCCCCAGGAAGTTCTCACCAGAGCAAGGGAATAATCTGACGGGATTCGGATTATTCTCTTCCTCTAGCTTCGGCTTTTCAGCTGTTTGGAGCCGAAACATGGTCCTTCGAGCCGGATAATCCTTACAAGATTATCCGGCATCGTTGAGGTCCCAACCCAAGGTGTCTACGCAGAGGACGTTAATCACCAACCAGAGGACTGCTTCTTCCCTGTGGACATACGACAAGCAGTTAGAAGGGAACCTCATCAGTGATCTATCAGCGACACTGACCATACCAACGAGAGTATCTTGGAAAGATATTCTACTCACCGTGACGTCAGTCTCCATAAGACGTCATTTCACCAGCGATTGACATCAGTTTCATCGTTTCTCGTCTCATCAGCAGACAGCTAATTCTCCAAGAAGTAGTGCACGACTCCTTGGAAGGATTCCGGCGAAGGTGTCCTGGGACAGCTCATCCTTCATCCATTGTCTTCAGGAGGTTCGCAGACGACTTTTCTAAGTCATTACATCACTGAGTCCAGTCTCACGTGATCAGCAGATTTATTCCAATCTGTGTTGGGTGCCCTCTATTCTCGAGCGGTGTTCCCATTCAACGGCAAACCGGATCCATTGCCAAATCTTCAGCCTGCAGTATTTCTTTGAGGAAACATCGCAGGATCCATCATCGAGACCTGTCTCCGGTGATCCAACGATATTCCATCGTTGGAGGACCTCATCAGAAGGTTCCAGACTACAGTTCTCATCGAATCAAGATTGAGAAAAGTTCAACGTCGCTTTAAGGTCCAGTCCAGACGACATCCATCCAGATCTTATTCAGTAGATCACTACCATAAAAACGTTCTCCACAATCCTCGAGGAGAAAAACACTTTATCAGTTGATTGATCTCCGGTGAATTTACTCACCAAACTTCATCAATTTCTGGAAAATTTACGCCTTTCCAGAAAGAATCCAGCATCCGCCCAGATCCATTGGGAAAGCAATCACATTCGCTGATTGCCACAGCTTGTTGACTCACCACCTCGCTGCAACACTTCCAGAAGACAAGAGGGTGGAAGTCCAAGAATCAAAAAAACGGCAAGAGCACTCTATATCTGAGTGCTTCTTCATAAATTTGCCAATCCCGGCATTTTTCTTGTGGGACACCACACATTCTTCCGTATCTTCAAAATCCACTAGAGATACAGAATTATCACAGACTCACTGCACCATCCACGCACTCACGAAATATATTCACGGATATCACTATCTCACGGAGAGGTCGCAAAGTCCAACACGTCACATTCCGCACTAATTTCACACAATTCATCTACAATTAAAAATCAAAAGTGCAAACGTTGGAAGATTGAAGCGGCAATCCACGACGCGCGAAGAAGGCACAGTGAGGATCAGATTACATTTGGGTAAATCACACGTCCAGTGTTGACACACACCAAAGCTTTCTTCAATAATTCCCTACAACTCTACTATCAGAATGGCTCATTCAAATCCAACGGAAGAAGAAATTCCATCAACTGAGGAAGACATCAGACTGTTGTCTCATTGGTTAGTCCAGTTTCCCAAACTACCTGCCATTGAGATCAAGAAGTTTTCCGGCAACGAAGAAGATTGGCACTCCTTCTTTGAGCTCTTCAACACGGTTATTCACGAAAACCCAAGGCTCGAAGATGTAACAAGGCTCCAGTATTTGATGTCATATCTTGAAAAGGGACCACTGTCCTTGATTGATCACCTGACACTTTCCAACGCCAATTATTCCAGTGCTATCAGCATTCTTAAAACCAGATATGAAAGCAAGAGGATTTTGGTCGCATCTTACGTCAAACCATTAGTCAGGTACAAGAAATTCAAAATCTACTCCGCTGAAGATGTTATTGGGCTACATGATCGCATCAACGTTTCTCTTACGGGACTTAAGAATCTTCAGTACGACATCAGTTCCTGGGATCCCTTAATCGTATCCATCGCCATGAACAAATTTGATTCTGAAACTGCTAAAGCTTTTGAGGAGACTTTGCCTGATACAACGACGGTTCCATCCTTGGAAGAACTTCAGAACTTCCTTACAAGAAGATACAGAATCCTAAAAGCCATAGGAAACAACTCCAAGAGCAACTAAGAGGATCCGTTATTCCAGGGCGCGGGCCCCAGTATGTTCAAGATGAACATGCACGTTCATACAAATTATTTTCAAATTAGGAATTTTTAATCTTTGAGGGATAATAATGGGTTTTAATTCATATCGAACTACTTTTGAATAGTTAAATCGCCAGGATATTCATCATAAGTCCTCACATCCGAAAAAGGATACGAATAATTCAACACAAAAGTCGGATAGTTTTGGCTTCACCAAGACTTTACAAAGGTTTTCGTTACCCCTACTTTTCAAGTCAATGACTTATCCTTAAAGGATTTAAGGACTACTACACTATTTTTAGATACTTTTACTACTAGGAATGTCCTGTCATTTCAATTAGAGACGAATAGTTTAACTAATATACGGATTTTAGTTTTGGTTAAATCGAGTCATTTCACGAAGTATACAAAACAAGCCTCACTTTAACGGCAAATATTGAAGAAACTAGGATGCTAAACGATCCTAAACTTTTACCATCCTATTTTCTATATCCTTAACTGTATCTGGTATCAATTTGCTACCATTCTAACAAGTAGTTTCTATGATATTAGAGATTGAAAATTGTCAAATTCTTATTGAAAGTAGGTCATTATGCTTAGTGCTAATGACACCCGTTCATTCACTTCTTGATCAGCATTTTTTTTTGTCAGCAAAATAAAGAATGTGCAATTTTGCAATGACGCATTATGGGTTCACGAAGTTCACCTTAGTAATTAAGTGGGGTAAAAATGATTTTGTATAAATAGGGTTAATTTTTGTTAAATAAATCAGATTGCGATAGAGATTCCTGAGTTTCACTTCTAGCAGCACGAGAGTGCTTGTTCCAGAGAAATCGCATCTCCCTTTTGGCCCAAGACCAGCGGCATCCTATTGCCTAAGGATTACCAGCGGCCAATTGGCTCCCTACTGCCAGGAAACAGCGGCTTCTCTTTAAGAAGCCTTAAGACCTAGGGCAGGCTTTGAGAATATTTCTAGAGGAATTTTTCCCTAGAGGCATTCATTTGCCGGACTGCAAGGTTGGAAATTTATTTCTAACCTTGGTTAAACTCTCTCGAGGCACCCCCGGGGGTAGCCTACACAAGGGGGCATTACTGCCTTAAGCCCGGTGGCTCGAAAGAGCCGTTACTAGAGGCCGTGAAAACAGCCGAGAGTCAGTCCAAACAGTGGAAGAATTCCCCAGGAAGTTCTCACCAGAGCAAGGGAATAATCTGACGGGATTCGGATTATTCTCTTCCTCTAGCTTCGGCTTTTCAGCTGTTTGGAGCCGAAACAGTTCCAAATGTATTAAAATTTATTTTAGAGAAAACAAATACAAATATAAATAAACTTGGTAATTAAGATCAATTCTATCTAAATTATTTATTACAGCGACATATGTAAAATAGTTTGCTAAGTTTCCCAAAATTCCCCATTTCTCCCCTAAACTTCCAGTTTTTGCATTCCTCGGTTCCACCTTCTTACTGTACTAAAGTTATGGTAATTTATTAGATATTTGCAATGCGTTGGAAAAGGCGAAATATCTGATAAAATCGCCCAATTTCAATTGAGCTTTGTTTCCGGAAGACTTTCAGACGCAGGAATTCCCAGAGCCTCGCCCAGAAATTGAGAAACCGAGCAGCTGTTGTAGGAGAAAACGTTGAACTACCTTCTGCAAAGTGTTTCTTCACCCACTCACGATCTTGCGTATGATTTTCAAATAGAATTTAACACTGAGAAGAGTGACTCTTGATGAATGAAATTGTACGATCCATTGAGGCATCATTCACACATTTTTAGACGCAATTTGAATTTCCTCTCAACGCTAAGATAAATTCTGCTTTTTCTTGGCGTTTATTTATTCATCGTCGTTGATCATGCGGTCAGTCGGGGCATGAAGGGCGGTTAATCGTCGAAGATTGTAAACATTGAGCACAAGATTGATTGAGAATGGTTTGGGGAACAGAGTTTTTAACGGACTCTAATCCATCCCACAAATCGTTTTGTATGTCACCATCTCTTGGAGGCTCAGAATACACCTCCGCATACCTCAAAATCCCCATCAATGGCCAGGTGTTTCTCGTCTCGATTCCTCTCTTGGAGTCTGGCCTGCTCCAACGCTATCATTGCATGTACTGTACGGTGATTTTGCCTCGAGCAGAACAACATTCGAGTGTCTTATGGTTCTGTAAAAAATCGATTGCATCTTTTGGACACATTGCCTGGGATGGAGCATTTTATATTCATCTCTGTCTCGTTATATCTCACTTATTTTATCTTATTTCGTGGAGAGCAATTGAGGTAAGAGCACCACGAAGGTGGAAAAGGATGTTTGAAATACTTCGTGACCTGATCATTTATGGCTGCATTTGCGCGATTATCCCGCGGCAAGAAACTCCCACACCCTCCTGACCAGCAACCCCGAAATCGCCACCACAAATCGTGAAAGACCTCCAGGTGAAGTACACTGGACTCAACCAGACACGAGTGAATTGTTCATGAGGCTCACGCGAAGGAAACTACCTCAATTTGCTTCACATTACAATCTGCTAGTAACACGCTGAGGGGGTAATCATAAGCTTGATCGGAGCTCGTTAAAAAAATCCATTCTAAATAAATTTAATACATTTTTACAACATTCACCGACTCGTTTGAACCGCCAGAATTATCTACTCGAACCTAAAAGAATTAGATGAAAATTCAATAAATATAATATTTATCGCTACCATAAGGTGATACCCCGAGGAACTTACATTTCGGCACAAATACGTTGCTTACATCATTACGTATCATAGTTTATTCTAAATTACAGTGAATAAATTTGAATAGGTATTTTATTAAAATTTGTTTAATTTCCTTAATGATTATTCTCTTTTTAAGTGTACTTAATTATTTTCAAAAATTTGGTTTCCTTCTTGATTGTAAAATAGTTTGAAGTAAATAGGTACAAAAATCACTCAGTCAGAAAAAGGCAGTTCTAACTTTGTATGGGATTTGCAAAAATACAGCTCTTGTCTGTAAGAATATTTTAAGAGTCGAATCAACCTAAACATATCGTGCTTTGTATTAAGAGATGTGCTCTAAAACAGAACAACTAAGAGCTGGCGTGACTTGATCGAAGTACCGTCTCACTAGAAAATTTCCAGTGGCTTCCAGTGCTGTGAAATGGCAGACAAAATAATTCATAGTGCAATTAATCGCAAAGTTCTGATTGTTTTTGCGAGTGAAAATTTGAGGGGAGAAGTGTTTACAAGTAGTCAAGTGTCTTGTGGTTCAAAAAAATGCAATGCCGTCGAGGATTATGTGAAAATTACGTGAAATATGCTCAAAAGAAAATAGAAAGAAATTTTTCTAAAAAATAAAACCTTGTGGCTCACAAGCTCGCTCGAGTATTTGGACCTGGAGTGTTGAGCAACAGTAATTTTTTATTTTAAAAACTTATAATAGTGAAATATTTAAAAGATATGTGTGAGGTGGTTCCTGTATAAAAAAAAAATGTAAACATGTCGAACGTCTCACTCAGCGATAGTCAGACGGAAAATATCTTCCCAAATGTGACTCTTCAATCACACAAAAAATGCGAAAAATGCACTTGTAGAAAAGTTTAGACATGATTACTAATGAAAATTAGTTGTTCGGGCGATTATTATCAAATCTATTTAAAATAGTTCTTATATTCTTAAAACATTATACTCATAATAAATTTATTAGTAGTGAGAATATAAGACAATATTTACGTGGATAAGTTGCGGCAATTATTTCATAATGCTTTCATACAATTATATTTGCTTGTGTTAATTAAATGAAATCATTATCCCAACTAATATTGGTCACTAATTCCTTTTAGTTCTCACAACCAATGTAAATAGATGGGCCTATATTTTCATAAAGTTATGACTACTTTTCCAATAGTAAAGAGTGGTTTTTATTTTAGTAATGTGTTGAAGCTCTTTCGAATTTTAAGCAACTAATAAGAAATATGCATCACAATGAATGCTATATAGTAACCACAACTAATATGATATAGTTATTACAGCCAATAAGATGGGTATCAACCCCATTTATTTAGTAATTGGAACTAATATGTTATAGTACCCATTACTATTTTGATTTTGTTGTGATAACTAAATGAAAAGGATACTTTAACTAACTGTGGTCAACTATTTCATTTAGTTACCCAAACTAAATATATAGTTGGGTCTATATTTACTATATTTTATAGTTCTAATAACTGCATATGAGCTTGTACGAACTAATTTTTTCTAAGAGTGTGATTAAGTTATATCAGATTTTAGAAGAAAATTAGGAACCGTGACAAATTATGGATTAAAAAAATGTATACGGTGGTTATTCATAAAAAAAAAATGTGAAATTAAATTGTGTTTTTTAATTGTGAGTGTACGTCAATTTTGTTGCGATACAGCAGAGAAAACTTGATACTAGAATCAAAGCTCGTTATGCTTTGCTTCAAGACGTGCTCAGTATTTAAAGTTCGTTCAGAGTTTATTTTTGCCATTTATGTAAATTCAAAGACTGTGCGTTCTTGAGTCAAAGCATATTCTAAAATACACGCTTTGTTTCAAGTAAAATAGTTTTTAATCCAAGAAATAAATGCACGTTCTTGTTTCAAGAGCTAAATTAAGAGCCGTTTCCACAGAGCTCTTTTCTGAGTGATGAGTAATTTTCTCTATTTCTTGCAACAAGAGCACAATTTATGAGAGTTGTTCCTTATGTCTCCCTTATTCCAAAAAGATGTGACCATTACTTGGAATCCCAATCCCATCGAACTAATCGAAAAGTAATAATGCGTGTTTATTCAGCAGTAAGCGTAACAATCAACAAAATCTTTAATGCTATCCTTTCAAAAATTTCTCAGAATAAATTAGTTTTCTTAAATTTTAAATGAATGATATGGTAACAGGAAAATAGTATATAAAGGTCGCATGTTGGATATCATAGTAACATTTTCAGTATTTTGAAAATTTTTCGATTTTCATATAAATCGTTAGAGATTTTTGTTTATGTATATTTCGAATCCGGTTCTTCCTCAGTAAGTTTTTTTCTGAACATTTTTTTTATAATTTTAAGGTCTCTTATTTGCTGTGAATAAACCTTTTACATATTTTTTTTATAGAAATATAAGTAAAAAGTGATACATTTGAATCATTTTCATGTTATTATGATCGTTTTCAGTTAGTAAATTTAAAATATAAATCTTGGGTTATAGGGGAAAGTACTCTCCTTTCGAACGTTCATGCCTTTGAATAATGTGAATTTATTCTACATTTCTTAAAAAAAATTGCACATGTTTATCACACAATTATCAATAATTGATGATAAGCTAACTAATATTTAATAGAAATGTGTAAGTCTCTTAGGAAAAATAAAAGAAAATTCACATTATTTGAAGACATGAACGTTCGAAGGGAAAGTACTTTTCCCTAACTGTCCTCTCCAGCAGTGAACAGGGCAGTATGGGTGCGAAATCAGAGGTGAGAGGTAGTGAAGATTTTTTCCTCTACATGGAGTTCTGTGAAAAGCTTGTGAAGTGGTGCCGGCAGAGGAGGTACCTCCAAGAAAAGTGGAATGCAAACCCTTTTTGATCTCATCGCGGCATGGTAGCCTACCGGCAATCATCAGGGAAGTCTTCAGAAGTCACAGGGATTCTTTATCAAGGAATGTCTTTTCCCATTTGGATGAAAGAGGATTTTTACAGAGGAAAGACAGCAGAGAAACGGAACTTCAAATGTAATCAAATGCGTGTAATATAATTCTAATCGGAAATTAAAATCTTTTACTAGTTCAGATTTCCGCGGTTTCTGGATTATTTATGTACCGGTTAAAGTAGAGTAGGATTAATTGATACAAACTCAATAACAAAGAAGCAAGAAAAATTTGCAAGATCCAATTTCAGCAGTATAAAAATCGCAAATATCATAGAATTCTTTCTCGATTTCAAACTACTATTATGACACTGAGTTACTTAATGACATACCCCTTCATCCTTCTACTTCACATCAATCTCCCAAGTTGGTTCAATCTTCAATAATTCACTCGAGCCATCGAGAGGAGAGTGTTGATGAAGCTCAATGAAATTGCCATTGTTGTCCCTCGTGGATCCATTGAGAATTTAATTGGTCAGAGTGGCAAAGCAAGAATTCGAGACACTCTGACGACGACAGTGATATCACCAATAAATAGAAATCGTAAATTAACTTTACGAACCCAACTAACGAGAATTTGTGAGTATTTGATCACAAAAGCAGTTGAAGATGGGGATGGACAAAAAAAAGAGAATCATCGAAAGCAGGAAAGAATAAAATTGCTCTGGTGATGTTTCTAAATAGCAAAAGCTGTTCTCTCAATACCCACATCTTCCGGCGACTCTTGGGCAACAGCCCACGATTCTCCAAGACTGATCGCACAGAGTCTCATCTTCTGACTTGGCCAACTATCAGCCACTCGATCGTGCCACTTCATGCTGCTTTGTTCTACTTTTTTTTTACTCTTCTATTCCTCTCTAGAATTCTTCCTTCTTCTTCAGGCCACATTGTCTCTTGTTTTTGCCGAAGAAAATCACTCAAGTGAACTTTTCTACCCAACTATGGATCTCTTCTCCAGCACAACAAAAGGGCTTAATAAATCTCAGGCGTTTTTATTCCTCCTTCGTAAGTTCTATTGCCGATCAACTAATATTTCATTGGAGTCTCGGAGGTGTAAAAATTGCGTAATTTGGATATAAAGCATACAAAGAGGTCAGAACGTCTTCAACAAATCTTCAAATACGTTCTGAATAGCATATCACTGAGACAAATCCAAAAAAGTTAAAATAATATTCCGGAAATGTTTATTTTACCCTGCATTATTGATTCGAAATCGGTGTAAATATTATGCTTTTCAGGTGTATTAGGGGTTAAAGTTATCTTTTTTCATGTTAATTTTACCCTCGAAAAGGTGTAAAATTAACATTAAAAAATGTTTATATATTTTTACACCTAAAAATGTTAAAGTTATGAAGAAAAAAAGTTAATCGCACCCCCGTTTTTTTCTCACTGTAGATAACTCCTCTTTAAAAGAATGACATTCATATAATAAGCTTATGATGTCCGATGAGATTTTTTACTGGTACTGCAGGACTTGCGTCGAGCAAATTGATCTCAATCCAAATGGATAAAATTTACTCAATAACATTCTTTATCCAACAAAAAAAAAACTAAAATCCAATTTGTACGTGTTCTGAATTGAAAGCACCCCAGGATAGCATGTAAAGAATCATAGCTAGCATATGTTTGTCCGGGCTTATCATTAGTTTATTTAATTACATTACTTTAAATACAGAAGATCAAGAAATGAACAAAAGAAATCATTGAAATCGAGCGAAAAAACACAAAAAAGCCCAAGTAGCACTGCATGGCCAAAGACAAGATTAAGTCATGAAGATGTTATTTTAACGTTTTTAATTCTACGTGAGAAGAATGACTAAAATTTTACTACACACAGAAAAATGAAAAATTCTTAAAAGGAAACACCCAGAATTTTAATTTCAAATCCCGTTCAATGAATGCCAATGCCCTAATCCTAAATCCTTGATCATTTAGTTTTAATCGTAATTTGCAAGTCTCAAAACATTTTTCATTTTTCAGCTAATGCGGAACTTAAACTCCCTCTCTTAGTTTCAAAGAGATAGGGATTCTAGACCATTTCATTGGCAAAGAGCTTCTGAATTTAAACTCCTCGAAAATTCATGTCCAATTTAAGTTCCTGGAGTCTTATATATTCTTAAATTTAGAGTAAACATTTTTCTGTGTGTAGTTTAGCAATCAAGATAAAAACAAAGACAGAAACATTCCCACATTTCTAAATAATTTTATAAACACAATCTTTATGCTCAAAATATATTTCCTTGATTGACTTAAATATACCATTGTTTTTCCTACAGACTCTATATGACATATCTCTCAATCCTGAAATAAGGAGCTCTAAAAACATTCAAGTTAAACAGCTAAACTCAAATATAAAGATTTGCAATTTCGAAGCTTATTATGCTACATATACTCCAATGTTGTCTTGAAATTTTCTGCATTTAAACTGTTTTAAAAATAAAGCGATCTTAAAGGAGTTTGACATTCTCATTTTAGCTCTGCTTTTAAAATTTTGTTACATTAGACCTTAAAGGTTAAGAAATTTGACACTTTAAAATTCTGAAACTGAGAGTACTTCTGAAAAGTTGGACTGTTTTCTGTGTACTTGAATTAAGTGAATTAATAATAATAATAATAATAGCAATTATAATTCTTACTCAATGTTTTTAGCAAAGTATCTTGCATTAGTTACTGATGGAACGCATGTTGCAAAAGATTATTCGTTAAAAGCAACGAATAATTTGAAAAAATATATATAATTTTGGGGACGTCATCCAACCGTCATCATTAATACATGCTTCATGCACAATAATACCTCTTAAACTAAGCTGGGTAACAATTTAATGTTTCTAGTTAAGAAAAAGCTTTCAGGCTTCACACACTTTCTTCGATGACTTCATGTTTTTCCATATTTCTTTATTGAGTCTGACATACTTTTTAACGAAATGTGTAACTTAAGACTAGCTTAAAATATTTTGACATAGATAGGTCAGACTCATTAAAGAATATGAAAAGAAAACATGTAGTGCTGGAACTTAAAGCCCGAGTGTGTGCGAAATCTCATAGCCTTCTCCTAATGAAAGTTAATGTTAATTACTTAATTTATGATTTCAAAAGTTTTTTGGCACGGTGAGAAATTATGCAAAACGTAAGAGATACTATGCCTCTAAAATTAAAGATTTTTGTCGGAGAATACGAATCAGCCCTCAAAGGCCGTTTTAAGGATGTAAAACTTAAAGATTTATGTTTAAATTAAAGGGATAATATTTTAACAAGATTAACAAACGTTTTTTGCACCAAGAATAAAATCACAAACATAACCAATATTACCAACATTTTGCTCAAAATCTATGGTCATCGAAAGGACACTCAGACAGGAAATTCCACATAGAATTTCTTTTAGACAATTGCACTTTCCCGTCTATATAAATTTCGATGCCCTAATATATATTGAAGTCAACGCGTCAGATTTACTAAAAATTTACGACATAATGACTTGTTTTTGCTACTTGGGTATGAAGACATCAAAAATATTTGTTTTAAGCTCGGCTTAAGACAGACAGGGGGAAATACGACCTATTGTTTAAAAGGTCTTGATATCAGCTAACATACTAAAATTTCATCAAAATCGAAAGTCAATTCGATGTCGAAATATTCAAGAACGAATTTTCTAAAATTGACTTCTCGATTTTATTATTCCTAGCGGCAATTCAGCAACCGATTTTGAAATTCTCACAATTAGAAAATAAGTAATGGAAAGTTTAAGAATTAATTTTGAACAACCCATATCTCAGATCACATTATCCTAAGCGATGTGGAACACATTTATTGGGGAAGGATGTAATTCTTCGCGCTAACGCATTTTTTTTTTGCAATAAAATTACAAACCATACACCTCAAATACAATTTATAACAATGATGTACAAGATTTCTATCTATGACTTAAATTGTAAATACGTTTGCTACATTTCGCAATTCTTTTAAGGAAGCGAGAAACCACAGTGTGGAAGGAAGAAGAAAAAAAATACTCGACAAGTTCAAAATCACATTTCTCATTATCAATTCTGCTGGAAAGTCACGTTCAAAAGTCATTCCCACACTGTTCCTGATGTCTTCCACTTGTGTGTGCTGCCAAGAAATTTTCTCACTTGGAAAAATATCTCAAGAGAATAAAGGGCAGACAAAGTTGATAGCTTCAAAATTTGCAACTTGTTTTTCATCTTAACTTGTGCACAGAATCATTTCCATATTCTGAATTTGAAGAATGTTTTTTTTTTTTTTTAGTAAAAATGCAAATTATCCACAAATTAATTTGGATGTATTTGAATGTAAGGAGCTTTCAATTTGCTCATCTTTTTATTGCAAAATCTCAATGAAAAGAACATTGTAAGAAATGTCTTGTATTAGTTGAATTGAAGTTCTCTTTTGTATCTTTTAGTCGAACTACCCTCACTTTAAGTATATTTTGTGCTAAGGAAAAACATAAAATCGTGAATGGCTAAGAGAACGTTTTACTGTACGTAACAATTAAATTTCATTAAACTGGTTCTTTCCAGAAAACGAAAACCAATAAAAGGGCTAATAAATTAATTCTGTACAGAATCTTGCACCTCTATCGCTGTTAGGGTTCACACTTAACCTCCAAGCAATGAAGATAAAATCATTGCAAATTCCATGCTAAACCACACCATACATCGTCACAATAAAATAGCAATTTATCATTAATTAATCCGCATGAAAAGCATCAATTGAGATTGATTCATTTATTGACAATGTGTGACACAAAATTGATTGCATGAACAAAGATTAATAAAAAAAAAGGCACAGGAAAATGTGTAACAACAGGGTAATTGAGAGAATAGATGCGAATTAAAGTTGGTTATATGAACAAATATTTACACTAAATGCAATTTTTCAATGAAAAGCCGTTTGAGTAGACATTACCATTGCAAATGACTTTCCAAGGATTCAAATAACACTCAATCATTTGCAATTGATTGCATTGACACTAATGATTATTGATTTCTCTGTGTGTGGCAATTTAAATGTGCTCTTTACCAACAATTGCATTTTATGTTCATTTAATCATCAACTTCACAGTGCACCTCTAATCATTGATTTGGATGTAATACTTATGGAAAATTGTTATATTGACAATTCATGTGGTTTATTTGCATCCATTGACTTCCGTTGTTTGTGGGGGTTTTATCTTTAACATTAAAACCAGAAACTACGGAATGTTGCCAAAGAGTTTTGCAGTTAAGTGATTATTGCATTTTAAACAGCAAATAAATTTCAATAAAGACATATTAATGGATTTTATAGTGTTTCATGTTTACAACGTAAATAAAAATACTACTTAATCATTTGATAAATTAAGCAAAGTTTGTGTCTTACTAATCCCAAAGTAAATATACCTGTTGATAATAAAATAAGATGGAAAATAAGAAAGGTGATGAAAGCAGACAGGATATGTCTCAATGGCGACTTATAACGGGGTCATCAAAGATTGAACGAGGTCCATATCTATTACCGTTTTGTCTCTAAGTAGGTATGCTTATTCAAGAAAAGTTAAATATGATACTGTAGAGCGGTCTCAGACTAGAAGTTCAGCCCAGTTCCCCAAAGGGCTCAAAATTATAAATAGAGAGCAATTTATTTGCTTTTTGATAATTTAATAGGCCCATTTATCTTAAATAATCCAATCCAAAGTTAATTTTTTTCAAAAAAAATCTCGATTGTTACGAAATTAGAGCAGTTAAGCCATATGGCTAAGCCTTAGATCTGAAGCCCGTAAAGTGTTAGTAAACTCTGGCGTTCGGTGGTGACTTTGCCCCCTTGCTGTTCATAAACTTTTCATTTAATTCAAACTCTTAAGGATGATTTTTACTGATCTGTTCTACCATATTCGATAGATGCAGACGATTTTTAAGGGTTAGAATTAAAGAAAAGCTTACGATTTTCAGGAAGCAAAACCATGCGCATGTACTATTTTTCATACTTTTAGATGGAATTAAGCCTTATCATGATGTACAAATGTATATAACTTAGTTCCGCAATTCGTTTGTTGAACTAAATTGTTTAACAGTGCCTTAGGGCCTTGACAGACCTGAGGATTAGCCGAGAGACGGCTTAGCGTAATTATATTAGAAATAATGTTCAAACTACATTTCCATCATTTTCCACTAAGTCGTCTCTCGACTTAAGTCGTAAGTGTGTCTAGGGCATTAGACACACTTACGACTTAAGCCTAAAGACGGCCTAACGTAATTAAAAACAAAATAATGATTCGACTAAATCAAGCGCCTGGCAAGTTGGCCTTTTTATATGGAGCTATTTGAAGCCAATTCCTAAACTGATCTCGGACTCAGCTCACAGTGCTCAGAGGAAAAAAATTGTTTAAACAAAAATTTAGTATATTTATCACTCCATATGGAAAGGTATCTTATAATACGGAAAAACTTCTCACTTTTTAAATATTTAGCATAACGGTAGCGAGTGCAAAAAAATTCCCATACAAATTTAAATCGAAGTATGAGGAAATGACTTCAAATTTCAGGCAACTTGCCAGGGGGTATGCCCATCAGTTTCTCACAAACTACTGCGTTTCTCGGCTTAAGCTGAAAAACGGATTAGTCAGAAACTGATGAAAATGTAAACTGATTATTATTCTATTAAATTTATTTAAATTTTCTAAGCGTTGACATTAGTGAAGTCGTACTGTACCTACAAATTTGAACTTGTGTTCAAGACTGTTTTGAAGAGTTCAAATAAACCCTTTATTAGAAAAAAAATCATTAAAAGACATAATATTGATACGCTTTACTTTGTTATCAAATATTTTAAATGTTATTACTTATTACTTATTAGTTTTATATTTGAGTTTTTCTAACAGAAACCTATTTTGACTTTTTTTGTATTAGTTCATAATATTTCTTGTAGTTTTGAATATACTTTAAAAAATCTCTTTTTAGCAATAAAATTTGGGAAAATTAAATTTCTATTAAACGGTATAAATTTAATTCTTCGATTGCAATTTTGTGCAGTTTTTCGGATTTCTTAAAAAAAACATCTGAAATTGAAAATCATTTCTTTATAATAGTTAATAATATAGAATTTTTGCTTTTGAGAAATAAAAATACTCGATGTCTAACATGTGTTCACTAGCTGGCCAGCTTATCAAGCTGGCTGTAAGCTGTAGCTTGTCTGTAAGCTTATTAAAGTTTTTAGGGTTGTAAGTCGAAGTTAGAATTTAATTCCGGTAATACTGTAACACTGGTAAAAAATAAAAGGATCAAATTGATAATTTTGCAAAGGATGGATCAAATTACCATGTTCTGTTATGATAAATGTACATTCAGAGTTCGAAAGGGCAATGTGCAAAATGGTCCAACTTTTCGTCACGAATGAGACCTATACGATCGAATAGGTATTAGCAAAGGTAACAACTTTTGTTCCGGGACCAACCCCAAAAGGCCCAAAAGTATCTAGGAAAAGCACTAGAGCATAAAATATATAATTAAAAAAAGTGACGATTTTTTTTACAAAACTCCTTTTATATAATAACAGTTTATCTTATGTTGGTCAATTCAAAGAAAAAATTGTAAAGAAGGGCTCAAAGAAGATTTTTTTAGAACAAACTATATCTTTATCTCTTCATTTTCTCTGCAATTTTCCAGATTTACCTAATAAATAGATATCAGTTAAATTATGCTTAAATTAACTGATAATGATATATATAGATGTAGATAGATAATTTATTCATTTATGGCATTGTGATGCCTAAGAAGCACAAATTAATAAAGATGCAAAAGTGTGTAGTGTTTTTGCGGCCATCGCCGTCTTGAATATTCTTGAATTGAATTGAAAATCCTTGAATATTCTTTAAATTCAAAAAAAGGATTGTATGTATGTAGGAAAATGTCTGCTCAGTAAATAATCTCCTTGAAAGAAAAAAAATTAGCCTCTGAAGATCACATGGTCCTAAAAGTTACCATTATTTAAAAACTTTGAATAATAAGTTTAGTGTAAAAATATTTTAATTTAGCCATTATACTCTGAGCATTTTGTTAAAATTCCCTTGGTAACGGTACCTTTCCAATGCTATGATCTTCGGCAACCCTAGCATCTTTTTTAAGGAGAATATTTCTTTTAAGGAGACAAAAGGACGCAAAACTTCTAATGGAATTAAAGAACATTCGATGATATTTGAAAAAATCTGGATAACTACAAGGAAATCGGAGAAATAGGGGTATGGTTTCTTCTAGGAAAATATTCCTTGAGTTCTCCTTTAGAAATAGTTCTTTGGCATTGGCAACTTACGATATACCGTTATCGAGAAAGAATGCAAGTTTCATAAAAAGGGACAGATAATCCTAACCGGCTTATGTAGGTGAGATTCTTAACGTGAGCTAACTCGGAGTGCATGCAAATTCGATTTGGAGCTGAAGTTGGGAGACGCCATTCAGTTATCTTGAATCAAATTCGTGAAATTATACAAATTTTGTATTTAAACCAAAATATCAAGGATTTGGATGAACTGACAGAAAAGTGTTATATGGGTGAAATGTAGACCAGAATGTTCTCTATAATTTTGCCGTAGAACTTGAACTCATCGATTACTCAGAAGCCAAGATAAGCGAGGTTTTTTGTTTCTTAACTTGTTTTTCATCCAGAGTGCCCCAAGTAGTCATTTGTTGAACTTCAACTATATCAAAGAATTGTTGTATTTTGCGGGACTTTCCATTTAAACCCCTATTAGGTGAGATTCTTAACAATCTCACCTACTATAATCCTAACAAAATTTCATGTCGTCCGATCGACCTCAAACTTGGCCAAAATGTGTTTCAGCACTTCCTGATCACGAATATATATGTGGCTATTTTACGTTCCCGGCCGGCCGGCTGGCCGGCCGGCCGGCCGGCCGCTCTTTGGAGCTTAATAGCTCCTAAACTAAAAAAGATATCGACTTGCGGTTTTCGGCAAAGGTTATATATCGGGTGAAAATTGCAACTTGGTGCATTGACCCCCCACCCCCCACCCCCCACCCCTCCTTCCGCCATTTTGAAGACCCCCCTTTTTTTGTTTTCTCAATAGCTCCGCCCCTATGGCATCGAGCGGGCTCAAATTTTAGTATGTTATAGCTGGGCCTTAGAGCTTTCCATCAATACCAAACTTAAGGTCCCCCGACCCCCCTGACCCGAGCTATAAGAGTCCAAAAAAAATTTCTTAAAATGGCCATAACTCCGGTTCTAATTGTTAGAATTTAAAAAGTGAGGGCTTTTTGGAAAGCTCTCGTGAAATGCCACTTCCCCTTCTAACATCTCAAGTTCATAAAACCACCGCTAGGGGCGCTATTATTAAAAAGAAAATTTTTAAATCTTATAAGTTAAATAACTCAAAAATTCCATTGTGCATCGGGCTGAAATGTTAGTATGTTGTAGCCGTTGATTATACCTATCAAACAAAAAAAACCTTAAGTCGATCCATAACCCCTGACACGAGCTATAAGGGGTCAAAGTTCGAACATTGACCGGCCTCTATCTCCGGTTCTAATTAACATAGCAACCTAAATTTTACCTTTTTGGTTTCGTCTCAATGAGCACTTTCAGATGGAAGTTCAAAAATTCACCACAGGTGGCGCTGTGATAGCGTCAAAATTCATCGAAATTCAAAGTCACTTTTCTCAAAAACGGCATTGTGCAAGTTAATGAAATTTTAGTATGTTGTAGTCCAGTCTAGGACGTTTCCAAAATGGTGCGTATGTGCGCTGTGGTTTCAATAGAACCGGAGATATGAGGGGTCAAAGTTCACGAAATTCAAAAAATCATATCTCCGGTTCTATGTGACCGATTTTGATGAATGAGGGCTTAAACGAAAGATCTCACCAAATGCTACAACTTTCTAGAATATTTGAACTTCGTGGGACCAACACCAGGGGCGCCACAGTCGAAAAACCAATTTCAATATCACATAACCTCAATTATCTCGACTGTCGCTGAACCGATTTTGATGATTACTTCAACATAATTATAGAGCACATTTGTCTCTACATTTCGTCCATACATCATTTTCCACTCAGACTACGCTATCACTCCGATTTTGCCGTTTAAGTGTGAAAAAATTGATTTTTCCAATAATAACGCTTTGAAATCACTCAGATGCCAATTTGACTGCCTCTACTCCACCAAGACACTTAAAATAGGGGTTTAAATGGAAAGTCCCGCAAAATACAACAATTCTTTGATATAGTTGAAGTTCAACAAATGACTACTTGGGGCACTCTGGATGAAAAAACGAGTTAAGAAACAAAAAACCTCGCTTATCTTGGCTTCTGAGTAATCGATGAGTTCAAGTTCTACAGCAAAATTATAGAGAACATTCTGGACTATATTTCACCCATATATCACTTTTCTGCCAGTCCATCCAAATCCTTGATATTTTGGTTTAAATACAAAATTTGTATAATTTCACGAATTTGATTCAAGATAACTGAATGGCGTCTCCCAACTTCAGCTCCAAATCGAATTTGCATGCACTCCGAGTTAGCTCACGTTAAGAATCTCACCTACATAAGCCGGTTAGGATTATCTGTCCCTTTTAAGATATCTCAGAAACTTGAGGTGACGGACTATAAGTTTCTTTGGGAGATATGTTCAAGACACACCAAGGACTCCCAAAATACCAATGGTTTCCATCATACGATTTTTTTTCTTCATTTTATTGTCCTGTAATGTTCGAAAGCTTTAAAACGCGATTAATTTGTATGAGAGCCACCAGATAGACCAGTCAAAGATAAAATCTAAAAATATATATTTAAAGCTTAGGTCGCACATTAGCTTTGACGCGAATTTCATTAAGATCGGTTAAGCCGTTTTCAAGAAATAAAATGTCAAACTTGTGAATTTTCAGAAGGATATCGCTAATTTCCCAAGGACTGACAGTCCTTTTTGACTTGGAGTCTCGTCAATTTTTAAGTCATACACCAACATCTACAAAATGGGCCTACTCCTATCTCTGGCGAAGGGTTGGACCAGTTCCCATACATTTCTGCCCATTGTCCTTTGATCCATCCTTTGCAAAAGGATCAAATTTGGATCAAATTGATCTTTTTATTTTTACCAGTGAACCTAGAAAAGCGATTGCATGTTTCGAAAATTTAAAATTTAATAAATTGTTATATTTATGGGTAAGTGGAGCACCTTTGAAAGTGCGGTACCTTTGAAATTTGTATTTTTACCTATTTTTAAATAAAATTGAGCCTTATCATTATATAATTTTGCTTCTCAATCCGTTTGTGCAGCTAAATTATATCACGATGAGACTCAATTTTATTTAAAAATAGGTTAAATATCCCAATTTCAAATGTGCCCCACTTCCCCCTAAGTAGATTTGTGAATTTTTACACCAAAATGAAATTTATAAGACACGTATAAAAAATTTAAATATTATGACCATTTATAAATATTCGATAGTATCTAGAATAATCTCTATCATCTCTAGCTATCGAAAACCCAGCTTTGGCACGCAAGATCTTGCCTGTTAGAGAAATTTTATTAACCGAATATTATTCCAAATTTATATCAATTTCACGATTCTGATCTGACGTATCAATATCATAACTCAATCAAATCACCTGATTTGAATTTTTGTCCCCCAATCCAATAAATAATCCAACAAAATCGACGACAATCTGCAGAAATAAGCATAATTTAGTATTTGGAAGTCGCTGAATGGGAAAAAATGCAAAATTTTCAATGGGAATTATTAAGTTAAAAGATTATCTCTGGCCATGAATACAAAATCCCAAGAGTGTAAATTTACGATCTGACGTCAGAGGAGGTGACACAGTGTTTGACTTTTGACGAGAAGCGTGCACGGCACGGGGAAGGTGTGAACCCCACCTCACCATCTGCCTTTTGGATCTCTTCGCGCGCAAATCTTCAGCAAGTCCGCGTGGATTGAGAACCAGTTTCCTGGCCTCTTCCACACGCGTTCAAGCCAAATGCACTTTTGCAAACTGCAAATGCAACTTTTGCTGTCGATGTTGCACCAAAAAAGCCGCGGGAAATTTCACCAATTACAACAGAGTTGAGAATGGGATATTTTGTATAGATTAAGGAATAAAGATTTTGCGAGGAATTTGGCTAAAAAAAAAAGTAGGATAATCCTATAAATATTTGCATAAGGATTAGAATTAAATAGGATAAACATTTCTGTACTAAAGGATTTGAAACTGGGAACTGACTAGGAAATGTCATTGGGAACTCCTAAGGAATTCACATGGACATTCCTAAACCACTGTGTAGGAAATTGTCAAGGAAACGTCCAGGCATGCCCGAATGGATTTCTATAGTTAATTTACGAATTGTATCATGGCAAAGATTTAAAATTTTACAAACTTTTGTTTAAAAAAATTTAAAAAAAGTATTTCCAAAGATATCCCGTAGATATTTTTTTGAATATCAGGGATAACGAAAATGCTTATTCTAATTCTACTGAAAATTTTCTAAATTTTCTAAAATTTACTGAAATCCTAAAGAGGAGGTTCACATACTCGCCGCTTTAGCGATTGTTCTGCTACAATAGAACCCTGCTATAGGCCATCGCTCTATAGTCCACAATTTATCGACCGTTGATTTCAAAACACTGATTTTAAGTTAGGTTATGTTTTTTTAGTACGCGACATGAAATATTGTCATAATTATTTTAATATTTTTAGCAAACTTAATTGAGTAGTTGTGATAATTGTGATCCATAATGAAGAGAGCGAGGACAAGTACCACAATCGCAAAGAAAGTGGAAGCCGTCGAGCAATTTCAATACTAAAAGTCGTTGATAATTTTAAAAAATGGCATGGACTATAGTGCGACCCAAGCGTCAAATCTGGAACCAAATGTGGACTATAGCGGGGCTCTACTGTAGTTCGAACTTCGATATTCTTGACACTTCAATCGTCAATAATGTCAAAAACAATATGTAAGACTTTGGTGTAAAAAGTGAATTTTTATATTGTTTTGTGAATTTTCTGCATGTCAGAACGTTTAAACTATAGTTTCATTAAAATAAATTTCCTTTTCATGAACTTGCCCACTTTTTGACTTTTGTGTAACTCATCGGTTTAAACGCTCAAACTTCGAACGGGTGTTTAGGTAAGTTCACTCTGATACCTGTACCTTTGAATCGGTAGAGAAAAAATCTCAATCGGAGAGAGCTCTCAAATCGGGAAGATTATTACTGAACAAGAGGATTGTGTATCGAATATTTAGTGTTGCCTTAGTAGAGCATTTATTACTTTAAAGCAGAGGCGTGCAAGAACCGTTGAAATCGAATAAACGTCAAATGAAACACGTACGTCAGCGTCAAAACGCTACCAGAACAAACTTATTTTGACGTTTATTCGATTTCAACGGTTCTTGCATACCTCTGCTTTAAAGGGAAAATTTAAACTCTACATTATGCAAAACAAAACGTGATCAAAATACGTCAAAAACTGTATAAGAATCTACAAAAATCTATTTTTTTATCTTTCTTTCAAATAGGAATTTTACTTATTTTATAACAGAAAATAATTGTTTTTTTTTTTGACACTAATATAGTTTTTTCAAAAGGGTCTCTGAAAAGCTGGTTCTAAATGTAAAATTTTTAAAAATTTTAAATAAAAGTGTCAAAAATATTTTCCTCATACTGTACTTTTAGGTGTTTAACAGTTTAAATTTTTCTTTGTTATGTTGAAAAGAAATTAAACAAAATAAGCCTTTTTTAGTTCTCAAGACCCATATAACCACTTAATTAATATAATGAAAAAATAGGTGTTCGAAGCTTGAGTCGTCCCAATAACATTCCGGAAATGTTAATTTTACCCTGCAGTATTGATCCGGAAACGGTGTAAATATTACCCTTTTTAGGTGTATTATGGGTTAAAGTTACCATTCTTTCATGTTGATTTTATTCTTAGAGGGTGTAAAATTAACATTAAAAAATGTTAATAAATTTATACACTCACAAAGTGTTAAAGTTATGACAAAAAAAAATTAATCGCAGCCTCTTTTTTTCTCAGTGAAGGTATCGAACTTTCCCGAAATAAAATATAAATATCCTGTGACAAGAAGCAATCACATTTTTCGGAACTCATCTTTTGACCCCTTGGTAAACATTATTTATATGTTCTTTAATCTTTGGTATCAACTCTGGGCAGGAACACGCTCCTAAAGTTGATCCCTTTATGTGTTGGTCCCAAAAACACGTCGATATTCCCGAAGGCCTGGCATGTCCATCAAATAGAGGGTGTTGTTCATTTCGGGAATATAGCGGATCGATTTGATGGTACAACAACCAGTGGCAGAATTAATTTTCAGAAGAGTGTACCAATTTGTGTGTCCATTCACTATACCCAACTATAGTCTCCATTCCAAAGAGCAACAGAATCAACAGAATACCAGGTGATATTGGTTCATTTTTGGGTGGAAACCCCAAACTGGTATGCCACCCTCGCACAGGAATGCACTAGCAATACTCATGAGACATATAAATATTTTGCATAGTAGAATTCTTGACATATGAATGGCGGCAAATTTGCATTTTGCACATTAATTCGCTTTATCACATCATCAGTCTCTTGTATATTTCATATAATTCCTCCATTCTTTTCACTCCGGCGCAACCTCATGTTCATCTCGTCTGATGGTTTATTAAAAATTCTAATATTGACATATTTATTTGCACCGCATAGTGCAAACATGGAGTTTCTCTCTTGCAGACTTTTGTCTCATCCGTTAAGCTCTTTTCGTGGCTCATTTGTGGGCACAGCTCGCGGAATTGCTGTATACATTGGTTAGAGAAGCCTAATGGATTATTTACCCTTCTCTCTGGATGAAACAACAACCAGACTGATTAGTACTCATTAGTCGAGAAGAGTCCTTTTGTTCTTAAAATGCACAAGGATACTCACTAATTGAAATGCTTTCAAAGTTCTTGTAACTGAATCTCTTAACCGTAAGATGAGAAGGACTTTACTCCTCAAACACAAATAGAGAGCAGTTTATTCCGCTTTTTAAACTTGTTAGAGGTCTAGATAAAAGATATAAACTTATAGTATACACTAACCTCCATAAAAAAACACATTACCTAGAAAAGTTTTCTCCTTTCCCCTACTTCCTGTAGTAGGAAGTAGGACTGTTGAGCCTAGAGGAGTTGGAGGGACAAAGCTCGTCCTGACGAAGACTTTTCTAAGCCAACGGTACCAATCACTGTTCAGCTAGAGTGGTGACTTGGGGGTGCTATAACGGCGTCTAACTTAAAGTTACGAAATCACTATAGTTCCGCTAGATGGGGTTGTAAGTGCTCGACGAGTCATTCCGAAGGCCCAATCGAATCGACTCCTCAGTCGGTCTTGGCCAGTGAAGCAAGGAGCAAGGAGAACGCCGGATTCGTGGATTGGGCAATAGGGCTCACTCCCGGAAGCAAGCAATTAAGGGTGCCCTAGCATGTTCTGGTGCGAACCCCTAGCAATTACTACTATGGGGGAAAGTACTCTCCCTTCGAACGTTCATGCCTTCGAATAATGTGAATTTTCTTTTAGTTTTTTTAAGAAACTCACACATTTCCATCAAATATTAGTTGGCTTATCATCAATTGTTGATAATTCCATGATAATTTAGTGTAAATCTCTTACGAAAAACAAAAAAAAAATCACATTATTCGAAGGCATAAACGTTCGAAGGGAGAGCACTTTCCCCTACTCCCTTTTTCACTCCAAAACTAAGTTTTATTTATAGTAAATCACCCGTAACTGATTTATCTTTCTCAAATACTTTTCAAAAATCTTTTTCATTTGTTTGAAAGCATGTGACACGACTAGAGGACAAACGGTAAGAGATATCGACTTCCGGTCTTCGATGATCTCCTTTTCCAGTCTTTTTTTTCTTTCAAGTACAATTTTTTGCAATTTCTAATACCGATGTAATACATCAAAAATGTTTTGAAATGGTTTTATCAATTGATATTTTTTTTTTAAATAGTTAATTTTTTTATATCTAAAGCAAGTAACCCTACCTAGAGACATCTCACTATTAAAATGTAGTGCTAACGCTACAACTTCTTAAATATAGTATTACACAGGTTTTAGATTAAAGATTTAATCTTAGAGGTATTAAATGGGGTGCAGACACAAAGAAGTACCACCACTCTACAATTCCCCTTATAAAATGGCATTTTCTTTGGCAAATGAGATGTCAATTTAAATTTAAGCTCTTAAAGTCGTTAGAAAACATAATTACTTCCACATGTGACGAGATTGTCTCAGAAATGGTTTAGTATACAACACATCCAGTGCTCTTCATCCTCACTAAAGTGTTTCAAGAGAAAGAGAATTTTGATTAAAGACTTTAAATATTTATAAATCAAAATGACGTTATGATAAACAACTCATTTAACGACTCAATGAGACTCAAAACTCTTCAACAAAAAAATGCTTTGATTTATGCCTTGAGATGGATCTTCTGGGCACGCAACAACTCTTGAACCACCTCTTCAATTGTCCATCTTAATTCTGTCTGGCATCCCAATTTAAACAATTTACATGAAATGGAATTAGATGGAGTTGAATGGTGAGGTGCTCAGTGGGTGAAAATGTAACTGCAAAGTGCCACAAGAAAAATATCATCATAGAATATCTCCCTGAGAGCATGTTTATTTCATCCCCTTTTCATAAACACATTTCATCGTTTTGTAAACATCTTCAAAAACATTCTCATAAATTCAAGCACGATTATTCTGATACATGGTCAGAGATTTCAGAAGCTGCAACTTTGTCATGGCCCAGAAGGACTTCATATATGAAAGTACAACGGTTAACTATTAAAGTTTCTATGAGGAGAAAATATTGCTATAAAAGAGCTTGCAATAGTTTACGTAAGTGGAACAATTTGTTAAGGCTATATTTTGGATAAACAAGAATTTATAGAGTTTTGCTTCATTGTAACGACTGTAACTGAACACTTAATCTCAAGACTTGAGCACTAAGAAAGGTTTGGAGTAGGGTGGAGAAACCACTTATCGCCATGTTTACGAAGAAGAGGAATTAATTTTATTATAACTTTTGAACTCTTATTACAAGATAACTCAAATTTGACACAAAACTACTTAGATGTATTAGCTATAGATTCGTGAAAACAATAATCCTAGAATTTAACGCTGGACTACTTAAAAACCTGATTTTTATTAACAATGCAAAAATAACCACTTCGTCGCCATTTTTCACCACTTTTCGCCAGATTCGTAACTACTTCTAGCCACCCACTTGAAAAGGTCCAAACTCGATTATTTTAGGTAATGTTTTAAAAAGAATATATTCAGCATTTCTTTTTCCTCATGATCACTTTATTACTACTCACTTTAAACGATTTTTCTTCACTTTTATCTGAGAAATCAAATTATAGGTCTATTTCAGAAAGTAAACAATGCAAATTTGACAATCGAGAATCTACGAAGTGAAGTTAGCGTCGCCTATTGAAAAGAGATGACGACAGGTGGCAAAATCAATACCAGAATATAACCACTCTTCGCTATGCCTCATTTTTATATAAAAATAATATAAAATGAAATATTAATTAACTAAATACAAATTTTATGTTTTCCATAAGTGTAATTAAATATTCAATAGACAAATTATTTATCCAAAAGGGTATTTTTTACTTGATGAAAATTTAATGATACTTAGTTATATTTGGTAAGAAATATTGTATTCGATGCACTTGCTTAAAATATTACTGTAAAAAATGCTCAAAATCGTAAATTCAAAACGAATAATAATAATTTTTCGACTCTATACGTAGCAGCAGTAAAAATACAAAGAACTTTGCGACTCATTTATTTCACAGATCGCCAAAAATAGCGATTTCAATATAAGTGGCGAAAAGTGGGGCACTGGGCGAGAAGTGGTGACTCCACCCTGCAAGCCGAAAGCTTGGGGAAAAATCTATGTTTTTTTCGGTTGCCTATTCTATATTAAATTTGCTTTTATTTTGTATTTGTATTATTTGCTAAATAATTCTACAATGACAGAAAACAGCTAATAAACTCAAAAGTTTTTTCGGCACGCTACAAACATATATGGGAAATCTTTCCCCTAATGCTCACCGGTTTTCATTTAATGTAAAATATTAATGAAAGCCCAAGAAATTTGAGCCAAATATTTTCGAAAAGATAATTTTAAAGTTCAAATTATCATCCATATTATTTCCGGAAAATGCAACCATAAATACTTATTTCGTTAAAACTACAAACTTGTAATTTTTCGTTTTATTTTTATACATCAACAAGCTTTAAGACAAGTTCACCAAATATCTAATCAATAGTATGCCAAAGCTTATTCTTAAATGCTTAAAATACTTCAAAAAAACGCTGGAATCACTAAATTAAACATTTGCATATAAATTACAGTCGGAGGAACATCTCTTCGGCAGGGTACTCCTATTGACACTTTTGTCAAAATGTTGAAATTTATTTATTGCAACTAATAAAATCTAAGTAATAATAACGTTTTTCAATAATCTGCGTTTTTAGATAAGGATAAAGTTTTCAAATTTCGTATTCCAAATGGTACAGAGTAGGGTGTCAATAAGTCCGGACAAGAGTTCTTAAAGTGTCAATAGGTGTTTCTTTCACCCTACTTCCCCTAATAATATTACAGAAGAATTTCTTGACCTTATCGTTAGTTATACGATTAAAAACGTGTAAAATTGATATTTTCTCAATTTAAATTCAAGAAAGATGATGCGCTGCCGAAAAATTATCAAAAATGGATTCAAATCCAAGAATTTTATTGAAAAAAAAATAAATAAAGAAAGTTATATAGAAAAACATTTAAGTATTGAGAAGTGACCTTATAGAAATGATACGGTGAAAAATCATAAAAACCAATACTTCCTCACTTGAATTTTGAAAGAGACGTTGCAGTGTCACAAAAATACATTAGTCTATGGTAAATGAATTCAATTAAAAGTATTTTACAGAAAAAAACTATAAATAAAAAGAATACAGAAAAAATTTTGAGTTCTGAAAAATGACAGTAATAGTACGCACTTTAGTTCTTATGGTCGTTATGTTACACTTTGTGGCAAAAAATTAAAACAAAATACATTACTTAAACTTGAATTGGTATAATTTTAAATCTATGTTTCGTCACTTTGATTAGTAATTGTCGTAACGTACTCGTCACCTAAATCAGAAGTTTTTGTAGCCTATGCAAGAGAAGAGCACTACGGATTGGCAAGTTAACTCTTTCGCGTCACACTTTTATTCAGCAGATGAATTCATGTAAAATTGAGTTTTTCCTAATGCTTTATGATCAAATCTAATATAGTTCTGAGAGGAAAAAAAATTTCCATTGCGTGAAAACTCGGAAAAATCCCGAGTCATATATGACCCTATTGTCCTCAAGGGAAGTGTACATACCATTTTCAAAATCTATCACGGGCTTTTTAAAAGTTTTTTTTGCTTGAAGTTATTAATTTGGCCAAAACCGTGGCAAACTGGATTGTCTTGATGAACACTGTACTCCTGGTGTTCAAGGAATCTTCCTGGTAATCCCCTTGAACAGTCTCTGTCACAATATTTTGAGTGGTATTTGGCAAAAATAAACTTATCTACATATTTATTCACACACAATACAAATGCACATTATGGGACGCTTGCAGAATACTCTAAAATATTGCAAAATATGTTATAATTCATCAGATATAAAATGAAATGTCCAGGAGCAAGATGTTCCACTTGCATTTCACAAAGAAAAACAATGTCCCAACTACATTTCGCTATAGGTTTGGGACGAAAACACTGTTACCCTTGCCGACAATAGGGTCATATATGACCCGGAAAATTTTACACGCTTTTCTGGAAAATTGAGAGTAGTTTATTATATTAAAATATGCAATATACAATCTTTGGATATTCTATTTTGTGTTTCTAAAGAACTTTTTGCTGAAAAAAATAAATTAATATAAAAAATTTTGAAAAGGAAAAGTCATTTCACAAAGTTCGAAATTCGTGATTTTTGATCTCAATTATTTTCTTTTCTTGAAAATCTGGAGTCTTGAGAAAATTAGCCAAGAATCTTACATCCTTCTATTATGATGTCGTGCACAAATCGATAGATTTCAATTAATGTAAATAGTCAAAAAAAATGTTTTTCCCCGGGTCATATATCACCCTAATGACGAGAAAGAGCTAAGAAAAATGGTCCATATTTAGTCGAAAAATGTAACCCCAAATATATTTGAAATTTTTGTATATGCGAATAGACACATTAATTATCCATTGACCTACATCTGTGCTGAATTTTTACTATCCAGCGAGCACAGTTAGATGAAAAAAGCAGCGTTTGCAGCATATTTTCGCTGAGTAGATCAGCAAAAATATCATGACCAGTCAGCAGTTCTCGATCAAAAAGTTGTTAAGACAACATTTATTTTCCTCTATTTTTCCTTCTACATCCACGAGTTCCTCAATAACCAACCAAGGAGGTTCCTTTCCTATCCTTTCCTTTCCTTCTCCTTTATCCCGTTCTTCCTTCCTTCGAGTCCAACGAGTGGGGGCGACGGGCGATGCCCATCCAGCCCCTGCGCTTCCGGATGGAGCGCTCCCACGGTGGTCGAGCTCTGGGATTTGGGAGAAGGTTCTGCGAAGATCTCTGGTGGCCTTAGAGGTGGTGGCAGAGGCGGTATTGCCGGGTGGCTGGTGGCACTGGGCTGGTGACTCTGGTGGTGATGGATGAGTTGATGGGAAGCTGGTGGAGGTTGACGAGAGTGATGTGCACTCTCCGACGGCCGGTGATGAAAGAGGCAGAGGTGATTTTTTCCTCTTATCAATTGCACCACTTTTCCCTCCAATTCCTCGTCGCCTCCAGCGACCTCATCGCCTCAACAGAGCACCACTTCCAATACACTCAGAAAAATGGTTGCACACGCAACACATACCCCGGGGTTGCCAAAAAAAAGGAAAAAAAAGAGTTTCAACCCGCGAGGGGCGATAAGCCACAGAATCAAAACAAATAACAATATAGTGAATAAACAATTAATAGATATTAGAAATGCAAAAGAAAAATGAGTAGTATTAGTGAGCAACTTGCGTTCGAGAGAAAAAAATAAAATTTTATAAGTGTCTGAGATTTAAGGCAAATTAAGGATTTTGCAATAAAGGCCGACCTAATTTTCATAGCGCCTGCAAAATGACTTAATAATGAATTTATAATAAATAGAGAAATTAATTACGATTCTATAAAGGACCACCTAAATTCGATCATCGCAAAGGATATAATCCGATTCGTAACGAACTATTTGAAACAAATGATCATGATTATGCTTCCCAATTATCCCGTCTCAGCACCATTATAATTCGGGCAGGTATTCGACTATTCCGCCGAAAACTACACCGCATACCGGCTTCAAAGCGGAAAGGGGAGCCTCGGCCGAATTACAGTGTTGGGGAAAAAGAACGCCTGAAGGGCAAAGAAAAAACCCCTTTTTCCACCGACACTGCCCTAACTACCTCGAATAAAATTAAAAATGCTACGAATTATTCGAAATTTACCGCCTGCCTAAAAAAATGTGGCTGCCTACAACTGCGGATCCGGGAAACAAATCAAGACCGTTAAATTCAACATAATTGAAAATAAAATTTAAAAAAAAATAATAATCGTATAAAGGTGTCCTAATTACTACGTGACATCAGATGACGAAGGAGGATAAAGAAATGAGTGTTGGCCGTGAAAAGTTGAATGGCACTGTTCATACGGACAGTTACAATTCAAAATTGCTGTAGCATGAAGTGCTACTACAATAAGAAACTTCCCAAAGGACACTGCATGCAAGGTGTCTAAAAAAAAATGGGATATAAATGGTGATAACCGAAATAGACGAACGATGTTCGATACAGCTTTAAGCTGATTCTATGTATAACGATTATCTTCGATCATGGCGAACACCTGAGAGGTGAATGATTCTACTTTGAAAGCAAATCAATCCGTTCTGATCGAAGGCCTACCCAACACATCCTCCATTCACGGAAAAGAAAAAAAAATAATTGTTGAATTTTTAAAATAAAAATATCTCTGAACGTTACTCGCTAATATACCCTCACATAATTTAAGCTACGTTACTTTACAAAAAGAATATCCGATGACATTGCCCAAGTCGTTAGCATAAATCCATCCCGACACAAAAAATCCCTTCAACCAGGTTTGATGTCCTTCCTATGGAACACCGCTTTCCGTCCGGTGTTCAAATCCTCAAGTTCATAGGTTTGACCTTGAACCGACACTACCTTACTTTTTACCCAAGGACAGAATTTTGCCTGGATTTTCCTATTGGCATCTGACAAGGCAAAGGAACGCCTGAACACTACATCGCCCACAGAGAACTTGCCCGGCTTCTTACGCAAGTCGTACCGTTTCTTAGAGGACTCGTGAGATTTTTTGGATCTCTCTAAAGCCTTTTGTCTAGCCAACTTTAAGGTTTTCAGCCTATCCTCAACAGATGGAGCCGTATTGGCATCCGCATGCACATACTCTTCCCCGTGCGAAATCATATCCTGCCCAAAGTTTAGATAATAGGGGGAGAATTGAGTGGTCTCATGCACTGAGGATCGCATGGCCATCCCAATCTCAGCCAAATGTTTCGGCCAATTGGTGTGTTTGGACCCTATATAAGACCTAATGGCGGTAATAATCGTCCTGTTTGCCCTCTCAGTAGGATTAGCTTGAGGAGTGTACCCAGAGGTAAACCACTGAGTGACACCGAGGTTTTTCAGGAAGGACTGCAACTGAGTTGCCTTAAAACCACTACCGTTGTCGGTCAATATAACGCGGGGAACGCCGAATTGGGGAAAGACATTTTGGGACAGGACTTTAATAACCGAATTCGCCGTAGAATTCCGAAGGGGATACAGCAGAACATATTTGGTCAGCTTATCAATTATGACTAAGATGAAACGGTGACCCATAGTACTGGGTACTAAAGGTCCTATAAAGTCAGCGGACAAATGTTCCCAAGGACGTGTGGCTACTACATGACTGCCCATCGGAGGTGTTAGGTCATAGTTCGGGGCTTTAGACTTTTTACAAGTTTCGCATTTCCGGAGGTAATCGCGCACGTCAGTACGAAGACGAGGCCAGTAAAAGAACTCCGTGATTTTGCGAAAGGTCTTGAAAAACCCGAAGTGAGCCGAAGTGGGGTCATCATGGTACTTTTGCAGTATGGCTTGACGTTCACCCTTAGGGACACAACATCTCCACCTAAAACTATACGAACCCAAGGGAGTTTTATAGCGGATGTATTTATAGAGCCGGCCGTCTTCTATTTTATACTCCGGAAGGGTGCTCGGGGATTTCGAGACTTGGTCATATAGGGACGCATACCATTTATCTTCCCGGGTCGAAATGGTATTAACGTTCCTTGAAAGGAAATCAGCTATCACATTACTTTTACCGGGACGGTGGACTATGTCAAAGTCAAATTGCTGAAATTCCAACAACCATCTTCCTATACGACCACGGGCTTGCTTCTGGGATAAGATCCACTGGAGTGCAGAATGATCTGTCTCCAAAGTGAACTTGGTGTGAAGCAAGAACTGCGAAAACCTTCGAAGACAAAAAAGACAGGCCAAGGCTTCTTTCTCTGTTGTGGAGTATTTCTGCTCAGCCGCCGTAAACTTTCGCGAAATGTAACATATCACACCCTCCTCATCACCCGCACCCTGAACAAGGACTCCCCCCGCCCCAACATCACTAGCGTCAGCACGCACTATGAAGGGTTGGGAGTAGTCAGGGAGTTTTAAGATAGGGGCAGATACGAGGAGATGTTTTAATTCCGCAAAGCTACGATCGGCTTCCTGTGACCATTCAATCCGTACAGGATTTCCTTTTAAGAGGTCAGTTAAAGGAGCTGAAATACTTGCGAAGTTGGGAATGAAACGTCTAAACCATCCCGCCATACCAAGGAATTGACGCAATGCCTTAGGGGTTTTGGGAACTGGGATGTTACATATGGCCTGGACTTTGCCATCATTAGTACTAAGACCCTGTGTACTTAAGGTATATCCTAGATAATCAAGTTCAGACATGCAGAACTTTGATTTTTCTAGGTTAATGGAAAGATTGGCCTTCCTTAATCGACGCGCGACCTCATCTAAAACTTCTAAGTGGGATTTAAAGTCTTGAGTAAGAATTATAATATCGTCCAAAAAGCAGAATACATGGGGTTCTAAGTCGCATCCAATTACCACATCCATAAGCCTCGCCATCGTCATTGGACTGTTAACAAGACCGAAAGGCATTCTTTTATAACAATACATTTTCCGTCCTGGGATGGCAAAACTTGTCTTGATTTGAGACTCTTCATCCAGCGGAATTTGAAGGAATGCGTCGCTCAAATCAATGGATGATAAATACTTGGAGCTTTCAATTCTGTTAATAATACTTTCAAGGTTTGGGATAGCGTAAGCATCTCTAATAGTTACTTTATTAAGACCTCGAGCATCAATACAAATACGAATTTTGCCCGATTTTTTCATTTGGATATTGGGAGGCGAGTTCCATGGCGAAAATGAGACTTCCCGTAGTACTCCCATCCTAACCAATCTTTGGATTTCTTTATCCACTTCAGGAAGTAGATGGTAAGGAACGGGATAAGATGGCTTCCTAACGGGTGGGTTGTCTCCAGTATCAATCGTGTGCTTAAGAATATTAGTGCAACCGAAAAAGTCTTCAGTAGTGATCAAGAATTTTTGGATGGATTTGTCTAACTCCAGTCGTTCTGACTGGGAGAGCAGAATTTGATTTTCTTGAGTCTCAGGGACTGTTGAAAGTGCATTCAACAAAACGGGTTGTATGCCAAATGCATGCCAAAAATCCATCCCTAAGGTAAAGGGTATGGAAATTTCAGGGACCAATAAGGTGGGAATCAATTCTGTTCTACCATTGAAAGTTATCATTAGATCAACTACTTTGGTAGATAAATAAGTTGACCCATCGGCTACACGCACAACGATATTTGAGGTTCTTGGAACTAATTTTAAGAGCTTTACTAAATTCATGCAACCACATCCCAATATGCTCTGAGACGCTCCGCTATCCAAAAGACCCATGGCTTGCTCTATGTCAAAAATTTTTACGTTAACATACGGACGATTTTCCCCATTGGGATAAATAATAAGGGATTCCACCTCTGAAGGAGGATGAGAATCATAAAGATTTAAGGATTCGGTATCTGACTCAAAATTGATTAAATTGCCCACTGCTTGTGAATAATTATCTAAAACTATACTATCTGCAAATGAGATGAGATCACGGTCCTGGGAATCATCCACAGAGAGATTTTGTGAAGATTCCGCGACCTCAGACTCTCTAATAATTACTGGGTCGCAGGTGCTTCCCCCTGATGAGGGTTACACACCGGACAAAGGCCATAAATAGTTCCCACTTTACCGCATTTAAAACAAATGTACTTGGGCCTAGTAGGACAACTTCTCACGTTGTGAGAATTATTCTTACAATAAACGCAAGGCTTTTTACCAGATTGTGAGTTCGTGTCATTGGACTGGGAACCACCACCTGCACCATTGGGTGGATTACTCCCCCCTCCCTGGTCCTGATGGATCCTCTGATTTGCTGAGGAAGCGTTTGCACTTCTCCCCCCACGTCGCCCATTGCCCCTTGAAGAGGAGTTTCTCCCCCCACCCCTTCCAGAATGACTGGAATTAACCAAGGTAGAGGAAGATGTCCCCCCACTCTGCCCATCATGGTCAGATGTTCTGCCCCCTGATCCCGTATGGTCGGAGGATGCTTCCTGAGAGCCCACTGCATTGAATCTCGCGTTTTTAGGGCGATCCAGAAAAGCATAAGAACGATTTCTTTCAATGAGTTTGAGCTTCATTGAGAGTTCCGCCATGGTGGGAATTTCATAAAGGAGGAGAGCGTTGGAGAGAGAATAGTGAAGGTTCCTGCGGATCAGACGGACTTTTTCTGACTCCGAAATTTCCTCATCCAATTCCTCGAAGAGGGATAACATCGACGCCAAGAATACCTCCGCGTTCTCCCCCACCCCTTGCTTCCTGTCCTCAATTTTTTTCCTTATTGCGAAATCGCTTTCTAAATTGCAAAATGCACTAAGAAATTTTTCGCGAAACTCCTCCCACGAACAGCTTAGCAAATACTCGGAGAAAGAGTCGTACCATGTTTGGGCTCCATCGGTCAATAAAAGTCTCATCGACCAGACAACCTCCTGCAATGAAACACCCTGGATCATTGCCATCCTCTCCACATCCCGCAAGAAGATCTTAGCCTTTTTCCCCTTGCGGTCTCCAGAGAAGCTGACTCCCCAGTCCTTTAATTGCAGGGGTTTTAATCTGCGTGGTGCAGGTGTGGGAAAGGGGTTGGAACTTGGCAAATTTTGGGGTCGATTATCCACAAACGGAACAGCGTCATCAGAATTCGATATACCAGGAAATTGGGACCTTCCTCCGGATTGAACGAGCTTTAATTGCTCCAAGGAGTCATTAATGTTTTTTAAAATGGACTCAAGACCTTTGATTTGAGCACTCTGGGCATTAAATTGCTCGATCGTGACAAACTGGGATCTATTATCCGATTGAGGCACCATGGATCCAGTATTTGGGATGCCAAAAGTTTGTCTACGATTTTGCGAAGATTCCAGGTGCGGAAAATCAAGGTTACGCGGAACAAACGGTTCACTCGCGGCGGAAAGTATAGGAATGGTCTTTTCTAATTGTGGTGGTGCTGTTCCCCCCTCTTGAACATAAATGTCCGAAAAAAGGGATTTCTTTGGACTTTTGGAACGTTTCGAATTTTGAGTGGGCGTAAGAGGACATACAGAAGCACCTGATACCTTCCCAGAAGCTA
This sequence comes from Phlebotomus papatasi, assembly GCF_024763615.1. Taxonomy (NCBI): domain Eukaryota; kingdom Metazoa; phylum Arthropoda; class Insecta; order Diptera; family Psychodidae; genus Phlebotomus; species Phlebotomus papatasi. The sequence goes on from NC_077222.1 coordinate 33,165,390, forward strand.
CATACTTCTTCAATTGCTCTTTAAATTGATGGCGAACTTTTTTCAATTCCGTAAGGGCGGATCCCAAAAGGGTATTTTTAGGGTCGCGAGGGTCCGAAGTATATCTCATTTTATTCTCTATGTGTTGGAAAATCGTAGAGATCTGAACCGACTTCGCATAAAATGCCTCGCCTTCCCCTAATTGAGCTCTAAATTGCTTAATAATTTCTAGAGTCTCATCCCTAATTTGCGCGGAATCACCTTCTATAGGGAATAATGGGACACCATCACTAATAGCATTCTGCAAAATATCACGAGCCTTGTCTATAGTTGCTGGCCATTTGATTCCCCTGGCCATCAATTCCCAATCCAATTGAGCTTCAGCAAGAAATTTCGGATCAAAATCCTCCATTTCTTAAAGAAACTTCCCCCAAAAGGGGTAAAATTTGTCCAAAAAAATAATAAAAAAAAGGGAAAAAAAACAACGAAACTCACTCACTATTCCCGCCGAGGACTAAAAAAAAACCCCGAAAAAAGGATAAATTGAAACAAAAATCCTCAACGAGAAAAAAAACCAACGGAAAATTTAAATTAAATTACACAGATAAATTACGCAAAGAGAACACGTAGAAAAAAGCACTCTTATCACGGCGCCAATTTTTATCACCGCCACCGTTAATCCCTCCCAATCGTCTCGCCCAACTGCCTAATTTTGCACTAGTTTAAAGAGCCGGTCAATGAACTCTTGGGAAAATGAACTTGGATACTCACGGTTTCCATTTGCATCGGGCGCCAAAATGTTAAGACAACATTTATTTTACTCTATTTTTCCTTCTACATCCACGAGTTCCTCAATAACCAACCAAGGAGGTTCCTTTCCTATCCTTTCCTTTCCTTCTCCTTTATCCCGTTCTTCCTTCCTTCGAGTCCAACGAGTGGGGGCGACGGGCGATGCCCATCCAGCCCCTGCGCTTCCGGATGGAGCGCTCCCACGGTGGTCGAGCTCTGGGATTTGGGAGAAGGTTCTGCGAAGATCTCTGGTGGCCTTAGAGGTGGTGGCAGAGGCGGTATTGCCGGGTGGCTGGTGGCACTGGGCTGGTGACTCTGGTGGTGATGGATGAGTTGATGGGAAGCTGGTGGAGGTTGACGAGAGTGATGTGCACTCTCCGACGGCCGGTGATGAAAGAGGCAGAGGTGATTTTTTCCTCTTATCAATTGCACCACTTTTCCCTCCAATTCCTCGTCGCCTCCAGCGACCTCATCGCCTCAACAGAGCACCACTTCCAATACACTCAGAAAAATGGTTGCACACGCAACAAAGTGCTAACCAAATATATGGAAATGGCGTTGCCTTGTGAGTGTCATTTTAAGGTTAACAGAATTCAGCTGAAAATACATATGTTTTCTGCTGAATTGATATCAGTTAGTTATTTGGTACTCGCGTGGTATTTACAAAAAAAAATTGAAATATAGTTACAATTGAAAAACATGCGCTCTTCTCTTCAGATCGTTCTAAATTTTATTTTTTGTCTCACGAATTATTGGGTTTATAAATTAAATGTGAAGTAATGCAATACAGCCTTGTAAGCGTTAATGGTAAAAAGTTGCAAATAATTTTTAAAAATTATTTTTTGAGGAACAGGTCGTTCTTTCCTTTCCCTTATTTCACCTCAAACTTTTCTGAGATGCGGCTGACGCCAACTTATGAAACAAATCTCATTGGATTTAAAGAGAAAATTCCAAAGATAAACCGTTATATTCCAATACCGTATTATTTTTGTTTTTATGAGCTTTAGGGGCATATATAGGCTTATACAACCTATGAAGGAGGATTTCCACCGTTTGCCTCTGGAGGTTGGTCACCAACGGTAAGACGGCGGTGGACGCAATAGCACGAAAAGACAAACTGTACATTGTAAGACGTGTGTCGGTTCCGCGGCTAAAGGCCCTGCCGTTATTTTGAATCCCTAAAGACTGATTGGGTACACAAGGTGCCTTGTCCCTAGGGTTAGCCCTCTGAGTGGGAGGTGATGGGTGTGCATCTTTATCGTCCTACAGTGAGCTTGCCTACCAATGGGCATAAGACTATGGGCAGGGAGCACTCATACCTTTCTTTGGCATAACGCTCTCATATACAATCAGTTGTTCTTCAGCTGTGAGTACAAACGCACCCTTAACAAGAGAATCCTTGTTGGTCCACCACCACCAGTCGCGCTGCTGTGCCCGATTTCCAAGACCTCGGTTATTTTAATCTCACAACATGTACATTGTAAATACTTTTTTTGGAGAGCGAATAAATAATAATAATAATAATAATAATAATATTTTTATCAGATTTCGTATCGTCGTAATCGTTCATTAGAAGTAACTCATACACGGCAATAGCCACTAGCTTACTTTCGATGGAACGTTTTGGAATTTTTTTCTAATGTTTTTGCATGCTAAATTTTTATATTTCTTATTCCTTCTCCTTCATTACGGTATAAAAGGATATAATTTTAAACTTATTATACTCCCTTACTCATAAACTCATATATTTTCAAATTTTCAATTGGACTATTTCTCAATATAAGTGCAACATAAACATTTTGATACGTAAAGTATATCATAAAATTTTTATGCTACTATATAGTAGTTTTACGGTCAGCTGTTTTAACGAGAAAAATAATCAGTCAAGGGAAATAATTTGGATTTTACATAACCTAAATATGATAACACAACTTCCATTAAATTCTTTTAACAACTTTTTCAACAAAAATCCATGACTAGAGCAATACGTTCTCAATCAATTTCAGTAGCTTCCTTGCAATAGAAAAAATGCTCTGGAAATCTCAATAAAAGTTTTTCCGAGCGGATAATCATCTTGTCGATATGTATTTGGTACAAAGTCTTTTAATATTCGTGCAAGTGATGAAAAAATTTCTATTCACTGGTAGAAATCCAAGGAAGAATTTCGTCCTTCGACCTCGTACATTACACAAAACCTTTTGAAAAGGAGAAGAAATATCGTGAGTCAAGAAAGGGTGACTTTTATTGCTTCTTCTCTGCAAAATTCCTCACTCCCTTGAAAGTATATTGGGTGGAAATATTAATGTTGAAGAGGCAGACGAAAAATAAGAAAAAATGGAAAAAAAATCAAGACGTAAGGAAGATGAAGATGAGTAAGAAAAAGGAGGTAAAAGAGCCTGAAGATCATTCATTGAATTTGTATAGATTTCAAGAGAAAATGACCATCAGACGATGGTATACAATGTGGCGCAGGCATTCAATGCCAGGAGACGAGACCACGAGGAAAAAAAAAAGAATATTTTAGTGGGATTTTTCGGGACGAGACACACGAGCTCAAAATGCAACCAAAGAAGACTGCAAATGAACTGTAGAGATGTTTGGAGAATATATGCTCAAATACAAGATGAAAAACATACTCATAAGACGACCTTAAAAGGTCGTCTCACTTGAGGTCCCTGCTTTTCTGACTCTCGCGCGCACACACAAAAGTTCATCTGGATGTGAGAGACAAAAATGCCCAGAAAAGGTAGACGCCACGTAAGAACGAAGATTGTAGCATTTGGTGATGAAATTGCACCAAGAGACGCCAAGGAAAGTGCACAAGAACATAAAATCTTAAAACAAAATTGCTGCCTTTCCCTCGAACGGAGAATTGGAAGACAAGTCAACACGAAGACAGCATCTAAAATAAACAATTCATCTGCAAATTTGCTGAAATTTGAGTTTTTTGTCTCCATCGATTTTCTCTGAACAGTATGCAAACACATTTGCTATTTTTAGAATTATTAATAGGATAGATATTCGTATTCAATTGCACATATTTTGAACCAAGCACTCACACCTTTAAAAACTCGTATCAAGGGCTTCAAAGTAATTTTAAATATATATTAAACTTCAGAGAATTATTTTTTTTTGTAATTTTGGAAATTAAAGAGACGGTTTTGCTCAAAGTCTTACATGATCATGAAAACTGATAGAACAGCATAACTTATCTAAATTTCTTTTCAGCATAATTAAAGTATATTTCTTTTCAATATTTCTACGGAATTACTGTGGAATCTCTTTGGAATTTCCGTGGGATTTCTGCGGAATTTTTGCGGAATTTTTGCGGAATTCTTGCATTCATTTTCATTATAGCGAACCTTAATTTTTGAAGATTTGCAATTACATTTGTAGAACAAATAAGCAGTAATGTGAGTAGTATTGTATTGTATTGTATTTATTTGCCTTCATGTGTCTTGACAATAACCCCCCATACCATGCGTCCGCCGCCGTCTCAGCGTTGACGACCAGCCTCCAAGTCAAACAGCGGGAATGCTTCTTCTCAGTTGTCGTCTTAAGATGATCTTTTTTGTGGTAAATGGCTTTCACTGGACACATAGGAGGGCAGGAAACCACCAGATAAGACACATCGGAGATATGACAACGAGTTTGATTGCTAATATTTAAAGACCCAAAGCACACATCGTAAAACCGTTTTGTATCGAAATTTAGTTTTATGTGAATAATTCTAATAGAAATTTAATTTAATAATTTGAATTGAACTGAATTGAAAATTTAAAGAAAAAAAATAATTTTATAATTGTGTAATTAGCTAAGATTCTTCAACATTCTCAGCTTTTATGGTCCGAGGGGAAGTCCTACCAGGTTTGATCAATCCAAAATTTTGGATTTAACCCTTTAACGACGAGAGACTTTTTACGGACTGAAAATCAAACAATAAAAATTAAACTGAGAAACATAATCAATGATAATTTTTACATATAACCATAAAAGTCCAACAGAGTCTATGATTCGGTGTATTTTGTGTTTCTATGAACGATAGGGACAAAAATAGCCCAAAAATTTAACTAATTTTTCTGACAATACCAATGAATAATATTTTTCGCTTTAATGAAAAATATTACGAATGAGTATTCTAGTTTTTATTGCCAAAAGGGTTTCGCTTAAAAAAATTAAAAGTATAAAAAATAAATAAAATCAATTATGAATTTGAGAATTTAAAAATTCGCATTTTTGAGCTTAGATATTTACTACAAAGCAAATAGCTAGATACTTGCAAATTATTATTATTATAATTATATATATATGACTGCTTTTGAGCTAATGCTCTTGAAAGCATATTTCAGAAATACAGAGTTTAAAGAATTTCATATTTGAGTAGTAGCGGCCACCGCCGTCTTAGTGTTGGTGACCAACCTCCAGAGTGAAAACGGTGGAAAACTCCTTCTCAGGTTGTATGAGCCATCTGCGTTATCAAAAAGGAATTCTAATATATTCTAGATTCCTTCAACCTTCTACTTTACAATTATGTACAGACATAAGAAAAAAATAACTTTAGGTAGTTAAGAAAAATTATTTTCTTTATGGGACACCGGTGTTCCAATCGTCCTTAAAGGTTTAAACGATTTCAGTCTCAAAGATCACTTGAACTACTTGAAAATCCGATTACAAATTGAATTTTGGGGTAAGGAATCGAGTCGAGTAAACTGTTCTCGATGAATTGGATAAAATTGTTTGGACACAATTCTTTGTGGCTCCGGCACACCTTTTCGATCAGGAAAATTTCATAAAGTCAATATTGACATCTCTTTCTCTCTTAAAAGTTTTGCATAATCTATCCTACTCATTCGCACTCTTCTTCTTCTTTTGAATATCACACTAAATTAAATTTAGTTCAGTTAGATTTTGAGTCTGACAGAGTGGGATAGGCTTATAAAAATGTTTCCAGAAAGAAAGGACACGAATTTAGATTTTATGAAATTTTACCGATCTAAAAAGTGTGGCCGCGGGCATTACGTATGGGGATCTCAGTGGCGCAATAGACAAGACCGTTAGCTCTTGGGTGGTGAGATCTCTGACTCAACTCTCACAGCTGCGAGTTCGAGTCCCGCCCGGTGAAAGCAACTGAATGTATAGAAAAAAGGGACAGATAATCCTAACCGGCTTATGTAGGTGAGATTCTTAACGTGAGCTAACTCGGAGTGCATGCAAATTCGATTTAGAGCTGAAGTTGGGAGACGCCATTCAGTTATCTTGAATCAAATTCGTGAAATTATACAAATTTTGTATTTAAACCAAAATATCAAGGATTTGGATGAACTGGCACAAAAGTAATATATGGGTGAAATGTAGATCAGAATGTTCTCAATAATTTTCCCATAGAACATGATCTCATCGATTACTCAGAAGCCAAGATAAGCGAGGTTTTTTGTTTCTTAACTCGTTTTTTCATCCAGAGTGCCCCAAGTAGTCATTTGTTGAGCTTCAACTATTTCAAAGAATTGTTGTATTTTGCGGGACTTTCCATTTAAAACCCTATTTTAAGTGTCTTGGTGGAGTAGAGGCAGTCAAATTGGCATCTGAGTGATTTCAAAGCGTTATTATGGGAAAAATCAATTTTTTCACACTTAAACGGCAAAATCGGAGTGATAGCGTAGTCTGAGCGGAAAATGATGTATGGGCGAAATGTAGAGACAAATGTGTTCTACAATTATGTCGAAGTAATCATCAAAATCGGTTCAGTGACAGTCGAGATAATTGAGGTTATGTGATATTGAAATTGGTTTTTCGACTGTGGCGCCCCTGGTGTTGGTCCCACGAAGTTCAAATATTCTAGAAAGTTGTAGCATTTGGTGAGATCTTTCGTTTAAGCCCTCACTCATCAAAATCGGTCACATAGAACCGGAGATATAATTTTTTGAATTTCGTGAACTTTGACCCCTCATATCTCCGGTTCTATTGAAACCACAGCGCGCATACGCACCATTTTGGAAACGTCCTAGACTGGACTACAACATACTAAAATTTCATTAACTTGCACAATGCCGTTTTTGAGAAAAGTGACTTTGAATTTCGATGAATTTTGACGCTATCACAGCGCCACCTGTGGTGACTTTTCGAACTTTCATCTGAAAGTGCTCATCGAGACGAAACCAAAAAGGTAAAATTTAGGTCGCTATGTTAATTAGAACCGGAGATAGAGGCCGGTCAATGTTCGAACTTTGACCCCTTATAGCTCGGGTCAGGGGTTATGGATCGACTTAAGGTTTTTTTTGTTTGATAGGTATAATCAACGGCTACAACATACTAAAATTTCAGCCCGATGCACAATGGAATTTTTGAGTTATTTAACTTTTAAGATTTAAAAATTTTCTTTTTAAAAAAAGCGCCCCTAGCGGTGGTTTTATGAACTTGCGATGTTAGAAGGGGAAGTGGAATTTCACGAGAGCTTTCCAAAAAGCCCTCACTTTTTAAATTCTGACAATTAGAACCGGAGTTATGGCCATTTTTAGAAATTTTTTTTGGACCCTTATAGCTCGGGTCAGGGGGGTCGGGGGACCTTAAGTTTGGTATTGATGGAAAGCTCTAAGGCCCAGCTATAACATACTAAAATTTGAGTCCGCTGAATGCCATAGGGGCGGAGCTATTGAGAAAACAAAAAAAGGGGGGTCTTCAAAATGGCGGAAGGAGGGGTGGGGGGTGGGGGGTCTATGCACCAAGTTGCAATTTTCACCCGATATATAACCTTTGCCGAAAACCGCAAGTCGATATCTTTTTTAGTTTAGGAGCTATTAAGCTCCAAAGAGCGGCCGGCCGGCCGGCCGGCCGGCCGGGAACGTAACTTAGCCACATATATATTCGGAATCAGGAAGTGGCGAAACACATTTTGGCCAAATTTGAGGTCGATCGGACGACATGAAATTTTGTTAGGATTATAGTAGGTGAGATTTTGTTAAGAATCTCACCTAATACGTTTTCACATGTGATAAAACGTAATAAAATGCACCACCTCTGCCTAAAATACTTCAGGAGCATGGACGGAGAAGGCGTTCCTGATCCTGAGCGATCTACGATTAGCAGATTCTTCCAACACCGGGGCGCATGATAATGAATGACATTGTGATAGCAAATAAAGTGTCTCGATACTATTAACAATAATAATTAAATTTATTTGTACTATCATCCAAGCTAATCCAAAAATAAATATATCTGTCAAAAATCCCTAAACTGAATCGTTTCAATTATACTAACACGGATTTACTGACCACTGAACAATGAAGTGTAATTTCACTTGCTTTTTTATGCCACGCAAACATATTACTAAATCTATTAAAATTTTATGCAAAAATAATGCAATTTCATGTGAGGTAAAATAGAGTGTAACCTCTTCCCAAAAAAGAGTAATAATTTCAAATTTTCATTGGCAAATTTTAATGGATTTTGGACACAGTTGATAGGTTAAAAGTCTTTCTGCCTTGTTTATTGTATTGCAATGCATTATTTAATAGCTGTCCTTCGGTGAACTCTAACATATTGTAAATTATGGGTGATTCTATTGATTTTCACATAAACATTGGTATGAGATTTATTTATGTTTGCTGTTGAAAACATCCAGGAAAACTGCATGGAAATTCTTCTGAATTCAGAGATAAATTTCATCATTGAACTTCTATTGAGAACTTAAAATTTTCAGTGATAAATCTTTAGGTCTATTGTTGACTTCTATGAAAATATTCAATAGGGGAGGGTGATATACTATGAGATGGAGTATTTTAACGTAGCTATGCTTTTTTCAAAACTGATATGATAAAAGAATATCATTACATTGAAAACAATTATTTCGAGTTAGTTTCTCTTCGGTATTGGCTATCAGAGAATAATAATACAAAATCGATGGGATTTGATGATATTCCCAAAATCCTATCACTCTGTGCAAAGATCAAGAATCATTTTAATCAATCAAGGTCCTCAATTTTATAAGTAACAAATTTACTCGAAACAAGTCAATTGCAAAAGTTAAATGGCATCTTCATTTGAACCATTTGAACCTATTCAAATCAAAAGTCTTCTAAAATGGTACTTAGAGAGATACGTTAACTAGAAAAAAAATTTTCGTTAAATTGTTCGTAAATATTTGTGAATTCCTGTTGGGAATTTACGAAATGCTCGTAAAGCGTACAATCCACTAAAAAGTTCGTAAAAGTATGATTTTATTCGCAAACATTATTCGAAACATGATCTCGACGTGCATTTCTTGTTCTTTTACAAAATATTTGTTCGTAGGGGAAAGTACTCTCCCTTCGAACTTTCATGCCTTCGAATAATGTGAATTTTCTTTAAGTTTGCCTAAGAGACTTAAACATTTCTATTAAACAAGGGGTAACTCATTCCCATTTTTTCTGACAAGGGTTTCTGGTTTCTTGGGTTTCGCGATGCAATTTTTGGGTTTCTCGGGTTTCGCGATGCAGAAATTGGGTTTCTCGGGTTTCGCGATGCAAAAAGTAGGTTTCTCGGGTTTCGCGATGCAAAAAGTGGGTTTCTCGGGTTTCGCGAAGCGTTTCTCAGACAATTGACGAGGGTTTCTCAATATGAGTTACCCCTTGCTATTAAATATTAGTTAGGTTATAATCAATTATTGATAATTATGTGAAAATCATGTGGAAATCTCTTAGAAAAAGTAAAAGAAATTCATATTATTCAATGGCATAAACGTTCGAAGGGAGAGTACTTTCCCCTACATTTTTGTCAGATCTTTACAAACATTTGCTCATAAATGTTTGATCCAAGGGGGAGATATTAGAGTGAAAATGTGTACACCACTTCCAGACACTTCCAAAATTTATATAAAAGAGCTCTTCACACTTCCAGCATTTCGGAAAACTCCCGAAAAAGCTGCAATACTTCCGGCACTTCTTACATTTCATCCAATTCTCATAATTAGGAATCAATAATGTATTTAATATTATGAAAAATCTATTTAAAAAATTCTCAAGAAATTTATTTTTACGTATATCTTTTTTTTTAATATTTTACTTATATTTTGAATTTCTTGCAGCAGATATTCTTCAAATTAAAAATCAAATTGAAAATCATTCTTCAAATTTTTATTTTTTCATGCCTGTAATCCATAAATATTATTCATGCATTTCAGAAACAAATTTATTTAATATTGTATCAAAAATAATTGTTTTCCAAAAGTTGACCATTTTTTATTGGCTAAAAGTTTCTTGTTACGTTTGAAAAAAATACTTAAGTTACTCTGAAAAATAGATCATCCGACAGGATAGCGGTCAGATAAGTGAGATGCCTCTAAGGTTACTCTTAAAACTCCATGCATCACCACGCTCTTACTTCATTGCCGTTATCCCCAAAGACTTCATATCCGTTTAAACACAGCATAGGATCCGGCAAATCGTGTATTCCGGAATAGGATAGAGAGGTCTTTGCTTAAAAGGTTACGAGCAAAAAGGACCATAATAACCCGTAATACAGTTCATACAGTTCCAACAGTTCTCCTTATTCCTTTCAGTGAAAAAATGTGGCACACATGTATCGAGCTTTTAAATACATCCAAGCTTTTCTATATAGCGAAATACTATGGAATTATTGTTTTCCAAAATCTTGATAATCTCTTCAATTAGATAATTTTTTCCACTCGAATACTCACAATATTGCCATCAATGTTAGAGACCGTTCAAGGTAAAGTTGATCTTTTCAATAATTATATCCTTATATCGAAATTTTCTAAGCCATTCTTCAATCATTTGAACACGATCCAAATAAACCCCCAAAATGCTTTTTTTGTGAAAGTCCATCACTTAGGCCTTTCCAAAATTCGACTAATAATAAATACTACAAAGGTACCTTTTCGTTCCTTACGTATTTTATAAAAGTCCTTCAAAGGACATATCGACTTATTAGAAGGATACTCAGCATTAGAGGGCTGTAAGACAATATAATCTTACCAGTAAAAGCAAAAAAGTAAACATAAATGCTGGAGGAAACCTACGGGATACTCCTTAAGTTTAAGTTATAATAGCTACTCCTTAAGCTATAATAAATTTTAGTGTTATTTACACCGAATTATTATCATAACCGAACTTGTAAAATATTAAAAAAAAACTTTTTCGGCCACTCGAATTTAAAATCTGAGCTAAAAGTAACGTACAATCTGCAAAATTCGGAATTAGAGAGAGATGACTTTATTTTCGGACACTCCCACTTCCAAAGACTTCCAAGAACTTCATTTTCAGTTGTACACCACTTCTGACCCTAATATCTCCCCCTTAGTTTGATCAATTGATCATGTTACGACCAATATTTGTGAAAAAAGTACAAACTTTTACGAACTTTTTAGTGGGTTACGATTTACGGGCATTTTGTAAATCTCCAGTAGGAATTTACAAACATTTACGAACAATTTCACAAAACATTCCTTTTTTCTTAGCAGTTTATTCATAAAGTTTAGATAGAATATCTAAACACTGGTAAATAAAGGGATCAAATTGTTCCAAATTTTATCCTTGTGCAAAGGATGGGTCAAATTTGGATCAATTTGATCCTCTTTTTTTTACCAGTAAATGATTTTTGAGCAAGATATCTTCCTGTAGAAAAATTATTGGCATGTCGGATGATTTATTCAGAGATATTCTAACGATGGGTGCAAATGTAGTATTTTAAACGAAAACTCGAAAATTTTGTTGTAATGTCGACGTCTTCATTCCATATTACTCTAAGTCGACTTAGAATTATATTACTCCGAGAGATATGATGTTCCTGGAACCGAAATCCACAACTGATGAAAATATGGTGATCATCCGACGTTCGGGTAACGAGATATAAATTTTTTTCAGAAAAAAAAATACACGGGAAGCATAGCAAATCACCAAATGCAGGTCTATATAATTGACTCTGTGTACGTCGATTTCTTATCCATATAGCAGAGAAGCGTGTCAAATGTTCTGTGCAGTGTTTCATTTTCGACGCACCTTTATCCAGCATCCCTTTCATTACTCAATGCCAGAATTTAAGTACTGTTCTTAAGTATATATATTTTGACGTAAAACTTGCCAATATTTTAAGATTCTACTTCAGAGTACTTTTTCCACTATTCTTCCTCCAGAAACAAGTCATTATTGAGTTAGAGTAATAATTAGCCGCTTGAGTACCCATAAAATTTTTCTAGGTGTAACTTAGATCTTTGAGTATAGACAGGAAGACCTTTGTATTTGGTGTCTTTTCTGGGATGGTAATTAAAATTGAGGTCCGATATATTTAACACTTAATGAGAAGAGAAGAGATAGACAAACGGTAAATCTAATTAAGAGCACATTGGATGGAGAAAAGTATAGTGTTGAGGTGAAAGACGAAATGAAGCACAGTAAATCACTGAATGATCTTCATTAGATTTTCATCTTGTTCATCGTGCCAATCCATCAAGATACAGTGAGAAAAGTGAGAAAAGACATGAAGGGATGATGAGGAAGAGAAATTGTGATGGTCTTCCGACTCTTTGATGCCATTGTTGTCATTTTCACGGGTGTTATAAAGCATCAAACCCACGGTAAAATTGTCTTCCTGAGCATATATGACTTTCAATGAACTGAGACTCTCCTCCATCCTTTAATTTAACATGAACAGTGCATTGGATCTTGACACGCTCGTGCCATAAAAAAACTGATCACATTGGATTAGTTTCGCATCATTAATTCAATTTCCTACCGCCTTCCGTGGCAATCCTCTATTGTGTTTCCATCCATATTCATCCCATAAAATGCGATTCTACGACTTCTCCTCACATCTCACTCTCCAGTCCATTCTTCATTGCAGAATAATCAATGGCAATTATTTCGATGGAAAATAGAGCAAGAGTTCAATGATTGACCCTCGCGGAATAATTCAGTAAAATTCCCGACAGACTTTTCTCAACTTCTCGCAGATTTGCTAAGAGAAAATCACCATTTGGAGTTGGAAGAATGATTTTCAATTACCCTGGTACGTGTTTACGTTTTTATTTCTTTGTCCGTTTCAAACAAAATTATCCACTTTTCTCAATAGAAATTTTCTCCTCACTTACTGTAAAGAATTTTAAAATTCCAAGCTCACTGCCAGAAGTTTTATTGGAGCATTTTATTGAATAACGACTTCAAATTGGAATTAATTGCCTGCTAAAATATCAGGATTTACTTCTTAGTTGATTTATTTTGAGAATTTGTACAAAATATTTTTGAGAGGTGAGGTGTGCTTTTTTGAGAGATTGAGCTAAATATATCAAACATCATAAAAAGATTATTTTCAAAAATTAAAAAAAAAATTATATGAGAATATTAAAATCTTAGTTTTTTTGCTATTCAAAATATATATGAAGCGATTTAATCAAAACTAAACTAAATTTTTAGGAAAGAAATATAGAGCCTTCAGAAGAAAATTAGTGAGGAATTCCACTTGAGATTTTTGAGAATCTCATTTAAAAGGTTTGCCTTTGAGACATTAAATCTTCAGACACCAACAATTTCAATCTCTGTTTTATTATTTTTATTTTAAAATTTGAGTTACTCGGTTGAGTGGTTAATTAAATTAAATTAAATTTTTTCTTTAATGTATTTTAAAAATATGCAATAAATTAAGTATTTATAAAGCACTTAATAAGTAGGGGAGACTGGGGCAAAGAGTCACAAATCGAAAATTTCAAAATTCAATATCTTCCAAGATAAATAAGATAGCGGCTTAAAACTTTTACCACAAATATCTTCCATAAACCTTCTTCGATGTTGTATGTTTTTTCGAATTCAAACAAGGAATTCAGAAAATAAAAAAAAATATCAAAATTTTTAGCTCTATTTTTAAAATATTTTCCTTGAAGAATATATCAATTATTACCTATACTTATTATTCAAAATTTATGCACTGATGATTATTTCCTAAATGACTTGGATTCTTTGAATACGAAACCACTATCTATTTTAGAATTTTACAAAGATTCTTCTCTCAAAAAATCTTTTTATTAAAAACGACCACTTGGGGTAAAAAGTAACAAAAGGTATGGAGCAAAAAGTAAGAAAACCCGAAATAATTTATGATGTCTCACGGCAAAAAAAACGTCAATTCCATGTGTCGCCGCTTGTTGTTTGCATTGGTCAAACGATTTGCAGTCTTTTGTGTGTGTGTTTTTTTTCTAAAATAGCTTGAAAATCGTTTTTGTCGTTCAGTTAGAAAAAATGGTGTTTGTAGAGGAATAAATTTCCCATGAAAATATATTATCTAGGTATTTTTTTATTTACGGAATCCCGTAACAAAGCGAATCAAAATATGACAATATCCCATGCTTGATACTATTTGCCCCAGCATTTTTGAGAATGGTCACAAAATTACCTTTTAGAAATTGGCTAGATAAACATATTTCCTTACAAAATAGAGGAAAATTACTTTGACAAAATTGTAGAGCGGTAAATTTCCTAAAAAAAACTGCGGTTATTAGAAATTTCTGGGGCGTTCGAGTACTTTGCAAAAAAAAAAATAAAATATCCGTTTTGTGACTTTTTGCCCCAGTTTCCCCTATTTAAATTAATGCGATGCCATGGTGTTACACATTAGAAGCCCATGATGATAAGGGAAATTTTCTTTTAAAAAAAAACATTTTTTAAATTACTTCTAGTTTGTAGGGGGCTTTAGTTTTAAGTAGTTGCAGTGCAGAGCAATTAAATAGGGAGAAGTACGGTATCTTCGGAAGACTCGAAATTCGGACAATTAATTTTTTTTCAATGTAAATAATGAATTTTTCAGGAATAATAATAAGTTTAAGTTTATTGGTTCATGCCCAGGATACAGAAAGTAACATGTAGGACTATACAATAAATAGAATAGTAAGGTATAACATAGGGCTAGCTAATAAATTATTAATATAATGCAATGGGTCAGATTAATTTTAAAAAAAAGCGTTGGCAGCCAAAATCCCAAACGTCAAAATCCGGAAAGAGCCAAAATTCCGAAAGCTAAAATCCCGAATGTTCAAGATCCTGAAAGGGTTAAAACCGCAGGGAGGATAATGTGTGGAAAAATTCGATTTTACCTCCAGCAAATGGGAGTGCAATGAGCTATGACACTTTTAATAATTCGAGATTTTGCCTTTAGGGATTTTGAGCTTTCTGGAATTTTGTCGTTCAAGATTTTGGATTTCAGGATTTTGGCATTCGGGATTTTGACCAGTAACTGTGGGAGATCCTGTGTCAGGTCAGATCAGCAATTGGTTGTAGCGCCGATTAAGTAAGTAAGACCGGCTTCAGACTGGAGGTTTAGCCCAGTTCCCGAAGGTCTAAAAAATCTTAATAATAAGCAATTTTATTGATTTTTCAAAACCTAATGAATCATTTGCCCTTAATATTCAATCCTAAACAACAATTTCCTAAAAAATCATGCTTGATTAGGCATTAGAGGAGTTAAGCCAGATAGCTAAACCTTAGGTCTGAAGCTCGTATAAGTGTAAGTATCTAAGTAAGTATTACGTGTAATTCCTTCAAAATCATACCTATTTTTGACCAATTCTTGATCCATCTTAACCAGTAATTTTTTAGCCAAAGTAATCTTTTAAAAGTTAGGTCAAAGTAATTTTTTAATGATTTGTTTTCCGATTATAAAATCATACAGTGCTAAGAAATCTATACTCATTACTACTAATCCTTAGCAAAAATTTCCTTCCGAGAATCTCGTCTTTTACGACGTTATCAAGCCCCAAAATCTAAAGACCGATTAGGATCAGTATGTAAAGTCCAGATTCCGTAGAAATTCTACAATGTATGTTATGTTAGGGTCGAAGTAACACCTGTTCGACATGGAACCCCTATTGGCAATTTCGTCAAAATATTGAAATTTATACAATGTATGTAAGAAAATGTATGTAATGGCCTCAATTCTGAGACCAAGATCAAGATAAAAATTTCAAGCTGTCAAATATTTCCAAAATCAAGATTTCATATTCTGACGCGAAGCATTTATGGAACTTAAAATGTCTTAGCTAAGAACCAAGATTTCAAGATTTTCCACACTTAACGAAACGTAATTTCTAACAAATATCTTCATTTCTTTGCCGAATTTATTGAAATTTCGCCATATAAATTAGAAAAAAATTATAGGTTGTATTAAATAATAAAGGTATTATCGGGAATAAGAGAAATGCACACAAAACTTGTGACGTGTAGTAAACCCTGAAATGCTTATGCAAGATGTCATTCTTTTGCAGGTATTCTCAGGGTGTTGTATTTCAAAACGTACATCTAGAATGTTTTGAACCATTACGATTAAATTAGAAGATCAAACATAGTGTTTTTCATAGTCATTCCCTTTTTGTATCATCTTTTATAGAAACATTCTTCATCAAAAACGATTTCCGTATGAAACTCTTCAAATTGTTAGTATCTTGAAAATTTCATGCTCCTCCGAGAGGTTCTTGAAATTATTTCAGAAATTTGACGTCTTGAAATCTTGAAATATCGGTTCCAGAATTGCAAATCTTGATATTCACACGGTTTGTGTCTTGGACTTCAAGATTCCAAGACATTTGAGAGATTTTACATCTTGATCTTGATTTTTTGATTTCAGAATACCAAAATCTTGAAATTTTCTTGATCTTGATCTTGGTCTCAGAATTGAGGTCGATATCACGTTTTTTCATTAATTTTCCTTTTCTTGTGATGATAAGTGTTCAAATGTCATATTCCAAATGGTACAAAATAGGGTACCAATAGCTCGAGATAAGATTTCTTAAAGTGGTAATTGGTGTTGGCATTGAATAAATGAGCAGTAAAAAGTTAAAATTGATCAGTAACAAAAAAAATTGAAACAGTGATATTATCGTCCAAATTTTGGCAAGGGGAAAATAAGGGGCTTTTCACTCTATATGGAAATATTTTAAATGTTAAATATATAAATTAGGCCCATTTTTGTAAAGATTTAAGTTTTTTACCGACCATAATTAGATATTTTACTGCTCATTTTTAATTTTTTACTGCCCATTTAGAATTTTTTACTGATCGTTTGTTTTTTGACATTGGTGTTCCTTCAACCCTACGACAAGAGAGAGTAGGGCAGTTTACGCTGTTCAGCGTTATTTTACTCTTCGTTTGACAAATAAATATATACTGAATTTAAATTATTTCCTGTTTGATAACTTGAATAATGATAAACAGAAAAAATAGAGCACAATAATTAAATACTCTGAATTAATAACATGTTAAAATTCAATGAATTAATAAAGTGACCCACCCTTCCCTGTTCGTGTATCACTGAACTTTGACGCGCTATCATAGATGTTTTTTTATCAAAATTGCTGAGAAACTTAATTTTGTATTAATTAACAGATGCTTATTAATTAGTATAAAATTCACCCCTTTGTTTACTAAAAAGAGTATAAATTTTATACAATCTCTTTGATGGTATCTAGCATTAATAAAAGTATATTAAATATATTTCACGAACAACATCGATCAAAGGAATGTATTTGAAAACTAAATTTTATTTCTTCAATTTTCCATTTCGATATCATTGAGAGCTTATATTTCAATCAATGTGCAAATTTGCTGAGGAAACAGCCAAAGGAAGATCATTTTGATTGAAATATGAGAATCCGCAGCAAAAATTGTGTATTTTGAAAAGTTTTCCAATCACAAAATGTTTGTGTTTAAGGGTGGAATTTCCTTGAAGGAAGTATACAAGATCTTATGCTGGAATTCTTGTCTATGGCAGAATACCATGGTGACCCTTTTCTGAGGCTTCTCTGTGTGACGAAGGAAAAGAGGAAAACTTGGGAAATTGTGCTGCAACCATTGATTTTCAAGTACATCCCTAGCATAAATATTCGATGTGACGGTGAAATTCAAATGGCACCAATAAAATATGCCAAAGGGAGGGAGTGAATTGGAATTTCACTCATGAAATTGAAACCACACCATCTTCCCTTTCCTCGCCAGGATTTTATTGGAAATGGGGGGCGTTGGGGACAATTGCTGGATGGTGATTGGAATGAACAATGGTCAATTGATTCCTTCACATGAGGTGAATTACGACGTCTGATTGTGCCACCAAGAGGGAGAAATCTTGGTATATGAATACCCTAAGTGCAGCCATAAATAAGAGAGCTCCCTAAAATGTTCCTTTCGACCAATAGGTACTCAAAGGGGTCAAAATGAGAGGCCTTAAAAAGTATCGGAAAACTCTAAGGGAGAAATTGGACAAAGTGCGGGATTAAAGTTGGGAAAATTCAAGAGTTTGAGGGTGAACTGCGAACCACTAATAAATTCTCTTTGGATCAATTTTCTCTGGCCCAATGAGAGATAATTCAATTGATTCCCATTGATTTTACGCTCCCAATGGAACCTCCCATGCTTACGAACCACACGTTCTCCCTGGATAACTGAAGCAGTAACATGCCCCTTTTATGCTCAATTTGATGGACAAATACAGCAGAACAAATAACATTAGAGATTTCTGCAGTATAGTCCCCTGCCAAAGGGTATTCTCAATTATTTTCCTAAGGAATAATGCAACTTTAGAATTTGAGAAGCTGATTGGGCAGTATTTTTGGAAGAGTGGATTGTAGGGTAAGTGTGCCAAATTCCGGCCAGCTTGCAATTCCGGCCACCTTTTTTGTTCCTCGAATTTCCATGAATTTTCAGTTTTTACTTACTCTAAAGATTATACAATGCAAAAGAATAACAAAAAAAAGTAGCTTCGACAAGCGAGATGACGTGAAAAAGATATTGGAAGAATTCCTGAAGGGCAAGGAACTATGAGAACGAAGGTGGCCGAAATAGGGTACCAAAGCTATGTCTACATTTTTATTTATTTTAAAATGTATTAAGAATGATTTTAAAGTAAATAAAGACGATAAACTTTCTACAAGGTTCTAAGCAATAGTCCTTAAGTAGAAGGAATGAAAAAAATCAATTTCTATTAAAGATATTACATTTCAAACTTGAGACTTTGGCGCTTGCATGCAACTATGCCGAAATTTGACACACTTACCCTAAAAGTCAAATTTTGTAAGTAAATAATGTTGGTAATAAGAATGGTAATCATACATTTTAAACACATTAAAATGGGAAATAATTTTGGCAAAGAGTAATGAGCCAACTTTCCAACAGGAGTATTGTTAAAAATGATTTTTGCCCAATTTTGCGTTTGATTAATTTATTTAAGCACATATGAATTATTTTTTTCTTATTTTTTGATGTCCTAAAGAAAAGTATTCTTTACGTAAGAATCAGCTTTGAAGCTTTGAATGACGGAAGTTTCGTACTGCTCGATTTTTTTTCGAATATCCCCCTAGTCTTTTTCAGAAAATCTACGGTATGAGAATAGCTTATCATAAAATAAATAAATATATTTGATTCCATCAAATAGTTCAGTCCCATCACGATTTCTGATTAGCTATAGAGCTTTGAATAATTTTGAATGCTTTAAACCTCTTTGTAGAAAACACGATGGGAGTAAAATAATATTTTGTGTAAATAAATATAATTGTAGATCATGCATATTGATAAATATTTCTGTAAATATGGGAATATGTGTACCTATTTTGACCTATTTGCTTAAATTTGACCTCAGGTGAGACATTTGAATAATTTTTTGCAACCATTTTTTATACAAAATAATAAACTGTAGCTGTATTACATGAGTAGTAAATCCTATAAGCTTTCCATTCCATGCTTGTTGATTATTTAAAACCATTTATTAAAAAAAATCATCATCTGCCAGGAGGCAATGCTTTCACTAACGTAATTCATGTTTTCACTAACGTAATTAGAACCCGATTTCCCCTAGGGTAAATTGGTACAAGTTGGACAGTGGTACAATTTAGACGGGGCTTTTTGTCTTGATAAATTTAGTACTTCATTTTTATTTGTATATTTTTAATGCTTTATTTTTATAATTTTGTTCATTGTGCTTAAAAACAAATTTCATACTGTATTTATCAAGAAAAAAGCCATGTCCTTCTCGTACCGGCGAATTGTCCAACTTGTAACACTAATTCCAAATTATATCACTTTACCCTATATCAAAAATAAGTAGCGAAGGGTGCTATTGAAGTATTAAGTAAAAGCTTCTACACTACTACACTAAGAGCAATTTAAAAAAAACTGATTTTATAAAGAAAATTTCCTTACGATTGTTTTATAAAAGACAATTTTTGACAAAAATCACTCCTACTATGCAGACAACATAAGGAATACTATCTTAAATAAAGATAGTAACTTAGGACTCATAGTCGATATTTCTAAGCTTATTTGAAGTTTTGTAAAACTTAACTTTTTTGAACTTTTTAAAAAGTTTTTTTTCAAAGGGTTTTTAAACTGAAAACTGGAAAAACTCAAAAATATCGAAATGCCAGTTTTTATTATAAAGTTTTGCAAAGTTTTATTGAAAAAAGTCAAAATAAAAATGGTAAAACTTTTTCGTATTGTTGGAAAATTAATTTATTTTCGTTATGTTGTCTGTTTTTACTGCTCTAACTCAATGAGAGAGCAGTTATATAATCGACTTTTTTTTCAACTTTGCACTGTTCTGGAGCTTAAACGGTAAGAGATATCGACTTACGGTCTTCGATGACCCCTCCTCAAATGATATTATCTCGTACCCAACCTCTTTACTTCCCCCCTCCCATTTCGCACGTTTACTATCCCTCGAGAACAGGTCAAAAATAAGGTTTTTCCAATTTTGCAAAAAATTGGCCAAAGCTTTTTCAATGATTTTGGGATATGTTTTAGGGCTGGTCCTGGCGAATATTTCGCTCAAACATACCTATGGCCGGAAAATTCGCCATTTTCGAATTATTGAATGTCAAAAGTTCAACCACTTTGGCAGGCTCATTTTTCAACCGATTTGGTTAAATTTGGATTTTTTGGAAAGGTATTGCAATTTCGAACCCGACTGCATCGGTTTTCATCGGTAATGAACCGGTTAAGTACCGATTTTAAAATAATTTTACATCTCTAATAATTAATATTCCCTAAAAATAATGTTTTTTCAGTTTTTCTCAAAATTGGCCCAAGCTTTTTCAATGATTTTCGGATATGTTTTAGAGCTGGTCCAGGCGAATATTTCGCCCAAATATACCTATGACCGGAAAATTCGCCATTTTTTAATTATTGAAGGTCAAATGTCAAATACTTTGGAAGGCTCATTTTTCTTTTTGGTTAAATTTGGATTTTTTAGAAAAGTATTGCAAATTAGAACCCGGCTGCATCGGTCTTCATCGGTAATGAATCGGCTAAGTACCGATTTTTTGATTTTCAAATGCTTTTGTGATTTATGAATCAATTTGATCTCTAGTAGATCAGTGATTCCAAAAGATTATACAAAAAGCTAATTCACGGTGAGCTCTGTCTCGTGAGTTCGAGCATTCCGCAAAGCTGGGACGCTTTGCTATCTCTTTTTAAATCTATTTTACTTTTATTTTGGTTTAACCCTTTAAGGACGATTGGAACACCGGAGTCCCATAAAGAAAATAATTTTTCCTGATCACCTAAAGTTATTATTTTCCTATGTTTGTACATATTATAAATGCAAAATATAAGGTTGGAGGAATCTATAGAATATTTTTTGCAAGTCTCCAGCTATTTACTATATAGTAAAGTTTTAGCCTAAAAAATTACGAATTTTTAAATTCTCATATTGAAAATTAATTTTAATTATTTTTTATACTTCCATTTTTTTAAGCAAACCCATTTTGATGAGTGTGTCAAAGGCTTGTACTTCTTCCTTTTTTTTATTTGAAAGAGTAGGAAATCTGAAAATTATTTAGAATTGACCTATTTAATCCTATTTGCAATCTAGTAAAAAAATAAATTTAAGGGGTTACATAGGTCTCTCAGGTCGAAAAAAAAACTTTTATTTTGTTTATTTTATAGTATAGCGTTTGAAAAATATTTTCTGAAAATTTCAAGTCAATCGGAGTAAAACTTTCGGAGGTAGAGCAGTTTTAGTTATTCATATGTTGTAAAACATTAACCGTGTTTTTCTCAAAACATCGTTTTACAATGCGGAAGTCGACATTACTCAGAATCTACTGAATCGATCTTTCTGAAATTTTTCATACTTGTTTTGAGAAGTATTATCTACTGTTTGAACGAAGTATTTGCACTTCCTTTAATTAAAACAATTTTAGGTGTGATTCCTTCACAATCACACCTATTTACAATACAAAATGTTTTGAAAAATAGGGTAAAATTGATACTTTTTTACAAAAACTTTTGCCAAAAATCCAAATTTAGTTTTTTCTTCAAAAATCCTGCGTTCATCCAGGGGTCCAACTAATCCTCTAACAGAGTATATTTAGTTTTTTGATGTCAGATGAACCTACTTGGAGAAATCCTGCCTACCGCAAGGTCTGCTTTTTGAGGAATGGTTCCGAAAATCAAGCTACTAACGGTCGAATTTTCAAAACTTTTCAAAAAACATTTTTTTTAATTTTGTTCTAAAGTTACTCTTTCATATCCCAAAAGTTGGAATTTCTAAAATATTTTCGACACATTAAATTATTATCAGAAAAAAGACCTATTTTTGACCTGAGAGACCCATGTAACCCCTTAACGCTTATTTCATAAATTTTGCAACGATAAAAACTACTTAATATAGTTACATCTGTTGAGTTAATTCAACTCTGCCGTAAAGTTGCTTTGACTATTCCGTATTTTCTTAGTGTTTCATTGATTTCAAACAATGCAATATCATTAGCAAAATTGCGTTTGCATTTTAGATTAAAGTAAATAGTTAAACATTAATCGCATTACTGCAAAATTTCACTGTGCTTTAAGGGCAATACAGACGTTAGGATTATCCGAGACACGGCTTACTGGAAAATTTATGATACGGTTTAACCCATTAATGTATTGTTTTGTATTTATTACAATACAACCATTATCATTACTCCTAAAATTACTCTAAGTTGTCTCTCCACTGAGAAAAAAAGGAGGTACGATTAACTTTTTTCCTCGTAACTTTAACACTTTTTAGGCTTAAAAATATATCAACATTTTTAGTGTTAATTTTACACTTTTTTAAGGGTAAAATTAACATGAAAAAGGGTAACTTTAACCCATAATACACCTAAAAAGCATAATATTTATACCAATTTCGGATCAATAATGCAAGGTAAAATTAACATTTCTGGAATGTTATTTTAACTTTTTTCGGATTTCTCTCAGTGTACAGACCCTTACCCTGCCTTAACGATTTAATCCCTCAATTCTGACGTGGTGGAGACTTAAAGATTTAGTTAGGCCAAATATTTAGTGTCAAAATTTTAAGATTTATGTGTGCTATATTAAAATTTTTAGGCTTATTTGTCATTTTAAATTTAAAATGCTTATTGAAGAATAGAAGTCAGCCTTTAAAAGCCGATTTAAAGATTTAAGGTTTAGGGACTAATTTAATCCGAGAGATGTCTTAGTGAAAAACTGATGGGAAGGTAGTTTAATAATTAATTTGATTATAATTACGTTATGTCTTCTCTCGGTTTAAGTCGTAAGTATGTCCAGCACATTAGTCTTTAAAAAAGAACAGTATCAATTTCTATTATAATTCAACAAAGAATTATTTGGATATGGTGCCACAAATAAATGTATTAACAAATTTAAGTTCAATACGAAAGTTTGTTGAATTGATTTAGCTAAAATAAAAAATGACACAGAATTTGATCATCTCTTCAAATAAAAGAAGCTATTTCTCATTGAAGTGCGAAATCTTGCAATTTTGTAAGCATCTGTCCCATGAACACATGATTTTTTTATAGCATAAAAAATTTACCAAATGTGCCCATATCACAGTGATATCTAATCTCTTTTCATTTTACAACACACTCTATTTACATATAAATTCTCCACTTACAAATTTACACACCCAGAATTCCGCAATTGCTGGCCAGAAATTGCCCCTTTGCCACCTCGCAGCTGAGACACTTTCTGTGAATTTTTAATGAAATCCGCCGAATTGATGAATGAATTTTTGATGGTCAGAGAGGGTATTCGTTATTGTCTGCCAGGGGACACACTCATAGAATTTTTGTCACTCTTACGTTGATAAATGCGAGAAAGAAACTCACTTTGTGATTAGATCACTGGGATGAGTCAATTTTCTTACTTGTGAGAAAATTTCTTCACTAATTGAGATTTTCACTTAAATTTTTCATCAGATGAAGAGAATGAGGAAATTCATGGAATACTCTCAGCAGACTCTTGACTACCTCTTCCACTTTGAATTTTACAGACACTTTCCCACCAGAAACACTGAAACAGTCACTCCGCGGATGAAAGTTGAATTGCCAGTCGCATCCAACTCGTAGCACGGTCGAACCAAGACTGAGGCGGCAAAGGCAGAAGCACGATCTCTCGAGACCCTCGAGACCGGTCGCCGCCGCCGCCGCGTCACTCCTGGCCGGCCAGAGTGAGAGAGAAGGAGCAGATGGAGAGACGCACACAGAGATCCATTCATTGTTAAACTGCCACTTTTGCCATTGAGAACCATACTTCCACGCGATTCTTCGACATGTGACGTCTGGCCGCGTATCTCTTTCCGTGGCCCTCTCTCACTCTCTCCCATCCATTGCGTCATGTGTGGCCAGAGATTGAGTCTTGCATCGTCCAAGTTCATGACTTCAGACTCTAGGAGGATTTACCCAAAGAAATCCTCAAATAAGCATAATCATCGCCATAAAGTTTTTTCTTAACGCAAAATAAAGGGTTTTAATCCCAGGATTAGTTTTTTTTTTTAATCCAGAGGAAAGAAAATTTTCAACTCTGTGGTAGAACAGGTGTTTCTATCTCAATGAGGATTATTAACACAAAGACTTTGAGAAATAAGCTTCTGTAGAATTCATCATGCAAACAACGAATAAGCACTAATCCTGTTTTTTGTCTCTCAAAAACGCACAGAAGTCAATTCTTACATTTACACATACATATTAACATTATTAACCCTTAAAATTCAATTTTTTTTAGACCTTTAAGTCTTAGTGGGATACCGGGGATACCGGTGTTTCAAAAACAAAAACATGTTTTCTGATGACTATTTAGTTAAGGGATTACGTAGGTCACGCAGAAAAAAAGCAGCATATTTCCTTGATATCTTTTTTCAACATAATAAAAGAATTAATTCGAGCTCTTAAGCATGTAAAGGTACAACATTTTAACTGTGTTATCTAGGGTAGAGTCAGCCCTTTTGGCCATGTAAGCACTTTTGGCCACCTAAAGTAAAATCACATTGTAAGGCAATTATGAGTTTATTTAGAACAGGAAAATGGGTCTTATTTTGTGACCTCTAATATAACGAATCAGAAAACCATATTTGATTTTGTATCGACTTGATTAATTCTAAGTTATTCAAAGAAATTCTCGACAAGGTAAACAATCACTAAAAAACATGGGATTTTTAAGAAACTTGCTAATGTTAAGAGAAATTGTTTTACATTATTTCATATTTTTGATGAAAATATTTGATGTTATTCAGTGAAAGTCCATTTCTTAATTGACTAAATTTTATTGTGATATCATCCTTAATAAGATTTTCTAACAAATTAAATGAAAATCGAATGTGGCTAAAAGAGCTTACTTTTTTCGGCTGTGTAAGTACTTTTGGCCATTCATTTTTCCATACATTTTACACGTGGCGCACCTCGCGGATTTCAGTAAAAACGATCGTGACTTTTGACTGATTTTATATCAAATAGAACATGTGCAAAAAGTCATTTAAAATACTCTAATAATCACATAAAATTGATGTTAAATAAGAATAGGACATGTGCTGTGTATTTGTGAAAGTTTTCGAAATCTATTTCTTCTTTTATTTTATTAAAATTCTATTGGAAACAAGTGGCCAAAAGTGCTTACACACAATGGCCAAAAGAGCTTACAAAGTGGCCAAAAGTACTGAAACATGCATAGTTGCACAAAATGCATTTTTCACTAAAATACCCAAAAAATTTTGGGAATTCTCTTAGATTATTATGAAGGAACGGCTTTAAGGTATCTTTGTACAAAATTTCAATTTATTTAAATAAAGATTATAAAAATTACAAGCACATGAAACCTTAAAGTGGCCAAAAGTACTTACTCCACCCTAATTTTTAATAAGGGAAGAGCACCATCGATCGGCACTGTTCCTCGAATCGGTAGGTTATTACCATATTGTTGCACCAATCACCAATTCAAATGAATTTTTTAGAATCATTAACTACTTTTTACCATTTATCTCTCACAAGAATGCAGTGCATTAGTTCAGATTTAATTTATAAAACCAATTTTCCATGAAAGACCTGACCAAATTTGTGACGATCCGAGGTACAGGAGTACACAGTTTGCAATTAAATCTATTTTATTTATTAATTTATTGTAAAAAAAATCAAATTCAAATTCACAGATATAGTTAAATAGATCACTAATATACTGATTAGTAGGGGAGACTGGGGCGAATAGTCACAAAACGGATATTTTATTTTTTTACAAGCTACCCTCTAGCGCCCCAGGAATTTCTAATTAGTGCAGAGTTTTATAGGAAATTTACCGCTCTACAACTCTGTGAAAGTCATTTTTCTATATTTTGTTAGATCTTACATTTATCGACCCGTTTTCTAAAAGGTAATTTTGTGACCATTCTCAAAAATGCTGGGGCAAATAGTATCAGGGATGGGATATTATTACATTTTGATTTGCTTTATTATGAGCTCTCGTAAATTTAAAAAAATAGCTAGGTGACATATTTTCATAGGAAATTTATTCCTCTACACCTTTTTAAAACACAGTTTTCTCTATCTGAACGAGAAAAGTGATTTTCAAGCTATTTTAGAAAAAAACACACAAGAGACTGCAAATCGTTTAACCTATGCAAACAAAAAGCGGCGAGACGTGGAAATGACGTTTCTTCTCGCCGTGAGACATCAGAAATTGCTTCAGTCTTTGTTACTTTTTACTCCATACCTTTTGTTACTTTTTACCCCAAGTGGTCATTTTCAATAAAAGGATTTCTGGAGAAAAGAATCTTTGTAAAATTCTAAAATAGATAGTAGTTTCATATTCAAAGAATCCAAATCATTGAGGAAATATTTACCAGTGCATCAATTTTGGAAAATAAGTAGGTAAAAATTTATATCAGTTGTTAGGAAAACATTTCAAAAATAGGGCGAAAAATTTCAATATTTTTTTTATTTTCTGAATCCCTTGTTCGAATTCTAAGAAACTTACGATTTTGAAGAAGGTCTATGGAGGTCATCTACAGAAAAAAATTTAAGCCGCTATCTCTTTTATTTTGGAAGATATTGAATTTTCAAATTATCAATTTGTGACTTTTTGCCCCAGTCTCCCTACAAAAATACCACATGATATTTTGAGGCTTATATTTTCAACTAAATATCGAGCATGTCTCTTAACATTCCAATCCGGAGTGCTCTTCCCTTATATTAATTAGAAATATTTGGATTTTTGACGTCAGATGAATATACTTTCACCGAAAAGTATGTTTTTTTTTTCAAAATAATTCTCCAAAGATCAGGTTCCAACGACTGATTTTTCTAACAAAAATTTTCAAAAAAAATATATTTTAAATATTGCACCTTTACATACTTAAGAACTTAAATTAAAAAAATATTATGTTGAAATAAATTGGAAAAGAAATGGTATTTTTCAGTGTTTTGATCCACGTAACACCTTAAGAGAACAAAATAACTTTTTATAGTCAAAAACTTGTTTTGGCCTATTTTTTTTGTTTGAAAAATATTGTCTCTGTACACCGGTAATACATTGGTCCTTTTAAGGACCAACTTAAAAGGAACAAAAATAAGATAAAGAACCTCACGAATATCCGGGAAAAGCGCTCTCATTCTTAAAAAAAAATGTTTTGTTCAAAAATTAATAAAAGAAAAATCACCTGGATATTAAAGAATTAGATCATCGCCCTAATTTGCTATTTTTACTAAAACAGAACTAATTTGGACAAACAATTTTAAAGAGTCACGTAGGTCACGAAAACTAAAATAACAGCTACATATAAATATAGCTACAATCATGTGTTAAAGAATAATAAAAAGTACTTAGACTCAGGTCCTAAATATCAGGGTAGTAGTATTTCAATTCAATCATTTGACGAACCGACTTTCTGTAATCATGACTATCGCAATGTAAGTGTTTTAAAAAGAAAGGTCTCCAAATATCAAATCCCAATGGCTCAATTTAAAATCAATTCTTTATTTATTTATTTTTATTAAAAATTACTAAATTTGAAGGGTTTACATGGATTTTGAAGTTCGAGTTTATCTTCATTTTTTAAAAAAGCAATTCAAAAATTGTATGTTTTGTGTAAAATTCTCCACAAAAAATCAGATTATTTTCAAACTTTTCACATTTCCTTTAGATAATTTTTTAGTCCAGAGGTTTCCTAAAATCTAGTTTCAATAGCTGAATTTTGATAAATTTTTGAAAAACCTTTCAGAAAATATTTTTTCAATATTTTTTTTTAACTTGAAAGTTAAAAAAAAAACATGTTAAATTATATTGAAAATGCAAAAAAAAATATTAGTCTTCAAATTCTATGTAGGGGAAGTGGGGCACATTTGAAAGTGGGGCACCTCTGAAATTGGGATTTTTCACCTATTTTTAATTAAAATTGAGCCTCATCGTGATATAATTTAGCTGCACAGATTGAAGAGCTAAATTATCTTATGATAAGGCTCAGTTCCACTTAAACACAGGAGAAGAATCTCAATTTCAAAGGTGCCCCACTTACCCCTAACTGCTTAAGGCTATCAACTGAATACTATCATAAAACCCATAAAACATTGTTATTTTTTCTTAAAACATAATCATACAAAAAAGATTAAAATGGTATATTTTACGAAAAGGTTTCAAAATATTTAAATTTAGGGTAATTTCATTATTAAGTGACTGATAATAATCCTAAACATTTTACCGGATAAGTTTGTATAAGATTACTTGCATAGGATTTTCTCAAAATCAGTAATCAATTTTATGGTTTTGTCACCAAATGACAAAAGTTTTTGTTAAATATTTTATGAATGGATATGAAATTTATAAAACTCAAAGTTATTTCCTCTACTAAAGGTTTATTTTTTTATTTTTTATTATTATAAATGTCGAAAAATGTAGAGCCTATATTTTATGCAAATTATGGGGCATTTTTCTTAAGCTGATGATCCCCAACTTCAGTTGCTTTAGCATAATTTAAATAAAGATTTTCGTTGATGTTATACATGAAATTCAACCCTATCTAACACATAATTATAAAATTTAACTTTTAGAAAATTCTAGCGGAAAAACTTGGATAAGGTACCTTATATATTTTGTATATTTTGTGCAATTCTCCTGAGAAAATGCAACGGAAGAAATAATAGAAAATTCTGCAAAAGTTTCAACTTCAAAGTATATCTCAACGAAATTAACTATACGAAAGAAAATTTCGCGAAATCTGTCTCAAACAAATATCTGCAGTCTTGGCGGAAAGAGGTGTAAGATAGATATAAAATAACAAAGAGAAGAAGCTGGGAGACAAAGATTTTCCCAGCGAAATTTTTGAAAGAGTGTATGTTTCCTCAGGAAAATGTTTAACATAAAAGTTTAAAAGTCCCTGGAGAAATATATTTCCTGTACATTGTCACAAATGTTCTGTTATAGTGCTCAAAGTGAATAGTTTTAATTTAATTAATGCAGAGTTTCTATGGGAGATAAACACTTTTTTCATACACTGTAGATTAAAAGGATTTTAAATTAAAAATATTATTTAAGAATACCTTAAGACTGTGTTAATCAAGAAGTACTGTTGCTTGAATATGGCTGGATGCATCTTTAAGACATTCTCCATACTCATCAGAAGCATTTCGAGCGAAAGTAACCCTTTCCACATCCATGAGGATTAAGTGTGTAAATTTGGATGTCTTTCGCAGGACTCAGAAGAACAATAATTTAATTATGTGCAAGACAATTTGCCCCAACCAGGAATCCCCTCAAAACGAGCTTCACGCCGAGACACACGTCTCGAAAGACACCTAATCCTAATTTAATGCTGCAGTACCAGGAGAGGAGTTCATGCCATTAATTCACCCGAAAAGCAATTAACGTTCATTTATCCTGCATGAAAATGAAGATGTAACATTGCATATTCCCTCGATGGGTTCCATACATGAAGGTTGGATGGTTTGAAGAGTTAACATACACAATGCCTAATTCAATGATATTCATGAGCGCACCAGTTAAGACAATCCCAGGGCTTCATTGAACGCGTAGAGTCGAATTACTGACTCTTTCTGTATTAAGCTCATCCTCCGAAGGATATGAATCTTAGGGCCTTGACAGACCTTAGGATTAGCCGAGAGACGGCTTAGCGTAATTATATTAGAAATAATGGTAAAACTGCATTTCCGTCATTTTCCACTAAGTCGTCTCTCGGTTTAAATCGTAAGTGTGTCTAGGGCATTATGCTCTAGACACACTTTCGACTTAAGCCGAGAGACGACTTAGTGGAAAATGATGGAAATGATGTCTAACCATTATTTCGAATATAATTTCACTAAGCCGTCTCTCGGCTAATCCAGAGGTCTACCAAGGCCCTTATGCCCTAGGCACACTTACGACTTAAATCGAGCGGCGGCTTAACGTAATTGAGACTGCTAAAATACTCTCTGCAAAAAAGCAATTTTACTAAATTTATTAGAACAAATCTTAATAATGAAATTAAAGCTTCATCCGAAAACCCTCTAAGATTTACTGATAAATAACAAAATTTTATCTGTATTCCAAAAAAAAGCATATTAACAAATATGAAATTACACAAATAAATGGATTAAAAATTTCTTTAATGACTTGAGAAGGTAAATAAAATGAAAGACGTGCAGTAAGAGAATCCGGAATGTTGATTTTTGTGGATGATAATAATCGTCTCCCACCCAAAAAAGGTATATAAAACTTCACGGTTAAATGATTCATATGACAAGATATTGCATCGACAGTGGACCAAGCAAAATCCAGGCGCCATCGAAAGAGAAATCCACAAATTCAATAATTTTATTCATTCATTATGATTTTCCTTCGCCATGCTAAAAATAAACTTCCAGATAAACAAGTGATTCAGACATTTTAACAGTTTCTTAAGCACAATGCTTTGCACTTTTTTCCTCGTGCCGCCATCGCGTATTATCATGGAGAGGGGACCAAATTAATAATTTACCTGGCATTTTTTTTCCTTAATAAAAAATTCAGATTTTTTTTAGTACTCGTGCCCGACGAAACGTGCAAAAAATATCGATTGAGGGGTCAGTAATTGAGCAGAAATGAGAAAGAATGCGACTTCCTTCTTCAAATCATCTCAAAATGTCTTCAACACTCTCCCTCGAGTTTCATCAATAAAATGTTTTTAATTGTTTCACGTGGATTATCGTTAAAAGAATCATCTTGTCGGCTCTCTGTGAGCTCGATAATTTTCTCAAGCCTCGAGCAAAATGAGGTGGTGAAGAGGCCAACAAGTAGCCTAAAACATGAACGTCTTATTTCTTACTGGTTTGTTCTAATCCAGACCTGTGCTCGTTAAAAGTCGTGTAATATCGGGAATTTTGTGTTGATAATATTAATGGAAATTACAAATAGCCATACTGAGTAACAGTAATCCCGCTCATTCACGGTACCATGATGAATATTTTTACGCCAAAAATACAGAAAGAAAAACTCTCATAAAAATAAATTGTCTTCTTGATATCTTTGTCGGAAGACGGAGAGCTGTTCACTACGCATCCTTTTACTTGAATCTTGCAGAAATACAAAGATATTAAATTCAACTGTGAGAGAGATATGGGAGACACAAATAACTTACTTAACAAACGTCTGGAGGCGCTGCGGTTGCAAAAAATCTCTGAAATGCGACAAAATATTTTCTTCTCTATTTTATCCTTATTAGCAGGTCATGTCCCTTCTTGTAATATGTACTTTTGCATTCCTTATTAACCAAAATAGTGTTGTACAAAAGGGTTTTTCTCAAACCTATCCTGAATTTTGGGACAGCTCAAAAGAATATGAGTCTTCCAGCTCAAAATTTCATCCCAATGTTTTTGTTGTAATATCGACAATTATTCATAATTAACCCAAATAACTGTATTTAACTAAATTATTAAAAGGATTTTCTTGTGAAAATTACTTATCTCTAAGGAATTATACAATTTTCACATTCAAAAACCTCTCATTTTCTCTGCGTGAATTTTCGCGGCATTTCGAAGAATGGCAACAATTTAATTAAATATTAGACTCTAGAGGGTGAAACCTATAAATGAATTCATAGATACTATTAGAATCCTTGTTCACTAAAAAAAAATATCAACATAGGGGAACATATAGGAGGGGAAGGCTTTCCAGCTTAGCACATGAAAATAAAAATTTTCAAAATCATGTTCAAAAAGCTTCGAAGGTAAAGAATAAGCTTGCTCTTAACCAGAAGTAAGTTTTTTGACGAAAACATTACGTAAGTTCTATGTCTTTTGTACGGTAATCACAAATGTATTTTGCTTCATCAGAGTCTGCATTCTTCTGTTCATCAACCATTTACCTTAAAACTTACTTTGAAAACTCATTAGAATAGTGTAGGTGAAGCTTGTGCGTGCAGCTTCGTACGAATAATTATTATATTCCAATGTAATTTTATTTTCCGAATGAAACAAGCCGAATCAATCATATCACTTTGCCAAAAAATCTTTTGCTCTTTAAGTTCGTAATTCCATCTCAAAAAATCCTTGGAAATCCTTAGATTTTCCTCTAGAGGAAAATTAAAATTTAGTGGCGATTTTTACAAAGCTGCTACGGTTTGCTCAGCTACGTAGAAAATTTTCCCACCTACGTAGGGTAAAGTGATACAAGTTGGACAGTATTACAAGTTGGACAATTCGCCGGTACAAGTTGGACATGGCTTTTTTCTTGATAAATACAGTACAAAATTTGTTTTTAAGCACAAGGAACCAATTTATAAAACTAAAACATTCAAAATATACAAATAAAAATGAAGTACTAAATTTATCAAGAAAAAAACCCTGTCCAACTTGTACCATTGTCAACTTGTACCACTTTACCCTATGTCTCATTTTTACAGTAAACATCACACCGGACACAAAAAATTGTACAGCAATATTCATATTGTTACGATTCTTGATAGGGTAGAAGTTACCATCCTCTCGCAACTACCATCAAATGACTCACGCAAGACCGAAGGATGGGCAAAGATGAACTTCCAAGTGCAGGAAAAATAACAGAGTTCCTCTATTAGACAATTATTAACTTCACTATATTTTACTTCAACATGTCTTTTAATTCCCGGTTGCCGCTTAAAATATCGGGGATAAGGAGGTTCTCCCCCACAAGAGCACCCATGGACGAACCGGGGTGGATCTTTCAAGGGATCTGTCCACGGACAAACCGAGGCAGATCTCAAAAAGTCTTTTTAACTTTTACTTCCAAACTCCAAACTACAGAGTGACACAGTTCACTCTCTATGGCTGCAATTATGTGTTGCTCGCAAGAATTATAAAGTAAAAAGTGAAAAATCGTATATAAAATCGTAACAATATGGTACTTTCGTCTGTTTGCTTTAAGTGGTTATAGGAGGTATCATGCGTTTTAAAATCACTTTCGTACTATTTTCCTAAAACTGCATTCTAATCTAACAGTCAAATTAGGTGCGATTCTCTCAAAATCACACCTATTCTAATCCTAGTATTTTATCTAATACCTCCAATTTCTCTTACAGAATATCTTTTGAGCATCACTGATTCTGAAAATTACTCATATGGAGATTTAGACTTAGTGTTTAAAATGAAATTGACAGAAGTAAAACAAACTTATCTGATAAGGTCTCAGTTTAAAAAGGAAGTATGTGTTTTTCCTCAAGTTTTTCCTGTAAAATCTTTAATATTCCAATTTTAATGTGAATGTATTTAATGAAGTTTTAGGATGGGTCAAATATTCCAAAGCGGCGTGTACTCAATAATTGTGACTGACGTTTTTACGAAGCTGCAAAAGTTAAATTTTCCTGAGCTGCCAATGCAGTACGGTTTGTGAATTTTTCTTCACCCATAAAAAACAACTCCTTTTAAACAAAAGATTTTCACGGTAAATATTAAACCTGATAAAACCTCTATAACTTGTAATAGTAGTTTTTTTTTTTGGAAAAGGCACTTTAAATATGAAAAACTACATAAAATATTACACAGCAAAATAGTAATTTAAGGCTCATTTTTTATTTTTGCTTTTTGAACCTAAAGAAAAGACCTAGGCTCCCAAGTTTGTCAGAAAATGTTAAGTGTTGGACTAGCTATATTAGAGACTATCTATTGGATTAGATCGATTAGATTCACTCAGTAATTTACTCCTAATGACTATTTTGTTCCTATGTTTCTGAAGGCTGCGACTTTTTGGTCAGTAAAAAATTAAATTTAGTCAGTAAAAAATAAAATTTGGTCAAATAAGTCAAACTTGGTCGGTAAAAAGTCAAATTTGGTCAGTAAAAAATACAATTTGGTCAGTAATAAATAAAATTTGGTCAGTAAAAAATCAAATTCGGTCGGAGAAAAGTCAAATTTGGTCGGTAAAAAATCAAATTTGGTCAGTAAAAAATCAAATTTGATGAGTGGAAAATCAAAATTGATCAGCAAAAAATGAAATTTGATCGGTAAAATATAAAAATGGTCAGTAAAAAATAAAGAATCTGGTCAGTAAAAAATCAAATTTTGTATTGTATTTTTTGTATTGCGGAAACTTCGTATTCTAGTACATTTCGTATTTTACCATTTCGTATTTCACATTTCGTTTTACTGCTCGAACTCAAAGAGAGAGCAGTTTTTCATACATTTTGTACAAAAATTGAATATTTCGTCTGCCATACATTTTACACAAGCATATCAACCAATAAAATAATATAATTCCAGTTTTTGGGGTTAAGAGCGCTATGCGCCTCGGGTCTGAGTTTAAAGTTCAAGCTCAAATTATCAGTATTGCCTGTTTGGGGCAAAGGGAAATTTTCTGTGTTTTTAGAAGATTATTGATTTTTATTGATTTCCTTTTAGTTTTTTATTGACTAAATTATTGCTCACTGATCATATTTAATTTTCCACTCATTAAATTTCACATTTTACTAATTAAAAAAAAATACTTACTAAATTTGACTTTTTCCGACCAAATTTTACTTTTCTCCGACCGAATTTGTATTTGTACTGACCAAATCTTTATTTTATACTGACCAAATTTTACTTATTACTTACCAAATTTAATTTTTTACTGACAAATTTAATTTTTTACTGACCAAATTTAATTTTTTACTGAGCAAATTTTATTTTTTACTGACCAAATTTGATTTTTACTGGTCAAATTTGACTTTTCACCGACCAAATTTTATTTTTTACTGACCAAATTTAATTTTTTTAAAAGTTTTTTTCTGACCATATTTAAGTTTTTACTGACCATATTTTATTTTTTACTGACCGAATTTGATTTTTTTTACCAATTTGAATTTTTTACTGACCAAAACGATTTTGCCGTTTCTGAATAAATGCGACTCCGCAATATATCTTAAAAACTGAGCAATTTTCCCTGGTTTTTAAAATATAGGTGCGATGAGTCATATTAATTGGGAAACAGAAAAATTTAGTCATTACGAAGCTTGGGATCGTACAAAACATGGGCATTTTTCCTATTCTAAGTTTTTGAACGATTTTAATTATTAAGAGTATACCACAACTTCTACCAATGACACTTGAACTTTTGGTAAATTATAGCAACATAAGTGGTAAATTAAATTTGCTCTAATTGAAAAACCCACTATGTATAGTAGAATATATAATAATTACAAATATCAATATCTTGATATACAAATATTTCACAAGCTGGAATAACGATGATTTGCTATTAGTATGGTATTTCACCAACTAAATGCAAAAAAATATGCTGATGCTGCTTCCTGTTTGTTTATTATTAGTAATAGTTCATCTGAAATGATTCCGACGTAAAATGTAGATTTTTGTTCAAATGTGATGATATCAGTTTTTCAGGAAATATTTCAAATTTATATTCAAAATTTTGTCAAATAACGTGCATGTGATCATAATAAAATTGATGGAGAGTATAGCAAAATAGGATTCTTATTATAATATTTACCAGTGAAACATTTGAATTAGTGCGCAGCCAAAAAGATAATTGTAACACTCATTAATACAAATTGTCAGTTGCATCAACTATTGTCGTATCAGCATTTCTTTTATATTAGCATTAAAAGAAAGAAACGACGTTTGTATCGCCATTTGCATCAAACGCTGATGGAAAACAAATCTGATAGGACAACGGTCAATGCAAATTGGGAAATGTGAAGAAATTATGAAAAATCTTAATAACTTATGAATAACTGACCCTAATTTTCTTTTCGAAGAAAGGTCACGATAAGTAAATATAGTAAATATGTTTTGATTAATTCTTCAGATAATTCTCATCAATACTGTTAAGAATTTATACTTTTTTTATTTTCTTAGCAGAATAAGTTATGTAAATTGAATAAATTTTAAATTAGCGAAGAAATTTTTACGTTAATGATATTTTCACAAATTTTCCTGAACTAAAACGTGTGCTGAAGGCATAAAGCCAAGGCATATCTTATTATTACTAGTCAGCCCCTCATCAAAGACGTGAGAACAACAAAACACCTGAGGCTATATGTTTTTCTCTCCTAGACACATTCATTATAATTGAAATCTCATCATTTTGCATCACTTCACCTCATTAGCGGCCTTAGAGCTTCGGCGGGACAATTTGGAGTTTCTCAGTGAAAAATCCAGGCGTCAGAATTCTGAGAAAATCAAAAGTTTCGCACAAGTTTTGTCGTTCAATTTGTGCCATTTTCAATAAACAATCCGCGGATGTTTGTTTCAATTAATGGTACTCACACGAACTAATCAAGACCCGACGTGCGAAATGCACAGAAAATTGCATTCTGCTGAATATCAAGCGTTAGTTGCTTATTGATTCTGTATCTGGTGTCTTTCTTGTCGTGTAATACTTGCTGAAAGAGGCGGGATATGTGGGTGGAGGCAAAATGGACAATTGAGAACCTTTTTGCGTTTTGTTTGCAATTTGTCTCGCAATTAAATCCCATGTTGAGGCTCATAGTCATATAAATATTTATACAATTGTTGCAAATATCAGTAACAATTTCTATGACTCTTCGCGCCAATTTTGCAGTCTGAAAATACCGAGGGAATATTTAATTAGTTGTTGACATTTTCTAATATTCCGTGGATATTATAAAACTGGATGTTATTATTAATATTTCTATCGAATTTTGCGATAGAAAAACCTCGGAATAAATTTATTTATATCTAATTAAAATATAAATACATTTTACGGACAAAATTTAGACTTTTAATTTATACTCCCTCCGTCCCGTAAAAAGTCGTACATTGCAAATACATTTTACAAGAAAGAATGTGCGACTTTTCTTGGGACAGAGAGAGTATTTCTTTAAAATTTTGACATGAAAGTTCTCCAATATATTTTTCATATCAGTATTGAATTGAGTAACCCCACTTCCTATTGTACTATCTGTGCACTGAGAAAAAACGGGGCTGCGATTAACTTTTTTCCTCATAACTTTAACACATTTTAGGTGTAAAAATACATCAACATTTTTTAATGTTAATTTTACACATTTTTAAGTGTAAAATTAACAAGAAAAAGGGTAACTTTAACCCCTAATACACCTAAAAAGCATAATATTTACACCGATTTCGGATCAATACTGCAGGGCAAAATAAACATTTCCGGAATGTTATTTTAAACTTTTTCGGATTTCTCTCAGTGTGGTGTGGTTTGATTTAAAATTTAAGGAATTCAAGTCTCTTCTACGGAATCGTAGAATATTTAGGAATTTATTTTTAATAAAAATTCATGTAATCTAGAAAAGTTTAACAATTATTGTATTCTAAGTTGCAAAATCTTCTACTAAATAAACTTTATTTAGTAGAAGATTTAGTAATGGCCTCTACACGCTAGAGAATTTTATGTCCATATTCAAGAAAATTCCCTACACTTGTATAGGAAAAACTCTTCAATATGGACATGAATTTCTCTAATGTGTAGGGGCCAGTAGAGCAGGTTTTGCAGGCTTCGCACATATTCTGGCTTCGCATATTTCACTTCTTCGTTGTAAATGTGTGATTAACGAAGTTATCACACTAGAAAATTTTATATTAAAGAAGTGAAAAATTGCTCATTAAAACTTCTAGAACCACTTGAAATCGCTGATTTAGTCAGGACACATTGCTAGAATTGTTCAATGATACGATGGCACATGAGTTGTCAGATGAGTGTTTTTGTTTTTGAAGCATTTTAGTCGTTTGAGCGAAAATGTGCGATTTTAGTGAAGAAGTCGTTGAAATTCTATCGGGCGATTTTTTTGGATATAATAATTTTCTCCGGATGGCTTCGGAGGAATTTAAAGAGCTGCTTCAAATCGTAGGGCATTATTTTCAAAAGAAGACTAAGATAATTAGGAAGCCAATGCCAATATCACCCAAATCCCGACTGAGGTGTGAGTTCCGGCGATTGGTGACTCAATTTGTCGCAAACGGCCTCAAAACCATTAGATCGGCTGCCTCTATTTTTGTATGAAGGAATAGAAAATGCAGATCGAACACATTTTTGTTTAGCTTTTTTCTTACTTATCCTCTTCACCGATCGTTTTCAATGTCTTTTGTCCTTTCTCCATCTCGTGCGCGATAAATATAGTAGGTATTAGTACTACTTTTTTACTTTTACTACTAATGACTGCAATATAGTAGTACCTGATGAAAATTAAATGAGCAAATTTTGCTCATAAATTTGCTCAATTTTCATTAATTTGCTCATTAAATTATCAATCGTATTGATGCTATTTTAATCTATTTAAACCAATTTTTGTGACACGAGTGCATTTTTTTATCACTAAATGAATCGATTTCTAAAAGCTCTTGACGAAAATTGCACATTAGGACACATATCAGCAACAATTAATATAAATCACATTAAAATTTTAATGTGAAATTCTCTAGTGTGATACCACGGCACTTGCTATTAAAATATATTCCTCTTAAGTCAGTTTCATCAATGGAATATTCAAATAAGATAAAATGATCGAAACCAGAGCGTGTGAAATTTAATTTAATTTAATTTTTTCCCATTTAATTTTATTTTGCAGAAAACGAACACGTGAAACGTTTCCCCAAACAAGGAAAATTAGAAAATATCCCAATAATGGAATAAAGACGAATAGAATAAGAATGAAATGTTAAAACTCTAAAGCCCCTTAAGAGAGCGCTATTTTACTTTAAGTACTCACAGAGATGGAACCAAGAGCGCTACAATCTAATTATAAGATTTTTTTTTCTAACAGTGTCTTATTGAGAGAATCGTATTAGGCAATATTGAGATAAAAATCTTATTGGACACGGACCCACTTTTTAGTATATCTTTGCGGAAAAAACATTTTCCAAAAAATGAGTCCCACGATTCCGCCGTTACCACAATTACAGGTCAAACGATTAGAATTAGAGGAAGTAAATTGGTGCCTTCGGAGATCCCCCATAAATTAATGCAAGTGTCATTAACATGAACACGAAATAACCTAGTTGATTCCTTATAAAGCGTTTCCAAGATCAAAGGTTAAAATGTTTTACAGAACGTCTCTTTTAATTGATTTGATTAAAAGTAGACTGATTCAAAAGGTCTTGGAATTCCTGATAAATTACAAAGAAATGCTGAAACTAACTATATTGAAGGTTCGACTATTGCTACGATTGCTACAAAATAAAGTGATTTTTTTTGTAAGTCATTTACTGCTTTTTACAAATTGTATCTTGCATGTTCCATTAACTTCATGCAATATATTTTACATAAGCCAAATGGTAAAAAGAAGTCATTTTCAAAAAAAATTTAGGGTTATGATCCAGTCTTCAGTGTTGATAATTCTAGCGCTTTAACGGGCTTCAGACCTAAGACTTAGCCAAATGGCTTAACTGCCCTAATTTCTTATCAATCACGACTTTTTGGAAACATTTAATTTAGTATTGGATTATTAAAGATAATTAACCTGTTAGGCTTTCAAAAAGCAATAAAATTGTTTACTATATAGGATTTGGAGACATGCGGGAATTGGGCTAAACCTCTAATCTGAAGATCGCTTTATTGTTTATTGTTTCCTTATCTTCGAATTGGCTTTAAGTTCACGCAATCCGCAAAGCTTAAACCCCTTTATCACAATGTTGCTGCTCAAAGTTTTATTATTAACACTAATATAATTATTTCGTTATACGAAAACACCCTTGAATCATTCCTATAATAACACTTTTTCAAAGCCAAATGTTAGAAAAGTTCTCTAGAGAGCACATTTCTTAACTGAATGGTGTCATAGTTTTGGAGTTGTTAGAAAGATCTTGGAATTTCTGATAAGTCGGAACCGTTTGCAATCGGTTATGAGCCGGTAATGAACTGGTTCATAACCGATAACTAGTTTTTATCTGAAAATCAATTTTATTGCTCTTAAAACTATTTTGTGAATTCTTTTGAGTGATTTATGAATTGGATTAAAACGTGTAAACACGGTAAATGATACGAAAGTAGACTTGAGCGGTCTTCAGACTAGAGGTTTAACCCAGTTCCCGAAGGTATCAAAGTCTTAAATAGCGAGCAATTTTCTTGTTTTTTTTTTGAGAATCTAATAGGTCATTTATATTTATTAATTCAATCGTGAGTTAATTTTTTACAAAAAAATCATGATTGATAAGAAATTAGAGCAGTTAAGATATGGCTAAGCCTTAGGTCTGAAACCCGTATAAAAGTCACGAGTTCCAGCATTTTGACCGATTGAAAGTTCTCGTCTTTTCTATCTTGTCTTAAAATTTTTTTGATTAGATCTATGATCACAATGTAAGGAATTTTGAGCCATCATCAATTTGTAAGTGAATAATATTATGGCAAAAACAAAAAAATATGAACTCGAATTACAAAAAATGCTTACAGGATGGTAGATTTTTTTAAGTATAACATAGTGAATAAACTTTTCTAAATTTATTCGAACTTTTTAAAGACATTGCTTCTTTGAAAAATGTACATGACAAACGATCATAAAAATTACGCTTCTAAAGAAAACGTGTAAATTTATTTTAACCATTTTAACTATGTTTTTAATTTAAAATATCAGTATCTCAAAACAAAATTTAAATCAAAAACAAAAATAAGCAACAGAAAATTAAAATTTTTAAGCAAATTCATTAAAAAGAAATTGCCTGCAGGTATGCAAATTTTTTTTATGCATAATCCCATTTCGCGCGTTTTTACGGTCCCGAATATATGCATAATCCCGGCAATGAGTGTATTTACTAATAATAAAAATATTCTTAAAAATCATTCCTTAATCTCAAACTTTTGCCTAAACACACCGCTTTTTTGGGGCAGATGATATAGCATTTATGGATTAATTTAATAAAATATTCTACTGTGGTAATCCGGCATAAATAAAATCCGGTACCGGATGCAGCAGACACTTTTTTTTTAATTACTGGATCACCATTTTTTATTGTTCATTGTCTTTCACATCAGATAATTGGCTAGCATCGCCAAATCTGGGCACGACTCTTTAACTGGCGCGTTTTTACATGATAACTTTACGCACTTTTGGTTAATAACTTTAAAAAAAATTAACTTGGCAGGATCGCCATGTGGTAATCCGGAATAAATAAAAGACACCTCTTTGTCCGAAGACTTGCCAAAGACTTTTTTATTCACAAAATCCAAATTACGTACAAATGATAATTGCTAGTATAAGCAATAACTATGATCAGCATTAATAAAGGGTTTGTCATTATAGATGTACACTACACTACTATACTGTTGAATTTATCAATGATCTAGTAAAAAAATAAAATAATACCGCTTTATTATATCAAAATTTCACATTTTAATTGATTTTTTCGGACTCCGATAGAGTCACTGAATCCAATAGAGTCAACAGGCCTGGAAATAATTAGTTGACTCTATCGAGGTCCCACTGTATTTAGTTCAATTTGATTTTGAGTCATAGAAAATCAAGTGAAATATAAAACAAAGTTCTATTTTCATATTTTATGTTTTTGATTGATTTTGCATTTTCTTCTCTTTTTGTGAACATTCCCCTATCTAGAGAGAAACTAAATATATTTGGAATAAACATTTTTGATTAGTAGAATAGTAACTTAGTTTAGTCAGTGCAATATCATATTGGTTAATAAAAAAGCGAAATATCCAATAAAAAATTCTATTTTGGAATGTATTTTTTTTGTTAGTAAATAAGGTAAATAATGTAAATAATAATGAAAAGTTGATAAATCACTCTACCAAACCCATATATTTTCTATTGCTACCCGGGCTTATTTTTACCAAAATTATTCATTAGCTAAATGCATTAAAAATTGATAATTTCTATTTTGATCTAAGTACTTACGAAGTTCGATCTTTGCTGAACATTTTTTACCAAAATACTGAAAAATGTGCTGCAATCAAAATTTTCTTTTATTGAAGGATATTGATATTGTCGAATAATGTTTATTATTGTAAAGATGAATTGAAAGATTAAATGCAATTTCAGTTTGAATATTTTTATTATAAATCCAAAGACATTGTGGGCAACAGCCCAAAATTCTTGAGAAGTATTTTCAGTATGTATTTCAATATCACAGAAAAACAATCACAGATCAGAAAATCGGAAGATATTGTCGAGATTAGAATAAATGAATATCCATCGGTGGATTAAAGTAGGAGATAATTTCAATATCCCCCCGAAGTGTGAATACGGATGAGGTCACATTTGGCGAAAATGGCAAAAACTCAATTTTTCCACAGAAAATTTCAATTGAATTTTCTCCATTCATCACTTATTTACACTCACTGTATGTCATTCGGCAGTGGATGGACGGAAGATGTTTGTGACCATCTGCTTCATCATGTTCTTGGTCTCCTCCGCGGGAGGTTGAGTCCTCATTGATTTATGCAGACACTCGAGCATCTCCCTGATCCATCGGGAATGTGCGACTGTCAGTGGGGAAGAATATAGAAAGAAGGGAGAAGAAACAATAAAATGTTAGAAAATGCATTAAGAATGGATGGAAACTGCACCAGAGGATAATTCGACCTCTGGCACAATTTCCACGTGAGAAATAATACTTGAAAAAACATTTCCTTCATTCTGTATACAAAACTTTGCGCCTCAATATTCTTCGAATTGAATATTTTTCCTTTTTCTCTCTCTCTCTCCATTTTATTGCTCCCGAAAGACGAATTTTTCTCATGGAAAATTTATCAAGGCTCTGTAAGACTTTTATTATATTTTTTTTACTTCTTTTATTAATAAAATATTTTCTTTTGATTGCTATTGTGTTCATTCTTCCTTGCGGCTACTTTAATTTTTCTTTTCCGTTTAATGAACGTGAAATGTAGCTCTTTAAAGCCAGCGTGATTTTCTTAATGCAATTACAAAAAAAATAAATATATTTTTTTTAATTATGGATCAGTCTTTTATTGCAAGTACGAATTGGACTCTTCAAGTTTCGAGTTTCTTTTTTATTCAATTTTTTTTTAATATTAATAATTCATGATTATATCTTGCATTTAATTAAAATCGAACTTCTTTTAAAAATATTTTCGTATTGTCGAACCAAGGGGGAAGGCTAGAGAGCATAGACACTAAAATTTTATTGACCTATTCTTTTTTTTATTATTAAACTTTAACACTTTTACCTAGTTTCGATTTCATTTTATATTTCTTCTAATATTTTTTTATATATATTTGATTTTGCAGTATTTTTTAAAAATTTTATAGCATAGAAAATGATTAAATAAAAATTGTATGTTATAATTTAAAAGTTTTTACTTGAAAAATGACAATTTTTAAAACTTTTTTAATTACACCGAATATGAATACTTTTTTATCTTTGTAACATATATTTTTAAACTGCTTTAAATGACATCATTTTCTAATTTAAATTGAGTCAAAATAGATATTCTTTAGATATTTTTTTTAAAACTATTTTATAAATATATAAAACAAATTTATATTCTAAATTTTCATACAAACGGTCGTAATTGAATTCTGAAATTTTAATTCAACTTTGTATTTTGTTTCATAAAATATGATATGAAACTGGTGTACTTCATTCTCTTGTTTACGCTAACT
Source organism: Phlebotomus papatasi (assembly GCF_024763615.1). Taxonomy (NCBI): domain Eukaryota; kingdom Metazoa; phylum Arthropoda; class Insecta; order Diptera; family Psychodidae; genus Phlebotomus; species Phlebotomus papatasi. The sequence continues at coordinate 33,209,409 of NC_077222.1, forward strand.
TTGCAAGAAATTCCCTTATAGAGGCTTTAGACACCGAAAGTTAATCTAAATGGATTAACTGCTGTAATTTCTCAAAATCAGGATTTTTGGTAATATTCAAATTCAGAATTTTGCATTCATAACATGCCCCGTAAAATAAATGCAATTGCTTGTTGTTTAGAAAACCCAGACCTTCGGGAACTGTACCAAACCTATAACCTGTAGATCGTTTTAAGATTATATTTTTCTCATCTTGAAATGATTTTTCATGAATTGTTCTTTGAAAGATCACAAAAATTTATTAAAATTTTAGGGAATATTAATTATTGGGGATATAAAATTATACAAAAATCGGTATTTAACCGGTTCATTACCGATGAAGACCGATGCAGCCGGGTTCGACATTGCAGTACATTTCCAAAAAAATTCAAATTTAACCAAATCGGTTGAAAAATGAGCCTTCCAAAGTGGTTGACCTTTGACCTTCAATAATTCAAAATGGCGAATTTTCCGGTCATAGGTATGTTTGGTCGAAATGTTCGCCAGGACCAGCTCTAAAACATATCCAAAAATCATTGAAAAAGCTTGGGCCAATTTTTTGCAAAATTGGAAAAACCTCATTTTTTACCTATTTTTGAGGGATAGGGAACGTACGAAAGGGGAAGGGGGAAAAATAAAGAGGTTGGGTACGAGATAATGTCGTTTGAGGAGGGGTCATCGAAGATCGGAAGTCGATATCTCTTACCGTTTAAGCTCCAGAACAGTAAGAAGTTGAAAAAAAAAGTCGATTATTTAACTGCTCTCTCTTTCAGTTCGAGCAGTAAAAAGGTTATAAGAGCCCAAATAGACTCAGACTGATCTTTGAGAATATTTAATTTTTAAAATTTTACAGTAAAAGATTAGTAAATAAGTAAATTTATGCCAAAGATCTGTAATTGTTGATCCTAGACCCTCAGTGTATAACAATTTGGGATAAATCTTCTATGCCAAATTTTACAGACCAAATCTTCTTGAGGGTCAGCCTAGGTCTATTAAAGCATGGGTTGGTTAAACCCATTGGTTGGTTAACCTCATTTGGTTAAAGAAGACTACGGTGAACATCTATTTATCGAGAACCACTTGAGAATATAATTCTAAACGCTTCAGAAATGACGATTTCAACGCAAAGGACAAAAGAACCAAAAATAATTGCTGGAGCCAATCTGCAAGCACTGATGGTTGAAGTCAATAAGATTAGCTTGCAGGAATATTAAATAATGTAGAGCGGGTACAGCCTATTCATCTCTCAGTGCATCACTGAGTGAGCAACAGTCGCCGTGGACAGTTCACTTTCAGGAAGTTGAAATAAGGGTTGCACCCTCAGTTTCACATTTTTCCTTTGGAAAGTAGGTGAGTCCCCATCAGGGCTTACAATATAATTCGCTAAGGTGTTTTCCAGCGTTTACGTGACCATGAGAAAAATACAAATGAAAAAAAAATAGCAGATTCATGGCATGATTGAAAGGCAAACAAAAATTCAAAAATATGCTTTTAAATTCTTGTCTTTGTGGTATGAAAGAAAATTTTTAGCATCGAATTGGTACAGAGGATGAAAAGGGGATACGGTTCAAATACAGCATATCCAAAATATTGTAGTTTTCTTCTATCAAAGTACCAAATCATAAGTACGACCAAATCTCTTTGGAAAAAGACAATGCTGGCCGTTTAATGGGACCGACGGAAAATAATTCAATGTGAGTTCCTTTTATCAATGGGGGTCCGGAAATCGTCGGAAGTGGAAAAATGACTCAGGGAAAGTGCATCAACTTTTTCGGGTCAGTCTCCAAGCCTTCGTCAGTGCTCAAATCTTCAAGTTCTTCTCTGAGTATCATTCAATTTGGTCATTTGAACCGGGCATATTAGTGATGGAAATAAGTATAATTCCACCTTATTATCCTTAAAGAAACTAAACAAAAAAAGTCTCGAAAAAAAATCATGCGTAGACCATAACGTTCTTTCATGCCAACATAAAAAATCGACATTTTGATTTTTCATTCTAAGTATTTTTAGAAATATAATAGAATTTTGTTTTTTAGGCTGGTAAGTATAATTCCACTCAATAACTTTACTGCTAGGGTATTTATTTTTGACCAATTTAAGGTTAAAATCTTTTAATAATTTTATTTTTAACTTTAATTGCTAAATTAAGTTCCATTTTATAAAGTTTCACTTTAATTTTTGCTGAAATGTCGAGGAGAAAATGTTTGACGAACAAAAATAAAGAAAATAAAAGTCTTGGTGACGATGGAGGTAAAGAACTAAGAAAAATGACTAGATCCACTCAGATAATTGTCATAATTGGCATAATGAACAAGACAATCCCAGAAGATCTGGGATTTCCTGGAGAAAGCTCCAGAAATCCTCTGACAACAGAATGTATCTGAAGTGCTTTGGGCATAATGAACAAGAAAATCCCAGAAATTCTGGGATTTCCTGGAGGAAGCTTCACGAATCCTCTGACCACAGAATGTATCTGAAGTGCTTTGGGCATAATGAATAAGAAAATCCCAGAAGTTCTGGGATTTCCTGGAGGAAGCTCCAGAAATCCTCTGGCCACAGAATGTATCTGAAGTGCTTTAGGCATAATATTCAAGAAAATCCCAAAAGATCTGAGATTTTCTGGAGTAAGCAGGTGATTAGTGCTGACTAAGTTGGGTTCTTGAGGAGATTGAACAAAATATATAATCAAATTCCAAGAATCTGGGATTTTCTGGGGGAAGCAGGAGAGATGTGTCTTGACTTGTATTTTTATCTTGGATGTGTTTTCATTCATGATCAAGGAAAATCCAGCAGTTCTGTGATGTTCTGAAGGACGAAGATTCCTGACCATTAAAAAATATTGAAGGAGATATCAAATCAATTTGATATTTAGAATTTCTTTGAAATTTTATTTCAATGTGACTTTGAAATTTTTTATTGAAATGATTTTGCCTAGTTTGTAGCCATTCAAAATAATGAAATAAAATATTGAATAAAATGTTCCATATTGAAACAAATATTTCAATATTTGCCTACACACTGGACAATTTTCTTCAATATTAAAACATTTATGTCAATAAATCTTTGCAATGTGGAGGCAATCCTTGTCAATATTTGGCATTGAAATGAAATATTTCAATAAATTATGTCTAATGTATAGCCAGCTTAAGTGGCATGTATGGCAGATATATTAATAAATTTGACAATTATCTGATAGGATCTAGTCATTTTTCTTAGTTCTTAAGATCCATCGTCACCAAGACTTTTAATTTCTTAATAGCCAGTCTTTGTTCGCACTCTGTGCGATTGATAAAATTAGTTTCACGATCGGGTTTTCTTTACAACATGAGTTACTTAAGCTAAGCGAGACTATCAATAGAAATTACAACCGATCAATATCGATCATAGGCCAAAAAACACGAGCGGGTGATGTTACACAGCGCGACTCCGTGGCATTGTACTTCTATGGTTCAAAGAATATCTAAATTCAAAGAAAAGCTAAAATGAGATGTGCTACTACACGCGCTGTATTCTTCAGATCTAGCTCCTTGTGATTACCTTATGTTCTGGTTAATTTCTCAAGATGTGCCTAGACATCACTTTGTCAATTTTGAAGAAATTTAAAAATGGATGTAATGAATTGCTTTTGGTCAAAGGACATGTCGTAGCTGTTCTATAAAAGTTATACTAAGCGGTTTACAAAATGTGCTTTGACACCCTACAATTAGTTTTTAATTTTTTAAAAAAATATACTTTGTAGATCTTATTGCTCTTTCTAGTCTTCCTCCAAGATTTATTTTGTTCTGAATATTATCAGATTTTAAAAAAATATAGTTCTTTTGCCATTATTTAGTGACTTTCATTTTGTTTCTTTTTACAATTCAACTTGATTTTGTGATGTTGGCTTTGTCTCTTTCTTCAGATTTACGATTTTGTTTTATATATTTTCTTTTTCTCGTTTCCATTGCTCTTGGAATTAGTTAACTTTTTTTTTTCTTTTTCAAAAGTAAGTTTCATAAACTCAATAAATCAAACAAGTTTGTAATTGAAAGTTTTATAGTTTCATGAATTGGTATTGGACTAGTTCCAAAATCTGCAATTCTCATTGAGATAAATTGGTTTTTACCAAAATCTTCTCACATATTTTAAAATATTTTCTTTTGGCTAAATATGGACTAAATATTTCACTTTAAATTTGCTTTCAATTGTTCTTTTGTGGACTTTCTTCTCAATCATCCTGTCTGCCCTTGAAGAAATCACAAATTATTTGCATAATGTCTCATTTCCGAACCAAAACATTTCACTTCATTTAAAATGTTAACGAGAATGGAAAATATTGCAAAAAATAAAAAGAATTCCCCTGAAATTGATTAAAAGGAAGGAAATGCGCACTTTAGGCATTATTCAATTCAAATGCCAAAGGAAGAAGAGAAATTAAATTAATCTCGATTGCTTTCACTAATATCAAAATTCCTCCACATTCAACACCTACGGATCCATTTCAATTATTTGCAATTTTTGTAAATTATATCTTTTCTCCCATTTTGCTCTCCATCATCTTGTCAATTTAGCAAATCTTTTTGTCTTCAAGCCAACATCACTATCTCCATGTTACTTTCAGGCACTTTGCTCCAACTTCTTTGCGTGTTCAATAAAACTTCTCAGTTTTAGTGCTCCTTTTCGTACACATAAGGCTGAGACTTATATTCCACCATTGAAAACTTTAAAACTTTTCACAGAGATTTGGAAATCTTTGTTGAATTTTATTTTTAAATCCCAACAAACTTAATACAGAATACCAAAATAGTAAATGTAATAACATTTTCTAAATCTTTGTTAAGTCAAAACAAACAAAGTAAATATAATAAATTTTCAACGAGATTAATACCTCGTTATTTAATTTTAGACGAGTTTTTACCGCTCGAACTCCACAAGAGAGAGCAACAATTCTTTAAGTTATTTAAGTTATTTAAGGACGAGACATTTTTCACTTTATGAAACTGATATACTAAACCTATAAAACGTCTAACATGTAACCTCGGAAAATCCAATAGAATCGGATTCGATGTATTTTTTACCTGTAAGGACGATTGCAACCAATAAAGCCTATAACCTTTAAGAAACTTTTCTAAAAATACCGGTGAATGATACTTTTTAAGCTCTAAAATTTATCATGGCACGGTTTATACTCTATTTTGCAAAAACTGTGCAAAAATTACCTAGTATTTTCTTAAAACGATAAATTAAAAGATTTCAGCATCATGAAAGAGATACAACTACAATTTCACAAAAAGAAATAGTTGAAATTTGTTTTTCTCTTTAAATTTCACAAATATTCATGTGATGATTTGTTTTCCTACTTTATGTGTTCTTGTTATTCTTAGTTTTGGCAAAATTGCTTGAGAGTCCTTGACGCATAATTCTGCATATTTTGTTTTTTTTTATAATGAAATTTATTAAGTTTCGTGTTTTGTGAAACTTTTTTTAAAAGGGATCTTGTTGGACTTTTCCAAGTTTTTAGTAAAGGTTTTAAAGGTTTTTTCTGTATTTCGGCAAACCTCCCAAAATATTTCTCACAAAATCTCCTTCAGGTTTCCTTTCACATCTCAAAATATAAAGGTTTCTTTACGTTTCACGAAATTTTTCGAAGGTTTAAGCATGTATTACAAAAAATTTAATTTGAAATATTTACAAGGTTTTACTGATTTCACTGCTCGAACTCTACAGAAGGAACGGTATATATAACACGGTGCGACAAAATTTACCTTTTTGTGGGTGTCTTTGACGAGAGTGCCAGAACTTGTTAGAGGGTCATTTAAGGACCTCAAATCTGCAATCCGTTTGTCCGGGTCACCTCTAGATTTTTTTGAAAAAGCATATTTAGTTTTTTGGTGTTTTATAAAATTGAAAAATTCATATCTCCGGTTCTAATTATCCGGTGGTAGTCACATAAAGCTAAACTGACGCGTAATTTCATCCTCTATAACTCTTGTGAACATATCAAGCATCTACGATGAAAATGAAGTATAATTTTTAAAGATTTTTTGAAAAAGGGCACCTAAAATGGTGCATTTTTCTGTGTTTTTTCCATCTTCTAGTAATTTTCCCACTTTAATAGAGCATTTTATATGTCAAATAACTATGCCTAAAAGTTAGAGAATTTAATGTTCTTTCATATCTTTTTGGTTTAAATTTTCTATCCTGATTCGTTTATTCACAATAATTTATTGAATATAAAATGCATTATTATAAAAATAAAATCTCTTATTATATATAATTATATTGGTATCTTTGTCTAACCTACTGAAGAGCATTCTCTTTTGCACTCTCACTGACACATTTCATATAAAAAGAGGTGAAATGAAAGAAAAGAGACGTATTTAGAAATAGAGAGAGAAGAATAGCTGTTATGAGTGTCAAAAAACTATTCTTCTCTCTTTATTTCTATATACGTCTCCTTTTTTCATTTTGCCTCTTTTTATATGAAATATGTAAGTGAGAGTGCAAAAGACAATGCTCTTCAATAAGTTAGACAAAGATACCAAACAATTATATATAATAAGAGATTTTATTTTTATAATAATGCACTTTATTTTCAAAAAATTATTGTGAATAAACGAATTATGATAGAAAATTCAAACCAAAAGAAAATGAAAGAATATTAAATTCTCTAACTTTTAGGCATAGTTATTTGACATATAAAATGCTCTATTAAAGTGGGAAAATTACTAGAAGATGGAAAAAACACAGAAAAATGCACTATTTTAGGTGCCCTTTTTCAAAAAATCTTTAAAAAATATACTTCATTTTCGTCGTAGATGCTTGATATGTTCACAAGAGTTATAGAGGATGAAATTACGCGTCAGTTTAGCTTTATGTGACTACCACCGGATAATTAGAACCGGAGATATGATTTTTTGAATTTTATAAAACATCAAAAAACTAATTATGCTTTTTAAAAAAAATCTAGAGGTGACCCGGACAAACGGATTGCAGATTTGAGGTCCTTAAATGACCCTCTAACAAGTTTTGGCACTCTGGTCAAAGACACCCACAACGTGTCGCACAGTGTAATCAATCCCTCGATTTTTTTCACCCCCCTTCCCCAAAAATTTCCACCTTCCACCCCCCGGAGACCACTTTTCTCAACAAATCTTCGCGTTTAAGAAGTTTTCTGAGTAATGTCATCACGCTATTTGTCTGTCTGTCCGTCCGGTTGTCGCCAGCTCTAGAGACCAAGCGGTTAGAGATAGCGACTTGGGACCGTAAGTCGACCCTGAGATCATTAGCATGAACCTCATTTTCCCCCACCCGACCCCTCCGAAACAATGTTTTTTTTTTATTGTTTGAAAACGCGTTGTGTGATGTTTTTTTTTCTTTTTTGGAGGCGAACATTCGTGCATATACGAAAATTCCGTTGAATCATTTCTATACTGAGAAAAAACGGGGGTGCAATTAACTTTTCTTCCTCATAACTTTAACACTTTTTAGGTGTAAAAATATAACAACATTTTTTAATGATAATTTTACACCTTTTAAGAGTAAAATCAACATGAAAGAAGGGCAACTTTAATCCATAATACACCTAAAAAGGGTAATATTTACACCGTTTTCGGATAAATACTGCAGGATAAAATTAGCATTTCCGGAATGTTATTTTGACTTTTTCGGATTTCTCTCAGTGTAGGTTCTGCATTAAACATCTAAATATTATTTGATAAATTTTTGCTTCTCAATATTTTACTTCAATTTTCAGAAAAAATGTCTTTCATAAGAACTTCGAAGAACAGTTCGAATGTATAATTCCTGACTATTATTGTACAGAAAATTAGCGAGAAATACTATAAATTAGCATTCTTTCATTTTTTTAACACCTAGCGAGATATGTATAATTGTCCAACTCACATTTTCTGTCATTATATTTCCAATAATTACTGAGAAAGCTATTAAAGAGGCATTTGCCTATTGCATCTAACAGTATTAGCAATGATTTTGCAAAATACTGAAGGAATGGTAAAACATTTATTTATTTGTATACATTTTCATTCAGCAAAATCTTGCTAAAAAAAATCTCAAAGTGTAAAAAGTAATAAATTCAATGGTGAAATAAGGTCTCTGTTCCATCAAACACAGAATAAAAATAGATTAAAAAAATTATCAATTTTATCTTTACTGTTGAAGTAGAAAAAGACGTGAAAACCTTACGATCTAGAAAAACACAATTTATAAATTAAACTTACCGGAATTTGTGGATTTAATTGACTTTTGAGTGTTGATTTATTTCATTTTTGCTTTTTCAGCTCATGCTTTTTGCTCTTCAGTCTTCTCATTCATTTTTTTTTTCTTTTATTCTTCATTGTCAGATTCTTATTTATTTACTTGCGTCTTGTTTTTCCTTTTTATATCATTCTTTCGGGAGAGATTCATCAGATTTCTCTCTCAAGAGTTTATTTTTTCATTTAGTGCTTTTATAGTTTGAGTTGTCTGTTTTACTTTCAACTCTTTCAATTTCTTCCCTTCTGCGCAAGGAAATAAAAAAAAAACTTTTCTCGTATCTTCTTTTTTTTGGCTAAATATTCTTCAGCTTATTCTTCATCTACCCTTCTTCTTTACGCCACCAAAACTTACCAACACTTCCATGATTGAAATTAATATAAAAATAATAAATTTGAAATTGTTCTTTTTGATCTTTTTTTTTCTTCAACACTTCTTGTTGCTATTTTGTCAATGTCATTCTTTCTTTAAATAATCTTGATGCACACAGCTGAATCTCTAATCATGCTCGTTTTGGAACTTTTTTCTTGTTGAAAATTCTTGGAAATCATTTTTAAAAATTGAATCATCATTTTTTTTAATTAATAAAAAGTCTTCTTTTAAGTAAATTTCACTCTTCACTGAAAATTTCACTTATTTTCTTCATTCTTCTTTTAAATCACTTTTAAGAAAATGAAAATATAAAAAAGTTTCCCTCATTCTGGAAAGAAAGATTGGTATTGCAAAAAAAAGACTTATGCTATAAAAACAAGTAATCTTGTCAAATCTTCTCAGATTGATTTTTTCAGTTGTTCTTTTCATATTCTTCTTCTACAATTTCACTGAAATAAATAAATTTCATTAGTTTGGTGTCCTTTTCAATAGAAAGTGGATTAAACATCAAAAAACAAAAGAATACATTATTAGTAAAGAACAAAAATAAATAATAATACACAACTTGTCCCAAGAGATAATGTTGATGAGGAAATAATTTAACATTAAAAACATTTACTGTACCAAAGAATAGAGTGTCCAAAAAATAAAGATACAGACTTTACAATTTATATGAAAAGACGAAATTACACACTGTTGTTATCTCTTACGAAACGTACTATTACATTAAACTGTCGAACGTTAAAATAAACTTAATTATTTTTAAGTTACGATTTTATTTTTACTTATTTTTAAGTAAAGTTTGTTTTAGGTGTGTTAAGGCTGAATAAATTTACATTTTTTTTACCTCTTAATATTTTACAAGATAATATTGCGGCAATACAAGGATAGCCACTCTGTCATAATTAATTGTGGGCGGAGCCTAAAGAGGCCTAATTTTAAATAAATAAACCAATTCCATTTGTATAGTCCCAATTTGTATAGTCCCTTAATTGTAAAATGCTTTGCTTGGGGCATGAATAAATGTCTATTATTATTATTATTATTATTTAAGATTTGTAATAAAAACAAATAAATTTTTGTAGATTGAAAATTTATTTTCTTTGAAAACAGAGCGGAAGTATAGAATAAATTCATCTTTCTCCGCTTAGGTGTAAAAATATATCAACTCACCTTTTTAAGGGTAAAATTAACATGAAAAAGGGTCACTTTAACCCCCAATACACCTAAAAATGGTAATATTTACACCGATTTCGGATCAATACTGCAGGGTAAAATTAACATTTCCGGAATGTTATTTTAACTTTTTCGGATTTCTCTCACAGTGTATAAATTTATATATACTATAGGTATCCAAGTCTTCTGAAGAAATTGTCAACATCTGTTCATGTGAAAATCAGTGTTTAAAATTACCCCATATTTACTACTGCCTCAATTTCTCCCAGTAACCTTTTCATCGTCTAGTCTAGTTGTTAATTAAGTGTTTTATTTTGCCTTTAACCCTCCAAAACCATGTGTAATTTATTTTATTTTTGGATGGTACGAAAATACCGTTGAATCATTCGAAATAACGGTTTCTCAAGGTCCAAGGTTTAATCCTTTCAGGACAAGACACTTCTTCCGGACCGAAAATCAACAATAAAAATGAAATTGGTAAAAATAATCAATGATAAGTCTTACATCTAACCTTGGAAAGTCCGACAGGATCTGTTCAGTGTATTTTTTACCTGTATGAATGATAAGAACAAAAATAACCCAAAAATTTAAGTAATTTTTCTGACAATACCAATGAATAATTATCATTTTAATGAAAAATGTTACGTATGAGTATTGTAGTTTTTACTTCCAAAAGGGCTTTTGCTTTAAAAGAAATTTGAAGTATAAAAAATAAATAAAATCAATTGTAAATTTGAAAATTTAAAAAATCGTCTTTTTGAGCTTAAATATTTACTTCATAGCAAGTAGCTAGAAACTTGCAAAAAATATTTTAGACTCCTTGAACCTGCTACTTTACAATTATGTACAAACATTAGAAAAAAATAACTTTAAGTAGGTAGGAAAAATTATTTTCTTTATAGGACTCCGGTGTTCCAATCGTCCTTAAAGGGTTAAAAGGCTCTAGAAAGCGTATTTCTCATCCAAATGGTATCATTTTTGGGCTGTTAGAAAGGTTTTTCCGATATAACTGAATCGGTTACAAATTTCAATCGGTTCTGAACCGATAACTATTTTTTTCGAAATTCAATTACATTACTCCTGAGGTTTATTTTGGGCAATGTTTTGGGTGATTAATAAATTGATTAAAATTGGTTGTGAACCGGTAATGCAGCGGTTTTGAAACGATAAGTAGTTTTCATCCGAAAATTTATTCTATTACTCCTAAATCTATTTTGGGGTACCTTTTATGTGATTTATGTATCGGGTTTAACCCTTTAAATACGATAGGGACACCGGTGTCCCAACAATTTTTTTCATACGATTTTCTAAAGCTATGCTGTGCTCTAACGAAGTTACAAAAAGTGATTTTTTCTGACCCTCAATTTTTGATTGTCTCATCCTTAAAAGGGTTTAATAAATTATAACCAATTGATAATTAATTTTTATCAGAAAATTAATTGTATTCCTCCTAAGCTATTTAGGGCGATCTCTTAAGGGATACAATCGGTTCAATAAATCACTTATGAATCGGTAAACTCTAATAATTCGAAAGTACTTTTGAGGTATACCTTCTAAGTTACGAGTTCGAGCACTTTGCAAAGCCTGGGATGCTTTTCCACCCCTTTTTTATTTAAATTCAGTTTCATGTCAATGTATTTCTGTCGTAACTCTTGCCGCTGCTCAATATAACTTTTCCTGCTAGCTTTTCACTTCAGTAAATCATCTCCAGAAGTTTAGAAAATTCCACAACTATCGTCTGGATATTTTGGTGCTGTTGAATTATTGATTAATTTTGATAATGTTAGAATTATTTTTAAATATTTTCTCTCGATATTCTTGGAATTTTCATAGAGACATAGGGTAAGTGTGCCAAATTTCGGCATAGTTGCATGCAAGCGGCAAAGTCTCAAGTTTTAAATGTAACATTTTTAATACAAATTGATTTTTTTTTAATTTTTTATTTTTAAGGCGTGTTGCTTGGAACCTTGTAGACTGTTTATCGTCTTTATTTACTCTAAAATCATTCTTAAAAAATTTTAAAATGAATAAAAATGTAGACATAGCTTTGGTGCCCTATTTCGGCCACCTTCATTCTCATAGTTCCTGGCACTTCGGGAATTCTTCTAATTTCTTTTTCATATCATCTGGTTTGTCAAAGCTACATTTTTTGCTATTCTTTTGTATTGTATACTCGGTATAATCTTTAGAGTAAGTAAAAATTAAAAATTCATGGAAATTCGAGGAACGAAATAGGTGGCCGGAATTGCAAGCTGTCCGAAATTTGGTACACTTACCCTATTAAGCTTCCACTCGCATTTTTCTTGTTTTTTTCTTCACCTGTATTTTATTTTATTTTCGTAGTTTACCCATTTTTATTTGCACTTTTTCTGCAATAAATCCTTTTTTCCACATAAAAAGTAAAAATGTGTATTTTGGCATTTTAAGGACACCCTATTCTAGATACACTGTCGATAAAAAATTACTTTTTTTCTCGAAAATTTCTTCTTCGGCTCTCATTCTGTAAAAGAAAATATTACATTATTCTCTCTACGAATATTATTTACCATCATTATCATTTTTTTCCGGCTACGTTTTCACTTTAGTGAATTTCTTTCTTTCAAAAAAAATCTCTTCTCCAGCAATTTATGAAATTCCATTTTTGTATTTTTTTTCATCAGAATATCTTTTTAATTATCAATGCCACAGAATATATATTTTTTCTAACAAATACACACACATACAGAGTTTAAGAATATTTTGCTTGGATATCTGTATAAGTTTAGTTGAAATTAATTTTTCAATCCTACTTTAAGTCAAACTTTTTGTCTTTTTTTGGTGCAAAAAGATGCAGCAATATTGAATCTAAATTATTTGTGTTTTGGGCTTAATTTTTTTTCTATTATTCTAATGTTTTTTTTCTAACTTTGTTTTGCTGTAAAATTTTCGGGTTAAGCAACTATAAGTGCATGGATTTTTTTCTGTTTCCAATGATATCTAAATATACGATTTTACTTACAATAACTTGTGGATTATTAAGGAATCTATCACTACAATTACAAATGATTCAATTAAAAGTTATTAAAATGTTTTTAAGATGGGGTATTTTTTTTACTATTCACAATTTTGTGTAATTTGTTTACTCTGAAAATTCTTGAGAAATATTTAAAAATTATTCCTTTCCGATCCTTTCACACTGATTTTTTTCTTTATATTCATGAAGCTCTCATGATAAAAAAAACCAGCAGAAATACCTAAAGTTTTTGCTTTTGGTTCTCCCACTTTTTTATTCTCTTTTTTTTTGTAATGAAACTCTTTGTAAGTTCCCATATTTATTTCTTTTCAATTTATAATGTTTGCTGGGAGAACATTTTCTAATATTTATTATTTATTTTTTATTTTGTTTTCTTTTTTAAGTTTATCAGTGATTTCTCTATGAATAGTTTGCAAATATTCTGTATTCCTTTTTTAATATTTCTTTCTTGAATGCTAATCTAATTTCCTTAGAATCCTATTTAAAGTGTCAATACGGATAAAATATGTTTTGGTTATTGGTGATATCGAACATAACAAATAGACACTTTCACCTTAGATTTTGGGCCTAAAATTATAAATCTAAATTATGTAGACGCTAAAAATCCCTTTTCTATATTAATATTGGTTGCCCTCAAATTAAAAAAAAAAATGTCCCAGATGTATGGAAAATATCAAAAAAACAAACCATTTAATATTCTTGAAAGTGCAATTTCAGTGGAATTTAGTCGTGCAGATTATTTGTTTTATCTTCCACAAATTTCTATATTTATTTTGCATTCTTGTTTTGTTTTTTTTTTATTTTTTCTAAAAATTGTATTTCTCATTATTTTTAATTTATGTTTTTTTTATCCCTTCATAAATGTATAATTGTTAATATTTTTCTTCTAAGTTTTTTTTTGTTTTGTTTTCTTTCCATTTATATCTTTTTTGTTATATTATATAGTCAAGATATTACGATAAATTCTCTACTAATTCCATATTTTTTTTCTGGATTTTTCCTTACAAGACTATCTTACCTTTTCAGCGTCCACTGTAAAAGTTCCACGCTCACACTCCCAATGATCTCTACCTTGAGCACACTATTGAAGAAAAGTGGCATTTCTTAGTAGTACCCAGTAGAATTTTGGTAAGATCCCTGAGTATAGGCATTAGCATCTGAAAGAAAAATTGCATATTTTCTCGAAAATGTCCTAAATCGCCATATAATCACAAAAAATAAACAAATATTTACATATAAACAAAAGAAAGATAAAATAATAAAAAATAAATAAATAAATACAATAAAACTGGAACACAAAAAATAATTGAATTTTCGTTTAAAATTGGTAAACTTTCTAAATAAAAACAACCGGTAAGCTCCTTTTAAAGGTCAAATAAGTTAATATTTCAGTGAAGATTAACCTTAATATAAAAGCAAACTTGAATTTCTTTTATTTGGTTACAAAGGATTTTCTTTAAGAGAACTTCAGAGTAATGAATTCTTTTCTAAACGCCCCCGGGTAACACAATAAATAGTAAAGTTGTACTGATTAATGATTAATTTAAAGGCATTGTCTCTTCTCTTAAACAAGAGCTTTCCCTAAGTGCACAAAACAAGTAACTAATTAAGTAGTCAATTAAGGCATATATTGTGCGAAAGGTAAAACGCGAAGGTAGAGTGGAAATTGGAGTAGAAAATGAAATGGTACTATATCAATCATTGGAAAGAAGGGGATCTCAGTGGGGCAATAGGCAAGACCGTTGTATCTTGGGCGGTGAGATCTCTGACTCGACTTTCACTGTTTGTGAGTTCAAGTATCGCCCGGTAGAAATAACTGAATATCTGGAAGACATTTCCACGTGGAATAAATAAAACGTTATAAAATGTACGGGAAAGTGCTCTCCCTGCGAACGTTCGTACCTTCAAATAATGTGAATTTCTTTTATTTTTCGTAAGAGATTTAGACTAAATTATCACGAAATTATTAACAATTGATGATAAGCCAACTAATATTTAATAGAAATGTGTAAGTCTCTTAAAAAAACTAAAAGAAAATTCACATCATTCGAAGGCATGAACGTTCGAAGGGAGAGTACTTTCCCCTACCGTCTGTGCCAACTTCACCGCGGTGTCACATATAAATTTAATATTAATATTAAGAAAAGCCGGAGAGACAGGTATATAGTATGCAAAATTTCAAATGGAATATCACGTGTGTTAGAAAGACTACACTCTAGTGGAATAATACGATGAGTAAGATATTACTGTTCGTATTAATTGCTTTCTGAATCGTATTAAAGGCAATTCGAGCAATTTTCCAAGCGTGCCAACTGTGATTCGGTCACTTTTCGAGCGAAACACGAGAGAGAGGCATGATAAAACACTTGCTATCTTTTTTTGGCATTCTCGCAGTCCAGAAAGTATTAATCTTAATATTAATCTTATATGCGACATGGTCATCAGGAACACGGAAGAAGCATCCACACTGCGAGAAGGCACTTCTGGATATGAATTCTGAGATTTCGTGAAGCTCTCACTAGTGAGAAAATAAAAATGAAGATCTCACGGCAAATTTTCACAACTGCTAGAATTGCGATTCTCTAATTGTGAGTGAAAAGCGACTGACAGCATTCATGGAGAGCTTTTGCTAGAATGCCAAAATTAAAGTTATGCTGTTCGCGGGCCATTTTGTTCCACCTCTACGTACTTTTGAGAAGGGTTTCACAACTCTAAATGTTTCTTGAAACGTCATATTTCACAGTGTTTTCACAGTTGACTCATCTGACTCATCTGATCCCTTGTGACCCGATTTATCCCAATTATCTCCATGTAAGTGTTAATATAAATGTAATGTGAAAAAATCTTTGCTATTTAATGTTTTTAAATTGTTTTTATAGAAAATTTGTAGACCTGAAGAAGGAGACAAACATCTCCGAAACGTCGTGTGAAGTTACAATTGAATAAATCCAAGCATAGGTCATAATCCGTGTTTTAAATCATCATCAAGAATACGAATAATTCAACACAAAAGCTGGACAATTTTGGCTTCACCAAGGCTTTACAAGGGTTTTTGTTTCCTCTACTTCTTAAGTCAATGACTTATCCTTAAATGATTTAAGGACTAATACACTATTTTTAGATACTTTTACTACTAGGAATGTCCTGTCATTTCAATTAGAGACGAATAGTTTAACTAATATACGGATTTTAGTTTTGGTTAAATCGAGTCATTTTACGAAGTATACAAAACAAGCCTCACTTTAACGGCAAATATTGTAGAAACTAGGATGCTAAACGATCCTAAACATTTACCATCCTATTTTCTATATCCTTAACTCTATCTGATATCAATTTGATACCATTCTAACAAGTAGTTTCTATGATATTAGAGATTGAAAATTGTTCTTATTAAAATTAGGTCATTATGCTTTTAGTGCTAATGACACTCGTTCATTAACTTCTTGATCAGCATTTTTTCGTCAGCAAAATAAAGAATGTGCAATTTTGCAGTGACGCATTATGGGTTCACGGAGTTCACCTTAGTAATTAAGTGGGGTAAAAATGATTTTGTATAAATAGGGTTAATTTTTGTTAAATAAATCAGATTGCGATAGAGATTCCTGAGTTTCACTTCCAGCAGCACGAGAGTGCTTGTTCCAGAGAAATCGCATCTCCCTTTTGGCCCAAGACCAGCGGCATCCTATTGCCTAAGGATTACCAGCGGCCAATTGGCTCCCTACTGCCAGGAAACAGCGGCTTTTCTTCAAGAAGCCTTAAGACCTAGGGCAGGATTTGAGAATATTTCTGGAGGAATTTTTCCCTAGAGGCATTCATTTGCCGGACTGCAAGATTGGAAATTTATTTCTAACCTTGGTTAAAACTCTCTCGAGGCACCCCCGGGGGTAGCCTACACAAGGGGGCATCACTGCCTTAAGCCCTGTGGCTCGAAAGAGCCGTTACTAGAGGCCGTGAAAACAGCCGAGAGTCAATCCAGTTTAGACTCGTTGGAAAGGTCTTGCAATTCCTAACAAGCCTGAACCGATAACTAATTTTTATCTGAAATTCAATTATATTACTCCTAAGATATTTTGGGTAATCTTTTGTGTAATTTATAAATCAGTTCAATTCTGTTGCGAACCCGTAATGAACCGATAAGTAATTTTTGTCCGAAAATTAATTGTATTCCTCTTAAAAATATTTTGGGCGATCGTTTAAGTGATTTATTAATCAGTTAAAATCGGTTAAAAACTGATAAACGATAAATAATGCAAATGTACTTTTCAGTTATAGCATCTAAGTCACGCGTTCGAGCATTCCATAAAGCCTGGGATACTTTGCTATCATTTTTGTTTTATTTATTTTATTTCTAAAAGACGCTTTACCATTTGCCACCTCTTTAATAAAAAATCTTATTGATTTCTTTTTATTACGAATACATGTAATACTTTTGTAAAACCAGAGTGTGCAAACCAGACTAACTAACAGATAAGAGAGTAACGCATTCATTATGCCAAAGTAAAAAAAAAATTAATGTTATGCGAAGTGAAAAATGAGTTCAAAAATATTTTTCATGTCCTTAAAAAAACACTTAATTTAGAATATTTATAAATGCCTTAATTACGCACTTAGTGTTAAGACAGATCTATGCTATCTTATTTTCATTCTTCTCCATAAATCTCTGATGTTTGTATCATTTTACAAGTCTTTATTTTAAGTTCATTTGTCTGCAACTCCTTAAAATTAAGTCACTGAGTTAAGTACTTATTAAGCAATTAAATAAGTACTGAATGTGTTACCCGGGATCTGCGACACATTTTCGTCAAAATAAAGTATTTTGAAGTAAAAGCACTTGCAAAAAATAATCAAAAACTGTAAAACCCTAAAGAAATGTTGTAATAAAATGTTTATAATGGCCTCTACACATTGGTAGCAAGTTTTGTCAAAAATTGATTTTTTGAAGGAAATTCCCTGCAGCGTTGTAGGTGGAAACGTAAAATTTCTGTCAAAAACGCAATTTTTGACGAAAATTGCTCCCAATGTGTAGACGCCTTAAAATAAAAAAAACTCACCATAGCCAGTGTTGTAAGTTCGATCGTCATAGGACGACTGCTGATAGGGATCTTGTGTAGCAGTACTGTAGCCATCAGTAGTTGTTCCATAGCCACTCTGATAGTCTTGAGTGTTATTGTACTGATACCGTGTATCCTGAGTACCATAAGTGCTAGCACTAAAATAAATTTTCAGTTGAATTTCAAAGAACACTTTTACGATCTAAGTCTATTGGATTACCTATAATCTGTGTACTGCTGATCATACCCAGTCGTCGGAGTATAGCCAGTGGTCTGGACATTGGGATCAGTGTACCCAGTTTGGGAGTAGCCGTTATTGGTGTAGGTCTGCTGCGGAGCCTGCTGATAGGACTGAGCATACGGATCCATTGTCTGCTGACTTCCGTCATGAACAGCATATCCAGTATGGCTGAAACATTCACTCAATACCCTTAGTCTTTCTTTGATCTCTTCTTCCGCATGACAAATTCTTCAACCGAATGACAATTTATAAGCCCTTACAGCAGCGTAATATCAACACAGATTAAATGGAAGTCACTGAAGAATTTTTATTAATTCAAACCTTACGTGCGGTTACCTCACAACCGCAGAGTGCAATTTAATTTGAGACATTTTTGAAATGTTATTAATTAGTACTCAGTCGGGTAATCCTTAATAATTTTTTTTTAGAGAAAAGGGTAAAAAGCTTTACACTTTGTTCAAGGTAGCCAAGGCAGCCCATCTGGGGACTTTCTTTAAAATAATAATAGACTGCACTGAGAAAAAAAGAGGCTACGATTAACTTTTTTTCGTCATAACTTTAACACTTCGGGTGTAAAAATATATCAACATTTTTTAATGTTAATTTTACACATTTTGAGGGTAAAATCAACACGAAATAAGGGTAACTTTAACCCCTAATACACCTAAAAAGGGTAATATTTACACCGATTTCGGATCGATACTGCAGGGTAAAATTAATATTTCCGGAATGTTATTTTGACTTTTTCGGATTTCTCTAAGTGTGCATGTGGTATAATTTTATTGCTAAAATTCTGGAGAGAGAATTTCCATTCCCTACGTCCTGTGAAGCAAATATTTAGTCATGTTCTTTTTTATTCTTTTCCTACTGAGTATAATATTCTGACACGATGCATGTCTCTCAATATCCCTTACTATCATACATAATCCTTCGGTAGATGGTAAAACAAATAAGAAAAGAGAGCATGAACTGTTTGAAGTAAAAATCGATTTAAATAAATCAGGTTATTCTTATTAAACAATTTCGGATTAGCAAAACGCTATACACCAAGAAATACGTAGCTTTGCTGAAATTCATGCAGTGGAAGCATGAAAAACTTTGCTCCGCAACAAATTTAATCGGAAGAATCTTCATAATTTATCGATTTAGGTGAGACACTTGCATATCCATAAATTAATTTAAACATCACTAATCTACTTAAAAATCACACTTTGAATATTTTCTCATGAATATTAATCAAGTCTTACTAATTCAGGATTACTATTTGAATTGTGGACAACGAAGGAGACAAGCCACAATTTTGCTATTTTTAGGTAATATCGTAAAATCTCAAACGGCTTTTGAATTAATTGGCAAATATATTTCCTCTATCTGAAACATTCAATACTCCCTCTATCTCTCTCTCTCTCCCTTTCTTTCATCCCATCTCCTTTACCAAAAGAATCATGCTGAGACGAAAACACTATGATATCGATTAAATGATAACATCTCAATTAATTTCTTCATAAGATGAATGTCGAACAAAGGTTTTGTATCAGCAGCCGAACAAAGAAATATGTAATGTTCTTTATGCAGCTTCAAGAAGGAGATATAGTTAGTGAGATTCCCCTCTTACATTACCAACTTAAATTAACGTAACACTTTGGTGACGTTCAATAAATTCTCATGAATTTATCGTCACTATGGATACACAATCTGTTGGAAAAATTTATTAAATATTTCATTATCAAGCTAAAAGGTAATGAGAAGCAATTACAGTATTTTATCACATTTCAGGAGAAAATTAATTTCATTTTTTTGCATTCTGTTTTGCATTTATATTTTAATTTTTTACATATCACTTTCATAAAATATTTCAAAATATTAAATACGCAGGATTCCCAATTACAAATTTTCCTGATAATTGCAATAAAAATGCATAAATTTGTAAAAGAAAAAATAGTCAAACGATTCAATGGTAACGGCTTGGCAATAGGAAATGTATGGCAGGACAGGCAGCTATTTTTAGGTGAGATTCTTTGCAATCTCAGCTTTTATGGTCACAATATTGCCCAAATTTTGGATTTACACGTTTTGACACTCATGGGTCACAAATATTATATGCGCCAAAAAACGATTTTCCTATGACATCGCTTCGGCTCAAATTTTAGTATGTTATAGCTTGACCTTAGAGCTTTCGATCAATGCCAAACTTAAGGTCCCCCGACCCCCCTGACCCGAGCTAGAAGGGGTCAAAAATTCAATTCTCAAATGGTCATATGACCGGTTCTAATTATCGGAATTTGAAAGTTTTGGTGTTTTGGAAAGCCCTCGTAGAGTACTACAACCCTTATGACACCGCAATTTCATCCGATTTAATCGAAGGTCCGATTAATCGAAAAATCGATCTCGAATATTTCGAAAACTAGACGATGCTTTTTCTATAAATTTTAATATGTTGTAGCTGGGGTCGAGGTCTTTCCAACGGTGGGTCGCACTTCTCCCCGGATGTTCCCTGACCTGAGCTATAATCGAAAATGTCTCGACCGGACCATATTTTCGGTGTTTAGTTTATAAAGCCATTTCTATGAAATTTCTACTAGGGGAAACTGCGGTACCACCAAACGCTGCGATTCTTCAATTAGGTACTAGAATTCAAAGAATGAGACCTATATGAAAATAATAGGTACTATAGGGATGCTTATCCAGCAAAAGAATTTTCAACATAGTTCACGTAATTTAGAAATAATAGTAATTTTTCATAAAATTGTGAGATTTTGATAATTTTAGTCATTTATATATCTACCTGGAAAATAAAACTGAAATAAGTTTCATCAAATTTCACTACACCAGTACTTTCCTCCATGCTTTAAGATAATATTTATGTATTTACTAAAGAAATTAATGTTCATATTTTTTAAAAGAATATAAAACCCATCATAAAATAGAGTTTGGGGCACCACCAAACAGGCAAATTTCTCACAATTGCAGATGTCGTGAGCGTAGCTTGAATGGCAATATTTTTCCTCTTCTTTTTCTTACTCTGCGTCTCCCTCTTTCATCGATTTCCGAAATTTATATCCATTCATGGAATTTTCATATAAGACTCAGTCAGGAGAAATATAGTCCCAAGAAGCTAATTTTGCATTAAATGATTCTTAATGATTCTTAAATGATTTTAGTCAAGGATTGACGAATGATTTTTCGATTTTATCAAAATCAGTCAGAAGTCGATTGTTGACAAAATTATGAAAAATCCCTTGAAAAATATGTTCGATGTACAGTACTTTAGTTTTTCGCTATTTTAGTCACTCATTCTAAATTTTGCAGTGCTTTTTTGAGAATTATTTACATTTTCAATACTCTCTTTATAATTAAGAGTTGTTGTGAATGCTCAAATTAACTTCAATGGGTGAGAAAATGAGGTGTTTTTTGGTGCCCCAGAAAGTGTTTATTGGTACCCCGGGTGGTTGGAAAAAAGCGAAAAATGCATGGTGATACAATTTTCCTTTTACGGAAAATTGAACTGTTTTACATCATCCTTGTATACATTAATATGCAGCCTATATCCAAGACTATAACATGGTGTAAGCAACACCTAAAAATTTACAGTTTTCCTGGGAAATTCAGTCGAAATCGCATCTTTCAAAATGTTTGGTGGTACCCCAGTTTCCCCTAATGCCATTTCGCACGTTTTTTTCGATCCCGAAAATGGGCTAAATTCCGGGATTAAGTGTAAATAACTCTTCTCTATCGGCTTTGAGAGCTGAGCAAAGAAGCTGGATTCAAATAACTCCTCTATATAAAAAAAGTGAGTTTGCCATGAAAGTGTTTGTGCACGGAGGAGGCCAAAATTCCGAAAACCAAAATCCCAAATGTTCAAAATCCTGAAAGGGATGAAATTATATGGAGGATAATGTGTAGAATAATTTCCCATGATACAGAACCTTCCCCTTTGCCTCCAGCAAATGCAGGACACTTTTAAGGATTCGGAATTTTGACCGGGACCCGTTTCTGCACTACTCATGAAATTCGGTCAAATAGAACCGGAGATTTGACGTAACTTTTTGTAAACTTCATAGCTTAGCTTGCCTAGAACACCCTAAAATTTGATTCAAATGCACAATGGTGTTTTTAATAAAAAAAAATTGTTTGAATTTTTTGGCATCGCCACCAGTGCAGTGGTGAGCTTTTGTACTAGCATCTGAAAATCCTCATCGAGACGAACCTTCAGACAAGCATTTAGGACAGAATATTAATTAGAACCGAGACTGGGGTAAAATTTGTCAAAACGAAAATTTTAATATTCACTATTTTCTAAAGTAAAAGAGACTGAGGCTGGAAATTTTTTTTATAGATAGCTTTCGTGAATCTTCTTAAACTTACAAAGTTTCAAGGGATTCGAGAAAGGATTATGTAAAATAAAAAATAATGAAATTCTGAACCCTATTTTTGGAATATTTGACTTACAGAAAATATCAATACTGATTAGATCAATTTAAGCACATTTTTCGTCAAGATAGAGAAAAATTATTTGCGACAAAGTTGTAGAGGAATAAATTTCCTATAAAAATATGTCTATTTGATATTTTTAACGTTTGCGAGAGTAAAACGTCACAAATTAGGGTAGAGTCAGTACTTTTCGCCACCATTAAGCTTTAGGGGCCTCGTAAGGTGTGATATTTTAGTCAGACTAAAATGAATTTTTGTATAAAGATACTTTGAAGCAATATTTATCTATATATCTAGGATACGTTTCGAGAATTTTAGAGAATCTCATTGAAAAATATGCATTTTCCCCAATTATGCTTGTTTCAGTACTTTTCGCCACCTGTTTTAAAACGAATTTCAATTATTTAAGAGACATAATAACGTATTGGGATATTAGAACAGAACATATTATGAGTGTTGAAATGCTACTTATTCTTAAATGCCTTAAATTAGTTATTTTATATTAGGTGGCGAAAAAGTACTTACATGGCGAAAAGGACTGACTCTACCCTATTCGAAGACTGACAAAATTTGCCCCAGCAATTTTGAGAATCTCCACAAAATCAACTTTTAGAAAATGATTCGGTAATCACATTTCTTTCGAGATAGAGAAAAATAGTCTTCTGCAATGTTGTACAGCAGTAAATTTCCTATAAGAATATGCGTTTTGACAAGTTTTGCCCCAGTCTCCCCTAGGCCGATCAATTTTTCAAATTTGATACCTTACAGCGCGAATTAAGTTTTTTTTATAGATATAAATTTCAGCTATAACATACTGAAGTTTCAGCCCGATCCGTGCCATAGAACCGTAGCTACTTATCTTAGAAAATTGAAAAAAATCTTTTTAATATATTTAATCAAAACTTTAAGCTTTCCTTATTTCAGAGAATTGATAAGTATATTATTCAGCTAGATTTTTATTGCAAACCACGTTCTTCTATTTTAATGAGAAATTGGTCTTTTAAATACATTTTTTTTTAATCTTTAATTGGCAAGAAAAATCTCTTCTCTGCTTTATAAAAAAAAGAAAGCAGTGAAGAGACTTCTTGCCAAAAATCGAAAGAAGAGTTTTTGAAAAGGGGTTCAAAAGCACATTTCCGTTCTAAATAGAGAAAAATAGTCTACAGAAAAGTTGTTGAGGAATAAATCGTCGGTTTCGAAGAAGTCTATTGTAAATCCAAAATGTAAACTTTACAGGAAAGAGGTTTGAAGTTTGACAGCTAAAATTTATTTTCATTAATATCACTGTAATTAGTATACTTTTAGCTTTTGAAACTATTTTATCATACTTACGCATTGAATATCTTCTAGTTAACACTACTTTTAAATTAATTATAGCAAAATTATGGGCAAAAAACTCAATAATTGGGCACGCTGATTTTCAATTTTTTTCTTGTAACTTTTCCAGAAATATCTTAATCAACATAAAATTTTGTGGGGATATAGATCTAAGGTTTCTGCATCCAATGATACCATCTTTTTATACTACTGTAAGTAGACTTACAATAGTCTTCTTCGGAACCGACGAAATGTTCTTTAGCAATGTTCTGTTTAGCTCTGTGATCTTCTGTAGGGCTCGTAAAAAAATATAAAATGCCTGTTTTGTCCTATTTTCCCCAAAGTCTTCCCGTACTTTGTTTATTTTGAACCTCAATACTTGGATTTGGAAAAAAAAACAATTTTCTTAGTCTTTTGAATTATTTGAGACTACAGCGCCTCTGGTGTTAATTTCACAAACTTCGCTTGTTCAACTATTTGAAAGCCTTTAAATTTTTCTCAGGAAACAATTAAATCGGTTAAATAGAAGTGCGGTCACTTGTATACGAAAATCCGAAAAATACGGATTTGCTTACCCTATTCCTTACCATTGCATTATACATCATACGCAAATTGAGTGATTTTAGATCATTTATTCCTGGGCAACTGATACTCAAATTGCTGTCGGGAATGGATTTTTAGTAACTTTAGTCCTTCAATTTCTTGGGAAAAAAAGTCCGACAGAGATGAAAATACATTTTGTTATTATTTTCTTGCTTCGCGGAAGGTCATGCAAAATTTTTGCTCAAAATGGCGAACGGAAAATTCGACATCCCGTCGAATTTGTTAAAATTGGCCACTTTCCTCTATCCTGATTTAAATTCTGGTCCCCAATTTGTTTTCTTGGATAGTTACTCTATCTAAAGCAATAGAGTTTGTAATGAATTAATGCACAGAATTTAAATTCAGTGACCGTTAAGACGTGTGTTTGAGGGCGAATCCCCGCGCCCCCATAATAGATAAATTTTTTTTCTTTTCAAAAAATTCATCTATTAATCTGTAGGAATATAATACCAAAATATGAACATTCTATCTCAAGTATTTCTAGTACATTGACTGAATGGGTTAAAATACCGGCGCAAAAATGCAATCAAAATGACAAATATCTTTGTAAATTATTGAATCTAATGGCGCTGGCACACCTTTTCAATTGAGTGAAATTCAATCAATTTAAATTTTAACTTTTACTCTTTCAAACTGAGATCAGATACAGTTATCTCTTTCTGTCAAATGAAATTTAAAATTGAAATTGAAAATGAAATTGAAATTTCAATTTTCAATTGACAGAAAGAGACAAATATATCTTATTTTGCTTTGAAAGTGTAAGAGGTAAAATTTCAATCGATTGAATTTCACTCAATTGAAAAGGTGTGCCAGCGCCATAAGTAAGAAAAAAATCAGGATAAGGACCTCGATAGACCTTAGGATTGGCCGAGAGACGGCTTAGCGCAATTATATTTGCACTAATGTTCAAACTAATTTTCCATAATTTTCCACTAAACCGTCTCTCGGCTTAAGTCCTAAGTGTGTCGAGGGCATAAGATGCTAAATACAAAATCATCTTTGCTTCATGAAATATTGGCAAAAAATTCAAATTCAGTAAGAACAAAAAATTCCCCTGTTATCAACATTGAATTTCCGCAACTTATCTGCATTTGAAGTACTTGAAGCATGCAATTTCTGCCCGGAAAAGCTTTTCAGAAAGAGAAAAAAAAAGAATTGTGAACTTACTTGGGAGCCTGCTGCTGCGGCTGGGTGTATTGATGGTTCATGTGAGTTGGATTAGATTGGGCGTAGTTGGGCTTTGGAGCGAATCCCCTGGTGGGTGGGCCCGAATCGTAGCGTCCCCGTTTCGGCCCTGGCAATCCACCGGGTCCGTTGCGCTTCAGCGACGGAACAGGGGCAATGTTGCCGTTGCCCTGTCCGGGCGACAGCAAATTCCTGTTCATGGGCCGACTGAAGCCACTGCCGAAGCCTCTGCCCCTGCCCATGTACCCACGAGGCTTCCCGTCGGTACGATTGAAGGGTTTGGGATCGGGCCCGGTGCCGGGAATTGTGGTGTTATTGGGCGCTCCGGGCCCGCCGTATGCGCCGCGTCCACGGAAGAAGCCTCGTCCGCGTGGAGTGAAGGAGCCCCGTGGAGTTGTGGATGACGTGGTGGTCTGGATGGGAGATCCGTCCTCGGGCGTGGCTGTTGTGGTGTTGGTATTATTGGTTGAGCCTGCAAAGAGCACCGTGGTGAGACACCTGGGGGCCGCTTCGTCGGAGTTCGTACCTGGTGGTCCACCGGTGCCTTGGGGTCGTCCGAGGCCGCGTGACCTTGGCGGGCCCATTCCTCGCGGTCCAAGTCCGGCGCCGCGAGGTCCCCGCATCATTCCACGTCCTCGCATCATGGGCGGCATGCCACGGCCACCCATTGGGCCTCCGCGGCCCATACCGCGACCCCTTCCACTTGAAAAAAAAAGAAGAAAAAGAGACGCCAAGTTAATGCAAAGAGACGCCAAAATGGGGGCGCGACAGCGTGCTTTTTCAGCAACTCACCGGCCGCGCGGATCGAAGAAGCCTCTGTACGGCCCCCGTCCGCGGAATCCACCCCTCATTGGTGGGTGGCTAGTATTATTATCCATGCTCTCTTCTTTCTCCACTTTTGACCACTACAAATGACTCAAATTCACAGAAAAATATCTTCTCCGCAGAGTTTTTTTCCACACGAAATGACAACAGGGACAAAGTGAACTGGCTTTTCCGCAAGAGGACTCTGCTACCCAAGCTTCACTCGAACCCTATAAAAATCAACGGATTTTAGCACGCGGACAGTCGTACGACAAATCCTACAATCCCCAAATTTTATTTTATAAAAAAAAATAATTTGAGAAAATCCTAATAAAACTGAATAAATCAAATAAAATTAATAAAGCTTGCGTTTAACCGACAAATATTTCTGAAATAAAAAATAAAGATTTTTAAAATTATTTCTATGATTTATTATATAATTATAAAAGAATTTTCAAGAATGTTTTCTTTTTTAATATTATGAAGAAAAATTTAAAAAAAAGTATATTTACTTCACACAGTTTGACTGAGGAAAATTTAGACAATTTCAAGCTAAATCAAATAAATAGAAAATATGTATGAAAAATATTATTTTCTAATGAATTGCGATTGCTGTTGAATTCAATTTTAGATAAGTTTAGTTTATGAGATTTTTTTAAAATTAGGGGAGACTGGGGCAAAGTCACAAAACGGATATTTTTTTTTCAAGCTACTCGAGCGCTTCAAAAATTTCTAATTAGTGCAATTTTATAGGAAATTTACCGCTCTACAACTTTGTGAAAGTAATTTTCCTCTATTTTGTAAGAAAATACACTTAGCGAGCCAATTTCTAAAAGGTAATTTTGTGACTATTCTCAAAAATTCTGGGGCAAATAGTACCAGACATTGGGTCATATTTTGATTCGCTTCATTACGGGCTTCCGTAAATTTAAAAAAAAATATCTAGATAACATATTTTCATAGAAAATTTATTCATCTACACCTTTGTAAAACACCGTTTTCCCTGCGAGAAAAGTGAGTAAACGAGGAAAGCGCTTTTTAAGCTATTTTAGAAAAAACACACAAAAGACTGTAAATCGTTTGACCAACGCAAAAAACAAGCGACAAGACACGGTAATGACGTTTCTTTTCTCCGTGAAACATCAGAAATTGCTTCGCTTTTTGTTACTTTTTGCTCTATACCTTTTGTTACTTTTTACCCCAAATGGCCATTTTTAATAAAAGAATTTCCGGAGAAAAAAACCTATGTGATATTCTAAAATAGATAGCGGATTCGTATTCAAAAAATCCAAATTATTTAGAAAATATTCACTAGTGCATAAATTTTGGAAAATAAAGGTAATAATTGCTATCTTCTGCAAGGAAAATATTTCAAAAATAGGGCAAAAAATTTCGATATTTTTTATTTTCTAAATTCCTTGTTCGAATTCTAAGAAACTTACGATATTGAAGAATGTCTATGGAGGGTATCTATAGAAAAAAAATTGAGAAGAAATTTTTTTACCCTGGAAGATATTGAATTTTGAATTTTTCGTTTGTGACTTTGCCCCAGTCTCCCCTATCCTAGGAATTTTTTTTCTTTATTCTTACTAAAGTTTTATGGACTTTAATAAAACATGAGCAAAAAAAGCTCCACAAGGATGAAAATACAGTGTCCGCTCTCTAATTCGGATCGGGCGTATAATCTGGACGAGTTCACGACGTCGACGAGGTTATGAGGTTTTGCGGTTATGTATGCATGTGAGTTCAACAATGAAAATGCATTATCCTGTGATGTTTTTGTTTAATAAATAAAGTAAATAGCAATAAATTCTCTAATTATGTCTTTTTTAATCTTTAAAACTTTTATTCTAAATCTACAAAAAAAATCTTGTATATTTTCGAGACGTTGAACAAATTCAAAAAAAATCCGGATAACGAAGCAGACACCTGCTATTTTGTTTCCCAATTATCCGAATAACAAAGCAGGCACTGTAATTTCTGCATTTAATAACGTTTATTTCAACTCAAAAGATTTTAAAAATTAAAAATAGGTGTGATTATGAAGGAATCACACCTAAAAAATACAATTTTTTAATTAAATTCTTAAATTGCAAGATAAAATTCTCCAGGGTGTAATTTAAAATTTCGGCCGGCACTGAAAGTTGGGCAAACGTCCCTCAAAACTTGATAAAAAAAAATCAATCAAATTAAATATTCTAAAAAGCAGGGAGTATAACCTCCTTCCGGGTGCATCAGTGCTGTTTCTCTTCTCAGGGACATTAATCGCCAATTTTAACTGTTCTTCGTACTCCAAAAGAGAACAGTTTCCAAAACAGTTTGCAAAATTTTGACTTTGCAAAAAATTGGCCTTAGCGTTTTTTCGTTCGTTTTTGGTTATGTTTTAAAGTCCCAAAAGTTTTTGAATTTGTATAATAAAACAATTGGGATTGGTGTTTTTTTAATCCCAAAAACATTTTAAATGAGATTGGTCCCTATTTTTTTTTTTTAACTATTCGGAGAAGTGGTTCGTCAATTATCAATCCCATTACATTGTAAAATTTAATCCCAAGTTTTGAATGTAATTAATAATTAGGATTGAAACGATTGAAACCTTTCCAATCCCACATATATTTTTGAATGTGACTTATTAGCCGCTTTTGTATTTCTTCTATTCAGAGAAATAGGCAGATTATCATATCATTCTTAAAATTTTTATAATCTCTAATTGGTATTTTAAATTTTGGCAAATAACATTTAAATTTTAGGCAAGAGAATAAATGGTTATCAAAACCGTCAAAACCATAGAATTTGCATAATTTTAACTATTTTTAGAGCGAATATCTTAAAAATCAATAGCATGATTTTGTAAAACTCAATCCCAAAGGTTTTGAATTTATTTAACAATTGGGATTGAAGACTTTTCAAACCCAAAAATATTTTTAATGGGATTGGTCTTCAAGGACTTTTTATCTTACCTACACGGAGAAGTTAATAAATCATTGTAAAACTCCAAAAATTTAATTGCATTTAGCTGCACATGTCGACGTCGTCACCTATCGCTAGAAAAATTACTATCTTGGATTATTCAAGGTCAAAGTTAAGCCAACCTGGAGGGCCTAATTTTCAACGGATTTGGTTAAAATTGGACCTTTTTGAAAGATCTTGAAATTTTGAGCCCGGCTGGATCAGTCGCAATAGACGATAAAAAATTCGGTATATATTTGTTCCAAAAATTAGCTCGTCCATGATCACCCAAATTTTTGACAGAATCTTGTTCCTTTTACGAGACTCATGAGTAACAATAGTAACGAATTTGTTCCAAAAATTAGCTCGTCCGTGGACACCGAAAATTTTTGGAATGAATTTGCACCTTCTAGGAGGAACAAAAAGACACCTAATATTAGTAATGAATTTGTTCCGAAAGTCACCATCGAAGCGAGGAAGATGCCAGGATTTGTTGCATTTTTCGAATTACAATATTTATAGTGTCGCTTTTTTTAATTCGAGATTCCTAAGATACGCCCTTCCTCTCCTGCTGCCAGCACTCGCATATGATTTTGTAATGCACGCGTCTGTATAAAACACTGTTAAGCTGACTTTTATTTGACGTTCCTTATGAACTTTCGCCACCGAAATTCATCTCGACTGAAGTATAGGCCTTAACTGTAAGTCGAAACGGACGATACCTTTTGCATTACACAAATTTGTTTCAGATAATGGGAGCAAAATGTCTATATTCGGTTCTAGCTTTTATGGCTCCGGCACACCTTTTAGATCAGGAAAATTTCATGAAGTCGAAATTCGCATTCTTATCTTTCTCAAATCTATTGCATTAATCTATCCCATACATATTTGTTCTAAAAAAAAATGTTCCAAAGAAAATAAGTTCCAATATTTTGGTCAGTTCAAAAGTTTTTGTAAATTAAGCTAATTCAAAACCTGCTCCAAATGGAAATTTTTCGCTACTCCAAATGGAAACGTCATTGCTTTTATGATAAATACAGTACTAAATTATTATATTTATATATTTTCTATACCACAATTTTATTATTTATTTAATTTTGCTCCAAATAAAGCGAAAATCCATTCATATTCACAAATTTTAATTTATTAATTTCTTAGAAAAATTAAAAGTTATCATTTCACTGTCAAATTTTTCATCGATCGACCATGTTTTCCAATGAAAAACACAATGAGGTGACTGTTGTTTATTCGTTTTGTTTAACATTTAAGTCATATCTCTGGATAATTTTAGTTAAATTAAGTGCTAATCCTTATTGTTAACGGTACGTGAAGTTTTCAAATGAAATAATGACCTATTTCGTGAACAAAAAGGTTTTTTTTCTGAAGTGTGTGCAAATGCTTCAATTGGAAACTCCGTAGATATGATTTTTTTTGATAGATTTTCTTGTTGTTTTAGATAGGAAAGGAAAAAGATCAGGAATAAGAACAAATCATACACTCAAGAGCAACTCAACAAGGTTTTGCAAGCCTTTCGTCGCGGTTTCACTTACACTGCTTGTCTCCAATTAGAAACTTTCCCTTGTCTCCATTTGGATTAATTTGTTTCCAATAGAAACATTTTACGCTCGCGTATTTTTCTTGTATTTAAGAAGTTTTCAAATTATATTTGAAGAATTTTTATTAAACAGTAACATTCTAGAAGAGTCAATGAGCAAATTTATGTAATTCTCTTCAGAAAAAATATGAACTTAATGTGTTGAATCTTCTGTCAAAGTTAAAGCGCCTGGAAATGGTTTTGAACTAGGGCTATTACCCACTGTGATCACTGGAGAAATATATTTAGTCAGAACTGTTTATATAATTTGACCTTCAAAAATCCAACAATGGAAGGACTCAAGGTCAATAAAGAAAATGAAATGGATGAAATAATTTCAGTATGAAACTCATGAGTTAAAAATTAGAACATTCCGTCTTACACTTTGTTCCACAATTAAAAAATAAATTTAAAAAAAAAACTTCTCAAATATCTTTTCCATAAATTTTATTTAATATTCCTGCTCAGGATATACTCTCAAGATCTACTCAAAGAGATGTCAATGACATAGTAAAACAGTGTTACAGAAAAAAACACAACAGATAACAAATGGTTATTAAAGATTTTATCCACTGGCTTTTTTGTCACACTTAATAAATTTTGATGTGTATATGAAGCTTTTTTTTCTCCTTTGTAATCTCCTCTAAATACTCCTTCAATTAACTTCTCTCACTTTTTTTTAAAATATATATTAATCACAAATATTACATCTAATTTGTAAACTATCGCTGTTCCTTTGCATAAATTGCATCTTGTAAGAAACAGAACTTTTTAAGTGATATTCTCTTGATGAAGAGAAGAAACATTAAAACTGAAAAAATAGCATCCTTCTCTTCCCCCTGATTTTTTTTTAACTAGGACGTTCCAATTCCGTAAGATTCATCCACTTTCTCTTTTTTTATCACATCATTTAACATTCACAAAAAAAATCCACGCAAACAGCAAAGATACAAAAAAGGAAAAAATGTTCTATTTTAAACGCCTTGCGGTGGTTTTTTTACCCTTCAAAAAAAAAAATTATTTAAAAAAAATCCTATTAAAAAAGACTTAACCGAGACCATGAGGAGGACTTTCTGCCAGACGATGCTTTGCCGTTCGTGTTTTGCTACACGAAGCTCTCCTGAGAGAACTAACACTTCCCGTGAATCCATCGTTGTCCAGCGATTCCGAAGAGAAAGCCTTCAGATTGAAAGCTAAGAAACTCGAAAAAATCAGAGTTGCAAAATCCAAGCTCAATAAATTCTACAGAATTTTTTCTAAATTAAAAAAAAGCTTTCAAATTACCTTTATCCGTTGGTGATCCCAGGGTGAGGCTACTCAAACTAGAACTGAGATTGTAAGGACGAGGAGGTGGGATGGTTGGAGTGCTTTCTTCAACTGGCAGACAAGTCTCCACCATTGCCTCCAAACAATTCACAAATAACTCCGACGACTCGCCCATCATCGTATACTGCACCACAAAAAAACAACTTTTTAAAGAAAAATACTTTTGAGAAGGAAATTGAAAAAAAAACAAACTTTAGTAAATGGTCCTGCAAATCGCCACAAGCCACCAAAGCCACAACTCTGGAGGAAGTGTAGTTGCTGCTGAGATGGATCTTCAGTGGCCAGCATGTTCTGAATGATACTCTGAACGGCCATCAGAACTACTTGATCACTGGATACCGACAGAACATTGTTTATTTTCTGATCAAGGAGAGAATGTCTGAAAAAGAAAGTACGTTTACTGAACGAAAATCTTCATCTCAGTTTTATTTATTTATTTTTTTTTTTATTTAGAATTTAATATAAAATATTTCTTTACGCCTATTTGAACAAGGATATTTTGATTGAAAATATTCATTTGGATTGGAAATATAAATTTCCGCACTGAGAAACGGTTATAGGGATTACCCAAGCGGACATCACGTCCTTAAGTGAAAAAAACCGTTGAATCATTCCTATAATAATGATTTTTCAAGGTCAAAGGGTGAAAAGGCAAAAGAGAGGGCATTTATTAAAGACATGAAGTCATGTTTCGACTCGTGGGAAAGGTCTTGGACTTTCTGACAAGTCTGAACCGGTTCAAAAGCTGTAAGTAAGTTTTGTCCGAAAAGCAATTGCAAAGTAATTTATGAATCGGTTTAAATTGGTAAACAATAAGTGTTGCGAAAGTACTTTTGATATTATAATATATCTAAGTCACGAGTTCGTGCATTTCGCAAAGCATGGGACGCTCTGCCACCACTTTTTTGAGTGTATATCAGTTTAATATTGATTTAAATATTTACAAACCATAATAAAACCATTTTTAAGTTGAAAATTGACCTAGAAAAGCGTATTTTAGAAAATAAGCTTAAAAATAATTTTAGAAAATTGTACCGATTCATTGCTGATTGGGGCAGATACAGTCGGATTTGGAACATCAAATCCTTTCAAATAAACCCAAATTTAACCAAATCGGTTCAAAATTATGCCCTTCATGATGGTTTACCTCTGGCATTGAATAATTTAAGGTAAAATTATCTTATTTTTTCGTAAATATTTGTTTGCCTGACGAACATTTTACGAACAAATGAGACAATTTTACGAAGATTTTTTGTATGTTTGCGAACAAATGTTGGTAAAAGTACAGAAAATGCTCGTCAAATGATCATCTTGCGAAGACTGTTTATGAAAAAGTACAAATTTTTACGAACTTGTTTGTGGGTAATACGATTTACGAGCATTTCGTAAGTCCCTAATAGGAATTCACAAACATTTACGAACAATTTAACAAATTTTTTTTCCTGTGTGGAAGAAATGTTCAGCTGGGTAACCTCCAAAACATATTCAAAAATAAACAAATATCATGTTTCTTTTGTTTTTGGAGAGCATGAAGGAGGTGAGGTGCGATTTGGATAAGTTAGTTTACTAGAAAATGTAGGCTTGTGGGGTCTTCGAAGGCCGGAAGTCAATATCTCTCACCGTTTAGAAACCAGGATGATAAGAAGTTGAAAAATTTTTTGGATATACTGCTCTCTTTTGGAGGTCGATCAGTAAAAATTAATTTAATATTACTAGCGTTATGACCAGCACACAATAACTTTTGTTTGTAAATATGTTTTCAAATTTTCCCATGAGAATGAGCGAGTGGTGAGATGACTATAGATCTAGATCACACTCACTCTCATTGAAATGTCAAAAACATGTTTACTAAACAAAAGTTATTGTGCGTTGGGCATTATACGAATAATAGCAAAATTGCACCCAATATTTTGCCATTTGTTCGTAACACGTCGGTCAATAAGTCCATTGGCTGACGCGGCTGACGCATAGATGGAACCACTACCAAAAAACTTGAATAACTCGAATCAGCCACCTTATATGTCAAAATTTGACAGCAATCTAGCCATTTTGGTTCTCATGTTACAGCTGCTTTTTTAAGAAAAATTCCGAGTTTCGTTTTTGTATTTTATTATTTACGTAAGAAAACGATAACCCAAACCAAATAATAAGCTAGATAATTGTTAACCTGACTCTTCACCGTTAATTAAGATGATTCAGATTTGGTTTTCGAACTTTCATTGTGGCACTAAAAGCAAAAATGGTGCTGAATAATCTGGACGCCGAAAACATCGAAAAATGAATATTATTGTGCTTAACGACTCCAAAGTAAAATTAAAGAGTTAGCTTATTACAAAGATATCGAGCGTATGTTCAACACATTGATTACATGATATTTTGGGTATGAAGAAGCTCTCCGCATAATGGCTGCCGCATTTGCCCACTTTGGACCAAAACCGAAAAACTAAAAAAGAAGCAAAATTGTATGTACGAAATAGGGTTTGAACTGGTCCTTCAGTCGCCATAATCGCAAGACCAGGGACTCAAGGGAGTTTTAACCAAAGAAATGGCCAATGGTTCACCGATTAGCGATTTCCCTAAAATAACGAACTAAAATCTGAAATTATGGCATGGAGTTTTCGAAAATCTTCTTTTTGGACGGGATAAAAAAGTTGAATGATCGTTGGAAGCGCTCTGTCGACTTCTAAAGAACGTATCTTGGACAAATAGAATTGAATTTGACCAAAAAAAATTTTTTTCTTAGTCTATGAACTTATTGACCGGCGTCGACGTGTCATGTATATTTTTTTTTTGGTTGGGAAAATTTAACAAAAATTTGAAAATATCACAAATAATTTGCTATTAATTTGTATGCGAAAATTTACGAATAAATATTTGTAAAAAAAAAATCAAAAAATGTTCGTCAAGAAATCATGTTACGAACAATCTTTGTGAAAAAACAAACTTTTACAAATTTACGAGCACTTTCTAAATCTCTTTTGGAATTGATAAACATTTACAAAAAGTTTTCAATATATTTTTTCTGTATAGATGAGACTGGGACAAAAAGTCACAAAACGCATATTTTATTTTTTTATAAGCTACTCGAGCGCTTCAGAAATTTCTAATTAGCGCAGTTTTATAGGGAATTTACCGCTCTACAACTTTGTGAAAGTAATTTTCTTCTATTTTGTAAGGAAATACGTTTATCGAGCCAATTTCTAAAAGGTAATTTTGTGATTATTCTCAAAAATGCTGGGGCAAATAGTACCAGACATGGAGTATAATCATATTTTGATTCGCTTCATTAGGGGCTTCCGTAAATTTGAAAAAAAATATCGAGAGGATATATTTTCATAGAAAATTTATTCATCTACACCTTTGTAAAACACCGTTTTCTCTGCTAGAAAAGCGAGAAAACGAGAAAAGCGCTTTTCAATTTCAAGCTATTTTAGTAAAAACACACAAAAGACTGCAAATCGTTTGACCAATGCAAACAAAAAGCGGCGAGACATGGTAATGACGTTTCTTCTCGCCGTGAGACATCATAAATTGCTTCGCTTTTTGTTATTTTTTGCTCTATAGCTTTTGTTACTTTTTACCCCAAATGGCCATTTTTAATTAAAAAAAAAATTCTAGAGAAAAGAACCTTTGTGAAATTCTAAAATAGATAGCGGATTCGTATTCAAAGAATCCAAATTATTTAAGAAATATTCACCAGTGCATCAATTTTAAAAAATAAGTGGTAATAATTGTTATCTTCTGCAAGGAAAATATTTCAAAAATAGGGCTAAAAATTTCGATATTTTTTATTATGTAAATTCCTTCTTCGAATTCTAAGAAACTTACGACATTAAAGAAGGTCTATGGAGGCTATCTATAGAAAAAAATTTGAGCCGCTATCTTTTTTATCTCGGAAGATATTGAATTTTGAAGTTTTCGATTTGTGACTTTTTGCCCCAGTCTCCCCTATATTCACTGTATTTTTTTGAAACGCAAATTGTACGCAACTAAACAAAATCATTTTTTAAAGGGAAAAATAAAGGCAAAAAATGATTCTCAATTTGATAGGTTAAATATATTACTCACATAACTGGAAAGACTTTGGGAAAAACAACAGATCCCTCTGCCAAATACTGATAGAGAACCCTCGTTTCAGCCTCATCCGTTGAATATTTCACGAGAGTGGCCAAAACTGTGAGTACAAGCGCCTGTGTTGAGAGATCGGGCAAAACTTCTGGATCAAGGAGGACATTTGATTCATTTGACACGGATGATCGTGATCCACGTTCCTATAAAAATGTTTTCAAAATATCCATTGCATCAATTGGAACAATTTCATTTTGATCTCCACCTACAAGCAATAGGATATTATTATTATTATTTATTATGTATCGGCAAAAAGCCATATACATGTAAAAAAATCAGGTACATATAGAGGGCTACAATTCTTACAATTTTCTATCTATACCTGTCTAATGAATCGATTACAAAAATGAAGAAAAAAAATGAATACATTATTTAGAAATTAAAGAAATTCAAAAAAAAAAAAATACTTTATAAATTTTAAACTATCTTAATTGCTTTTGGTGTCTTTGCTACCTTGAAAAAGAGAAGAGGAAAAAAAAACAGAAACTTAAATTGTTAAATTAGTTGCTCTTATAAAAAGAGCTACTTTAACTAAGTTATCCAAATTATTACCAAGCAGCTTTTTCAGTTCGACATTGGTGATGCCTATTCTGTCTCGGAGATGGGAGTATTCAGGACAATTGACTAGGATGTGCTCTACTGATAGTGGAACGTTACAAATGGAACAAGTGGGAGGGTCAGTTCTGTCCATCAAGTAGGAATGCGTTGCGTTCGTATGTCCAGTTCGGAGTCTCGTTATAATGCAACTATTTTTGCGATTCATATCAGGGAATATTATTTTGTCTGGGTCTTCAAAGATTCGTCTCAGTTTATTAGTCATGTCAACGTCCTTCCAGTCCTTGCGTCTATTTTGCTTTAAAATACTTCTCATTGTTGTTTTCATGTCTGCATAAACTAATGAATTGCTTCTTCTAATGCAACTTTCAGAAACCTCCTTCACGATTGCCTTAACTTCCTTTATACCAAGAGTCTCTTCGCATACCCAAACTACTTTTATTCGACCCTGAGAGAAGCATATGAGGTCATGGATCTTCAAGACAAAATAATTTTTACTTTTTGGATTCATTAATTCTTCTACACCCAAAAGAGAACTGGTAGCTACCAAGATTGGATTACCTTCTGGGACATAGCAGTAGCAGGCTTCCATAATTGTAATAAGATCGGCATTGACATTGTGTGTATGCCTAGCTATATTTTTCTTAAATGAAATATCTAAATCTGCTGACCAATATGCGATCCTACTAATTTGTTTATTCCTGCAAGACGAAGTATAAATAATATTCCAATTAGAATGAATCCTACAATACTCATCAAATTTGTCTACAGTTCGAGCAGTACCAGCCCCACTCACCCAAAAAATTTTGATTGCTAAATTTATATTTGAATACTTAAAACACCAAGGGGGATTACTTGAAGTGGACATTTTAATAATTTTATAATTAGGGATACTGTTTTCTCTAAAAGCTTTATTGGCAATTTCTATCCATGATTTTACTCTTCTTTCTTTATTACTAGGACGAAAATTTAATATTTTTTCATGTAACATGTGACTAGGTAATGATTTTACTTTTTCTAAATAAGACATTAATAAAAATGTTCTCCTATAATTGAGTGAAGGAAATCCCCCTTCGGCCAACACACTAGCAATGGGAGTGGATTTAAAAGCTCCGGTTGCTAACCGAATTCCTGTGTTATAAACTCCATTAAGTCTATTTAGGGACTGATCTGACGCTGTTCCATAAACTTGTGCCGCATAATCTAATTTTCCGCCTATTAAAGCAATAGGATAAAAATGTGGAAAATATGTGACGAATTTCATTTACAAAATATACTTTTTTTTCTCTTTAATTTCAGGATAATTATGTAATGCACTCGAAGACAGTGAAAGAAGGTGAATAAGAACTTGATCATATCAATAAGGAAAAATTGATGAGTATAAAAATAAAATTAGTATGATTTTATGAAATGACACACAAGAAAAAAGGGTTTAATCTAGTAGAACAGAAAATTTTTAAGATATAGGATAGGTGATGAAAAATTGCTAAAAGGAAACAATCGTGAGAGAGACGATGATAAGAGAAAGAGACAGTGTGATAGAGGTACAACATTAACAGACAAAAAGGTGGAATTGCACAAAAATACTACAATTGTGGTTCATTTTCTGGGTTCATTGATAATACCTGATGTTCATCAATTCCTGCCGAACTATTTGCATCTTTAGTTGTCGGCACAGAAAAGGATCTCTGCGTTTTAAACAACACTCTAGCATTCTAATTGCATATCATCAAATTCCAAAAAAATAAACAAATTTTCATGATTTTCGTTTCCAAATGCCATTTGCGTGGTTATCGCCAATCAGAAACAGAAGGAAAATCAGTTTGAAAACAGTGCCAATTAACAGAAGAAATCATTATCAAAAACAAAGAATTTGCAATTTTTTTCACGTAAAATTTTCAATTGCACAAGGCATTTCCAATATTGAGAAAAATTCAGAGAGAGTTGTGAGAAAATAGAATAAAATTTTGAATCAACAAATCACAAGAACAAGTCATGCAATAAATGCCAATTGTTAATAATTTTGAAAATAATAGAGAAAAGTTTTTTTTATCGTGATACAAGTTACAGTGGTGTTTCGGCAATTCCATTAATAACACATTTGTAGAAAACACATTGAAACATTTAACATGATTTTTTTTTGATAGACAATGATTTTTTTTTAGATATTTTAGTGTCGGTGATTGATAAATTTTAAGAATTTTGATCAAGTTTTCAAATTTCATATTTTGATAATTTTTATTTTGTGTGAGACGATAGTTATTTTGGATGATGAGATCCAGACAGTACAACATTTTTTTGTAAGCATCAGGCAGGCAATAAGAAAAAATAAAGAAATAAAATACTAAATTAGTTAAATTCATTGAATTAGACAGAAATTACCACATAGATTTTTTTCTCATCTAATAAATAAACTTTAATTTTTTCTTATTAAAAAAATTATTAAAAATTAATGCAATTTTTCCAAATAATTGTGATCATATTATTCTTTATTTTTTTTTAAATCGATCAATTGCATTAATTTCTTACCAAAATACTCAATTACTCAGTAACGAACCTAGAAAAAGGTGAAGTGAAACCGCCCAGGGCACCGAGATTGTAGTAGAGTTCTTAACAAGAGATTGATGGATTGGCACCATCTTTGCAAGAGATCGGCAGATTTGACGATCTAATTACTAAGAAATTGACAGATTGACAGGTTCTTAGCGATAAATTCCTAAATTGCCACGATTTTAGTGAGAAGGAGATTGACAGAATGGTATAATCTTTACAAGAAATTTCAGATTGATACAATCTATTTACATACCGATACGCTCTTAACAAGAGATTGATAGATAAGCACGATCTTAACAAGAAATCGGCAGTTAGGGCGATTTTATTAGATCGACAGGATCTTAGCGATAAATTGCCATATTAGCATGATCTTAGTGAGAGAGATAAATTGGCAGAATGGTGGAAACTTTACAAAAAATCAACAGATTGACACAATCTATCTACATACCGATGCGTTCTTACCAAGGGGTTGATAGATTGATATACATCGGCATGATCTTAACAAGAGATCGGCAGATTGGGGCCGCCTAACCAGTAAGAAATCGACAGATTGACAGGTTCTTGACGATAAATTGCTAAATTGACACAGTCTCAATGACAGTGAGATTGACGGAATGGTATGATATTTAGAAGAGATTAGCAGAAAAAAACGATCTTATTACTAAGAAATTAATACATTAAAAGGATCTTACCGGTAAATTTCAAGCTTGACATGGTCTAAGTGAGAAATAGATTGACAAAATGGTGTAATCTTTACAAGAAATCGACAGATCGACGCGACCTTTGTTAGAAATCGGCACATTAGGACGATCTTAACAAGAGATTGGCAGAATGGAACGATCTTATTACTAAGAAATTAACATATTAAAAAGATCTTACCAGTAAATTTCAAGCTTAGCATGATCTATGTGAAAAATAAATTGACAAAATGATGAGATCTTAAGAAATCGACAGATCGATACGATCTTTATTAAAGATCGGCACATTGGGAAGATCTTAACAGAGATCGTCAGAATGCAACGATCTTATTACTAAGAAATTGACATATTAAAAGGATCTTACTGGTAAATTTCAAGCTTGGCATGATCTAATTGAGAGATAGATAGACAAAATGATGAGATCTTTACAAGAAATCGACAGATCGACACGATGTTTATTAGACATCGGCACATTAGGACGATCTTTACAAGAGATTGGCAGAATGGAACAATATTATTACTAAGAAATTGACAAATTAAAAGGATCTGATCGGTAAATTTCAAACTTGACATGATCTAAGTGAGAGATAGATTAATAAAATGGTGTGATCTTAACAAGAAATCGACAGATCTATACGATCTTTATTAGAGTTCGGCACATTGGAAATAACTTAAGAGATCGGCAGAATGGAACGACCATATTACTAAGAAATTGACACATTTAAAGGATCTTACCGGTAAATTTCAAGCTTGACATGGTCTAAGTGAGAAATATATTGACAAAATGGTGTAATCTTTACAAGAAATCGACAGATCGACACGATGTTTATTAGAGATTGTTTGATTGGGACGATCTTATTGGCGTGATCTTAATAAGAGAGAGACTAATAAAATGGTATGAACTTTACAAGGAATTGACAGATTGACACGATCTTTGAAAGAGATATCGGTAGATTAAGGCACTCTATATACCGATACGTTTTCAACAAGAAATCTCTCTCAAGTACTCTCTTTGCCAGAGATCGATAAATCGGCACAATCCTTTCCAGAGTCCAAAAAATCCAACTGAATTCTTTTTCAAAAGATCTACAGATCGCCATGATCGTTACGATCAGTATTAAAGATCAAAAATTGGCACCGCTTTTGCAATTTTGTAAAAAGATCGGCAGATCGACGATGATTTTACTGAAAAATCGGCAAATCTACAATTTGCTTTTTGATTGCCCCTTTTTTTATTGCTACCTTGTAGCGCCTGTTGTCAGGATAACTGAGCTCAAAGATAATTTCCTTTTTCCTGTTATTTGGTTTCAAGTTATAATTTTCATAATTAAAGATGTGTCAACTCTCCTAGAGGTGGCAAACAGCCATTCGCTATGCGACTCCTCTCTAAAGTTCTCTCCTCTTCCTTCTGCATTTGTGTTATGTTAGGTAGGGTAAAGTGGTACAAGTTGGACAATGGTACAAGTTCGACAGGGCTTTTTGTCTTGATAAATTTAGTACTTCATTTTTATTTGTATATTTTTATGCTTTAGTAGTTTTATAATTTGGTTCCTTGTACTTAAAAACAAATTTTGTACTGTATTTATCAAGAAAAAAGCCATGTCCAACTTGTACCGGCGAATTGTCCAACTTGTAACACTATGTCCAACTTATATCACTTTACCTTAAATAAATATTTTGCACTCTGTAAAATAAGACTTATCATAAAAAATGATAGCTTATACAGACACTGCAGAAGTATTTTCGCCATTTAGTTTCAAGGGTTGGTCATCAATGTTGAGATAGCAGGGGACGCATATTATGGAGAGTTATGTGAGTATTTTTCCACTAGAGATTTGGTATGATATTGTTCGTTCGGGATTTGATATGAAAGTTTTGAAACGCAGTTAATATCCTTTAATTTTATTTCTAAAAATAATAATTTTAATTTTTAGAATGCCAATAATTTTTTCAAACTTCAGAAGTAAAAGATTCTTAAGGCACTGAACTATAAGCTCAGACCCCAGGCGGCAAAGTAATACTAGGTTCGTCACTGCAATAAACTTAACCCAAATATTCATTGAGGAATTTCTTCCTCAATTTACTTGTATAGAAAGGAAACAGCACACACATTGATCATATTAGTTGCATAAACATTAATCTAGACAGAGGAATGTCAACAGGGAAGATTCTAAAATGCATGAAAATCACTTGAAGCGTCAGTTATTCACGTAAAGTCCAAAATGAAGATTCAATAATTAATGATCTCTTTTTTTAGAACAGTCCTTCCAATTGATAACAATATGCCGATAATAATGTTCTTTTATGTCAATTTTCTTAATCATCCAATAATCTCAATCACCACATAATTATGATCCCTGATCAGTGTTCTTTAAATATCGTGAAAAAGATGTTTGAAGATATTTCTTACAGTGTAACAGCAGATAGATTAACGATTTACGGACAGCAAAAATGTCTGAGAGAAAGAAGAAAATGTAAATATGAGATTTTTTCTGTGAAAATGCATCACTCTCAACTTGTGTAGTTTTTCGTGAGAGTGATAGAAAACACTTCCAAAGTAATAAATGAACAATTGCCTGTTATTAAGTTTTTTTTTTTCAAAAAACAGAATGATTAACGGAAGAAAATTAAAACTA
This sequence comes from Phlebotomus papatasi, assembly GCF_024763615.1. NCBI lineage: Eukaryota > Metazoa > Arthropoda > Insecta > Diptera > Psychodidae > Phlebotomus > Phlebotomus papatasi. The sequence continues at coordinate 33,252,309 of NC_077222.1, forward strand.
ACACCACATCAAAATACTTGTTGTCTTTGTTGTTTTTTTTTTTTAGATAAAAATCTCAAAAGTGAGAAAACTCCACATAGATTTTTGTAAAAGGAATGGTGAGTAAAAGAAAAATATAGATTTTATTTCATGTGAAAGCAATTCTTTAAACGAGATGTTTCAGCGCCAAGAAAGGAAAATATTTTGAAAAAGAAGAAAATTTAGAAGATATCACGCAATTATCTCAATGCCAATTAAAGTGATGGGTCAACCTGGGAACTTCGTGGATTTTTTTTTTATTTATTTTAAATATTTTATGCCAAAAATTCATGAATTTTAGTTAGGCTTTTCTTTCATGTAAGAGTCATGCCCCGTCTACAAATGTGATCAAGTTTACGTCCTCTTCTAGAGACATAATATTTAAGAAATTTCTTTGTTTTTCTTTTTGCGAAAACAAAATAGTTGTATTGTACCAGACAATCATCGCATTAATTTTAGTGGAAGGGACCTAAGTTTTCACTTACAAAACGGTCGCGCCCTCTTTATAAATTGAAATAAAAAATAATGAGAATAACAGTGGATACTTTTCTGAATGATTTAAAAAATATGTTGAAAAAGATTGATAAAAGAAAATTAATTTTGAAATAGACTTGTTAGAGGAAAATGGAATAAAAGAACTGTGTCTAACTTTGGACAGCTTGTAATTTTGGACACTTGTTATAATTCTCAAATTTAATTTTAGTTTTTGTTTTTAATTTCCAAAAGATTGTATATTGTTAAAGTAACGTTTAAAAACGAGATCCCGTAGAAAAGCCTTGGAGAAGTTCTTTGTATCCAGAAGAAACTTTGTGTTAAAAATTGCACATAAAGTAATAGTCTACTCTGCAATTTTATTCATTGTATTGAAAACAGTTTACTAAAATTAATATTAATTGAAATATTAATTAAAATTATTAATTGCAAATTATTAATACAAATTAATTTTAATTTGTATTAAAAATATGACAATTCAAACTCAAAACATTGGTGTTTATATTGAACCTGGTCGAAATTTGCCATACTCCCCCTCGTCCCATCATCATACACCTTATTTTTACTCAAATTTTTAATTTTAATCCCCTTTTCTGCAATTTTTTTTTAATAGAAGTGCGAAATAGGAAATCTCAAGAGTAAATATTCCGCTGATGAGAATGGGTTTGGAGAAATGCTTGTTATTTGGGACAGCTTCTAATTTTGGACACTTTGCAGATAAAGTTGAACACTACGAATAAATTGATTATAATAATTATGGAATTATCTTCCAACATTTAATAAATAATGTATTATATCAAATTTTTATACTTTTTAGAAGCTTTTGACACTAAATTCGCTCAATTCTGAATATGATTTGAATTAAAATAGCCTGTTTAAACTTCAGCGTGAGCAGTTCCTTACGAGAAATCTGATAAAACTTTGTTTTTTTTTCAGTCTTTTTTAGTTATTTAGATATTTTAAAGCGATATTAAAAAAAAGTAGATAATTTTGTCAGAGGTTCACCATTGAAGTTACCTATGTTCCTTATTTTGGCCACTTGTTCCGTAACTCAAAATTTTATAAATATTTATTATTAGTAATGATTAAGTTGTATAATGCCTAAAGTTTCTAGGACTTGGCATTGCTGTGCCATTAAGCTTTGTTGGTTTCATACAGCAATGGGCCATATTCCTAAATGAACCAGAAGTATAATGATTTTCGGCCAACGAAATAGTTATTAAGAAGTGAAAACAAGGGACTTCCAACTTTTAGATTCTCCTCCTTTATTCCACGCCTGAAAATTCCGGCGAGAAATAAAGGAGGAGAAGCTAAAATGTCGAAATCCCGTGTTTTCACTTCTTAAGAACCAGAAGTATTTTGGGCTTTCTGGGTCCCGTATCAACGCTGAAGTAGCAGACCACCCAACAAAAGCAAAGGAAACAAAGAAGAATAACTTCTACAAACCAGATGCAGAAAAAGAGAAATAAATAAGAAAATGTGCGCATACTTGGAGTACCGAAGTCAACTCTCTTTAATAAATTATGGAAAGCTTCCGGACTTCTTAAGACGTCCTGCGGTTCTTCTCATTAACAGAAAGAGAACTTGGTGAGTTTAGTTTTCGAAATGGAGGAGAGTAGGTATTCTATTGAGGAGGATCAGCTGTCCAAAATAGTAAGCAGTGTCCGAAATTACGAGCAAGGTGTCCAAAATTACAATTAAATTCATGTATATATTTTTAACGTATTAAGAATAATTTTAGAAAAACCAAAGACGATAAACTCAAGGTTCCAAACAATATTTTTGAAAAGTAACAAAAATTTCAATTTCTTTTCAAAATATTGCGCTTTACATTTAAGACATTAGAGTGTATGCACCCTGTCCCAAATTAAAAGCATTTCCCCTAGATCCGACAATTTTAGGCCACTAAAAAAAGTTTGAAAATTATTGGAATTTCGGACAAATCCATTCATTAAGGCCGGAATGCTGAACTTTAGAAAGATTAGCGTTCACCAATTATAATCACACTCAACAAAAATTTGTGAGTCATCTATAAAAATAAACAAAGCTTTAATAAAGAACTGAATGCAGACCATGGATGAATGGAGAAAAGAACAAGAGTTTCAATTAAAGGATCCTTGACATCCTTGACCAATACTTTCGATCCGGAAATGCTGCAGAACGCGGTTGCTCAAATACAAAGAACGAGAGTGATTTTGGCTTTTCGGGATAAAGAAGCATTGAAAATTTTGAGTATTCGGGATGTCGGGAATTTTTAAAATATCCCTTTGGGGCGTAGTTTGTACAGCATTACGGAAAAGTACTCTCCCTTCGAACATTCATGCCTTCGAATAATGTGAATTTTCTTTTAGTTTTCCTAAGAGACTTACACATTTTTATTAAATATTAGTTAGTTTATTGTCAATTATTGATAATTATGTATTAATTTTGTGCAAGTCTCATAGGAAAAGTAAAATAAATTCACATTATTCGAAGACATGAACATTCGAAGGGAGAGTACTTTTCCCTATTATTGTTGAAAACAAAAAAAAATCGTAATTTAAGTAAATGAATCTTCTAAAAGAGGCGTAACCGAAAACTATTTTAGAGTTTTTTTTACTCAAAATTTGCAAATATACTTTTATGAAGGATAGAAAAGCTTTAAAAAATCCGAATATTTTATTTTATTCGGTAGTAGAAGAAGTAGAATACAAATACAAATTTAAATTTAATACAAATTTAATTGAAAATAATAAACCAAAGTCAGTAATATTTCTTATGAAAAAGAATGGAATATCCAACGCACAATAACTTTTATTTTGTAAACATGTATTTAATATTTCAATGAGAGCGAGTGAGATCTAGATCTAGTCATCTCTTTCACTCTCATTGACAATTTTGAAAGCATTATGAAGAAAAGTTATTCTGTCTGGTCATAATGTCCAGAGTTAATAACTTTTGCCTGGTAAATATGATTTTGACATTTCAGTGAAAGTGAATGAAATCTATATCTAGTCATCTCGCTCACTCTCATAGGAAATCTTGAAAACATGCTTATAAACAAAAGTTATTGTGCGCGGATCATAATAATTTTTATTTATAAACATGTTTTGAAAATTGCGTATGGGAGTGAGCGAGATGACTAGAACTAGGTTTCATTCACTCTCATTGTAATGTCAAAAACATATTTAAAAAATAAAAGTTAATGTACGCTGGACATAATGACCAGCGCACAATAACTTCTGTTTGTAAACATGTTTTCAGAATTTCCCATGAAAATGAGCGAGATGACTAGATCTATGTTTCATTCACTCTTATTGAAATGTCAAAAACATGTTTACTAAACAAAAGTTATTGTGCGTTGGGCATAAGAACCAAAATTTTTATTCCAACCAAGCCGTACAAATAAATTTTTAATCATTTTTTCAATATAAATCCACGAACCTCCACAGTTTGACCCTAAATAGTGTTAAAAATCGAAAACGTGTAAAAATTAAGAAATTTGAGAAGAGTTGAAAGGAATAGAGCTCCCCATAAACAAAAATCAACTCTTGATGTTTTTGAAAGAAAACAAAAAAGAGTGTCTCGATAGTTTTTTTTAATATCGAAGTGGAAGTGTTGTGTAATGTGTGTTTTATGAAGCAATAGTCTTACTTTAATCGGTGAGATATTTTGTAGGCAATCGATAAAGCCACTACTATTTTTCGACGATGACGCCTGAACAGTATCTTCGGCATTGGCAAGTGCCACGATGGCATTGTGCACGGGTTCGGATGATGATCTACGATTTCTAAAATCTTGGCGTTGGCAATTGTGTGCGTGCACGGCGGCGGCGTGAGCGACAGGTGGCACAGGAATGGCCACCGGGACGCCAAAGTGGACGCCGCCGCCACTGATGGGGTTCGGCGAGGTGGCTGCAGTAGTGGTGATTAAATTGGAATTTGGCATATTGGCTAACTGGTTGCTCATGGTCTGGCCATGACTCAAATCTAGGCTCCGCCATGATTTGCCCCTGATGGGTGGATCCTATATAATCGTAACGAGTTTATATTTGTTTGCATTACCATCATTCACGCATACATCATTCTCGACTCTTATTTTTTTTTCTTTACTATCTTCACTATCGAACCCAAACAACACCTAAAAAAACATTCACTCGATCCATCCAAAACTCTAAACACAGTCATTCTAGTTTCTGATAGATTTACATTATTTTCTAGTCAAAAAATCTTTAACACGCTAAATTTCTATAAAAAAAAACAATAACTTCACTTATAACTTTACTTTTTCTCATGAAGGAACATAATATTTAACCTTCTGAGTAAGCCCCGCCCAGTGTTTTCTGTGCCACGCCCCCTTGTTAAGTTGATATAAGCATGTGAAAGCATTTATTTATTTTTTAAAATTATTTTTATATACAATCAAGAAGTACTAAAACGCTTTCAGAGCTAATAACCCCAAATATTGTCTTTGAAAAATAGGCCACGCCCCTTACAAAACTTAAATTGCGTATAAAGCAATACTTATACAAAATTTATAGTGATTTTGGAATAATGTTAGATAAAAGAAGTAATAAATCGTCAGATTTTTCTCTATTTCCTAAGAACGATCAAGTTTTGGAGACTTATGGTGCTATTTCATTAAAATATGAAAATGGGTAATACTTACTTTCAAACATTTTCTTAGTACATGACTGTTTTTATGTGCTTCTGCGTTATTAATTTTTCTGTCTATTGGTTCCTGTCATGACTGTTTTGTAGTTTTGGGACACAACGAGGACTAGAAAAAAACAGTCGTGACAGGAACCTAAAAAAAAGTCAATAATGCAGAAGCAGATACAAACAGTATAAGTAAGTATCTACTAAAAAAAGGGTGGCAAAGCGTCCCAGGCTTTGCGGAATGCTCGAACTCGTGACTTAGATGCTATACCGCAAAAGTACTTTCGCATCATTTACCGTTTACCGGTTCCCAACCGATTTGAACTTATTCATAAATCACTCAAAAGATCCCTCAAAATAGTTTTAAAATAATAAAATTGATTTTCTGATTAAAATTAGTTATCTATTATGAATTGGTTCATTATCATTACCTTTTTAAAACCGATTGGAACCGATTCAGTTTTGTCGGAAATTCCAAGACCTTTTTAACGAGCCCAAACATGACCCCATTCGCTTAATAAATGCGCCCCATAGGGACTTTTTAAACTTTGACCTTGAAAACCCGTTATTAGGAATGATTCAACGGTATTTTCGTATAAAGACGAAATGTCCGCCTGGGTAATCTCTAAAATATATCCAAAAATGAAAAAAATCGCACAACGCGTTTTCGAGATATCCCAACAAAAAACTGGTTTTGGAGGGGAAGGGAAGGGGTGGGGGAAAATGAGGGCCATGTCCTCCGAAGGTCCCAAGTCGCTATCTCTTACCGTTTGGCCTCTAGAGCTGGCGGCACTCGGACGGACAGACGGACAAACAGCGTGACGACATTTCTCAGAAATCGTCTAAAACGTAAAGATTTGTTGATAAAATTGGTCTCCGGGGGGTGGAAGGTGGAAATTTGGGGGGGGGGGGTGAAAAAATCGAGGGATTATAATATACTGCTCTCTCCGTGGAGTTCGAGCAGTAAAAATGTTTGGGAGAAAGATTTCCTCTTTTTTAGCACTTCACTGTTCTGAAGTCCTTCTGTATTACAGACTTTTCTTTGTGTTGGTTCTTGTCCCAACTATTTTATCCAGTCCTCGCTGTGTTCTAACCCGTCAAATCATTGCTCTACCTGTCGATTTTACTCGGAGGTTTTTTGAATTGTAACGGTATATTCTAGTACATTCAGAGGAAATTTGTAGATTTTCGGCAGAATTTCTGCATAGAAAATCTGTAGATTTTCGGCAGAAATTCTGCCTAAAATCTGCAGATTCTCGACAGAATTTCTGCATAGGAAATCTGAATAGTCTCCATTGTCTCAACAAAAATATTGTTGATTTATCAAGAAACTGCAGAAGTTACAAAGAAAATGGTATGCTCTGCTTAACAAGCATTACCGATTGAACATTTTAGATATCTAAAAGATGCGAGGCAAAAATACTAATTTCTTAAAAATCGCCAATCGAATAAATTCACACGAAATTTAGGTCGACACTGTGTTTAAAGAATTAATTTCACTATTCTCTACTTATAACACGACGTCACAGAATTCTTTATTTTATATAAACACTGTGAAATCACCAAGAATAACTCTATAGAATTTTCCAAACTTCAGTGAAAAATATTCCATCTTTTCAGACACAGCTGTCTGGAAAGTCTGGAATGTAGAAAAATCTACAGAAAATCGGCAAAATATCAACAGAAATTCGTCAGAGTATGTAACAGGATTCGTCAGAAAATCTGCAAAAATTTCTGACGAATTTTGTTCCAAGCCTAAATAAAATTCGTAGTAATATCTACAGATTTCTCAGCAGATTTTCGGCAGAGGTGTAGATATTTTCTGCAGAAATCTTAAAGATATCTGACGAAATTATTTGACGGGAAAACCACCGAAAAGTCGTGGCAACAACCAATACAAAGAAAAGTCGATAATGCAGAAGCATTTGAGAAAAGTATAGCACGAAAAAACATGTTCATTTCTCATTGGAATATCACCATAACTCCCTCTCTCTTCAAGATTTTTCTTTATTTAACCAAGTGCTAGATTTTTGTTTGAACTTTAATATCAGAGTTAAAAAAGAATCCTACAAAAAATGTATAAGAGAGAAATGTGACTAATAAACTCAATAAACTTCTCTATCAAATTCACAAAACGACATTTTTGACACAATTCAAGTTTTCGAGATACATTTGATTGAAGTTGCTAAAAACTGCAACATTTCTATGTGTTCTGACCGTTCTGAGATATTTGAGACTACAGCGCCTCTGCTGTCGTTTTCACAAGCTACATCTGTTCTAGAGAATTATCGGCCATTTAAAGGTTTTCAATTTTCTCCTTGGAAAGAATTCAATTAGTTCAGTAGAATCGAGCTATAGTCGCCAAAGTACCAACAAAAAATAGCAAAAACAATTTTGACTAGATTACAGCCGCAAAAACAAATTGAAATCAAAATTATAAGTTTTGTTTTTAATTCTTAATGGCGCCGGCACACCTTTTCAATTGAGTAAAATTCAATCGATTGAAATTTTACCTCTTACTCTTTCAAATTGAAATCAGATGTAGCTGTCCCTTTCTGTCAAATGAAAATTAAAATTTCAATTTCATTTTTAATTTCAATTTTAATTTTCATTTGACAGAAAGAGACAACTATATCTGATTTCAGTTTGGAAGTATATAAGGTAAAATTTCAATCGATTGAATTTCATTAGGGTAAAATATTGCGCATGTAGGCGTGGCCAAAAAGGTGGGAATATCATGTCACTATTGCATTGATATTAATCTTACACATCCTGAAAATTTACTGAAAATTTTGAACAACCCGAAAATTCTTCCAGGACATCTCGTCGTAGGATTATACAGAAGGAGTGGCTTATTATTTGCCATCAATTCTTTATAGGGCGTGGCTTATTATTTGCCATCAACTCTTTATAGGGCGTGGCTTAAAAAATACACAGAGCTCATTCAAAAAGTCAAATACAACCTCCCTGCAGTGATAAAAGTAATAAAAAGTTACAGTAAAGGATCCCCAAAAAAAAAACTTAAAAAAAAAAACAGGAAAAGATAGAAGATTTATTTTTAGATTTTAGTCTATAGACAAATAAAACTACTCTTAGACAAATATCAAACTAGCACTTCATATTTTACGCCATCAAATGTGCTCTTCTAAAACTTTCTGAAAATTAACAACACTCTCCAAAAGAGGAAGAGAAATTATTTAAAGAAAAATCATAATATAGACACTGAAGGAAAAACTCACAAATGTCTACTCTACGACAATTTTCTCCAGTGAAATCATCACATGAAGGATGCATGGATTTATCATATTTTTTTTTGCAATAAACACCAGCTGATAGATGTTGGTATGATAAAATTCTCACTGAATTTTATTATAAACCCTTTGTGTGTGTAGATACCTTGAGGGATTTATAGCTTTAAGGTACACATGTAAAATATCAAAAAAGTCCAACAGCATCTCTTTGGACTTTCTCAAGGGTCACCAAAAAATACCAAACTCTAAGAGGATCATTCAACTAAATCATTCACACATTAAATGTATTCTTACCTGATGAGGTTGAATTTTGTGCTGACGTGCATATGAAATGGCAGACTGATCGAGAATGTCCCAGGATTTCTGACGACGTGATAGAGGCATTCCCATCTGGAATACAGAGTTGAAACAACAAAAATTCTAGATAAGGATTAAAATTTAAGCTTGAACTTTCGATGAATTTCACTTCATCTTTTTCTCAATAGCTTAACATAAATAAATTATTAAGCTTTCCACTCAGATATTGATCGTCCAAATTTTCGATTAGAGAACAGTAATCCGAGACACATACCAAATAGATGTAAAAAAAAATCTCAATTAACTTCGTGTTGTTCTCTTTCAATTTAATTAAAGCCTGAATAGAAAATTTATTTATTTTTTTGTGATTTCTTGATAGTATAAACGTTAATAAATAGAAATATTTATATAATTCCTTGGAGCGCGGACAACAAAGTCTAATGGTGTTTGTCCTAGCTAGCTATAAAAATATTAACGTAGTTGTACGATGGGTTAAATTTGTGCCCGTGTAATATCGCACGACCGATAAATAAATAAGTGCAAGATAGTTCGACAAAGATTACGCAATTCTCCCAAAAAAACGTGAAATTTTATAATTAGCCGAGATACACACTAATAAATAAGTTTTGATTTGACCCAATATAAATGATCGTATTTTCTTCTTTTATCTAAAATATGGTAATTTGTGAATAAAAATACTAGAAAAAAGGGGACATGTGGCGAAGATAAAAAGCAAGCTTATGGTTAGCTGGTATGTGTCTCGACTTATGGTTTTCCGTAGTAGCGATAAGTACTTTTTTCCTGTAAATTGTAAAGCTATGGGGTATTTTTTTTTGTAATCATTTCTAAATTTTTAGGCACTTTTGAGTAGATAACGCCAACACAACGTTCCATACACGAATCAGGCCTTTCGTCAAGGGAAGTTCGGAACATGCAATGTTCTTTGTTCTTACACACTGGACGCAATTAGTACACATTTAAAGGTGCTATTCCAATGAAAAATGAACATGTTCTTTTTAGCACTTTACTGTTCTTAAGTGCGTCTTAGGGACTTTACGACAGGGCCCGGTCCCTTATAGGAATGTTGCAGCCATCTAAGTGAAGTTCTTCAGTGTTTCTACAAAATCATATTTTCTTTGCATTGGTTTCTGTCACGACTTTTCAGTGGATTTAGAACGCAGCAAGGACTGGGGAAAACAGTCATGACAGGAACAAATACAAAGAAAAGTCGATATTGCAGTAGCATTGGAGAACAGTAAAGCGGATAAAGTGCTAAAAAACATATTCAGGAGAAAGATATACCCTTTTTACCATGTAGTTTTAGCACTTTACTGTTCTCAAATGCTTCTGCATTATCGACATTTTTGTGTTGGTTTCTGTCTCGACTGTTTTTCCCATCCCTCACCGTGTTTTAAAACCACTTAACAATCGAGACAGGAACCAATACAAAAAATGTCGCTAATGTAGAAACACTTGAGAACAGTAAAGTGCTAAATCAACATGTTCATTATTTGTTAGAATAACACCATAATGCCAGAAAATTTTCTGGTGACCTAAAAGGGATTCGGCATCGTAGGACGAATACTCTATCACTTGACTCACTAAGTGCCTTATATATGAAAAACTTCAACTGAAAATGAAGGACAACCTAATTTTTTCAGACTATTGAATTTAAAAGATAGAACTGTACTTCTTCGTGGTCTTCTTTTCCTTAGTTCATCTGAGATACTGACGAAGGAAATCTCAAAATTCTAAATTAGAAATTATTCCAAACTATTCAATTTCAACGTTGTGTATAAAATTCGATAATTTTCTTTTAGCAAAACAAAAATCAAATGATCAAGAACAACTTACCGCCTGAGAAGATATGTTCGTTGTATCGCTTATTTCGTTGGGATTCGCTTCACCAGGCCATCTGGATAGAGTGTGCTTCACGTGACACCTCGACCGGACCTCCTCGGAAACCGCCACAAGAGCCGTCAAGTAAGCCACACTATCCGGTGTCACTTCAAACTTATCTCTCCGAAGGGGTTTAGCAATGATTCCCAGCAGCATCGTAAGAACTCGCGAAGTTCTCGAAACTGTGGTCGGAGTTGGATGACGGAAGCCCTTGAGAAGATGTCCCACTAGGGCAAAATGGAAGTTACTCTTAAAGGACAACCCTACAGCATGATCCAATTGCTTAAAGTGCCATTCCAGTGGTTCCCTGGTAGCCATCATAACATCCATGAGACTCTGCTTATCGAACAAGCTTTGCGAATTAAGTGTGTGCAGATTCTGCTCCAAGAGCGCCAATCCAGCTGCATAGAGAGTCACCTCGTCCAGCTGAAGGACTGACACGGCCACCCAGAAAAGCGCCCGATGGATAGGAGATTCAGGACGCAAGAGTGGCTGCAAACGTGTCAAACACATCACCAGAGCCTCAATCAAAGTGATATCTGTAAAGGACTCGAGAGCTTTCACCAGAATCCTCAGTAATTGCTTGACATCTTGATCTGTGACACTTTTACTGATGCATCCGTAGACAATGAGAGCCCTTGGCTGAAGTGCTGGATTGTAGCAGAAAGCAAAACTCTTGGACAGTGAAGTCCACGTTTGCAGCCAATCGCAATCTGGAATGTCTCTCATACATGCCTCCATGATTTCCAGAAGGGCATCCGTTATAACTTCCAAAGATGGCAAAGCCAAGCGTTCTCTATCAGATGGTGGAGCCTGAGAAACCCGTTCATTTCCCAGCCATCGATCATTCGGATGCCTACAGCTTGAACGAAAAGCCGTTACAGCAGCCGACTTGACTTTACTAATGCCAAAAAGGAGGTAGAATTTCTGCAGAGAGAACTCATCCAAGGACAATCTAAGAACTCTCTGGGTTTCCTCTGCAAGGAACCGCATAAAGAAAAGTTATCAATTCCAGACACAGGATCACCAAAAAAAATGCATTGAAAAAATCTTAATGAATGCTCTACAATGAAAGGGATAATAACCTGAAAATGAGGGCTTTGTACATGTACACAGGGAATGAATGATGTTGATGACCAACCCATGAGTGGAAGCACGCATTGACAGTGAACCCGTGCAAACCTGAAAACACGGAGAATTTCAATCCACTCCATCACTCAACATACAGATTTATCTAATATAAAACTGCTACTATTTTTGCTCCAAAGAGGAAAAAACTCACCAAGAATGTTACAGTGTGGAACAAGTACGGCAAATGCCGAGCAACATCCAGGCAATTATTGAACGACAACATAAGCAAATACCGCGCCAAAATTGCGATATCGTCAAAAATGACGTGTTGTTCGAGAAATTGCGTTGGAGAGTGGCATGTTTTGTCCATCACCTAAAAGCACATATTAATAAATCGATATTTTTATCTATTTAAATTACAACTCTATTGCTAAAAATTGTTTTCTATTTAAAAAAAAAATTTGAAAGATTGCTTGTAGTCTCGTTGAGGAAAATAGGCCACGCCCTCTCAAGGTTTATATATATATATATAACGAATAAAAATGATTTTTAATGGTTGACGAAGTATTCATTCATAACCCAAATAAATACTCCCACTATATCAAGCGTAGGATGCATAAACCCTCTAAAAAAATAAGCCACGCCTCCTATATTTCGGAAGTGTAATTTATAGTTGGACCACTGCAAAATTGTTTTCCAAAAATGATGGTTCATTCATGATTTGGACCATGGTTTGGTCCAGCCGCACCATTAAATTTATAAAACGAAAATCCTTATCACTCTAAAAAAGATCCAGATTAAAATAAAAATAAATAAATGGGCGTGGCTTATTTTATTCATAGGAATTATAGAGAATATTTTTCAAATAGAAAAAGTCCGTGCATTTTATCATTTTAATATATTTTATGGGGGTGAAAAATCGAGGGATTAATACTGTTCTCTCCCTGAATTTTGAGCAGTAAAAATGGTCTCAAATTTAGTTGAAATTGGAACTACAGTTTCATCAGGGGCGTCACCTTTTTTCAATGGGCGGAGCTTAACTTGCAAATCAAATACTAACACTCTATACAGTGGGTCCCGGGATTATGCATATCGGGATTATGCATAGAAACGGTAGTATGCAAACACATCTATCTTTGCTTATCACTAGGAACTCATTTGTGAAATACTTTTTGATATGCCCCTAAATGTATGCATTTTTTTCGAAGCGGTAAATGTGAAATGCATAACTTATAAACCGATGGCGCTAAAAATAGCCCAATAAATTGGGGCTAAGAATATTTTGCATATTTTACGGTGTTGCCGTAACTTATTCAAAAGAAGTCTCCTGAAAGTATGCAAAAAGTTCCAAAAATATGTAATAATCTCGGGACCCCCAGTACATAAAAAACAGTCATAATTTATCATGTTCTCCTAAGCTTTAAAAAAAAAAATGAAGTTATAAAAAATCTTTGTGAAATATAGTCAAATGTGCTAATCCGGGCGCTTCGCTATCTGGATTATTTATCACTAATCCACTTAAAATAATATTTTTATTTTTATTTCCGTAATAAATAGTCACTACAGTAACATAATATAACTATTAAAGTTTGAGAAAAAGCAAAAATAATATTTTTATCCATTAAATAAGTGACTGTAATCGACTCATTTCAATCTTGTGCCAGCTGGGTTCTTCACTAAAAATTTTCCAGCAGTGATATTTTCGCTAATGACAGTTGCTTGATTCAAATCATTTATTGTTTTTTCCTTGTGAAAAAAGTATTTTAAATCCAAAGGTTTAATTAAAAGTGAATTAGCGAAAAGGCGATCCACTTAGAGCACGCTGACTTATTTCAGTATTATCTTTATTATATAAATTTTCTTTAATATTTTTGATAATATTTTTTTTATATTATGTTTCTAAATGAAACTGTGAATAATTCTATGAATTTAGATGAAGTAAAAAAGATTTTCATCAGTCCAAAAACAAGCGTTTAAGTAGCACTCTTTGGAAAACGATCCAGTTACCCCATCTTACTATAATTGTTAAAAAAAAATGAAAAAAATTCTCTAACAATAAATTTTAAAATATGAAACACATTTTCTGATTGAATTATTCACGTGAATTACAAGAAAAGTTCGTCAAAAGGACGTTCTTCTACTCTGAAAAAAATATCTTGTTAAACGAACAAATGGATTTTGTTGAAATTTTGTCAAAAGGATATTATTTTTCAATTTGACAAAACTTTTTCTTGCATTTTATATAGTAAAACACCTTTTTGACAAACTTTTAACAAGATCAACTGGATCTTGTTAAAAGTTTGTCGCCGATTTGACAAAACTTTTCCATATGCTGTATGGAAGAACATCCTTTTTACAAACTTGCCTTGTTAATTTGACAAAACATTTTTTTCAGAGTATATAAAATATGAAAAAAACTTTCGTCAAATTGGTAAACAACATCCTTTTGACAAAATTTTAACAAGATCTGTTTGTCGGCTTAACAAACTTTTTTTAATCGGAGTTAGCCAATCAGAGAACACGATGAAGCTGAAATATTTTAGCTGTAATTTTTTAAGAACAAATTATTAGTTAAATTGAAAAGGACTTACCCTACAGAGCCTTCCAATGACTTTCTTAGCTACTAACTGTACATTTGCAGATGCCAGAGCCACTGCTGTGTCTGCCATGATCTCAACTTGAGGCGATCCCAACCCTGAACTTACAGACTTGTGAATGAAATTATCCAGAACCATATCGATAAGTTCTGGAATTTGCCCAATTGATCCCCAAATCTTGGCCTGAATCGATGGATACATCTCCTTCTGCTCAATGGTCAAGTTGATGAGTTTTTCGAGAATCTGGGAGACTTTTTGTTTTTTTGATTCATCGGAAGCCTTGCAGAATCTCACGAGATTCTTCAACCATGGCGTCATATATTCCAGGCAGAGATGTTTGAGCTCAATTGTGCTCCTCTGGAAGCCCTGAATGCACTCCTCGAGGAATTCCAGTGTCAAATGTGGCTCATTGTTTGCCAATTTTTCACTAACGGACTTTATGAAGATGGTATTGTTGCTGGGAATGCAGAGTCCTTGTGTTTCTAGGAGTTGCCCCTCGATTTTGAGGTCAAAGGTTGCCGTGAGGGCACAAAGTTGATTGTAAGCTGCTGTCCGGAGATTTGGATCTGAGGAGCCTAGATTCAGGAGAGCCATATTTAAAAGAGTTCCTGGTACATCTTTTGGACGGATTTTCTGATGAACCGTCACAGAATCCGGTTGACTGAGTTCCCAGCGATTTCTTATGTGAATTATAGCCTGGACAATATTGTCACAGTCATTGTGAATGAAACTCAATTGACCACTTTCATTGGCAATGGACAAAGTGAATTGATTATCATCCACCAGACAAACTTCTTCAATTTCCGAGGCATAGTAAACATCATTGAGAAGAACGGAGTGAGCTAGAACTTTTGTTTTCTCAGCTGACGTGATTTGTAGGGCTGTTGGTCCAACTTTTATTGCAACTTTGGTATCTTTGTGACTGAGTTTGAGGGCATTACTGAACACTTTGAGATCCTCATCGAGGGACAGAGTTGCCCCTGGGAGTTTTTGTTGTTCCACATCGATAAATTCCACAAGTTTCTGTGGATTATCGAGGAATACTAATTTTTTGTTTCCTCTCAAATGTGCGAGAATCCTATCGTGAAACTTTGTATACTCCCTGACCCAGGAATTGCAATTGTAGATATAAACACATTGAACATTTTCATAGGCAACTTCCGGAAGGACGTAGAACCATTTCTGAAGGAATTCCGTCCGGAAGCGATTGTCTGAGCAAGTATGAGTGAAATCAATGACCACGTCAAAGGGGGAATGACAGAAGGGCTTAAGGGTGAGGATGACATGATAAATCAAGAGATCACCATTTGTCTCGCCAATCTTATACCTCCTGGCAATGTAGTAGAAAACCGGATAGCCACTCCTATTCGTTCCAGCTTGATAGAAAATATTCATGGATTTGAGTGTCTTGAACTCTTCCTTCTCATGCATCTGATGCTTCACCATGATCTCCTCGAAATTCGTCGAGGACATATCAATGGAACTCCATCTAGCATATGAGGAGAATAGCAAATGCGAATCGATAGGTTTATGTTCCGGAGGCCCTAAATACGCTAAAAGCGTAGCCATTTTGTCAAAAGGTCTCCTCCCCACGGCCTTATGATCCCGACTACTCGACAAATAATCCCCAATTCTCTCCTGATGTGTCCACAGGAGTCGATGCAGTGCCAAAACATTGGCATCCGATATGAAACTCATGCTATGCGATGTCTGATCAACAGTTTCACAATCCGAAGCTATTTGGATGAAAAATCTCCGGGCTGTCTCAAAATGCACCCTTAGAATATCATTAAAACAGAGCATATGCTGCTCCTTGGAAAATTCCACATGATTGGCAATATTCTGCAAAATTTTCGACATCAGCATCAAGCCACGTTTAACCGAACTCGGTACTTGTTTGCCAACAATTCCTAATTCCTGCGGTGACACAATAGCCGGATTGATAAACCGGAGAAAAATCACCGTTCCCACAGCCCCAATATTGTTCTGCAGAACATTGGGAAATCTCTTACTAAGCACCTGATACAGGCAATGACACATTGATCGCAATTGTGGTGGGAATCGCTCAGCAGATTCGATAATTGCATCGAAAACTTTCTGCGTCAGAGCTATGAGATTCCTTCGATTCTGCTCAATGTCCTCTTGAGGTTCCAGCCTAGCTGGATCTACCTCAAAACTGGCAGAATGTTCATCCAAAAGTGGCCTTATCAACGGCTCTAGCAAATTCTGCAGATAACTCGATCCGTAGATCTTAAAGCAGAATGCCATGATTTTGCTCCCTAGCGAATTCCCGCGGAAAAGCGTCTGCATGCAGTCAGACACTTCAACTTCCCTGTAGAACATATTCCACAGCAATGGGGACAGAAGATGCTTAGCATCAAACAGAGTCACCAAAACTCTAGCTAATTCATCCATCTGCAGCGTTGTGACAACATTGGCCAGAGCCATGGCTATTGGCAGTTCTCCCTTGTCACTAATCATCGTGACCAACTGCACCAACTGCTCAAATCTATCAGCCAGTACTGTCTCAGCCAATGTGTCAAATTCCGTTCCCTGCTGCAGAATCTGCGTGAGAACTTCCATAAAAGCAGCCCGTGTCTGCAGATCAGGATTATACCCCAAATCAATTGAATGCATAAGTCCCGAATCGATATTGGCACTCAAGAGATTCGACATAGCCTGAATCGTAGCATTACGGAGAGTTCTCAACTTCCCCGCTGCCATTCTCGGCCTCGGCGGAAGTGGCGGATTCGTCGGATCCTTATCAGCTTCTGCAGTATCCACACAATCACTCAACAAATTCATAAACAACGTGAAATATTTGAGAAACAATGCACTCTTTGCATCCATCAAATCCCCCCTGTCAGACTCCTCAGGCTGCAGCGGTAGACCCCTCAACAGAGCCGCTACAGCCTCCATACAAGCCTGATCCAAATCTCTCGTAATTATCGTAACATCACCTGAACTTGGTGGTGCAATTTGGTGTGATGTTCCCATCACCCAATCTGTCAGATACTCAACAAGTTTATTCCTAAATTTCATCTCTTGCCTAAAGGCCAAATCATCCCGACGCTTCATCATCACCTCAACCAATTGGCACAGTTTCGTTTTAATGTGAATTGCATGCACTGTCATATCCAAATGCCGAACATACCTCACAATTCCCAGCATCATTCCCTCAATACTCGTCACACTCAAATGCTCATTGGAAGGTGGCTGATCATTTTGATCCTTTGCCTGCTTCCCATCCAGAATACTCTTCATGATATATATACTATGCTCAATAAATTGCGTATTGATATCTGTAACAATCACTTGACCCTGTTGATCAAAAAATTTCTCCACAATCGATCGGATTTGGTCAAAGAGAATAGGATAGAGCTGGGCAGACATCTGCTGCCCAATCAATTCCTTCACATGCTTCTGAATCTGTTGACCAAATTTTTCATTATTGCACACCAAAAGACGCAGCAACTGTCCAATAAATTGAGTTACTGGACAGAATACCACTTCCTCCTTCTTCTGATGCTTCTCCGGCTGCTCCTCCTTGGTTGAGGACGCAGAAGCCGGAGTTGTGGGATGCAATGAGCCCCTACCAGAACTCGTAGAGCTCGATAGGGAAGAATTTGAATGCGCAAGGGACGCTAAAAACAATAAATATCATTGTTTTACATTCTAAAGGAAGTAATTTCATCAGGGTTGGAATGATAACTTTTCGACACTATCGAATCGATAGTATCGATAAATCCGATAAATCTATATCCGTTAGATTAAGCGAATGTAGACATTTTACGCATTATTGGGCCATTAATTGTAACATAAATTTAAATTTTTCAGAATCGACAGTCGATAGTATAGAAAATAAGTTATCATGTCACCCCATTGATTTCTTTAGGTTTCCTTCACTGTTTCCTTCACTGTTTCCTTCTACGATCTGCCCAAAAGTTTTCTAAACCATGTCTTTTACAAAATTAATTACCAAATAAAGTTTCAAAACTAAATAAATATTATGCAACTGATTTCGAATAAACCAGCCTTACCATTACAATTTTGAGGAGAGCCCTTCAGGCTCCTTCCATTAAAAGAAACTCTTACGATTCACTCGTATAATCACGTTCTTTAGATAAGTTTTGATTTAATCAAGTTTCAATACCTGGATTTTGTTTAAAAAAAAATACCCCTACCATTACAACTTTAAGGTGTCTACACATTGGAGCTGATTTCATCAAGAATTATTTCAAATATTCTTAAAAGAAAAATCCGTATTTTTGAAGAAAAATGACTCCACTTGTGCATAAATTCCATAAAATTTTTTTGACAGATTTGCTATCATTGCGAAGTCTCATGCTCTTGTAATTGTTTTTCATGAAAATTTGTTGTTTCTCTGCTGGAAAAAGTGAGTAAAGCGTTTGGTGCAGTTGCTTGGGATAGTATTTAGTGAATACTATCCTAGTGCATACTCCTCTGTTTTAATCCATGGAGTACGAAGCCACTGTACTGAAGAACATCTTAGGAATACACTGATGCATTAACTTCCGGCAATTTCTGAAGAAAAATCAGGGTAAATATTCCTTCAAAGGCTGGATTGGATTCCACTAGGAATGACATCTTCAAAAAAAAACACCATTCTCTTGCATTTTTGGAAAATTTGCCACAAAAATTCACTAAATACTATCCCATTTACTATACTTGACGAAACGCTTTTTTCACTTTTTCCAGCAGGAAATGACAAATTTTCATGAAAAACAATCTTGAATCGTGATGGTTTTCTTCAAGAATTCTGTCAAAAATGACTTTGATGAATTTTGTTCTAATGTGTAGCGTGTAATTTCTTTCAAAAATTTTTGATGAAAATTTCCTTGAATTGGATATGATTTTTGATAGAAATTGCCTACACATTAGAGAAATTTTCTTCAAAAACCCATCTTTTTGTCAAAAATTCTCCCCAATGTGTAGGCAATTTTCTTGAAAGACACTTCTTGAAGCTCATTTTTGATAGAAATTTCTCATAATGTGTAGACACCTTTAGGGAGAGGCCAATTAAACTGCTTGGGGTTCGGCTTTGCGCCCGTGATTCGGAACCACTTTCTGATGCTCTGTGTTGTTCTTTCTTTAAATTTTATATATTTCTTTTTTTGTGGCTCACTGTTTGATGTCATTTATTATTTGTATAATTCACGTTTTTTATTTCTTTTCTCGTCTTTTTTTTCTTTTTAATTACAACAATTTGTGGTGCACAGTAGCCAAACAGCTAATATGACTACACCCATCTCTTACCATTAAGGCACTCATGGACAGACTCTCCATTAATAATATTGTAAAAGTGTAAACCTGATCATACAACCTATGAAGGGGTTTTCCATCGTTTTACCCTGGAGGTTGGTCACCAACGCTAAGACGGCGATGGCCGCAAGGTACGGTGGGGTTAACATGAGTTATTATAAGTTATTAATGGTACAAATTTTTAATGGGAGTACCCATTAAAAAATAACCCATGCCCTCTGTAAAATTTTAATTACATTCAAAATTTTAAGCACGAAATAATTGGGAAAATTAAAAAATCTGGAGTTTTACAAAAATCTGATGAATTTTGCTTAAAGGCATCTACACATTGGCAGCAATTTTCATCAAAAATTGCTTTCTTGAAGGAAATTACGTGCAATGCTATAGGCACAAACGTCCGTCAAAATTCTGTCAAAAATGCAATTTTTGACGAAAATTGCTTCCAATGTGTAGAGGCCATAACACTCGTGATTACAGTAACAATTAGACAAAGTTTCCCAGTCAATGTTTTCCTTCATTAAGCTCTATAAGTGATTGCAGTATCTTCCACTTTAATTATTACAAAAAAAAGCGCTGGTGCACAAATTTAGGTGAGAATGTTAATTAAAACCGGAGATAGAGGCCGGTCAATATTCGAACGTTGACACCTATAGCTCGGGTCAGGGGTTATCGAGCGACTTAAGTTTTTTTTGATAGGTATAAAATGCGACTACAACATACTAAAATTTGAGCCCGATGCATAATGGAATTTTAGAGTTATTTAACTTAGAAAATTGATAAGTTTTGTTTTTATAATAACGCCCCTAGCGGTGGTTTTACGAACTTCCGATGTTAGAAGGGAAGTGGCATTTCACGAGAGCTTTCCAAAAAGCTCCAACTTTTTAAATTCTGACCATTAGAACCGGAGTTCTGGCCATTTTAATAAATGTTTTTGTCACTTTTAGTTTAGGAGCTATTAAGCTCCAAAGAGCGGCCGGCCGGGAACGTAACTTAGCCACCCATATGAAGTGACGAAACACATTTTGGCCAAATTTGAGCTCGATCGGACGACATGAAATTTTGTTAGGATTATATAACTGCTTTCTGTTTGAGTTCGAGCAGCAAAATGATTTCACAAATTGATTGCCAATGCACCAAAAAGGCATTATCCAGAAATGCATAATTCCGGGATCTTCTTTGCTACAGTATCCTACCCAAAACAAAACCCCGGGACGTAGTTGGATTATATTAATTTGGATAGATAATTTTCCGAAGGATTTTCCTTTCGGAAATTCTTTTATCAAAAATAATTATTCGGGAGAGGTTCAGGTTTCATTTGTCTCTAATCCCCCTTTTCATCGCTCTAATGTAGCTAAGAATTTTCTCATTCCATAAACAACATTTGAAAAGAACTTAGAATTCCCCAAGTAAAATTTTGATAATTCAATGTTTAAAAAAAAAAAATGAATTAAAATTAAATAAAAATCTCATATACATTTGATAAGGGGGCAAACAAGAAAATTGAAAAGAAGTTACAGTGAAGGATTCCCATTCTTTCTATTGAACAAACTCACCCATGGAAGAGGCATTCTGCACTTGGGAGGTCTTATTCACCCGCGTCAGCTTTGTATTTTGCCCATCGTCGTTGGCTGGTCGATTGAGACAAACACCGCCGATTGTCAGGAGGAACTGAAATACAAAGGAATAAATTGAATGAAATCTATCCACTCTAAAGGCCTGATAATTCATTCATAAAATGCTCATTTTACACATCAATGGCAGTGAAAATGTGTGTGAAACAAAGAGGAAAATGAATGAATACGAATCATATTCAAAACTGATTCGAGTAACATTTTATTCTTTTAATCACTGAGAAAAAAAAGACGGTGCGATTAACTTTTTTTTCCTCATAACTTTAACAGTTTTTAGTTGTAAAAATATATCAACATTTTTTAATGTTAATTTTATACCTTATTAGGGGTAAAATTGATATGAAAAAGGGTAACTTTAACCCCCAATACACCTAAAAAGGGTAATATTTACACCGATTTTAGATCAATACTTCAGGGTAAAATTAACATTTCCGGAATGTTATTTTAACATTTTTGGATTTGGATTTTGGATTTTTGGATGTAAAACCTACATAGCAAATCAATAAATAAGCAGTAAAAACAATATTCTTCTAAAGAGATATGGATGAATGAAAGGAAATGTTCAAAAAAAAATGAATGAAACACTTACCCAAGTCATGTTGGCCCATTCTGTGATCTGTTCATCCAAATCGTGTTCTGTGCTCTGATGACTAGCTCTCCGTTTGCCCATTCCTCTGTGGAAGATCTCCGCTTGTCCATCTTCCGTCTTTCCCTTGGGATATGTCTGCAGCAACTTGCTTTGTGCCTCCCAATTCCGATAAGTCTCCTCCCAAGCAGGCTGAACACCATTGGCACAATGTTCAATCTTCCTCAGTAGCCCAAAGATATGCTTCTGCAGAGCAACTCTGCCCTGAGTGTGATCAAAAAAGCAGAATTTGGACTCTGAGCCGGATGTCGTGAGAGCACTGGAAGCCACAGAGAGTTCTTGGAAGAGATGATAATTGGGAAGAATGATAGAAACTGTGAGTTCATCGGAACCCGATCGGATTTCTGCCTCTTCACAGAGCAATCCGAAGCAGGAAAGGGATGTGATGATTGAGTCCAGATCCACTGACCAGAGATACATGAAGAACACTACCTCCAATTTCATATTTGCCTGTCGGCAGATGGCA
Organism: Phlebotomus papatasi; assembly: GCF_024763615.1. NCBI lineage: Eukaryota > Metazoa > Arthropoda > Insecta > Diptera > Psychodidae > Phlebotomus > Phlebotomus papatasi. Next base: position 33,274,597 of record NC_077222.1, read on the forward strand.
ATCTGACTGCCCACATTGGCATAATCCTTGTGACGCTGAAGGAATGTATTCCTGCAGATGAGAATTTCCCTCATCCACTTGAGTACATCCGTGTAATTGGCAATTTGGTGCTGAATCAATTTCTGGGATATTGAGAATAACACCTGAGAACTAACATCCCAAAATGTATTAATCGGTGCCTCTGGATTCCACACTTCAATTTTATCCGGCGAATGAAGTGCCAGGAGAGCTTCCATGGCCTCCTGAGCGACATCAGGCATCGTTGGCTGATGCACTAGACTCACGAGGCCATTTATCAACTCCAATGTTGAACTCTGCACTTCATGGCCAGCCTTTCCGAGGCTCTGGAAAAGGTCAATCAACAAAAATAAGGAAAACCTCCGAAACTTCCAAAAGGAAAAGCCTTACATTCAACAGAAGCATGGGATCAGCATGAATCAGGCGAACCATGAGAAGAAGGAGTGCCTTGTGAGCTGGACCCTCTTCTGGACGAGTCAAACGACTCTGGGCATCTTTGGATTTTAGTGTCAGTGACGTGATCATCCTCAATGGAGTATGAGCAATGTAGCCCTGAGTCGCTTTGTTGAGAGTATCAGTGAAGAGAGCTCTCAATTCAGCTGATCGAGCATACACCAAGTCAATTTGGGGCCACCATGGCAATCGTGGCTGTGTTACAATCCTGCAAAAGCGTTGAAAGCAATTCTGACGATATAGTTTTTTCAGGTACCACAGAATTTCTCTTGAACTGAACAATGTTTCAACAAAAACCCACCCGGCAAATTCTGCAGAATTCTGCAGAAATTCGTCAGATTTGAATTACTAACTGCCGAAAAATCAGCAGAATTTCTGCAGAATTTTGTTCTAAGGTGGATCCGATCGTTGTATGAAAATTCTGCAGAATTTTCTGCAGAATTTCTATAGAAAATTTTAAAATTATCGGCAGAATTTCTTTAGAGTATTTAGATGATTTCTACATTTCTTCTACCCTTTCTAATGTTTCTAAACATTATTTTAACTACATAAAAATATGTATTTCAATTTATTTAAAATTCAATTTTTATTCAACAATTTTACGTGAATACTCTCTTTTTTTACAATATTATTATAATGTTATAATACAATATTTTTAAATCAGCCATAATAGAAAATACGAAGGGGAAGGAAATGGTTAGAAAACACGAAAGAAATTCGCGATGCTCACGAAGTCGCACGACTATGCCGAAGCCACACGAAGTATCCGATTGAATGACAAGAAACGTTAAAATTTTCAAAAGTGCAGAATTGCAGATCGAAGTTTTGCTGGGAATTCCTCTTACAAAATATTTTCGATCATTGACTAACTTGATTTCAATTTTAATTCTTTTTTTCACTATATTTTTGACTCCAGTACGACTTATTACCGATTTGACTTGTTTAGTAAATTTTTCATAAAACAATTCCAAAATTGATGAAAATTGTTAATAAAGTAATTTTTTTAATATTGAAAAATACGAGAAAGCAATAATTTGAGATAGTAGACATGTAGGGGAAAGTTTTGCACCTTCGTAATGTTGCAGCTTCGTAAAAGTTGAATTTTTTTCCAAGTTACTAAATGAATTTCATCCATGGACATATAATCTAAAAGCTAATCCTACATCTCACATTTCCTGACAAACTTGGAAGCCTAGGCCTTTTTTCCTGGGTCCAAAAGGCAAAAATAAAAATGGGTCTAAAATCGTAATTCTGATGTGTAATATTTTATGCATTTTTGCACACTGCAAGTGTCTTTTCGAAAAAGCAACTATTCCAAATGATAGAGGGTTTATTAGGGTTAATATTTACTGAGAAAATCTTTTGCTGGAAGGGGGTCGTTTTTGTGGGTGGAGGAAAATTCATAAAAATTACCACCCTTGCAGCTCAGGAAAATTGAATTTTGCAGCTTCGTAAAAACATCTGTCAAAATTACTGACCATCGAATTTGAGAATTTCTCACTGTTTTGGGTCACACTGTACACGCCGTTCGGTATATTTGATTCATCAGAGATTCCACTGAATAAATTCACAAGAAAATTTTGGGATATTAAACAATTTTCACTAAAATCTCGAAGGAAAACACACACTTCCCTATCAAAATGAGACTTCATCAGATGTTTTTATTTCACTTCTGTCAAATCAAACATTAAGCCTGAATCGGCTTATGGTAGGTGTGATTCTTTCATTGCCCATGCGGTGCGTTTTAAGCATTTTTCATACAATTTGCTTTGTTTTCAAGCGGAGTTTTCCTCATTTAACTTTAAATTTATCACTGGTAATTTTAAGAATCACTGATGTCCAAAAAATGTTCTGTAAGACAGATTCGAGACGTTAGAGAAAAAGCAAGGAATACAATAGGTGTGATTACTACTTTCTGATTTGTGCAATGATGAAACTAAACTAGACTGCTTATGGTAGATGTGATTCTTTAATTGCCACTTCGATGTATTTTGAGTATTTTTCATTCAATTTTCCTTGTTTTAAAGTGGAACTTCTCACTTTTCACTTTAAATTGGTGGCTGGTCATTTTCGAAATCAGTTACGTCCGAAATATGTTCTTTAAGACCAATTGGAGGGGTTAGAGATAGTCCGAGGATTACATTAGGTGTGATTATGAGATAATCATACCTAACCAAGCTCTTAACTGACTGTCAGAATGCAGGGAAAAAATGGTTTTCCGAGTGTCAAAAAACATGTGTTAGAAAAATAGCTTAAAATTGATTTTCGATGCGTGATATCTCCTACAAATGGTGAAAACAAGTAGATGAAAGTTCCATCTAAGTAATGATGCCCAAATTTTTGTGTCCGGTGTAATGTTTTCAGGGAAAATGAGGCCTACAGAGGTGGGAAAAAGCGGTACGAAACTGAGTTAATCAGGGCACCTTCGTAAAAAATGTCGCTACATTTTCATTTTCCTGTAGAGGAAAATCCAAGGACTTCCAGGAATTTTGTGAGGCACAATAATGAACCCAATAAGTAAGAGATTTTTTTTGATATAGTGATATAATTGATTCGGTGTGTGTGGCATTCAGTAAAAAATCTTAAATCTTGGACTGCTTTTTTAATACGAACCTTCAAAACCTTCCCCTATAGATGCGAAATCTTCGTTTAGACACTTCTTAAATCCTATTCGAAACTAAAATAAAATAGCTGAAACTGTTTATGAAATTGATGATCGATGTTTTGGAGTGGCTTTGTTTTTTCGAAAGATTATTACTGAACTAATCGACTACCTCTAAGATGTATTAAAAAAAAAAAAGAAATCACTGAGTCCGCTTTCTAGAAAACCTTAAAAAAACATGTTTTTGGAGGATGTGAGGGTGTAGGGGGAAAAGTCAAAAGACTTGCCTAGATTGATTAATGGGAGGGTCATCGAAAACCAGAAATCGATATCTTCCCTGTTTGGTTTCTAAATCGAAAAAAATATTTACGACCTATACAACCAATAAAAATATTCAAACAAAACAAATCATTTGCGGGTACTTTACCGATTCATTACCGATTGAAATCAATGCAATCAGAATCCAATTTTTAAACCTTTTCAAAAAACTCCAAATTTAATCAAATCAATTGAGAAATTAGCTTCCTCGAGCGATTTAACTTTGTCTTCGAAAAATTCGATGTCGAAAATTTTTCGGTCATTGGTATCTATGAACGAAATATTTACATTGACTATCTCTGAAAACAAGAAAACATAGTCTTGTAATGGTACTCGAAACAGGGGGGGTCACCGGAAACTGGAAGTGGATATCTCTTACGGTTTGCCCTCTAGATCTCTTTAAGTTCGAGCTGTAAAAAAGAAGCATATTTTTCCGCACTTACTTGAGAAGAGAGCTCACGATGACGAAATGATACGCTGGCGGTGATGAAAGACTGAGGCAGACTTTGAGAGCTTCGTTGTTGTGAGGTTTGATGCGGAAGCACGAGACCCAGCAATCGATCATGAGATCAATGTCCTGGAAATTGTATCCTTGACCACGAGAGAAAGGTTTCGATGGATTAAAGAGCAAAGCCTGGAAAAATCACAGAAAAAAAATAAATCAATCCTCAGAGATTCCACAGGAGAACCAAGAAATAGAAACCTTGAGATCGTTGATGACACTCTGAACCAACTGGAAAGTTACATTGTTGGAGTCTGCAATATTGATGTACGTTGATGCTTTGCAGAGTTTGACACAAGCAATTGCAGCAGATTCCGTGAGTTGCTTGGAAGAAGCATGAGAACCCAAACCCTTTTTAATCCCTTCGACAAAGTGCCTCTTTTTCAGATGACACGACGAACACGGAGCTCCAGAATCTGCATTAACAATCTCCTCCAGGACTTTAGGACACAGAATCAGGAGCAGAATCTGCAGAGGCCAAACAGCCGATCGACTCTTCTTGTTCTCAGCATACAAATCGAGAATATCAAAGAGTTGCTCACAGCACTTGGACAATTCATCATTTGGATTTCGCTGGAGTTCAGCAAATTCATGCGGATGGAATTCAATCCACGTCCACATGGCCTTCTCCAGCGAATTCAAAAGGATCAGATGAGCTGATTTCTTCAGCAATCTAAACTTCAGAAGAGTCTCCGTGAGGAGTTTTGTTAGTCGATTGACATCGAGATCAATGTGCTGTATCAATTCAATATCACTGTAATCAGGATTCTCCTCAGAACAAGCACTGAGCTCCTGAAGACGTGCTGAGATCCGATTGAAGACAGCACTGAAGTGATTTTGGGACAGAGCAAAAAGGACTTTGGAAGCCAGAGCTTTCAAGGATGTTGCATTTGGGTTGTTTTCACTTTGTACATCTGCAAAATGGTAAAAAACCATGACAAAGGGGAGGAAAAAGACAATATAAATTTTACTTCATTGGAAAATATATGATATTGCATTTTTTAAATAAATAAAATTAAATAAACTGAAAAAATAATATTAGGTAAAACATTTTTCAGAAACTAGTACCACTTTAGGATCAATAGGAATTAAAGGTTTCCGCTCATGAAAAAATAGACCACGCCCCTACACAGATTTTATTATTATTAAAAAATAAACATGTTATGGTACAATAATTTTAAACGAAACTTTTACTTTGATTTTACTTCTACGATTGTAAGTGTTTGGCGGATAAAATTGAATTCTTGCACGGAGACGTTACATATTCAGACAGGGGCTAATTTCAAGTGGGCGTGGCATTATTAAATTTCAATTTGTAATCAATTGCCTTTACTTTTGATTTAAGAAATTGTTTCTCTTTATCATTTGCTTTTTACAACTTATGGAAATTGAAAAATTTTAGCCATTTGCCATTTAGTTTAATTTAAATCATTAACAGAATCATTAATTCAATTTGTTTAAAAATCTGTTTTGGGAGGGCGTGGCTAATTTGCAATTATTTGCAAGCGTATCTCATTTTTAACTGCTCGAACTCCAAGAGAGAGCAGTTTTAACAATCGTGTTTTTTTTTCAAATTCTCTCAATCTTGGCTGCCAAACGGTAAGAGATATCAACTTTCGGTCTTTGATGACCCCCCCCCCCCACAAGTCAACATTCTCTATCGAACTAGCTTACCCAAATTAAACCGAACCCCTCCAAAAACATGTTTTTTAACTTTGCAAAAAATTGGCCCTGACGATTTCGTTCATTTTTGGATATGTTTTGAAGGTAGTCTAACCGAACATTTCGTTTTTCGACACCTATCACCGGAAAATTCGCCATCATGAATTATTCACGGTCAAAGTTAAACAACCCTAGAGGTCCTAATTTTCAACGGACTTGGTTAAATTTGGACTTTTTTGAAAGCTCTTGTAATTCTGAACCCGACTGCGTCGGTCATAATAAGTAATGGGTCAGAAAAGTAACGGTAATAGCTCTATTTTAAAAATTCTGTTTTCGCACTTTTTCAGTCTTTTGACCCATATAAAATTCAAACGGTAAGAGATATCAACATCCGGTCTTCGATGACCGCTCCTCAAATGGCATTCTCTCGAACTTAATCTCTTTAGTGTTCCCCCTCCCTGTTCATGTGTTCCCTATCTCCCAAAAATAGTTCAAAAATCAGGTTTTTCTAATTTTGCTAAAAATTGAACCTGACGGTTTCGTTAATTTTTGGATATGTTTTAAAAGTAGTCCAGCTGAACATTTCGTCCTTTGACACCTTTCACCGGAAAAATCGCCATCTTGAATTATTCAAGTTCAAAATCCTAATTCTTAACCGATTTATCAATTAATTAATTAAAAGTTTAATGATTTTTTTGAAACCCTTTTCTTGAACAATTTTCAACTTCAAGATGGTTTTGCGGTGATTTATAGACAAATTAAATTCGACAATAATTATGCACCAGAAAAATTGCGAGAAGGTATATAAGGTAGAGCTCTTTCCCGGGAGTTCGAGCAGTTTGCAAAGCCTCGAACGCTTTGCCACCCCTTTCAATTGGAAAAAAGTAATACAATTTAAACTCTTTTCACAAAAAAATTATTTGGAAAAAATAATTGCATTTATCCCATAGGGGTAGGGCAAATTTTTACAGCTTCGTAATGTTACGCTTGCAGCTGAGTAAAAGTTGATTTTTTCCAGAAGTTACTGAATGAATCGAATCCGTGGCCATATATCCTAATAGCTAGTTCAACACCTGACATTTCTTGACAAACTTGAGAGCCTAGGGCTTTTTTCCTAGGTTCAAAATTCAAAAATAAAAAATGGGCCAAAAATTGCAATATTGAGATGCAATATTTTATGCATTTCTCGCATTTCAAGTGCCTTTTCGAAAAAACAACTATTACAAGTTATAGAAGGTTTATCAGGGCTAATATTCACCGTGAAAATCTTTTGCTCGTAGGGGGTCGTGTTTGAGGGTGGAGGAAAATTCAAAAACATTATCACTTTGACAGTTCAGGAAAATTGAACTTTTTCAGCTTTTCAAAAACATCTGCCAAAATTATTGACCACTAACTTTGGAAATTCCAGATATTACACATTTTTCACGAAATAGTTCAAGAAAAACATGGACTTTTCTAGCATAAGACTTCAAAAGAGATTTTTGGATTAGTACTTCTGTAATTCAAACTTTCCCTGAGGTTAGGGGAAGTGTGCCAAATTTCGGCCAGCTTCTAATTTCGGCCACTTTGAGTGTAATTTCGGCCATGGAAATTAATTAATTAAAATTATGTATGTTATCTTTGAATAGTCAATGAATTCATTTTGCTGTTAAATATTTATTCATTTTAGGATGTATTAACACAAAGACCGTTAAATTTTAGGAATAATTTGAATTTAAATTGCGTTGTAAAAACTCAGTGTGGAAAGAGCCAAAAAATGTGACAGATCGATTGTGTTTCTAGCAGTCTTACGATTTGTGGTAAAGTGCAAAGGGTTTTCCTTCGGTGTTTTTCATGAAAATTGATTAGTTTTCATTAAAGATTGTTTTTGTTTATGTTAATAGTGAATCAATCTTTAATTTTCGGGTGAAATTTCCCAGCTAGATCCTGTATTTCGAGTAAAAAAGTATATACTTTGTGAGCGTCTCTCCGGTGAAGTAATGTTGCCTATTCCGGCAACATCTTTTGCTTTCGTAAATTTCTTACACTCGACTCTTCGTTATCCGGCTGACATGGGGACAAAATGACATTTTGATTTTTTGAATCTGGTCAACGTTTTTTATATTTTCTGCTGTGGGAGTTTGTTTTCTGTCAAAAGGACAACAGAATTTACTTTGTGGTGTGTTTATGTTTCATTTTGTAGCACGATTGTGTGTCAAAAACTTTGATAAAATGAAAATAACACATTAATTCACTCTGGACAAACTGCATGCTTCGTAAAAAATCGTTTTGAATACATCAACCGCCAGCGTTTGGCAGCTGTCACCCGGATAACGAAGTGCCGGATAACGAAGAGCCGTGTGTATTCATTTTATGTTTTTTTTTCAATTTCTGAGTTCTACAATGTGCAGAGAAAAAAACCATCGCTCCTATGAAAATGATGATGTGGAAAAGGCCTTGGAAGAGTTCAGGAAGCGAAAATTGCTACGGGAATCTGCGCGTGAATTTGAGATGTCAAGGTAAATTCTTCAGACCTTCAGGACAAATTACATGGAAAATCCTCAGGGCTTGTGGGTCATATAAACGTATTAAACTAAATATTAAACTCGTTCGGTATGACGTTTTGAAATTTTCTGTCCGTTGCTTCACAAAAGGTGGTCACAAACAAGGTGGTCGGAATTTCACTCAAAGTGGCCGGAATACTACCCAAAGCAATGTCCATATTATTACAGTAGAGTCTCGCTATAGGCCATCGCTCTATAGTCCACAATTTATCCACCGTTGATTTCAAAACACTGATTTTAAGTTAGGTTATGTTTTTTAGTATGCACAATGAAGAGAGCAAGGACAAATAACACAATAGCAAAGAAAGTGGAAGCCGTCGAGCAATTTCAATACTAAAAATCGTTGATAATTTTAAAAAATTACATGGACTATAGTGCGACCCAAGTGTCAAATTTGAAATCAAATATGGACTATAGCGAGACTCTACTGTATTATTAATTTTTCAATATTTTAGGAAGTGATTTAAAGAAAACAAAGATGATAAACTAGATCAGAGGCGTACAAGAACCGTTCAAACCGAATAAACGTCAAATGAAACATGTAAGTCAATGGCCAAAATGCTACCAGAACAAACTTATTTTGACGTTTATTCGGTTTCAACGGTTCTTTCACACCTCTGAACTAGATTTTAAGGCTCCACACAACCCTCCCGAAAAGGAGGTAACAAAACATATAAATATGAATTAAAAATATTGCATTTCAAACTTAGGACTTCGGTGCTTCTTTACAACTATGCCGAAATTTGGCACACTTACCCTACCCCTTAGAAAAAAGGCATAGGGTAAGTGTGCCAAATTCCGGCCAGCTTGCAATTCCGGCCACCTTTTTTGTTCCTCGAATTTCCATGAATTTTTAGTTTTTACATACTCTACAGATTATACAATGCAAAAGAATAACAAAAAATGTAGCTTCGACAAACGAGATGACGTGAAAAAGATATTGGAAGAATTCCCTAAGGGCAAAGAACTATAAGAATGAAGGTGGGCGAAATAGGGCACCAAAGCTATATCCACATTTTTATTCATTTTAAAATGTAGTAAGAATAATTTTAAAGTAAATAAAGACGATAAACTGTCTACAAGGTTCTAAGCAACAACTCAAAAAAAGTAGAAGAAATTAAAAAAATCAATTTCTATTAAAGATATTACATTTGAAATTAGAGACTTTGGCGCTTGCATGCAACTATGCCGAAATTTGGCACATTTACCCTAAAATTATTCGAGTAAGAAAATTTCAAAAAAATCGTCAAATATTTCTGAGTGAATGCTTTGCTTACCAATAAACTGGCATATTTCACGAAGCAGCAGCTTCACATTCATCGCCTCGTCGTAGCGGGCAGTATCTTTGGTCTGACTGGAGAGGCATCTCTCCAGGGTGGTGAGGATGATGATGAGTGAATCATAGCAGTACTTTTCAGTGTGCTCTTGGCGATTCTGTGGATTCTGGAAGGTGTCATTGACACGCTGCAGCATCTTTGTCAGGCCCGAAATGACCAGAGAGAAGCGATAGCGCGAAATGGGAATGAGATAGGCCATTGTCTGGTCCAGTGTCATCCTCGATTGTGCCATCTGATTGGTATTTGTTGCTATCATGCGATAGGGCAGCTGGAAAAGCCAGAGAAATTCACTGAAACCTCTTTATCAATTGAATTTGATGCCCTTCCCACTCCAAAAAACTGTCAACATTTCATTCATAAAAACTCTCGCTTTTCATTCATAATCCATCACACACGTCCCCTCAGCCAATCACTGCACTCCATTGACCAAAGATAGTTGTCCCTGTCGCACATGCTGTCCACGTGATACCGCACAAAATCAAAACAATGCCCCATCTCACTCACACACACTCCCCATCGCACTCACACAGTGACAGCGGCCCAGAAAATTATTGATTTTTTCTCTTTGGGGCTCTCCTACAAGCAGGAGGAGTCCTCCGATGGTAGCATTTTCATGCTCATTTTCCCACTCACCTGCTCCTCGAAACGCATCAACAGCGAATTTGCCCACTCCCCGGGCTTCTGGGTCGCCATTGTGTGATATTTTTTATGGGATTTTGGGGCGTTTTATCACTGATTTTCTGCAAAAAGTCAAGAGCACAAAACTTTCTGACAATGGGCTTTTTTGACAAACTCGCGCACTGGAATTTTGACGTGTTGCTTCTCCATTTGACATAACCTCAAAATTTTCCCACGCTGTTTTTAGTGTTTTTTCTGCAGTTTCTCTTTATTCCTTCTTAAAATTGAGATTATTAGTAAATTCCTGGGGTGAAGTGCAATGGGAAGGACAAAGAAGTCACCAAAGAAGCTTCCGGAAACCGGAAACAGTGAGAAAATGGACACAGATTCGAGTAAATTAATTGTTTACCGCAGGGTTCCTGGGATGCACATAAAGTTTTCCTTCCGTTTCAGCGGAAAATTCCTCGGCAGTGCCTGCAAATCCTCCTCCAGACACCAATAAACCCTTAAATCCTTCTTCCAAAAAGTCCGCCCCTGCAAAGGCAAAGAAAGGAAATGATGTTCCTCGTGGCATTCCCAAGAGTGGTCGTGTCTGGAAGTCTCAGAAGCAGAAGTAGAATTATTAGACATTAAATTCCCAGGATATCCTTAACAATTGCTCCCCTTGTAGATTTTCCACCATCAAGAAATCCCTCCACAGAAGAACATTCGAGAAGAAAGAGCAACTTCGCGAAGAAATCAAGCAAATCAAGGAACTCTCCAGGTCCATCAAGGAGCAGAAGCAGCAGGAAAAAGAGCAACTGAAGCAGCGCCGTGAGGAGAATGAAAAACGCAAACTGGAGAATCAGCGTAAATCCGAGATAGTGCAGATCATCAAAAATCCCGCCAAGTTGAAGAGGATCCGGAAGAAGCAGCTGCGAATGATTGAGAAACGTGATCTAAGCACAGTCAAAGCGATTTAATGTAATTCCCTCAAAATAAAGTAAAACACTTCAAAAATCATCAAAAGAATCCTTTGTGTGAAAAATTGGAGCCTCCAGGAGGCGATAATTTTTCCTGTAAACATCAACAAAATGACGCAAAACGTCTGGCCACTTGAATCCCAAATCCCCATTTGTCAGTCTGATAAATCCTTCCGGAAGCATTCCCTGCTTCAAGTTCCGAAAGGGATCGATAAATTCCAACGATGAATAATTCCCAATAATAATGCACTTGTGCTTTGCTCTAGTCATAGCCACGGCAAACCGTTCACTGCTCCCCATAATCCTCTTGTCCACTTCGCACAAGTGATCCTTCGTGTTGCAATTGCTGACACACGAATAGATAATCACACTCTTCTCCCTGCCCTGAAACTGATCCACCGTATTCACTTCCACTCCAGTCCCCGAAGAAAAGCCAAAAACCTCATTGAACTTCACAATCAGTTGCTGCAGGAGGATCACTTGAGCCCTAAATGGAGCAATAATCCCAATATCCCTGCAATCAATTCCCAGTTCATTCAGCGACCGCACAATGTACAGACACAGGGCAGCTTCGCAAATATTCGTGCTCAAGTGATGGACATTGGTGTCCGGAAAGGAGTCCACTTGAAAATTGAGCTCTACTTTGCTAGACGGATCAATGTTGATCTGCTTGGTGAGGTCTATGTGACGTCCAGTAGTATATCCCGTGTCCACGTAGATAAAAGCCATGTTGAGGTCCGTGCTTAGCGTTTTGTACAGCCATGGAGGTGTGCTCTCTTCGCTAAAGATCATTTCAGGAGCATACTGAATAACACTGTTGGCTACTGTATCATTGGCGCAGGATAGGAGTCCGTTGTAGGAAAGATTGTTGGCAACGCTCGTTATTGTTGCATTCATACGATATTGAGCCCTGAAAGAGATCCATTGAGGATCAATTGAATCAAACTAAATTAATTAAGAGGCAAAATCCTTCATTTCAACAGAAAAATTAAAAATACTTAATTAAAAATAGCAAAAATAAATTTTAAAAGAGATAGTAGGGAATCTCTGCTAATCCCACTAATCTCTAAAAGAATTTCATCCAATTTTGCATTGAGATACACAAGATACATATTGCAGTAATTTGAGTAATTTCCACTCAAAAAATATTTTAAGCCACGCCCCCTTTGGAAGTTTTGACCGACTAAAGATAATTACAGTAGACTCTCTCAAATTCGGGCATATAGGACCGAAATGTCAGCCGAATTAGACAGAAATTCGGGCGACATGTGCATATAGATATTGAGTTTACACACTGATATATATCGTAAATTGCATGAAAATCCCTCAATAATGCAAAATCACATTAAAACTAAGACAAACCATGCCAAATTTGAGCATATTTGATTCATTTGATAATCATAATCAAACTTGAAAAATGACAACAAACTTTTTTCAAATGTAACCGCTGCCCGAATTTAAAAGTAGCCCGATCTTAAAAGAGCCGAATTTGCGAGAGTCTACTGTACAAACCGAATAAATACGCGCAAAGTTCAATGCATTTTAATTATAGGTCACACGCCACACCCCTTTCTATTTATTAAGGTACAGTAGACTCTCTCAAATTCGGGCATATGGGACCGAAATGTCAGCCGAGTTAGAGAGAAATTCGGGCGACAAACTTTTTGAAATGCAACGATTTTTTATTCATGTGCATATAGATATTGAGTTTACGTTTACACACTCATATATAACGTAAATTGCATGAAAATCCCTCAATAATGCAAAATCACATCAAAACTAAGACAAACCATACCAAATTTGACCATATTTGATTCATTTGATAATCATAATCAAACTTGAAAAATGGCAACAAACTTTTTTCAAATGTAACCGCTGCCCGAATTAAAAAGTAGCCCGATCTTAAAAGAGCCGAATTTGCGAGAGTCTACTGTATCTACATATTGGGTACAATTTTCGTCAAAAATTGCTTTTTTTTAAGAAAATCGTCTGCATTGGCTCTATAGAGTAAAGTTAAAGTAGTACAAGTTGGACAATGGTATAATTTGGACAGGGCTTTTTGTCTTGATAAATTTACTACTTCATTTTTATTTGTATATTTTTAATGCTTTAGCTTTATAATTTGATTCCTTGTGCTTAAAAACAAATTTTGGACTGTATTTATCAAGAAAAAAGCCATATCCAACTTGTATACCACCGAATTGTCCAACTTGTAACACTATGTCCAACTTGTATCACTTCACCCTAGGTGAAAACGTCAAAATTCTGTCAAAAATGTAATTTTTGACGAAAATGAGTCCCAATATGTAGACACCTTTACGCATTTAATTAGGCAATTGTCTCAGAAACTAGAAGAGCTTGTAAATTCTCTAAATTTTCGTTAGAAAATGCTTAAAATTGTATGCAAACTTTCTAAATTAATTACCTCGGAGACAAGAAGAGATAGGCCAGTCCCGCCAGTCCCCTAAACCCTTCCATATTTTTTAAAACGTCCAAAATTGAGCCTATAAAGTCGACTTCCTCAGTCAGTAACTAGAAGAGATAACCCCCCAAACTTTTGAATATTTTTTTTAAGAAAAAGTCCAAAAATGTTTACAAAACTTTAAGGCCGAAATTTAGGAAACTGGAAGAGATAAGCCAATGAAACTTAAATTTTTTTTAAGCAAATGTCCTAAATTATATACAAAACTTTAAAGTCGATTATCTAAGAAACTGGAAAAGATAGAACCCTAAAGTTTCCTTAATTTACCTCTTAGAAAAATGCTCAAGATTGCATGCAAAACTTCAAAGTTGATTATTTCGGACGCTACTGGCCTAAACTTTGGATATTTAAAAAAATGCTCAAGATTTTATGCAAAATTTTTAAGACAAATATCTCAGAAATCAGAAAAGAGAGAAAAGATAAACCCTCAAATCTTTTTATATTATTTAAATTGTCCGAAATTATTAGCAAATCTTCAAAGTCGAATATTTTAATTGGGAAACTGGAAGAGATAGGGTAATTGTACCAAATTTCGGGCAGCTTGCAATTTCGGCCACTTACAAAAAATGTCATTTGTACGAACTATATAATGCGAAAAGACTGAAAGAATGCCGGAAAGGGAAAGAACTCTGAGAATCAATGTGGGCGAAATATTACTCTAAGCCCTCTAAGCTGTTTTTTTATTATTTTAAAATGTATTAAAAAATAATTTTAGAGAAAACATAGACGATAAATAACGTACACTGTTCAAGCAACGCTCTTTAAAAAGAAGTAACAAAGAAATCAATGTGTATTAAAAATATTACATTTTATACTGAAGACTTTGGCACTTGCATGCAAACTATGCCGAAATTTGGTACAGTCACCCTAGGGCCCTAATTTTTTTTAATGATAAAGATTGCATGCAAAGTTTCAAAGTTGATTATTTCAGAAGTTTCAGAAAATAAGATTATTTCGGACATTACTAGACAAGCTCGTAAACTTTAATAATGCAAAATTATATCACAACGATCACAACTAAGACAAACCGTGGCAAATTTAAGAACATTTGCTTCATTCGATAATCAGAATCAAACCTGGAAAATGTCAACAAACTTTTTTCAAATTTAACTGATGCCCGAATTAAAACGTAGCCCGATCTTCAAAGAACCGAATTAGCGAGAGTCTACCCTTTTTCTAAAGGCCTCTACACGCTGGGAACCATTAAAAAACAATGCTTTTCTAAAGCAAATTTTTCCTATCATTGTGGACAGAAAGGTCATTGTTTTAAAAGAGCAAATTTTGTGTAGAAGATAGATTGTTTAGAATAACTTTTTCAATTAAATTTTTTTCAATGACAGACTTATACTTCTAGCCAAGACACAAACCATTTTTTCGCGAAGATTGCGTTTAATTTTTCCTATACAAATTTTACGATCATATAAGCAAAACAGTAAGAAAGGGACAGATAATCCTAACCGGCTTATGTAGGTGAGATTCTTAACGTGAGCTAACTCGGAATGCATGCAAATTCGATTTAGAGCTGGAGTTGGGAGACGCCATTCAGTTATCTTGAATCAAATTCGTGAAATTATACAAATTTTGTATTTAAACCAAAATATCAAAGATTTGGATGGAGTGACAGAAAAGTGATATATGGGTGAAATGTAGACCAGAATGTTCTCTATAATTTTGCCGTAGAACTTGATCTAATCGATTAATCAGAAGCCGAGATAATCGAGGTTGTTTGTTTCTGAACTCGTTTTTTCGACCAGAGCGCCCCAAGTGCTCATTTGATGAACTTCAACTATATCAAAGAATTGTTGTATTTTGTGAGACTTTCCATTTAAAACCCTATTTTAAATGTCTTTGTCGAGCAGAAGTAGTCAATCAAATTGGCATCTGAGTGGTTTCAAAGCGTTATTATGGAAAAAATCAATTTTTTCACACTTAAACGACAAAATCGGACATATCGCATTATCTGATCGAAAAATGATGTATGGACGAAATATAGAGACAAATGTTCTCTACAATTATGTTGAAGTAATCATCAAAATCGGTTCAGCGACAGTCGATATAATTGAGGTTATGTGATATTGAAATTGGTTTTTCGACTGTGGCGCCCCTGGTGTTGGTCCCACGAAGTTGAAGTGTTCTAGAAAGTTGTAGCATTTGGTGAGATCTTTCGTTTAAGCCCTCACTCATCAAAATCGGTCAAATTGAACCGGAGATATGATTTTTTGAATTTCGTGAACTTTGACCCCTCATATCTCCGGTTCTAATGAAACCACAGCGCACTTACGCACCATTTTGAAAACGTCCTAGACTGGACTACAACATACTAAAATTTGATTAACTTGCACAATGCCGTTTTTGAGAAAAATGAGTTTGAATTTCGTTGAATTTTGACGCTATCGCAGCGCCACCTGTGGTGAATTTTTGAACTTCCATCTGAAAGTGCTCATCGAGACGAAACCAAAAAGGTAAAATTTAGGCCGCTATGTTAATTAGAACCGGAGATAGAGGCCGGTCAATGTTCGAACTTTGACCCCTTATAGCTCGGGTCAGGGGTTATGGATCGACTTAAGGTTTTTTTTTTTGTTTGATAGGTATAATCAACGGCTACAACATACTAAAATTTCAGCCCGATTGCATAAGGAATTTTTGAGTTATTTAACTTTTAAGATTTAAAATTTTTTTTTTAATAATAGCGCCCCTAGCGGTGGTTTTATGAACTTACGATGTTAGAAGGAGAAGTGGCACTTCATGAGAGCTTTCCAAAAAGCCCTCATTTTTTAAGGTCTGACAATTAGAACAGGAGTTATGGCCATTTTAAGAATTTTTTTTTGGACCCTTATAGCTGGGGCAGGGGGGTCGGGGGACCTTAAGTTTAATATTGATGGAAAGCTCTAAGGCCCAGCTATAACATACTAAAATTTGAGCCTGCTCGATGCCATAGGGGCGGAGCTATTGAGAAAACAAAAAAAGGGGGGTCTTCAAAATGGCGGAAGGAGGGGTGGGGGGTGGGGGGTCAATGCACCAAGTTGCAATTTTCACCCGATATATAACCTTTGCCGAAAACCGCAAGTCGATATCTTTTTTAGTTTAGGAGCTATTAAGCTCCAAAGAGCGGCCGGCCGGGAACGTAAAATAGCCACATATATATTCGTGATCAGGAAGTGGCGAAACACATTTTGGCCAAGTTTGAGGTCGATCGGACGACATGAAATTTTGTTAGGATTATAGTAGGTGAGATTGTTAAGAATTAAGAATTGTTAAGAATCTCACCTAATATTACGTATGAGTATTGTAGTTTTTATTGCCAAAAGGGTTTTGCTTAAAAAATACTAGAAGTATCAAAAATAAATAAAATCAATTATGAATTTCAGAATTTAAAAATTCGCGATTTTTGAGCTTAAATATTTACTACATAGCAAATAGCTAGAGACTTGCAAAAAATATTGTAGATCCCTTCAACCTTCTACTTTACAATTATGTACAGACATTAGAAAAAAATAACTTTAGGTAGTCAGGAAAAATTATTTTCTTTATGGGACACCGGTGTCCCAATCGTCCTTAAAGGGTTAAATCAAGATAAATTTGTTCCATGTAAAAAAAAATGTAGAAGTTTCTGAAAAAAATCTGTGAAATTCACTGTTTCCTTCCTTCATTCTATAGCCCTATTGAGGGTGTGTTTTATTTTTACTTAGTGGGAGGAACTTTTCTATAACCGAGATTAAATAAATTAAATAGTTATAACACATTAAAAATGAAAAGTTTGATGAGATTTTTTAAAATTCTCAGTTTAAATTTTATTTAGACAAAAATGCTGAAGGGGCGTGGCCTATTTTTTAAAATCATTTTTAACCATTACTCTATCCAAAAAAAGTTTTAGAAATTATTTTTTTATAAAATTATATTTTAATCGAAATTAGAAAATTTTTGGAAAAGATATTTTTAGTAAAATTTGATATCCTATCCAAAACACTCAAATTCATCAAATATTTCTATCCAATTACTTTTACGTCATAGCTGAACTCTCGAGAGATCAAACACGATCTCAAAATATCTCAGAGAAACAATATTTTATTTTAATGTATTTTTGGATCTTGGAGGCAAAATATTCCTAGCAACAGTGGGTTAATTATGGAAGAAAGTCAATGTTGATAAACTCAAAAGCACAGAAAATTATTGCTGATCTTCAGAAGCATGAATAATTTCAATGAAAAGAGGAACTTACCTGAGCGTAGCCACAGATTCCGGAGTTTGAAGGCGCTTGAAGAGACTCTCTCCGCCTCCCATTTCCAGAGCTTGGTCAGACTTTATGAGCGGTGGCAGTTGATGAGGATCACCCACGAGAATGAATTTTTTAGCAGATAAAAGTGGCCTCAAGATGGTCGGCTGGAAAACTTGAGTAGCCTCATCGACAATACACAGGTCAAATTGTCTCTGGATGAGCAAAGGATGATTGCATCCCATGCAAGTGACTCCCACAATTCCGCAGCGATAGAAAGCAACATCGAGATCATCAACTGTGGAACATTCGCGCGTGAGGAAGGATTCTGTGTAGTGATGGAGTTTCGGTGAGATTCTAGACACAGATCCCAATCTCATAAATGGCACATCAAATGGTATCAGACGCTCCAGGAAATTGTCCACAGCAGCATTTGTGTGACTTGTGATTAGAACAGATTTCCCCTGGCGATGAAAATATCTCACAATGGCAATAATTGTCTCAGTCTTTCCAGTTCCTGGCAGTCCTTCCAGAAGCATGTACTCCTGCAAATGGACACTCTTCACGATAGCATCCATTTGATCATCATTCAAATTCCAGAAAGCTTCGTGAGTAATCCTTTGGACGTCGGGTGAACCTTTCGGAGGAATTTTCTCCACAATCAACCTCCTGAGTTCATTACTCCTCTCAGTATTCTCCAACAGAGCTCCCAAATTGGTCAAATTGAATGTCATGCTCATCTTGCTCTCGAAGCGATCAATATGGAAGACTTCATGGCGATACAATGCTCGAAGATCGCGCTCGAGAGACAAGCAGATGCTCCATGGATCAATTGAAAGGACAGTCCCAGTGGCCACAGCAATTTTCTGGGATGTACTAACAATCAAATAATCCCCAAGGGAGAATCCCGCTGTAAGACAATCCCTTTTACTGCCTCCCGGACGGGATTTATCCACGTGAAATTCTGTCACGTAGCGATTTCCCTGGAGAGTGGGGTTGGTCAAGATGACCAAATAGGCCAAAGTAAAGCCCTAAAGAAGTGAAATAATCCACTTAATTTTGCTGATAATACACATTTCGCGGAATTATGAAATCCATGAAATCATCACTGGCGAATGGTAAAGGCAAATTCATTTACAATTCTTGTGAGCCATTTTGTGGTACAAACTGAATCATGAGTAATAATAGTAAAACTGTATTATTTTAAGTGGGGATCCTAAGAATCTCACCTAAGCCTAAAGAAATACCATGTTTTCCGATTGGGCTTAAACCTTTAAGTAGTTTTTTCTTAAATTATTTAAGAAATTCCTGATTGAAAAGAGGTGGCATATATGATTAAGTAAAGCTTGTACAGCTTATAAGACCTATGATTCTTTGGTTAGAAATTCTGTTTGTGAACCAACTCAATATGGTTAGTAAATTAAGTAAACTTTTAATTTTAATGCATGGGGTAACTGGATCGTTTTGCGAAGAGTGCTAATTAAACGTTTCTTTTTGGACTGATGAAATTCTTTTTTACTTCTTCTAAAACCATAGAATTATTCACTGTTTCATTTAGAAACATAATAGGGTAAGTGTGCCAAATTTCGGCATAGTTGCAAATAAACACCGAAGGCCTAATTTTGAAATGCAATATTTTTAATTCATATTGATATTTTTTGTTCCTTCCTTTTCAGGAGGGTTGTGTGGAACCTTAAAAACTAGTTTATCATCTTTGTTTTCTTTAAATCACTTCCCAAAATATTGAAAAATTAATAAAAATGTGGACATTGCTTTGGGTAGTATTCCGGCCACTTTGAGTGAAATTCCGGCCACCTTGTTTGTGACCACCTTTTGTGAAGCAACGGATTGAAAATTTCAAAACGTCATACGGAACGAGTTTAATATTTAGTTTAATACATTTACATGACCCACAAGCCCTGAGATCTTCCGTGTAATTTGTCCTGAAAACCTAAAGAATAGCATCTCAAATTAACGCGCAGATTCCCGTAGCAATTTGCCCTTCCTGAACTCTTTCAAGTCCTTTTCCTTGGAAAGGAAAAGGAAGCTTTCATGGAAGCTATGGTTTTTTTCTCTGGAAATTGGAAAACTCAGAAATTGAAAAAACAAAACATAAAATGAATAAGAAATTTAGAAAAGCAAAAGATCTTGCCGGAATAGGCAACACTACCTCACCGGAGAGACGCTCACAAAGTATGTACTTTTTTACGCGAAATACAGGATCCAGCTGGGAAATTTTACCCGAAATTTAAAGAATGAGTCACTATTAACATAAACAGAAACAATCTTAAATGAAAACTAATCAATTTTCATGAAAAACACCGAAGGAAAACCTTCTGCACTTCACAACAAATCGCAAGACTGCTAGAAACACAATCGATCTGTCACATTTTTGGTAAGACTATTTCCACACTGAGTTTTTACAACACAATTTAAATTCAAATTGTACCTAAAATTTAACGATCTTTGTGTTACTACAGTAGAGTCTCTCAAATCTGAATCTCTCAAATTCGAACGACCGACGTTTGGATTCAAAATGTCAATTGTGAGGTTAGGTTAAAAAATTCGCATTTTGGATGAATGAAAATCATATTTATGTGCTTCTTCCTGAATGTTTAGATACATTATGATCGTATAAAGTGAAAAGGAAGTATGTCACCACTAAGAATTGTGAGAAAGTACAGGAATTTGTTTCAAAGTAAAATTTAATCTCACATAAATTTCGTTAGTTTTGAAAAAATCGTTCGAATTTGGGAGGTGTGAAATGTCAAAAATACCCCCCGAGCGTTCGAATTTAGAAGACTCTACTGTACATCCTAAAGTGAATAAATATTAAAAAGCAAAATGAATTCATTGACTATTCGAAGATTACATACATCATTTTAATTTATTTATTTGCTTGTCCGAAATTACACTCAAAGTGGCCGAAATTAGAAGCTGGCCGAAATTTGGCACACTTACCCTATAAAAAAAATTATCAAAAATATTAAAGAAAATTTATAAAATAATGATAATACTTAAATAAGTCAGCATGCACTAACTGGGTCGCCTTTTCGCTAATTCACTTTTAATTAAATCTTTGGATTTAAAATACTTTTTTCACAAGGAAAAAACAATAAATGTTTTCAATCAACCAGCTGCCATTAGCGAAAATATCACTGCTAGAAAATTTTTAGTGAAGAACCCAGCTGGCACAAGATTGAAATGAGTCGATTACACTCACTTATTTAATGGATAAAAATATTATTTTTGCTTTTTCTCAAACTTAACACTTCGAAGAACCCTAACTAAAAGTGTCACGGAAGGACCAAGTGGCAGCCGCTGCCACTTATCGGATTTTACATAATATTTTAATATTTTTACATATATTTTAACATTCGGAGCCTCAGTCAGTTCTTTTCTGGTGTCTGAATCAGAAATTTCACCTCCTTGGGTACTGTATCTAAATATTTTTAACCATTCGATGTTTTCATTTTTATCAGAATCATGGCGTCAGGGAAAGTGGTCTGCCTTTGAATGCGGCAGCCTTTGAATATTTCAATTTTTCTCTTATTTTTCAAAGCAAAAATTCTACATATGAACAATAGTTAATACTATTAACTATTTTCTATTAACTTCGCTTAACAAAATGGATTTTGAGCTTTGGTAAATAAGAAAAAATTGAATAATTCCCATAATTATTCATATTTCATACATATTTCCCAATTCAATATTTCCCATAATTCTTCTCAATAATTTGCAAAAACACTTTCAATTTGTTCTTTTAAGGCTTTTATACACTAACAATCAAGAAAATTACATCTGCAGAACGTCAAACTGCCATATAAAATGCATATGGCAGCAACTGCCACTTGGTCCTTCCGAGTGCAGTTTTTTGTTTTTGCAATATATTTACATTAATATTTAATTTTTATTAAAAATTTTATAGCGAAAAAATAGCCAGATAAATTCTGCACGCATTCAATCGGGTCTCCAGGCGAAATAATATATTCTTCACTATAAAAAATTAAATTGAAAACTAAATTGGCAGCGGCTGCCACTAGGGTCCTTCCAAGTGTTAAATAGTTATATTATGCTACTGTAGTGACTATATTACGGAAATAAAAATAAAAATATTATTTCAAGTGGATTAGTCATAAACGATCCAGATAGCGAAGCGCCCGGATTGGCACACTTGACTGTAAATTAATACTTCCGTGTTTCTAGAAATGTTTCTGTTTCTTGGATATGAATCTTCATTTCTAGAAATGTTTTCGGTGTTCTTAGAAGCGTATTACCGTCCGTTATCATACCTAAAAATGGATCCGTTTTTCTAGAAGCGTTTCTGAAGTTTACAGAAAAGTTTACGAATTTTCTTTGAAACTAAATGAATTTTCGATCTGATGAGATGTAGCAGATAGTGGACAGAAAGATAGACCTCTCTTGATTTTTACTCTTTAATTCTTCACGACGTTTCGAGGATGAATGTCCTCTTCATTAAAATTTACTGCTGCACTTCACTTGAACTTTTATACACAATTTTACACACAGAATGAATTACATTCTGTGTCAGCCTTTTGGATGGTGAACATCTCCGTATAAAATTGTGCAAAAGTTCAAGTGAAGTGCAGCAGTAAATTTCCCACCTGTACGTGATTTTTCCTCCAATTCGAAACCTGATGAAGAGGACATTCATCCTCGAAACGTTGTGAAGAATTAAAGAGTAAAAATCAAGAGAGATCTATCTTTCCGTCCACTATCACTATTATTATTACCAAAAATGAAAAACATCATTTTGCGATTTAACTTACCTCTACTTCCCGTGCTTCTGGTGTTTTGGTCCAGATTCTTTCATGACTAAAGGTTTCGTGTTCGTGAAAATGTTCATAGAATACAATGTGAACCCAATTGATGAAGTAATCTGCATCCATTTCACTTAAATGTTCAGTCACTTTCTCAAGAACTTTGTGAAGATAATGTTGAGGCGTTACCAGATCCTTTTGATCAGATTTAAGTAGGAATACACTGCAAATTGTATTCAGTGGGCAAGATGAACAAGCAGTTGGGTGACTTATTGGCTCTGGAAGCTTGAATTCGGGTTCCTCATCATTCATATAAATTTTCTCAGACGCCAAGTATCCAATGAATCTGTTGCGCATCATTATCAGATCTCTTACTTCATTCCACGTGGGCTGAAGTTCTCTCAAAATACCCTCTCTGAGATACAGAAGCAGCCCAGACTCTGTATCTCTGTGGAATTCACCCATCATCATTTGATAGAGGGTCAACTGGCCTCGGTGTTCTAGCGAAAAAGTCGCTCGGCCGGTTTTTAATTCCATTGGTATTGTCTTAACGACTTCAAGGCCACCAGGAGTTCTCTTTCGCACTCGAACACCGACATCCACCTTGCCCTTGAGCCCCAATTGAGGCATCCAGATATTCTCTTCAATATCTTGCACACTCTCAATCGTTCCCCCAAAATTATCCCACTTCTGAAACAGAGGCATCGGTTGATTCAACAAATACCGTTGAATGAACTGATAAATCTTTGGCACAAAGTTCATCATTTCCTGCTCAGCTTTTTGTGCTTCAAGAGTGGCGGAATAAATTTGAAAAATTGTCTTTTGGTTTTCTAGCAAATCTCGGCACTCTTCTAGGATTTGTTCTTGAGTCTCCAAATTCTTTTTAAGGCACATTTGAAGAAGTTCATGGACCATTGATCCAATAGTCATCTAAATTAAAGGAATGCAAGAGGATTTTGCATCAGATATTTGAAGAGATTCTGATTACAAAACAGTTTGCTGTTTCATTTAATCAAAAGAAATTTTATTATTATTATTATTATTATTAAACTTTTAAGGCTTTGTTAATATCGCCTTTGGTTAAAGAAATTTTAAATGTTTCTTAATTTTGTTGGCCTAAAACTTGTCAATAATCAAAATGTAGACGTCTTCATTATTTTTCTAAAAGGTTACTCGAAATGCTAGGTTTATGAGGATTATAAAATCAATAAAGTATAATGTATTTATAGTTACGAAGACTTCAGCTCGAAATCTGCCTTTCACAAGATTACTCTTGTTAAGGGTTTGTTGATGTAATCAACAGTCACATTAGCCCTCTGCATAAACTCTCATGCTCATCGGAGGACATGCTCACTAATAAGTATTCTTAAAAGATGCACACCCTTCACCTCTCACTCAGAGAGCTAACCCTAGGGATAAAAGCGCCTGTACTCAATCAGTCTTTGGGAATTCATAATAACGGCAGGGACTGTAGTCGAGGGTCGCGGAACCGATTAATCTTACAAACTTAAGAAAAAAATAAAGGACATCATTTGATTAACTCTTTCGTCTCCTTTGGGACACTGGGTACCCATGGAAACAACAATTTTTTTTAGACTATCTAGAATCAATAAAATTCCGATTCTTGTTGATGATTACAAACTATAAGGATGTCCAAATCTAGGATATTTTTTGCAGGATCCTAATTAACTCCTGAGCTAAGATATTCTTGGTCAAAAATCGTGAATTTTCGATTTTCTGCTTCCTTGCAGATGTTCTGACTTTTTGATATTTCTAGACCAGAATAAGGAAAAACCTCTTGGGGCCACAAAGTATGATAACTAACAATTACAGATTACATAAATTCGAAAAACAAATTTTTCTTAAATTTTCAAAAAACTTGTTCAAACTTGATGGGTACTCTCATCCGCAAAAATCTAGAGGTCAAATGTAAGGTTATCCCGCCAACGCCCGCCATTTGCTTTTTGACACCAACTTCCCGTCAAATCATTATTCTACCTGCCGATTTTACTCTGAGGTTTTTTGAATTTTAACGGTATATTCCAGTGTATTCAGAGAAAATCTGTAGATTTTCTCTGAATCTAGAAAATCTAGAAAGCTAGAAAATCTGTAGATTTTCGGCAGAATTTCTGCAGAAAATCTACAGATTTTCGGTAGAATTTCTGCCGAGAAAATCGGCATTGTGTCCATTACTTCACAAAAATATTGTTGATTTATGTAGAAACTGTAGGAGTTATAAAGAAAATGGTATGCTCTGCTTAACAAGCATTACCGATTAAACATTTTAAATAAGTAAAAAGATGCGAGCAAAAATACTCATTTTTTAAAAATCGCCCATGGAATGATACAAAAACACGAAATTTAGGTCGATACTCTGCTTAAAGTTTTCACTTCACTTTTCTCTACTTGTAACACAGCGTCGCAGAATTCTTTATTTTATATAAACACCGTGATATCACAAAAAATAACTCTATTGAATTTTGCAAACTTCAGTGAAAAATTTTTCCATCTCTTCTGACACATCTTGTCTGGAAAGTCTGGAATGTAGAAAAAATCTACAGAAAATCGGCAGAATATCTACAGAAATTCGTCAGAGATTCGTCAGAAAATCTGCCGAAATATTCTGACGAATTTTGTCCCAAGCCCAAATAAAATTCGTAAGAATATCTACAGAATTATCTGCAGATATTCTGTAGACGTGTAGATTTTCTCTACAGAAATCTTAAAGATATCTGCATATATTATTTGACGGGTTGTAAGAAAATTCCAAGCGGGAATGACATTTTTGCCAATATGGCCGATAATTTTGACATTTGGCAACGCAAGATTGTTTTCAGGGAAGTTTTTCCTATTCTCCCTGATTATAATGAATTGTGATTGTCAAGGAAGTGTTTTTTTGGCTCTTGAGAAAGCTTAATGTGTCTGCAATAACATCGTGTTGAGAGAAATGTGTTTTAAAGTGTTATTGTGTGAAATATTTTGAGGAATCTGTTGGAAAACAGGAATTTGGTGTGTTCTTGACCACTTCATGGACATCTCAGAAGATACTGGTCAATAATTCTTCTTGCTTTAGTGATCAACATTGTAAAGGAGTAATTTGACACGCAAAAATTATTCACAAAATTGATATTAATTGGTTTTTGGAAAATTGAAGTGTGTCTCCTTTTCGTTCTTTTGGGGACGAGAGTACCCATGAGTTTTCCAATTTCCCAGAGGCGGAAAAAATTCTTTCTCAACAAAAGTATCATATTTGACCACTAAGACTTACAATAAAGTGAGTTTTACTGAAATACGTTCGCTGGATATGTTGTGGTCCAGAAAGAGTTAAGAAAAGTAAGCAAGTTCGTGGCGCGGCCGGAAAACGTGAAACCATCAACGCAAAGTTATGGGTTCAAGTCTCAGACCCTCTTTTCATGTTTCTTTTCTTTTTTTTTCCTCTTTTTCTTAGCTTATTCTTATTATTATCTTAGAGACTTTTCACAGATAATACGGATAATACACATAAACCGAATAAAATTGCTCTACAATGAAAATTATAAACAGGAAGCCATTTTATAAAAATGACAAACACAACTATGCCAATACACAAACCTCACAACCATAAATGCTCGTGCAAAAATTACCAACCATAGTGGTTGTAAATTTTTTTACTGTGTAGGTTATGTTGATCTTTTCGGACTAATATTCAATTTTATTAATAATTATTAATTTATTTTTAGGCTTTGTCAACATCGTGTTCGGTTTTTAAAGTTTTTTTTTTATTTTGTAAATAAGATTTGTTTTATTTTTTATGCCTCTATTCAA
Organism: Phlebotomus papatasi; assembly: GCF_024763615.1. Classification (NCBI taxonomy): domain Eukaryota; kingdom Metazoa; phylum Arthropoda; class Insecta; order Diptera; family Psychodidae; genus Phlebotomus; species Phlebotomus papatasi. The sequence continues at coordinate 33,300,892 of NC_077222.1, forward strand.
TTTTCCTATTTATTTGAATATTTTTTTATAATAATTTTTATTAATGTTAAATTTCAGAATAATACGCTCAGAATATCACAGTAATTAACAAAATTAGTGTTAGTCATTCCTTCCCAATATCCCAATATAACTCTTCGATAAAAAACAATAGCAACCACCAAAAGAAGAGGCTGCGAGCAAAGGAAAGAGGTTAAGCTTTTTGGCGGGATACTCACAATTTGTACTTCTGGGGTTATTTTCCTAAAATACTCCCCGAGGACACCTTTCCGGGCGCAAAACAGTGACCCTAGGAGAGAAGTTCCTGACACCAGAACATCGGGATTCACCACCAAAAGCCCTTTGTCCCGTGTTATGACATGGCACTGCTGTTCCTGGCTCCAGACCGCCTTCACAGAAACTGTATCCACTGAAAATGGGCATTTTGTTCCACTCAGCTGAGCCTCCTGACCCGAATTGCAATTGTTCCCGATGGGAGATACTCACTTGGATTGATTTCTGTCGAAATCCACGTGTCATAGAGGATCAATTGGCCTGTTTGGGCTTTTTCCGGTGCCACATCGTCCTCCATGAGGCTCAGATGGATTTCTCTGTCGAATTTCGTCACGGACTTTACTTCGCATCGCCTCCATCGCGTGAGATCAATGGTTTTGATAGGTGCACTTGTCCCCGGACGCTGTTGCGCATTGTTGGAGCAATTCTCCTTGTCCTCTAACTCCCAATCATCCCATCCACTCACATTTAAAGGCACACCATTTCCATCTTCCTCAATCAAACGTGGCTTTTTGCTGGGATCCATATTCCCGGGGAATTATTTCACAATTGTCCTTGCCGCTTGCTACTTTTTGCAGTGATTATATTGCGGGACTGGACTCTTATCGCCCGGCCCGCTAATTTCCGCCAAGGGAAATGTGAGGTTATGGTGCACAGATTTGACAGATTCCGCCAAAATGGGTTGCCAGATGCGACAAAAGAAAAATTTTCCGCATTTTTTTATTTTTTAAAGTTTTTTGAGGAAAATTTGGGAAAATTAATAAAAATGTAGTGAAATTGTTCAACTAATTTATTGAGAGATGGTTTTTTTGTTAAATAATAGAGCCAAATTTGATGAATTGCCATGAAATTATTGGAAAATTTCGTATTTTTTGAATTTTTGAAATTTTTCTTCAGATTTTTTCGACTAATAAATGCATTTTTTGGGTGAAAATGTTACATTTTTGGACTGCTGAGGCTCCTGTTGCTTCTTTGGGAATCCCAAGTGGGATATTTTTGGCCATTTGTGCAACAGGAACCTCCTCAAAAGACGCTAATGAGGGTGATCTTCCACCCCAAAATTTTTCAAAAACAAATTTCTTTTCTCAATCTCTCAGCTCGATTGAAAATAATCACGTTAATTTTATTATTTTTTTAATGCATTAGATATTTTCTTTCTCGTCACTTGTTCTTTCATCTACTTCACCCATTTTTTTCTCTTTATTTCCACTAATTCTCTTTATTTCGCCTTCGCGCTGTTTTCTTCTTTGTTTTTTATTTATTTTTTAATTAGTTTATTCTACAACTGTGTACATTAGTTTATTCCTCTCTTTGCCTTCTCATTCTAATAAAATATATATTTTTGAATTCAAAAATATTCATTTTCTCTCGCCATTTGACTCAGAAATATCAAAGAATAGAAAATATAGGAGGAAAAAAATACAAATTTCTCGCTTCTTATCTCTCGCATCTATGTTTTATTTTTCGTGTGATACACTCACACTCACGCACAAATTGACTAAAAAAAAAAGAAGAGAAAATTATAAATAAAAAATGATTGGGAGAAAATTGAAGGAGAGAAAATGGAAGAGAATCCTCATTTAATTTTTTCTTTTTTGTATTTTTGGGGGGATTGTTTGGGAGGGGCGCCCAGCCGAGAACTTAGTCGGATCCTGTTGGTCGTTTTTCACTATTTTTCCGCGTGAAATCTTCGGCATTTTTCATGAATTTTTTCCGATCATTGAGATACTCTCCAGCCAAATCAGCCCTAAGCGGATGTTCAGGTTCAGGGTCATTCACCAGGGCAATGAGGGCCTGAATCACTGCAAGAGAATGTTTTTTTTTTTGTACCACTCGTCAATGCGTATTCCCGGAAAAATCAGCTCAAGGCAAAGTCAGATTCTTATCAGTTCTTAACACTGTGTTTTTTTCATGCCTTTTACCTTGATCAGTTTTTGTGGCTGGCTTCCAGTTTTCTGCACTGATTATCGGCAGACACACCTGACCCTTTTCATCGATGTTTGGATGATAGATTCTGGTCTTAAAGCTGATTTTTGGTGGTTTAAATGGATACTCTGCCGGAAAGTTGATCTCAATACGAAAGGCACCTTTATTGTATGGTGGATTGTCCTACCCAATCCCCCCAAAAAAACAAAAACATCTCTCAGTATTCACCCACAAATCCCCCGTACTATCCTCCAAGACTCACCGGAACAATTAATCCTGTCCACACGAGGATATTCGTCTCATCCACAACAATGTCTCTGAAGGCTTTCAGTCCGGACGCCCTCAAATCTGACAATTCCTGCAATGGCACAACAAACACACTCCAGTTAATTGGTAGGACAAGTGGAAATGACGATGGAGGAAGACCTCCCAATGCTGAATAAATTAGAAACTCAATTATGCGAGACATTTTCCCCACACAAGAGAAAATTGAGAAATCCACAGAGAGGTGACATAACCTCAAATTACGTAAAATACCAATTTTCTGCCACTCTTCAGAGGAATTCTCAACCAGCATCTTGGGGAATACTATAACCACTACTTTTTCACAGCACTGAGAGCTATTTTTGCACATTTAGAGAGATTTTTCAGCAATTTTAAACACTTTTTTACCTTTTGCAGCCGTCTCGACGCCGCCATTTTGCTATTTTTTGACAATCACTGCGGTGTCAGCAGCAAAAGCGCCATCTAGTATCTAGCACGAATAACACTTGACGAAATTTTTGAAAGTTTTGTTTTATAACGGCTTATAGTTATTTATTTAAAATCTTTGAAATCGATATTGAATTGTCTGAAGGAAGAATAAAATGCGTCGATTGTTCAGAAAAATGTGTTGGAAAATTCTCAGGAGACTCAAAAATTGCTTGACGAAGATGAGACTACCAGAGTACAGCGTTTAAAAAATGTTTGAAGTCAAGAAGATGACTCTTTCCTTCCTATTCCTTTCTTTAATTTGAAGTATTCTGTGACTTATGCACTTTTTCCACTTTTTCCTGCACAAAATTCTGGCTGTGTGGATGTCGTGAGACGTCCGGCCCCTACAAAAACTTTAAAGAAGAGAAGAAGAAGCACAAAATTCTAAGAGCGAGGGAAAATGTTGGATATTCGTTCGTTGCATAAACGATGATATCGCCATCTACTTTCTTCTCCAATTTGCTTCGTGGTCGAGCGCCATCTCTTAAAATTTTAGAGAATTTCGTCATTATCTTTATCGCCATTTGCATTTTGAGGTTATGTGTTTCTCTCAAATGAAAAAGCGATAAGAATTGAAAAGACAATTGAAAAATATTTTTAAAGACTAAATCGGGAGTGGAAATATGTTGTGGAGAGTGGAGAGCTACCCAAGGGGATACAGCCTTGAACAGACGCGACAATGCGGGGTTTTATAACCTCTAATTAGTACTCCAAAATTGAAAAACACGAAACGTTGTTTTTTTTAGCCAATTTTGTTTGGCGCGTGATTTCTGCGATGGTATAATGAGACTTGTTTGAACTTCCAGAATCGTTTACCTAAATTTCAGTATTATCCCATGATCTCAGGGATCCTTCTTGGATAATTTCCAACTACACAATAGCATTCATTTCATAATAACGCTGCAGCCCGAAAAAACCAGTGAAAATCGGTAATTTCATCACGGAAGTCCAGGAAGTCCAGGCCTTCAAATACGGTATAGTCTTTGACTTCCGATAGCCATTCGAATATCTAAATCTAAAATGGTAAGATTTCCTCTTCAGGTAGACACAATCATTTTCTTTGCTGATACACTCAGCTCTTCGTTATCCGGCACATCGTTATCCGGGTGACAGCTGTCAAACCCTAGCGGTTGATGTATTCAAAACGGTTTTTTTTCGAAGCATGCAGTTTGTCCAGAGAGAATTAAAGTATTATTATCATTTTCCTAAATGTTTACATACACTATGGTCGTGTAAAATGAAAAGAAAGTATGTTACCACTAAGTCTTGCGAGAAAGAATGGGAATTTGATTCAAAATACAATTTACCCCTTTAAGGACGATTGGAACACCGGTGTCCCATAAAGAAAATAATTCTTCCTGACTACCTAAAGTTATTTTCTTCCTATGTCTGTACATAATTGTAAAGTAGAAGGTTGAAAGAATCTAGAATATTTTTTTGCAAGTCTCTAGCTATTTGCTATGTAGTAAATATTTAAGCTCGAAAATGGTGAATTTTTAAATTCTCAAATTTATAAATGATTTTATTTATTTTTTATACTTCCAATTTTTTTTAAGCAAACCCCTTTTGGCAATAAAAACTACAATAACTCATACGTAATATTTTTCATTAAAGCGAAAAATATTATTCATTGGTATTGTCAGAAAAAATACTTAAATTTTTGGGCTATTTTTGTCCCTATCGTTCAGAAGCACAAAATACACCGAATCAGACACTGTTGGACTTTCCAAGGTTAGAAGTAAGACTTACCATCGATTATGTTTCTCAGTTTAATTTTAATTGTTAATTTTCAGTCAGTAAAAAGTGTCTCGTAGTTAAAGGGTTAATCTCACACAAATTTCGTTAGTTTTGAAAAAATCGTTCGAATTTATGGGAGGTGAGAAATGTCAAAAATACTCCCCGAGCGATCGAATTTATGAGACTCTACTGTACTACATAACCTAAAAAATGTTAACATTTTTTAGTTTTATCACGATTCGAAAAAATCGTAAAAAAATGCGTGAAAATGTTAAAATAATTATTATAAATTAAGTAATATAAGACCTAGGATTGCTGTAAAGTGGTACTGTAGAGAAAAATAAGGTGAAAATTCACTTTACGCCTTGTTTTTCTTTTTCGAATTCCTGTTGGAATTTCACATTATAATTTTCTCAAAAAAAAGTGCAATATATATGAGAATTTGAAACTTTTACAGGAAAATATATTGATATGAGTACTAAAATCCTTACCAAAATGCTAGGAGAAAGGAAAAGCAATAGAAACTGGCTTTTTGCTACAAAAATTTGTAAAAATTCTAGTTGGCATTTTTTGTCAATTTTCAGAAAATTTATATTAAAATGACAATAAAATGAGAAAATATTTAATGGCAAATTAATTTATGAGTCCTAGAACTGCTGTAGAATTCTTACGGAACGAAAAACTATTGACAAAGTGCTTTTTTGTTGATAATATCAGCGCTGGCATTTTATGCCAGTTTGGTATTTTACGTGATTTTTTGGCTCGGGTTTTTAAGTGTTAAGCAAGACACCGTGAATTCCCTACTATTTTTATCATTATAAATTTATTATTTATTACGGCGTTATCACACTTACAAATTAAAATTTTAATGTGATTCACATTAATTGTCGCTTGTGAGCGTCCAAATATGTTATTTGTGTCTTTGAGTCACTTAATATTTGGGGTTTTTCTATTTATTGATAAAGAAGTGGACTTGGCCTGCAAAAATAAGTTTAAATTTAGCTAAAGCATAAATATTTTTTACATTAAAAAATTAAAGAAAAAATCGCATTAATTTTCCGCATTAATGCTATAAATCAATTTATATCAAATTTTGCGGACCAAGTCTACCTTTTTATGAACAAATAGATCAAATTTTGAATATAAAATGATTCAAACACACAAATTACACATTTGGACTCTCACCAGCGACAATTAATGTGAATTATATTAAAATTTTAATGTGCAAGTGTGATAACACAGTTACTCTATCAAAAAATTTTGACTTGAAAAAATAAAACCCCCTTTCCTAACGGGTTTCTAGTTAAGACATCAACCCATCAACCTTATCTAACGATTGTAAAAGGCGTTTGTCGTCTTTGTCGTTTACTTGGATAAATTTTGAATTGTGAGGACAGGCCTATTTCGATTGTTTCGACATTTTATCGATTCAATCTGTCAAAAGTGACTAATACAAAATAGAGTGGAAAGAACGCAAATTAGAAGAAATGCGTTTTCTCTAAATTTTCCCTATTATTTCTAGTGAAATAGTGTGTTAAAATATTCTCAAAGAATGAATAAGTTACTGTGCTGTACTATTATTCTCCTAGGATATCTAAGTGAGTGGAAAAATGCAATGTTTTGATGAGGGTCAAAAATCTGCCACACCCTTTGGCATTGTGCCCCAAAATATGCCTTCTTTCCTCCCTTTGGGGCCCCTTTTGATCAGTTTCTATCCCTTTTTGGTGTGTAGGTGTCAATGTCGAAGGTAATTGCACGGTTCCGCTGATTCTGCGGGGTTCGTGGTTCTCGTGGGAGGTGGGAAAACCTACGTTGACAGTTCTCGATGCCACAAAGATGTCCAAGAGGGGCGTTTGTGTGAATATGCTGAAGGATGAGGACAACAATTACATGTTGATCTTCAAGGATGTCGAGGGATGCTATCACTGTGTGAAGGCTCTGCCCAGGACACTCAATGTTTTTGAGAAAGTCGAATCTCCCTGCGTGAATTTGCTTCCGGACGAAGAGCCGACTGTTGAAAGGGTTTGTCAGGGCATAAATGCTGAACAGCAACTGATAACGCTTTTCAATGAGAACTACATCCCTATCAATTGTCGTTCGTCCCTCGAGGGTGTCTGGCAGTTTGCTTATCAGAATAGATTCCGTTTCACTGGCGAATGTGATCATCAGGATGCTCAAATTAGATCCTGCCAGACAGCTGGAACGCAGTTCCTCATCACAAATCAGAAATTCAACATCACGTACAAGCAGTGCAAGGGGATGCATGGGACGTTCAATGGTGTCGTGGAGTACAGTTGCCTGGGAGATTGGTTTGTGGGCAAGAATCACTATTTTGCCGTGGCCAATACCAAGGAGAGTCGAAAGGATGAAAAGTACAGATGCTTCCTGAAGAATCGTGACGATGATCTGTACATTGGTGTGTCCATCACAGCCGAATGCAATACCCTGAAAACAGTCGAGAAGTCGCCGGAGAGAATGCGAGTGACTCCCGTGAAGGCAGAAGTTGTTCTGCCGGGATGTCGTCTACCGCAGAATTTCAGCGGCGATTGGATCAATACGGCCAATATCGATGCTGATGTCTTCATCAATGAGACCCATATCATCGAGACGTACTACCCGGACAAAGCCAGGTACCGCAGAACCATCTACGTTTGCCGGGAGCAGAGAGATACGCGCGTCATGATGGCCAGATTGACGGTGGACGGTTGTCAGAAGGATTACGTTTGCTTCGATTTTGTGCCAAGGCATCACAATATCATCCGGTATCGCAGAGGATTGGCCGTGATCATCGATGACTTCAGCACAGTCTGCTCCTGGGTTCAGTTCAAGAACAAAGTTGAGTGGCGCTATGATCTCTTCCTGGGTAAGTCTCAATTTTTCATCCCTTTTAAATCATTTGCAGAAATTACTTTAAAAATATCAAAAACAATTTTTACAATCGCGTTGCAATTGAAAGGTTTCCAAACAAAATAATTTGATTAGATCCGGATTGAATTATTTAGAATTAGATTACAGGGCAATGAATACAAAGAAAAAGTTTTTTAAAAGGAAAAAAATAAGAAAGGGAGAAGAATTTTATCCTTATTCAAGGATTTTAGAAGTTTTTTCATGATTTATTCAAAACCTTGGAAGAACGCTTGGAAAGGGCACTCGAATAAAAAATCCAGAGTTAATTTTTTTGTTAAATAATTTTTTTCTAGTTTAAAATAGAAATAGAAAAATAGTTTAAAATATAGAAAAAAAGTTTAAAATCGAAATTAAATTCAAGAAATTACGTAAAATTGTTCAAAAGTCACTTTAGATTATTTCACTCTATTTTTAAACATTAAATTTAATTAAATTTAACATTAATTTTATGATGTCTATTTTTATTAATTTATTTATCTAAATTGAATTTTTACTGATCATTTTCAAGAAAAATATACAATCTTCTGCAGTCTGCAGTTGCATTTAATCTTTATCATTTATATTTACAGTAGACTCTCTCTCAATTGGGCATTTGGGGCAAAATGTCATCCGGTTTATCAATAGATTTAGGCGTCAAATCCTTTGCAAATTCCACAAAAAGCGCTCAATTATAAAGAACCACGATAAAATAGGAAGAACTACAGAGAATTTTGGTCAAATTTGCTTCAAAATTAAACGTGAAAATTGCCAACAAAATTTTTCGCTTGATTAAAAAAGAGCCGAATGAGCGAGAGTCTACTGTACAAAAATTATTTGAGTAATTTATACTTTTACTACTCATTTTATTCACACTAAAAATAATTTGACTGGAGAGAAAATACATCTCAGACAATTTACTGTGCAGGCTTGTGTACAATATGGGTCTTTTTTTGCAAGTATTTTGCGAATTTCGCGTCAAAAACGAAATGGAATTTGAAGAAAGACGAAATACAATCGTAAATACGAAATCGGTAGGCAGAGACGTCAGATTTTTTTTTAAAAAGGGCAATTTTTGACGAAAATTGCTTCTAGTGTGTAGACACCATAAGAGAGATCTACCGTAAAGCTATAAATATGCTCTATTAGATTTTTTGGAAAAAGAAAAATATTTTTAGAGGCTTTTAACAAAGGATACATTGGTGTAATTTTGTCATTTGTGTTTAAACGCCATTTTTTAGCCTAAAATTTTATTTTACGGATTTAATTTACGTAAATAGGTGTACAATATAATGGATTCCGACTGTTCTAAATGCATTTTTAGTTGAGATTCTATACAATCTCAGTTTTTATGATAATATCCGGTATTTTTCACTTTACTACATTCTAAACCGCCAGAAAAATCAGTTTTGTAGACCTTTAATTTTTGATCCTCTTGTCTTTAAAGGCTTAACTTCCACCTTTTTTTATTTAGGTTTAGTCATCAGTTTCCCACTAACTAAACCGTTTCTTGGCTTAAGCAGAGAGACGGATTAGTCAAAAACTGATAGAAATGTAATCTGGGATCATTATTTTGATTATAATTACGTTAAGCTCTCTCTCGGCTTAAATGTCCAAGATCATGAAATCAGTTTTGTCAATGCTAAATTTAAAAAAATTAAAGTTTTTTCTAAAAATATATATTTTATAGTAATCATAGAAAAGGATCATCCATAAAAAACATTTAGAACTAATTTATTTTATTTTTTGTTCCATATTTTTAAACAAAAATATTTTAGTCATTTGAACCCTAAACGCTTATCATACTCCTTAAGGTGTCTTCACCTTTTCTTACTTGGCGCTCAAACTAAAAGATATAATGACGAACAGATGGTATTTTTGAGTTTGTTGGACCATAAATTAGCATAGAAAAACTTATCTCACTATTTTTTCTTGCATATTAAAAAATACAGTTAGAGGGTTAAGTCGTAAGTCTGTCTAGCTTACTTAGCAATTTTTATTTCGAAAGTGATATTTTTAATCAAAATATCCTCATTTAAATTGGGTTTAAATGGAAAATCTCTATGATGCTTCAATTAGAATTCCAAATGATTCCTAATTCGATCTTTAAAATAAATTTATAAAATTTTAAGGAAATCTATTTGAATATTGTCCTGTAGGCATGCATTTTTATGCCGTATCAAGTTCAAGGGTCTTTTGCGGTAATAAATTGGATTATTTTTTAACTGTACCGAGGAAAATTCGAACTCATTGTCGAAAAAGTGTTCGAAATGTTCTATTGTTTTTTAGTTTATATTTTTGAAATTCGGGGGTTAAGGTAATTAGGATCATTATAATAATGAAAAGTCTTTTGAAATAATTTATGAAAATCAAGTCATAAGTCCAGATAACCTTATGCTAACTGAGATTCTTTAGAAGAAACCACGAAATACGTGCAAATTCAATTGCCAGTTGAATTTGAAGGATAGTAAATCGTGCTAAAAATGACATCAAGATATTCTAATTTATCTTAGAATTTAGAATAAAAACGCTTTTAAAATTTAATTTAAAGGTTTTTTATTGGAATTTTAATGTGCTTTCTTTTTATATTACGGGATTTTTTTTTAATAAATAAATACAGATGTACAACCAAGTGTCCCTTCCGTGGTATTTCTGCCGAGTTTCATGAGTATTGTTTTTGTAGAATTTCTAAAATTTTGGAAGACTTTAATAATGTTAGTGTAATAGTTTTTAATTAATAATTAATTAATAAAAAACGCTCTTGTGATATATAATTAAGAAAGATTACGTAATTCTCAGCAAAATCAATGAAAATTTATTTTATCAGTTGAATTTAACACAAGATGACGAAGCTATAATGAACTGATTATTTTCCAACTATCCACGAATTATCTATTAAAGCACAAAATTACTAAAGATGTTTGGAATAAACTACCTTGATTTCCTGTGAAAAAGAAGATCTGAAATTACAAGCGAGTGCCACATTAAATTGTTTGACAATGTTTTTTTTTTCTCTCTATTTTGGTAAGAAATTAACAGCTCTCCTTACTTAAAAGAAAGGTCTATAAAGTTAATTATTCTGGAAATTTTTATTATTGGCAAAAATCTAACGTTTTCAATCGTTAGTAGTATTTAGGGAATTTTTTTTGTATGAAAAATAAATCTAAAATGGGATTTAATTTCTTGTTAATTGAATCTTAAGATTTTATTGTCAATGTTTTTTTTTGAAAGTTCAGGTTCATTAGGCGATATTTTGAATTGATTTTAGCGAAAAATCCTGTTCCTGTTCGATGTCCAGTTGCTGGAAAGTTCAATTTTACCCAACGTGGAGAGCATCCGTTTGTGACGAGGATTCTGGGTGGTGTGACCCTGAGTCCTCGTCCGGATATCCATTGTCAGCAGAATATCTCGGATCTGTCCGTTTGTGATACGGATCAGAAGGAGATGGCTGTAGATGAGAATTATTGCCTTTCGGTGGATCATTTGGGTCGTCCTGTGGACATTTACTCAGATCCTGACTACAAGATGAAGTGCATTGGTTTCTGGAAGGAGAATCTCAAATCCTACCTCATTACATACGATGATCTCGATCCTCTGTCCAAGTACCGATGCTGGGTGTATCAGAGGGCAGATCTCAATCGTGTGCTCATGTCTCAGGCTGTGGGAGCATTCTGTGACATCAAGCAGGATGTCACGTCGTGGAATTACACGGAGGGAGCTGTGGTGGCAATTGATGCCACGGAATATGAGAGAGAAAGAGATCAGTGCCCAATGCACTTTGACGATGGAGAAGATCCCTGGCTTAATTCTGAGAATTATGTAAAAATCTTCGACTGGGATTTCTACAAGAGCACTTCGTCTGCACTTCCTCTTCCTACTTTCCTCCTTGTGGCCTTAGCGGCATATCTCGCGCACTAATCCTTCCACAATTTTTACTCCCGTTTAGCGTAAGGAATTTATAATAATTGAGAATCTCAACAAATCCGTCCATATCACATTCCGGCCATTTTGACAGCGTTTAGATGTGAATTTTTTATATTGTACGATCAATAGTTAATTGGAGAATTTTTGTAGATTGTAAAAATTCGAAGAATTTAAGAATAAAGTCAAATTAGTAACAATAAAAATTGAAAATTTTTAATTTCGACATTTGAAGTGCTTCTTGGAGCGGGAAATGTTTCCATGTTTATTCAGTCACCCCTATAACGAAATGATCTGATTTGGAAAATTAGAATTGCCGTGTTGGACATTTCCTATGGATATACTGCTGGCAATAATCATAGCTCCACTTTTTCATACTGGAAAAACTTTAAAAAAAAATTTAGAAAAAAAATAAAAAAAATCATTTGAAGATATTTTCAAACCGATATGAAAAATTGCTATTTGAATTTCATACCGTTAGAATTGTGAGTACTGTGATAGAACCTTTATCAAAGTGGCGATTTTTGGGTGGCAATAATTATAGCTCCACTCAATAAATTTGGCTCCAGTGTATTTATTTTCAATCAGTGAAGGTAAGTATCTTTTAGTAATTTAATTAATAACTTTTTTAAACTAATTAGAATCATTTTTATAAAGTTTTTCATGAATTTTGCTGAAATTTTGTAAGGAAAATGTGTAATGAACAAAAATAAGGGATTAATTGAGATCTTGAAAGGGATGGAAATTGACAACCAAAAAATTTTCATAAAAATGACAAGATCCTATCACCTTTCATCCGAATTTGTCCATATAGCCGACGTATATGCATTTTATACCTATCCTAGGGCTTTGTTAGAGGCAAAAGTGTGCAGTTTTCTGTGTTACAGTCGAAAAAAACAAGTTTTCGACTGAAATTTAATGTAAAACAAAGCTAAGATATTTTTGGTCAAAAATCGTGAATTTTAGATTTTTTGCTTCTTTGCAGATATCCTGACTTTTGATATTTCTAGACCAGAATAAGAAAAAACCTCTCGGGGCCAACAAGTATGATAACTAACAATTGCAGATTGCATAAATTCGAAAAACAATTTTTTCTTAAATTTTCAAAAAACTTGTTCAAACTTTATGGGTGCTCTCGTCCCTCCATTTGCTTTTTGACACCAACCTTGTAAGAAAATTCCAAACGGGAGCGACATTTTTGCCAATATGGCCGATAATTTTGACATTTGGCAGCGAAGAAGATTGCTTTCGGGGAAGTTTTTCCTATTCTTCCAGATTTTGGTGAATTCTGATTGTCCAGGAAGTGTTTTTGTTTTTGGCTCTTGAGAAAGCTTAATGTGTCTGCAATAACATCGTGATGAGAGAAATGTGTGTTAAAGTGTTATTCTGTGAAATATTTTGAGGAATCTGTTGGCAAGCAGGAGCTGGATGTCCTTTTCAGCACTTCCTGGACATCCCACAAGATACTGGTCAATAATTCTTCTTGTTTTAGTGATCATCATTGTAAAGGAGTCATTTGACACCCAAAAATAATTCACAAAATTGATATTATTGGCTTTTGGAAAATTGAAGTTTGTCTCCTTTTCGTTCTTTTGGGGACCAGAGTACCCATGAGTTTTCTAATTTCCCAGAGGCGGAGAAAATTCTTTCTCTACAAAAGTATCATATTTGACCACTACGACTTACAATAAAGTGAGTTTTACTGAAATTCGTTCGCTGGATAAGTTGTGGTTCGGAAAGAGTTAAAAAAAATTGGAAGTATAAAAAATAATTTAAATTAATTTTCAAGATGAGAATTTAAAAATTCGTAATTTTTAGCTTAAAAATTTACTATATACAGTAGACTCACTGAATCGGCTCTTTCTCAATCGGGCGACAAATTTTGTTGACAATTTTCACGTTTAATCATTAAGCTAATTCGATCAAATTCGTTGTAGTTCTTCCTATTTTATCGTGATTCTTTATAATTGAGCGCTTTTTGTGGAATTTACAAAGGCTTTGACGCTCAATTCTATTGCTAAACCGGATGACATTTTGCCCCATATTCCCGATTGAGAGAGAGTCTACTGTAGCAAATAGCTGGAGACTAGCAAAAAAATATCCTAGATTCCTTCAACCTTCTACTTTGCAATTACGTACAAACATAAGGAAAAAATAACTTTAGGTAGTCAGGAAAAATAATTTTCTTTATGGGACACCGGTGTTCCAATCGTTCTTAAAGTGTTAGAAACTATCTAAAAATATATGTTTCATAATACTCGCCGAAATAATACAAGAACTACGAGGAAATTTCTTTAAGTCGCGGTGCAATATCTGCAAATTTTTTACAAGGAAAAGTGAAAAAATATCTTCATTTTTTATTAGGCTTAATGGGCCCTTGCCTCATTTCTGGATATGCCATCATAAGCAAAACTAAACTATATTACAGTAGACGACTCTCACTCAATCGGCTATTTTTCAATCGGGCAACAAATTTTGTTGACAATTTTCACGTTTAATTATGAAGCTAATTCGCTCAACTTCGCTGTAGTTCTTCCTATTTTATCGTGATTCTTTATAATTGAGCACTTTTTGTGGAATTTGCAAAGGCTTTGACGCCCAAATCTATCGATAAATTGGATGACATTTTGCCCCATCCCGATTGAGAGAGAGTCTACTGTAGCAAATAGCTGGAGACTAGCAAAAAATATCCTAGATTCCTTCAACCTTCTACTTTGCAATTACGTACAAACATAAGGAAAAAATAACTTTAGGTAGTCAGGAAAAATAATTTTCTTTATGGGACACCGGTGTTCCAATCGTCCTTAAAGTGTTAGAAACTATCTAAAAATATATATTTCATAATACTCGCCGAAATAATACAAGAACTACGAGGAAATTTCTTTAAGTCGCGGTGCAATATCTGCAAAATTTTTACAAGGAAAAGTGAAAAAATATCTTCACTTTTTATTAGACTTGATGGGCCCCTGCCTCATTTCTGGATATGCCATCATAAGCAAAACTAAACTATTACAGTAGACTCTCACTCAATCGGCTATTTTTCAATCGGGCGACAAATTTTGTTGACAATTTTCATGTTTAATTATGAAGCTAATTAGCTCAAATTCGCTGTAGTTCTTCGTATTTTATCGTGATTCTTTATAATTGAGCACTTTTTGTGGAATTTGCAAAGGCTTTGACGCCCAAATCTATCGATAAATTGGATGACATTTTGCCCCATCCCGATTGAGAGAGAGTCTACTTGTATCGTGCTTTTGTAAAATATAGGATTGAAGGAATTAAATGAGAACTTTTAATAACCCAAGTAGACATTCTCATTAATTTTTTCTAGACAAGCTTTTTGTTTTTTTTTTGGGTAAAATTTATTTTATTTGCAGTGTTAGTAAATTTTAAATTAAAATTCCCCCTTTCTGTCGGATTTGTCCACGGATAGTCTTCGTGCGTACCATTGAGTTGCGTTACGTGGTGTGTCAGCTGCGCATGCGTTTTTTGTAGTGTCAAAATGTCTGGTGATTACTTTCGATTTTTGTGTTGCATTTAGCGAAGAATTGGAAGTGATTGGAGTGTGTGTGATTGGGGATCGCGACGTGAATTTGGGGCCCAAGTGCCTGAGAATGTGTGCGTGGAGACACGATGCGGCTGATGACGGTGGGATCCCCACCAGCGCCTGAAGAA
Organism: Phlebotomus papatasi; assembly: GCF_024763615.1. Lineage (NCBI taxonomy): Eukaryota > Metazoa > Arthropoda > Insecta > Diptera > Psychodidae > Phlebotomus > Phlebotomus papatasi. The sequence continues at coordinate 33,316,057 of NC_077222.1, forward strand.
GGTACGCACTGGGTGTCTGGAGGAGTTGGCTCTCTGGGAAAGTCTCTGCTGCCCAAGTTAGTTGAAGTGCAACATTCGTGGTGTCCGGAAGAGTCTTGAACCCATCTCTCCGTACCGAATACTTGACAAAACCGACTTTCTCAACTATTTTTTGGTTGTTTCCTGAAGGTACTCTCCGCCTCGTTCCTTTCTTTTTCTCTGTTGACCTTTCCGGAAAGGGATTGCACTTTTGCATTGACGGATGATTATCTCAGAGATACATCACATGTGCTTCCTCCTCGATACTCTGTGACGACCGACCAGTGTGACAATGTCTATTTAGCGGATAATTAGCTTGTGAAAGTTGCATCTTGTCGAAATCTCATTCCTGCGGGAAAGGTTATATAAGAACAAGTCGCGAGAGAAAAGTTGAACAATATTTTTGAACTTATCGTGTGACTCAGCCAAGTCATCGTGTGACCAAGAGACACGTTGAAAGTTTTTTTTTGTATCTAAAAGGAAAGCCTCAACGTTGTGTTACAATTTAGCGCCAAAGTGCTGCAGAATTGCATTGAGGACAAATTCCAATTCAACCAGTTCCAGATAACAAACTTCCCAATCAGGTGAGTTAAACTTCCAATTACTCAAATCTCGAGTATTCCGGGAAGGGATTTATGATCAACAGAAGGTCCACTGGTACCTCCTGGACGCGTCCAAAGTGAATCAGGGATGATGAAATACACAGAAATTGCATTAAAATATCGTCAACATTAACCATCATCAGTGAAATCCACAAAGTCGTTCAGGGATAGATAACAATAGAAGTCAAATAACACACCTTTGTGTCTCTCTTGGGTTTTGTCTCTTAATTTATTGCGATGTGTATTGGCGTCTTGTGTTAAAATTTCGTAATTTAATAAGTTTTTTTTTCCTTCTTTTCCTTCTCTCAATATATTTCGCTGCTCATGAAACTTTCACCGTCTCTTTGAATATTATGCCTTTTAAAAAGAGTTACGTGTTGAGCAAGTAAAATACAAAACTATTTTTCAATGCTTCAAAATACAACATTGATTTCGATGAGACATCATGTTGGGGAAGAGGTGGACAAGGAGGAAATTTTCTACGTTTCTTTCTCCTCCAATAACGTCCGATTGGATTGCGCCAGATGGAAGGAATTTTAATTTTCTCCTAAATATCCACCTAATAGCTTTTTATTTTTCTTTTTTTTCTGGAGAAACCAACTGAGAAAAATATCACAGATTTTCCTTGATTATGATCTCCAAAAAAGATTTTATATTACACTCTGTTTTTCTCAGACTTTGAACATTTCTTGCACAACGAGAAATTTGTCGTTGGAGAGAAAAAACCATGTTTGTTTGAGATGAGACAGTTGTGTGGAAAAAATGATACTACATCATATTTTTCTTGTGGCAAAAAAAAAAACAAATTATTAGAAAAAAAGGATGGTACAGCGTCCCAAGTTTTGCGAAATTCTCGAACTCGTGACTTAGATGCTATACCGCAAAAGTACTTCCGCATCATTTACCGTTTACCGGTTCTCAACCGATTTAAACCGATTCATAAATCACTCAAAAATCCTCCAAAATAGTCTTAAGAGTAAGAGGATTGATTTTCTGACGAGAATTACTTATCGGTTCATAACCGCTTCTTTACCGGTTCATAATCGATTAGAACCGTTTCAGTTTTATCGGAAATTCCAAGACCTTTCCAACGAGCCCAAATATGATACCATTCTGATGAGAAATACGCTTTTTAGAGCCTTTTTAACATTAGACCTTGAAAAATAAAACATTATTAGGAATGATTCAAAAATCTCCTCCTGGATAATCTCTAAAACATATCCAAAAAAGAACAGAAATCTCACGACGCATTTTCGATGAATCTATGTAAAAGAATATGGTTTTGGAGGGTAATGGAAGGGTTGGGGGGGGGGAATTAGGGGCATGTTGTTTCTTACACTTCGGTCTCTGCGTTTAAGTAGCACTCTATGGAAAATGATCCAATTACCCCACCTTACTATACAGAAGTTTATAGGCATTATAGGGATGCTTGCCCATTGAAGAAATGTTTGAGATAGTCTAAGTAGTTTAGAAATAAAAATTAGTGTTTGAAAAACCCGGTGTTTGGTGACGCGAGAGTTTCCTTTATTGTCCTTTTTGTGCAGTTCTAGCATAAGTTATAGGTCAGTGGAAAATTAACAACAATCCGTGAAATTTTAAGTTTTAGTAAATAAAAACGTTTAATAAGGGTTGGATCTAATTTAGATTAGGAAAATTTCATGAAGTCGAGATTTACATGCCTTTCTCAAAAGTTTTGCATATGTCTATCTCTATTCGCACTTAAAATTAGGTTGAACTAAATCAACTTAAAATTAGGTTGAACTAAAATCAAAAGAAGAAAAAAATGAAAAGTACGAAAGAATGGGATAGACATACGCAAGCATTAAAGTAAGAAAAGGATGCGAATTTTGATTTTATGACATACAGTCGAAAAAGAATCGATTGAGCGAGAATCTACTGTATTTCTAATCTAAAAGGCGTGCCAGACATGAAATGATTACATGTTAAATAGAAAACTCAATATTGTCTTTTTTATCATGAACATTTCACTGATTAAAAAAAAGTTAAATTTAGTCAGGAAAATATTGAATTTACATCAAGAAAATTTCATGAAATCGAAATTCACATCTTTTTCCTTCTCAAATTGTTTGCATAAGTCGATCCCACTCTTTCGCACTTTTCGTCTTATTTTGAACATCACACTAAATTCAATTTAGTTGAATCGAATTTTGAGTTGAAAAGAATGACAAAAAGATATGAATTTTGATGTTATGAAATATTCCTGATCTAAAAGGCGTGCCGGATGCATTAAGATATAATTTAGATCAGAAAAATTTATCTCAAATCAAAATTCACATCTCTTACGTACTCAAACATTTTGGATGTTATTTCGGTTTTTCGCTCTCAAAATTGAATTGAACTAAATTGGATTTGTTGTGATGTTCAAAAAAATAAACAGGGTACGAAAGTGTAAAATAGACATACGTTAACACTTCAGAATGAAAAGGATGTGAATTTCGATTTGAGGAGGTTTTTCTGATCTAAAAAAAACTGTTGGAGGGGTTGCAGTCTTCAACGTCTAAAATGATTGCACGTAGAATAGAAAACTCAATATTTTTCCTTTTACGATAAAAATGTCACTAATTGTAATGGTTCCAGAACATCATTTAGTTCATGAAAATTTCGTCAAATCGAAATCCACATCTCTTTCTTCCTTAAACGTTTTCATATAATCTGTGTCACTCTTTCGCACTCGAAATCATAAATTTTAAATTAGAGGTAAATTGGATTTGTTGTATCACGTTCTAAAGCAGAAGAAGGGTGTGATAAACATATGCAAAACGTTTCAGAAAGAAAGAAATATTAATTCATATTTTATAAAATTTAACTGGTGTAAATGATGTGCCGGATACGTAAAACTTTAAATAGGTGTGATTAGAAGGAATCATACCTAATTGGGTACTGATCAAATTTGATTTTCAGTTGATAAAATTTAATATTTTACTGTTTATTTGAACATTGCCCTTTTTATTAGCCAGGAATAAGCTAAGGAGTGTCAAGATTCTTCAGATAAGAATATTCCTCTTAAATGAGACTAATCGATGGTATCAATTGAACTAAATAACTTAATCTTTTTATAATATTATTCTTCCAAAATTTATCTGAACCTTGAGACATATTTGTTACTGACTGTTATTAGAATTATTTTATACCCCTTTTCTCCCCTACGATTTTATTACAACATTTTAAATTTAAGTGATTTATTGTAAAGTTCGAAAGTGCGAAATCGTAGGGAAATGTGGCGCAAAATATTACTAGCAGAAAATTTTAAAATTCGATTTTGTCCAAAATTAAAAAGACTGACGCGAGAATGACTTCACGAGAATGAGCTCTGCGTAATTATTGGCCCTCCGGGGATCTCAGTGGCGCAATAGACAAGAACGTTTGTTCTTGGGTGGATAGATCCTCGGCTTGACTCACAGTTGTGAGTTCGAGTCCCGACCGGTGCAAGGATCCGATAAAAACGTGATAAAAACGTAATAAAATGCACCGCCTCTTCCAAAATTTCCCTTTGTCTCCAGCAAGCGCGGGTACAATTGTGGGAGTAGCTATGACATTTTTAAGAATTCGGGATTTTGACTGGGACCCCTAACAATATATCCCAGTACGATTAATTAATTAATTGGTCTCTTTAGAATTTTTCTGTGCATATATGTTTAATATCGAGATAAATTAGTCCATAAATCAACTGAGAACTATCTCGTAATTGAAAATTGATCAATAAGGGGATAATTTTAATATTTTTGAATCTTTGCCATTGAATAATTTAAGATGGAAATTTTTCCGGTGAATAGTGCCTGAGGATGAAATGTTTAGCTATGGACTACCTACAAAATGTATCCAAAAATTAACGAAATCACCTAATCCAATTTTGATATTAGTAAAAAAAACCCTACTTTTGTAGGAAATAAAAGGATTGTGGGGCGACTTATGTTAGTTAGATCGCTAGAGAATGTTTACTTGGGAGGGGGGGGGGTCACCCAAAACCGGAAGTCGATATCTCTTGTCGCTTGGAGTCCAGGATGGTAAGAAGTTGGAAAAACGTGAATTGTATGTATATCCTGGCTCTCTTTGAGTTCGTGAAGTAAAATGATTAGAAGTATAATAAAACAAATTTTTCGATTTTTTATAGAGGGTTGAGATAAAACCCATAAAATGACTATGATTGCAGAGATGTATATTTTGATAAAGCATTGCTGAGCCAGAACGTCTAACCTAGCTATTAGAGAAATTTTAACAAATATTGAGCCTAATTTTATTACGATCTTTTATTATGATAATATAGCTTACTTAGAGAAATTTTAGGTTATGTTAAATCGAAAACTGTTTCTTCTTTATTCTTCGCCAACGTTTCGGAGCTTGGCGGTTCCTTTTTCAGGCAAAGAAATACAACGGTGAGAACATTGTCAGGAAATGATTTCCCAATCTGACACCATCGTGATGTTCACTTTGTCCGTTTGGAAAGAATAGTAGTGACCCATTTCCCTGACGTCTTTTTCCCATCGTTCTATTTTCTTATCTGAAGAAGGAGACATCAAGCTCCTATACTTTAATAAAGAATAATAGGGGAGAAGTTAACAGATCGAAATTCGGCAGCATTAGGGAAAGCGTTCTACCTTTGGGCGACTGAAGTTTCGAACAATTCTATCTTTTCAATACGTTGTTAATGAATTTGACCCATTATAATATTATTTTAATAGCTAGTCCGATGCTTCAAATTTCCTGAAAACAGCCATGGATCAAATTCATAAGTAAAATAGGGAAAAAATAGAGTTTTTCGAAACTTGGACCGTCCGAGGTAGCGAGCTTTCCCCTACAGATCCCGGACATTTAAAATCCATCCGAAGTGGTAGTTAAATTCTGAAAGAAAAAAATACTCGATTTTTGAAAATTTCCAATCACATTTGTCATGAAATATTACTGATTATGAAATATTAAGAATTCGGGATTTGGTCCTTCGGTATTTAAACAAGAGAATTATGGCTATTATATTGGAGTAAATTAACTAAAATAAAATTGCGTTATTTTTTGGAAGATTCTTTTCGGCTAACATCAAAGTAATAACTTCTTGATATAAACAAGCTTTGAATGCTCATTATTTTGAAATGGTAAACAGAATAGTTTTCAATATAAATTTTCTATTAGGTAAACTTTAAAATATTCAAAATTCAGAAACTACGCCTTTATTTACAATACCAAACAGACCATTCACAATTTGGTGATAAATTTTTAAATGTACCTTCAAAATTGATTTATATTTTGTGATAAAGGTCTTTATGTGTTCTTTAAGTTCAATGATGGTTGAGAAGTCCCTTGATAAAACCTTTTAAAAGTGATAATTTAGAGGTGAGCTTGTAAAGTAATGAAGCGATACGTGATGTATCTCATAATTCGGAAAATCTGTAATTTAATTAAGAGTTCTGAAAAGAATTTAAATTCATTCAAGCATTATTTATCTACAATTCGTCTCATATTTATTTTATTAGGTTTATCAGTAAAATTATTTTGATCTTTTAATATATTTGATTATAAACCTTTTGTTTAATATTTGATTTTTCTAAAGAAAATACAGTGCTCCTCTCTGAATTTAACAAAAATTATGTTAAATGGAACAAGGACACTCCTGCAGGAAATTGTTTCAAGATAAAAAAGAAAAAAAAACACAAAGCGTAAGAGAAGGTTGGAAAGGGTTTAGAAGTAAATTGCTAGAACTTTTGAAGGCAATTTTAATTATACTATTGTCTCTGTAAAATGAGATAATTATTTCGTTCAATGCTCTGCTAAATGATTTAAAGTTTTGTCTATACAAGAAACATTGTCAAGTTTAAGACAATTTCTTCTGCGTGAACTGCTGCTTCTTAATTTTCATGGGGATTTTTGCATGCTTTAGGAATGAACTTGAACTTTTTTTTTCAAACTAAAACTGTTTGAGGAAAAACAGAAAAAGTCCAAAGCTGTATAAAGAGATGAGGTGTAAAAAAAAAATGACTGGCCATATAAGCAGGAAAATAATTGCCAATGAAAGTGAATTTTTTGCCATGTGAAGTAAAAATTTGTGTATATCCGATGAACGTTGAGATAAATTGCCAAAAAGCTTCATTGACCCGGCTGGTATGTACGGAAAGGTATGAGGGAAAGCTATTACAGGGGGGTATGGGGGAAAAGGCATGAATTGTAAATGAGCTGGAAGAAAGTGAAAATTGCAGATGGTTCGATGTTTGGAGCATACCAAAAAAAAATCAAGCCCATATAAGAAAAATTTATTAATACAATTTTGTCTAGTTATTACACAAAAAGTTATACGCATCAGTATTATGTTGCTGTTTTATTTTTTATTTCTTGCAAAATTGACTATGAGGAAAAGGTTGGATGAAAATGAAAGTGATTTGCTCTCAAAACACAATGTTTTTTTCTTCTTTCTCTCTCTATTAGAGGTAAAATAATCGAATGTGATCTTGAATTTTCTCCAGCGGAAAAGAAAAGAGTTTCACGATCGTGATCATGGTTAAAGAGAAAAGAAATTGAGGAAAAAGAGTGTGTAAAATTTTGATTAGGGTAATTTATAGGATGTGAGAGAAATTGTATTGAAATTAGAGTTTTGAAATATTTTTGTCTCACGTGTTTGTAGATACAAGGTTAATATCTCAAATATACTTACATTTCAAACTTGAAAGAAATTATTTTTATATTTCTCGTTCCGTATTAATTTTCACTGAGGGCCCTTTTAGTTTAACTTGGAAGCTTGTTTCATGGTGTATTATATACACAAAATTAGGTCAATCTTAAGTTTTGTTGTTGTTATGTGGGCTTAAGAAAAAAAAAGAAATACAGTTTAAAGTGGTGGAAGATAGTGATAAATGTTACGTCCACCATCATTTAATCGATTGCCAAAAAGTTGCATTGCAAACTTCAACGCGGAATGGTAGACAGACAACTTTTGATTGCTCGAATTCAAAGAGAGAGAGCAAACCCTATACGTAGCTGATACTAAAGATAAATTTTTTTTGCTTAACTTTGTTAAATATAATATTAGCGAAATTTTCACTAAGTACTTAATTAAGAACTTTCGACTAAACACTTTTTAAGTAGTTACTCATAAAGAAAAAGTGAAGAACACTTGCTAAATTGGCAAGATGAACACGTTGCTATATTCGCTATACCAGCTTTCGAGCACACATTTTTTTTACACCAAATAAATATTTCGTAAAATTGCTCGTAAATGTTTGTGAATTCTTATTGGGGACTTACGAAATACTCGTAAATCGTATAACCCAAAAACAAGTTCGTAAAAGTCTGTACTTTTTCACAAACATTCTTCGTAGATGTTTGTAAACACACATAAAAAGTTCGTGAAATTCTGTCATTTGTTCGTAAATTTTTGCCAGACAAACAAAAATACGAAGGAATACATAAATTCTAAGTAGTTCAAGGGCAACTAATTGTTTACTAAATGTATGAAAATGAAACAATCTGAGTATAATGCTCAACGCACAATAACTTTTGTTTTGTAAACTTGTTTTTGGAACTGCTTATTACTGTGTTATCACACTTGCACATTAAAATTTTAATATGATTCACATTAATTGTCGCTGGTGAGAGTCCAAATGTGTAATTTGTGTGTTTGAATCATTTTATATTCAAAATTTGATCTATTTGTTGATAAAAAGGTAGACTTGGCCCGTAAAATTTGATATAAATTGACTTATATCATTAATGCGAAAAATTAATGTGATTTTCTCTTTAATTTTTTAATGTGAAAAATATTTATGCTTTAGGTAAATTTAAACTTATTTTTGCAGGCCAAGTCCACTTCTTTATCAATAAATAAAAAAAAACCCAAATACTAAGTGACTCAAAGACACAAATAACATATTTGGACGCTCACAAGCGACAATTATAATGTGAATCTCATTAAAATTTTAATGTGCAAGTGTGATAACGCCATTAGAGTAAGTGAGACGATTAGATTTAGATGTCTTTCACTCTCACAGAAAAATCAAAAACATGTTTACAAAACGAAAGTTATTCTGCGCTGGGCATAACACATTACCTTTGTGGTACCCGGGTGCTTTAACCCTTTAGGGACGAATGGGACACCGGTGTCTCAAAAGTGAAAACTAATTTTTCGGACTATTTAGAGAACAAAATAACTTTCTATAGTCGAAAAAATTGTTTTTGTTTTTGGGACACCGGTGTCCCACTCGTCCTTAAAGGGTTAAAGGCCAAGCCAAACGGTTTGTAAGGTCTACTTTGGTTTTCATTCTATCAAGGAATATCTTTTCAAGAAATTATTATTTTTTTATCTTTAGAATGAGTAATAAATTATTTTTTAAGAATGTTTATGTGTATATATTGTTTATCCTAAAAATTTTGATTATTCCTTCTTACATTTTTTCAAGGTCAAATACCTCTAGCGGTGTATTCCTTATCCGATATGAATCAGGTTGTACTAATCGGTAAAGCTCATTAATCAATATAAGGAACTTGCAATATTGAATTTTTATCGGTAAACAAATGCTTTTACTTTTGTAACCATTTCAGGAAAGTCTTGAGATATTTTCTGAACTGGTTTTAATTTCTCATAAAACAGTACAGACAAAAAAATAATGGCGGAGGCGAGATTTGTATTTGCGAGCACTCTGCGAATTTTTTTTCTTAATTTTTTTATTTATTCCACATTTTTTTTCATATCCCACTCTTTGGTTATGCAAAAATTTTTATCGAGTCACAACACAGTGCCAAAAGAAATGACCAGAAAGAGAAAGAATGGATAAAAAATTCATGAAGAGCCGTTTCATAATATTCAATGTAAATATAGTGTTAAAATTGGCGAGAATATATAACATATAACAGACATATATAACACAAATTTTTTTTTAAAGAAAAAGGTGTGGGAAAGAGAAATAAAATACCGTTGGAGCATGATTTTGAATTGAGGGAGGAAAAGACACAAACGAAGGAAAGAAAAAGAAAATGAAAACATCAATAAAAGAAATAATTTTTGTTTGGTAACAGAATAATCAGACCTCTCAATAATTATTATTGATTATAATGCCTTTTATGCAATGGTTAGTAAGATTAATATATAACATATCATTTACACATTTTACCTCGCTATAAATGTGTATATACATGTGGTTTTAATTACAATTCATTCATTCAAGCACAATTGTTTTGACTTTTTATTTCTCAGTTTAGATTAGCATCTGATTGTTGATTTCTTTTTATTAATAGAGATGTTTTGGACAATGTTTTTTTAGTTTTTAAATATTGTCTTTATTAACGTAAACTTTATTATTTCTATTTAGAAAGAGTTTTAAATTTGAAGTTTAATTATATTTTGTTTCGATATTGGATTGTGATATGCAGTAATTCTGGATGTCCACATTTATGGCAACTTTTCCTATCCGAGTATTTTAAAAAAGTTTATAATTTATTTACTTTCAAGATAAACCTAATAATGAACCTAGAAGAAAGAAGAAGTGCGAACTTAAATGTATTCAGAAAGGACTGAAATATTGAAATTTATCCGAAATATGTACAATGCACTGCTACAAGTCACTCAAAGTAAAGTAACAGCTTTTGCTTTTTATATTTCGCAATCAATAAATTCAGAATAATAACTGTTTGATAAAAAATTAAAATATTTAATTGATATTTTATCAAGCTTTAAGGGGGTGAGACTTGTATAGTATCCTTGTCCAACCTTCTGTGCAGGTCGACATTCCAAATTTTACCCCAATTTTGCGTTGTTTTTGATATATTTTTGACGTGTATCAATCCATTTAATTCATCCAAAGTATAATAGATCTGATGATAAAGTTATGGCTGTATTAATTATGAAATATTAGGAATATTTAGAACTTAGTGAGTTCAATATTTTGTCACCAGTCAGTGTCCCTAAAGGCCTCGACACATTGGGAGCAATTTTCGTCAAAAATTGCATTTTTGACAGAAATTTGACGTTTCCACCTACAACATTGCAGAGAATGCGTAGGGGCCATAACCCATGCATCTATTTGATGTAATTGTCATATGAGGCATTACCTATGCTTCATGACAATATCTTTATAAAAATTGATTCAAAGCAGATTTTTGATGAGTTATGCTAAGCAAAATTGTATAAATGTCTTATACGATACAAATAATTTATTTATTTTTTTTTACAAATCTAGCTATTTCAGTTCAGTTTCAGAATTAAAAAAAATATGCAGAAGATTTCAATGATGATTTTTGTCTTTAAATTTTGAACTAAAATACGTGTCTTAATCAGACATTCACTCTGTTTTACAAAATTCGCTTGGTGTTAGCAGATTATCCATCTGAATTAAACCTGACACACTTTAGCTCCAAAAAGAGTAAGATAAAATCGCGAAGAATGGCAAAATGCGACCGAATGAAAGTGAAAACTTGGCGTAAACGTCTTTTTTTCTTTTTTTTTGCTGGCTCACGTGAGTTTCACGGAGAAAAATCATCAATGAAGATGTAATATGAAGGTTAATAACATTTGATGATCTCACTGTAAAGAAAATACCATTAATTTATTGATCACAGAGAGACTTGTTTTTATTTTATTGTGGTTACAAAAAATAGAAAAAGATCTCACCACAAAATGATATTATAGTGGGATTTTAGTATTACTAAAAATTTATAACATCTTGGTATTTTTTTTCTCTTTCTCAACACATAAGCCTCTTTCCCTCGTGGTGTGATTGTAAAGAAATATCACGAAATATTGCAATATTTTTGTCATTTCTTAATATGATGACAATGTTGCAGAGAGTCTGCGAGGATTGAATAATGTCTCTCTTTCTCTAGTTTTTTTTTATTTTCATGGGAGAGTCACATTATACACAAAATAAACATGTGAGACTTTTTCGGGGTATATATCCTTTTGCAATCGAACCCTCAAGGTTAATTAGCATGGAGTGAGAGTGAGCACAACCATCTCACACATTGTGCCGAAATCTTGCGTTTTTTGCGTCACTCAATTAAAAGACAACCAATTTTTTTTGACTTTTACCTCGACGCTTTTAGTATTCTTCTGCGAAATAATCCATGGTGATTTCTGTTCAATGACTAGTTTTTGGGTTAACTGTGTAAAAATTGAATGATTTTATTTATGGATAAATTTATGAAGTCAAACACGTATGTTTCTGACTCTGTTCTCAATATTACCTGACATTTTTTACTGTAAATTTTTCAATAAATTTTGTGCAATAGTTTGATGGAAATGCTAGAAAAAAGTGGTAATGAAATATAAAATACTTCACTGTAAACTCAAATTCATTAATTTGTTGATAATGTCTTAAATTTTGCATTATTTAACTGGATGAAGGACTACGAGTTATAATACGAAAAGTCTTATCTAATTCGTAATTTTTTTTTTAATGTTTATTATCTAATAATGCATTCATAATTGCTGATATATCATCAGTTTGTTATAAGAAAGTATATATTGTTAAGGGACGGTTTGCTCACTCAACTTCATTTTCTTAAGTTTCTCCAGTTTCCCGCTACATTTTAACTACATTGTAAAAAATTACTACGATTATCGTGTGTTATGAAATTAACACGATTATCTTATTAATGATATTCTACGAACATCGTAAAAAAAGTTTATTTAACAATTAAAACTTGAAAATTCTACGATTGTCAGTTGACAGAGTGAAAACGAAATTTCCTAATTGAATTTCAAAAAATAACGATTATCGTTGTAACTTTCAACCAAAAAGTTGAAATTTTAAATAAAAATAGGGTGAAAGGAACGTCTATTGACACTTTAATAACTCGTGTCAGCCTTTATTGACACCCTACTCTGTACCATTTGGGTTACGAAATTTGAACATCTCTGTTTATAGTAAAAGGTATATTACAGAAAAAACGTTATATTACTTATATTTTACTAGATACATTAATTAATTTTCAACATTTTGACAAAAGTGTCAATTGGGGTTCCTTGTCGAACAGACGTTCCTCCGACCCTAATTGCAAAATTCAACTTTTTGCTGAAAAATAAGCTAGGATAGTCGTTGTAATTATTACTACGATTATCGTGTTACACCTATTTCTTAACATCATCGTAGTAGCTTATTTTATCATTATTTAAAAAGAAATTCTAACTACATAATTATTCAAAGTAATTCAAACCTTGTATTGGTGACATTTCCATGAATGTTTGAATTGATTTTAGCATTTGGAAGCTTTTTAAAGATCGTCTAGGGAACTATTTATTAAAACAAGTATTTCAACGTTTTGTTTATGTATAATCAAATTTCTTATAATTTTTTTTAAGGATTTTACATGAAGCCAAAAAAATAATTATTTTTTCACTAGGTAAGCAAAGATTAATGAAAACATGATCCATTTTACTAAAAATGAAGTCAAAATTAGAAAAATATTATGCTAGAAAAAAAAAAGAAAAAATTATTGGTAAATTAATTTTGTAACTATTGCAAAAATTGATAGAAATTTATATTTAAGTAAAAATAGTATCTTGAAGAGGCGGATACTTAAGAAACGGTTTCCGGTCATAATCCCGAAAGCCAAAATCCCGAATTCTTAAATGTGTCATAGTTGCTCCCAGGATTACACCCGCGCTTGCTGGAGGCAAAGGGAAATTTTCTGTGTCTTGGGAAATTATTCTATACATTATCCTCCATATAATTACATCCCTTTCAAGAGTTTGAGCATTCGAGATTTTGATTTTCGGAATCTTAGCTCTTTCGGAATTTAGCGTTTGGGATTTTGGCTTTCTGGATTTTGACTGCCTCCGTTAAGAAACAGTTCAACTTCATATTTTGTGCCTTTCTTAATCCGACTTTCAGTGTGTCCGAATTTGAGCGTTGTTCGACTTTGAGTGTGTCCGACTTATAAAAATACCTCATACTTACCGATGTGCATTATTTCACTAAATTCAGGTTTTGAAGAGTTTGGAAGTGAATCAAGATTACGTGAGTTTTGTTGAGAAATGCGCCCTCTAGTGCTGTTAAACTTTTACTTTTCAAAGCCATTGAATAATCCAATATCATTCACATAGAGATATATCCACTTTGATAATCTCTGATACATATCCAAAAACTTAAAAATAAAATATTTTAAATCGATTCTGAGATACAAAAAATAAGGTTATAACTTTGATTTCGCGATGTATTTAGTGGGGTCCTTTTACGATTGAAACTTGCTATGTCCCACCATTTGGCTTCTAGCTTTTAAAACTAGCGCACGGAGAGGAAATTTTAAATAACAATATAATTTTTCTTTAAATTTTAAATACGCAAAATTACGATTAAATGGGGCCTCCCTGTTTATGGGGCTTAAACAATTAAATGAAATGTAATGTGAAACTTTAGTTTAGAATGAAAGAAGCTCTTCATAAAATCTTTATTCTCTTTTTATTTTCGAATGACCGAAATAATTTGAAATCTTTAGTCTCTACGTGTCTCTTCTATCATTGTGAATTTTGTTCACATTATTACGCAAATAATGCTATTTGCTTTTAACAAACACATCAACAAAATCTCCATGAACGCCATCATTTACTGTTGATGAGTGCAAAAGAGGTGACACCTTTTTGTCAAAAACTTCCTCATTTTTGGCAAAAAAGTACCATGCAAATTTTCATTGAATATTGAGGAACTAAATTATTCTCATTCTTCACCTTGGATGATCTTCAACTCTCTGACTCCTAGAGTTTATGGATCTTTTCTCATCTCTAAAAGGCAGGAATATGTAGCTTTTGTGTCACTGTCAAGTTTAGATTGCAAAAAATTAACATGTAAATTGTGCAATTTACATTTGGAAACCTTTCTATACATTTTACACAGTTTGTTGGACAATTGAGGTATTTTTAGTGTCAATTTTCATTTTAATTATATTAACTGAACAGTTTGAGATTTCGAGATTCAAGCGATTTTTTTGTAGCTGTAAATTTGTCTGGAAATCCATAAATCTCAAGTTTAAAATTTCATAATGTGCAAGAGAGTATGTCGTTTGGATGTGAAGTCAATGTCGAATGGAACAATTGCACTCTGTGACTCTTTTTTTTAACATTTTAATAAACTTCACCTCAAATTGATTGAGAAAAATGAGTAGGGGGAGGCTTTGATCGTTCGCACATACGCTACCTTCAGACACTTCATATTTCTCCCATATTCCTTTATGAATCTCACATATGGCTATATATTGTAATAGCTAACCTTAAATCCCATCTTTCCTGAAAAAATTGAGAGTCTAATCCTTTTTTCCTAGTTTGAGGAAGCAAAAAATAAAAACAGGTCCAAAACTGTAATTTGGCTGTGCAATATTTCATACGATTGTGCACAATAAATATCACTTTTCTGAAAAACTACTATCACAGAGGGTAGAAGGGTTATTAGGGATTAGATTTAGGCAAAAATCTTTTAGGCTGAAGAGGCACTTTTTGTGGGTGGAAGAAAATTCACAAACTTGACTCACATTCATCGATCGCACATAGAAGACATGGCTTCTCTCACATTTTCCAGGAAACTTCATTTTAGATGCAATCCCTCATATTCACATCTATTGTAATCTACCGATTTGATCCACCACTAAAAAGAAAAACTTAAAAATCGTAAAGTTGATAAACAAGAAGTAATTTGACTCAAATAGGCTGCAGTTGAGTAATTATTAAGCAATTTTGCGTTTCTTTGATATAAAAATATTTTTCAAGCCTGCACAAACTGAATGTGCAATGAAAGAATCACATCTGCAATAAGCTCATACAGTTTACAACTGGTTTTTGACAATCTTTGACATAACCTCACTTTTGTGTTGTTTTTCATGTCAAAGAAAAGAAATTGTCCGTGAGAAGCTGTTTTGTGAAAATTTTAGCCTGTTCACCTGCTGAAGCTCAATATCTGTGCTAAAGCCCGATTCCTGCAGCTGCAGGAACAGAGAAATCTTCAATGCGATGCGCATTCAAACGTTTTTGTGCATATCCGGCTCCGTGGAGGAATGGTGGAATCATGTGTGGTCTTCTCGCTTGCAAAGTTTTAGTCAATTTTTAGCTTTAAAAACTTATTGATTCGTGTAAATTTGGTGATATTTGGACTTTTCAAGAAAGTATTCATCAGATTTAACCGTTTCCGGAGTGAAATTCTCGTAGAATCAAGCAAAAAAATGGTTTTTATTGTCAATAAAACATCACTCAGAAAAGTTCCAAAAAAGTGATATTAATATGTTTTATTCCTTGTACAAACGGTTTAATCAAGTAGATTAGAGTTCCCTTTAAACAATGATGTGCAACTTTTAGTGTCCGGTGCAAAATTTACGGTGAAAATGGAGTGCTCAATGATGATGTGAATCGTGTGCGAAAATAGAAACTTGATTCATCTATCGGATAAATCGCCATTAAATTTTCATTTTCCTCTGGAGGTAAATCTAAGGATTTCCTGGGATTTTGTGTGGAGGGATTATGAACCTTATAAGTAAGACATTTTTTTTGGCATAGTTGGAGAATTCATACGGTTTGCATGGTAGTCAGAAAAAATCACTGAACTTGAACATCATTTTTGTGTGCGAAAGTTCAAAGCCTCCCCCTATAATGCACGTGAATTGTCTCTATATTTTAGTGGTATATTGTTCAAAAGGCGAAGGTTAATATCAATTGAAGCTATTGTTATCGTATAAAATGATCGAAAGTGTGAGATTATAATCAAGATTTCATTATATAATTGCATATGACTTTATTATGTCGAGGATGAGTCTTATTGCTTTAAAGCAGGTTATTGACTTGGTCCCATATCAGTATTAGATCGTTTAGAATGAAATAAACTCTGTTGAATCATTATATAGAATATAGGGGAAAACGGGCTTATGAAATCTAATCAAATATATTACTGAACCTCCTGAGATGCTAAATATTAAAGCCGAAATAGGTCCAGGTTGATTCTCGAGGGTATTTATAGCCTGGTAAAGAATTAAGTACACAGGAAATATATGCAGAGGACCTCTAATCGATAATCGTAAGCCCTCGGTGTATGAATGTTTTGTATAAATTTGTACTACCAAAATTTACAAATTAAATATTCTCTAGGATCAGTCTAAAGATCTAGACAGATTTACGTCTTAAGCCGAGAGACAGATTCGTGAGAAACTGATGGGAATGTAGTCTAATCATTATTTTGATTATAATTTTATTAAGCCGGCTCTCGGCTTAATCTGTAGGTCTGTCCAGAACATAAGTATATTCAGATTCTTAGGCTGATCTTCTAGAACATTTAGCATGTAAAATGTGACGGTTCAAAGAGCATAGAGCTATACTTATTTACTGAAAGTTTAACTGATCCTTTATCGCCAAATTTTACAGGCTAAATGTTCTCTCAAAGTTTAATTGGGGTTTTAGTGACCTCAGCCTTTGTATCTTTATAAAGCATTAAAAGCCTGGTATTGCGCTCAGTTTCCGATAAATTTATTTATATTAAGAAATTGCAGCCATTGAACAATATAGATAAACCTTAAACCTGATGCCTATATAAGGATTGGGACTTAAACATATAACGTTTTAACAAAAATACAATTTAACGGGTTGAATTGAACTGTAAAAAAATCATTTGGAATTTTCATATTACTCCCCCACCCCCCTTTAAGACTTGGTAAATAATAAATAAAAGATGTAAATCAATTTTTTTTATTAGATGTTCTCATAATGTTTTAAATGGACAATAAAGAGGATTAATTTACTTTTGTTTTCATTGTTTTTTTTTATTCGTGTTTTTTTTAGTTGAAAATCAAGCGAAATTTAGTACATTTTAACCAACAAATAGATGTATAACAAGAAGTGAACAAAGCTATTAAATGTCGGAATGTTTCAATCAGGTGCACCTATAAAGATGTTTGAAATTGCTAAATTGTTATCGTTCGTAGTTGGTACAAAAACGAATAAAGCTATCTGAAAGTGATTAAGGCAAATCTAATCTCAGCTTGTTATTAGATTTGTCAAGTACTTTGGGTAGATTGTGCGATCTGTTAGATGCAGGCAACTAGGCTCAATTTAAGCTCATGATGTCTATACAGAATACCTTACTCCAATTCTTTTCAAAAATGGAATTGCAGATTACCCTGAGCTGACGCTCAGCACTTCCTTCTTTAAAAAACTTTAAATTCTGGATGTTTTATTTCAGAATTAGTGTTTTGCTAGAATGAAATACTTTTTAAATAGCTTTTATGAAATTTTAATTTTATATTTAAATTATCGCTTTTTTTATTTTTAAAAAGTTATATTTAATTAAATCTTTAATTTAATCAAATTTTTCTAGTCTTAGCTTGTTCTCTGATTAACTGGAGCTTAGAATGTTCTTTATTCTTCAAAGTTTTTAAATAAAGAAAACGTCACAATTTCTCAAAAAAGTGACTACACAGAAAAAAAGTACTTGATAACATTTGTTCGTAAATGTTTGTGGATTCCTATAATGAGGACTTACGAAATAGAAAAAAACAGGTGGCAACTTACAATATTTTTTTTTAACTAGAAGACTACTTCAAAAGTTTATATTTTAGAATGATTTAAAAGTTTTCCGTTTGATATAGGGTGGAGTAATCTCTTATGGGCGTTATATATTTATGGACAGTTTGCAAAATCTTAACTTCTTACTTAGAACAGATTTTGAAAACTCCCAAAATTGTTAATCATATTATAAATTTAAAATTTTATGATGTTTCGAAATCTGTTTTAGGCAAGAACTAAAGATTCTTACAAGCTTTCTATAAGTAGTGTATAACGTCCATATACAATGACTCCACCTTAGAATAGATGGAGTTTTCAAGAAAGGAAAATCTTTTAAATTTTTTTTGTTGCTTTTGCCAAACCGTAAGTGCCAGTGACTTTGTCCCCTCCTGTTCGTAAGCTTTTCTTTATTTCTAATGTTTAAGAGCGGTCTTCACCGATCACACATATGGTAGATTGGATCGGTAAAGACCATCCTCCAGTTCTAGAACTAAAGAAAAGCTTACGGACAAGAGAGTGTCAAAGTCACGCAGAGGACAAAGTTACCCGCACTTACCGTACTTCAATAGTTTTTCCCAAACATATTACAGTAGATACAAGTGACTTTGCTCCATTGTTATTCGTAAGCTTTTCTTTAATTCTAGCACTTAAATATGGTCTTAGTCGATCTGATCTACTAAGTTCGATCATGTGCTAAAACTAAGAAAAGCTTATGAACAGTAGGGGGCAAAGACATCATCGGATGGCAAAGTCATCCGCATCTACGGTAAAATGTTCGGGAAAAACTATCGAAGTACCGTAAGTGCGGGTAATACGGGCTTCAGAGGCCAAGTGGCTTACCTGCTATAATTTCTTATCAATCATGATTTTTTTGGGAATATTTAATTTAGGTTTGGATTATTAAAGACAAATAATCTATTAGGGCATCAAAAAGCAATTAAATTGCACGCTATTTAGGATTTTGAGACCTACGGGAACTGGGCTAAGCCTCTAGTCTGAAGACCACTTAACTTTGTCCCCTGCGGGTGACTTTGACACCATCCTGTTCGTAAGCTTTTCTTTAATTCAAGAACTCAAGGATGGTCTTTACCGATCCAATCTAGCATGCCTGACCGTGCTTAATGTAGGGAAAAGCTTTTAGGCTTCGTATACATTCTGGTTTCTAACACTTCATATATTTCCCATATTCCTTTAATGAATCTGAACTAGTAATATATTTCCTGAAAAAAAAATGAAGTCGTATTCATTAAAGAAATATGGAACAAATATGAAGTGTTCGAAGCCTGAAAGCCTCACCTTTACAGCCCTGTTCTCCCATATTAAAATGTAACAAAATCGAAGATGAGATTACATTTAATTTTTGCATTCACAGTATTCTCAATGTTAAATAATGCATTGTGCAAACAACAATGACATTCCTATTTAAAAGCGTTTCTTCACCTAAATTCATACTTTATTACTTTTTTCCACGCACAGAACAGAATAATATAGAAAACAAATTGTTCCATAAACTTTTACTTCGTGATTGACACTGAAACAATAATAAATAGTAAATGAAATTAATTGATGAATTTAAAAATATTTGTTCCAAATCGAAAGTTATTGGGTGTTAATTAATTGAAGAAAATTACTGGTAGCAAAGTGAATTTTTAAATAAGAATTTGAAGGTACAAAAAAAAAGAGGAAATTCCTAATTTTGTTAAACAAACTAGGTGTACTTTGTATGTTCTTTTTAACATCCGTATGATGTAATTCTTAATAATACATGTCACACTTTAGTATGCCGACATTTGCACTAAACTTATGCTATTCAAATTCTTTTTATTTATTATTCCAATCATTGAAGGAAGAAATCACTCTTCTAATTCATACGGGTTTTCTTTGTTGAATATAAAACACTTATTTTTGTGTAAATACACCCAAAAATAAAACGTGCAGAATTGCCTTCAAACTAATAGATGGTTTGTGTGAGAGAAATGAGTGAAACACCTGTATATTTTTAAGAAAAAAAAAGATAAATTGCAAATGATTGTTAATGTAAATAGTGGAATTATTCTGTTTATTTCTAAAATTCTTCAATAAACCTATTTATTCGTCATTCATATGGATTCGATTGTTTCTATGGGTTCAAGATTTTTCTTTTGGCTATTTCTGTCTGTGAAAATCAACACCATATCTTCAATAAATGGGGTTTTCTTAATTTTTTTTTTCATTTCCAATGATTTTTGTTGGCAAAGAAAACATCCTCTTCAGTGTCTTCTTATATTTCACAGTAAGATACCTCTGTACATTTTTCTCCTTGCTCCTCCTAAAGTATGTTTCAATAATTTATTAGCATTAACAATAATGCGTTAAAGCAAATAGGTACATAAAACACTATATGATGAAAATTTTGCGCTAAAATCTCGATTATGTAATAAAGCTATTAAAATATATCTTGCTCGGTGGAATATGAGCAAAATGTTTAGAATGGAATTAAATGAAGAAGGTGATATATGAATTTTATTGAAAAAAATATGTTGAAAAAAATCATTTTCAGCTTTTACTATTACTTGGCGACTTTTTACTCTCATATGGTCAAAGAAATGACTGTTTGTGGATCATTTTAAAAATAGATTGATTTATTTGGTAAATATAGGCACACATTGTGTGAAAGAAGAAATAGCCTCGTTCAAATTTCTTATTTATTTAACCAATCGATTCACTTAAGAACAGGTTTTAAGAGACTCAAAAAAAATTTCTCACATATCAAATAAAAAAGGCCGCAAAAGATTGAATGAGCTGCTTTTTTATGCTAATCACTTACTCAATCAACATCAACTTTTCCCTAATTTCCAATATTCAATGAAATTTCCAAATCGGATAAAAATAAAGGGCCACAAAGCTTCTCCCTCTCTTTCGCTTTTAATGTTTTTATCTTCATTTTATGTGATTTTTTATGAGAAGCAAAGAAAACGATAGACATATTTAGAAAGAAAAGCGAATTAACAGTAAAAAAAAACAATGTTGATTTCAATACATTAAATTAATCTTTTCATGTGATTTATGCTTGCAGTAGAAATTCATTTAGTAAAACATTTTTTGGTAAAATTTATTTGTTTTTTCGAATTGTTCAATATAATATAACGATAGAATTAAAATAAAGAAAGAAAAAATATAATATTTAAATTTAAAAGAAGGTAAAATAATGACCTTATAATTAAATTGTTTTCAATGTTTACAACACCGTGTTAAACCCTTTGAAATGTTTTGCAAGTTTTTTTTGATTAAATTATTAAGTTGTTATTGACTTCTATTTGTAACAAACAAACAAACAAATATATAAATGTTTTTCGTACGTTTAATGCCCAACACACAATAACTTTTGTTTGTAAACATGTTTTCAAAATTTCCTATGAGAAAGAACGAGATAACTAGATCTGGGTTTCATTCACTCTAATGAAATGTCAAAAACATGTTTACAAAACAAATGTTATTGTGCGCTGGGCATAATACCCAAAGCACAATAATTTTTGTTTTGTAAACATGCTTTTGACTTTTCAATGAGAGTGAGTGAGATCTAGATCTAGTTATCTCGTTCACTTTCATGGGGAATTTTGAAAACATATTTACAAACAAAAATTATTGTGCGCTGGGCATTAAGTCATGTATTTTGCTATATCGTATTACGAATTAATCGAAGAAGTAGAGGATTCTATTAAAAAATATCTAGGATAACTTTTGGAATATGTACACAGAAAAAAATATTTCGTAAAATTGCTCTTAAATATTTGTGAATTCTGGGGATTTACGAACTTCTCGTAAGTCGTATAACTTAAAAACAAATTTGTAAAACTTTGTGTTTTTTCACAAACATTGTTCGTAACATATGTGGCCATGTTACGAACAATGTCGAGGGTTTTGTTCTGTTGTTTTTTTTTACAAAACTGTTCGTACATTTTTGTTTGTCTGGCACAACTTTAGAAACAAATATTTTGGAGCTCTTACAGCTGAATGTTGAATCGAAGTATAAAAATAATTCGAGGATGATCCACCGTTTTCTAATGTTTGAACGAGAAATAGGATAAATTTAAACAGTGGATTAACGTTTAAGCCAAAAATTAGACCCCCGATTTCGGAGGTATAATTTTTGGCTTAAAGATGGAATAAGCCTATCCACATCTATCCGTAAATTCTTCCTAAAAATACTGTTAAATGATACCAAATTGATGTAATCTGCACTTTAGTGGATTTAATGAAAAGAAATAAGGCCTTCACTCTATTTACAGCTTCTTAAAAAGCCAATTTTGCCTCAAATAAAAAGAAACATCCACCATATGCAACTTCAATGAGTCGCCACTGAAGTAGGAGTCGCGGGAATCGCGCTTTTTTTGCACCCAAAAAACATGCACATTCTTTCACATCCACAATATTGATTCCTATTTTATTTTAGAGAATTTTTAGCAAGTCTGCTGGTTCAAGATTACCAAATAACGAGAAAAAGCCGTGGAATCTTGCTAAATCGAACGAAAACATTGACGAATTGACATTTTCTGGCATGCCAGAAATGCCAAAATATGGGGTTGCCGTATGACAAAAACAGCTTACGCCAAAGCACTATGCCTCGTTTCTGCATACGAAAAAATATTTAAACCTAGCTTAATTTTAACTCTAGATTAACGCTAATCTGGGGTTCAACTGAAGTTATTCTTCGTTTCAACATTCAGCTGTTAGGGTTTGATTCGGCTCCGTTCAGCTAGAGAGCCGAAGCAAGAGGAAGAGGATAGTCCGAATCCGGTCAGACTATTCCCTTGCTCTGATAAGAATATTCTTGGGAATTTCTGGGGAATTCGTTCTCCTTTCGGACTGACTCTCGGCTGTTTTCACGGCCTCTAGTAACGGCTCTTTCGAGCCACCGGGCTTAAGGCAGTGATGCCCCCTTGTGTAGGCTACCCCCGGGGGTGCCTCGAGAGAGTTTTAATTCGAGATCGGGAAATAAATTTCCTAATCTCGCAGTCCGGCAAATAAATGCCTCTGGAGAATAAATTCCTCAACAGGAATTTACCCAAGAAATATCCTTGAAAATCTGCCCTCGATCGTAAGGCTCCTTGAGGAGAAGCCGTTGTCCTTATGGCAGTTGGGAGCCAATTGGCCGCTGATAGATTTTAGGCAGAGTATTGCCGATAATTCTGGCCAATGGGAGATGCAATCTGTAAATAAGCACTACTTACTTTCGTGCTGCTGAACTGAAGAAAAACTCCGATAGCTGGGATATTGCAATCTGATTTATTATTAAAAATTTTCACCCTTTTATACAAAAATCACTTTCTCCCACTTTCACTTGACAAATTCTATGTGCGTCATTACCAAAAGTGCAATTCTTAATTGTAACAAAAAAAAAATTTGCTGACCGCTGCTGACACAGAGTGTGAATGCACTAGAGTCATTGACTTTAGCCGATCAGTTGTCTTATTGACCTGGTTTTTCTTTGTCTTTAAATGCTATTTTCTTGTAAACTAGTGGACCAAATGATGTTAGGTTTAGCTTATGGGATTCCTTAATATCTCTATAATGGTGTGTTTATCCTATTTTTCTACTGTATATTCCCATTTCTCTACAATATCCTCGTAAAGTTAGGCTAATTTTGATGTTTTTATGATGAAATGACTCGTAAGACTAAAGAAAAACTTAAATATTTACTATAATTTTGTTATCTAAGTTGATCCTTTTCTTGTAATATTGTAATTAAAGGACTCAAAAATTAGTTGGTATAGTTTAAATATATAAAATATTAAGGAAAGCCTTAGAAATTAGCCCATAAAAATTGTCAATTTTATGAATTTTTGGTGTAAAATTGGCTCAAACTATCCCCTAGTTTTTGGCTAAACTATAATGCTTTAAGATGTAAAATCGTACTTGACTATTAGTTTGTATCTCTAAAAAGTTGGTAAGAGTCCTTAAATCCTTTCATGATATTTCATATCCTCAAAAAGCATAGGTAACCTTTTGCGTGTTATTAGAATTTTCGTCTTCGAATAGGCCAAAATATAAAAAAGTTTAAAGTGAAAATTTTAGTATCCTTGCAAGGAATAAAGGATTCTTACATATCAATACTAGTAATTTAATATCTCTAAAGTACCCTAAAATGTATTAAATTTGATTTTTCGGTCTTATCTACCTAAAAAGTGGGAGTTACAAATTTCACTAATTTAATAGTAATTGAAGGTGCATGTTCATCTTGAACATACTGGGGGCCGCGGCCTGAAGATGTTAGGGCCTGCTGGAGGCTGTGTTCTTCGACGTGAGTTTGGTTTGGATGAGGGTTGTACCATTCCATAAATTTCCCGTATTGATGCAATAGGTGTTTCTTGATTGGTGTCATTCGGAGAACATCTAGTCGGACTCAGAATGTCCTGCAATCTCTGAGCGAGAGGAGGGTTCTGATCAGGCGTTCTTTGGACTACTTCTGGTGACTGAGTTTGTGACTGGTTTGTTGCAGTACACAAAAGTTTGTTGAAGAAGGTCATCCACCATGCTCTGGTTTTCCAAAGTACGATGATAATGATGATGCTTGTAAGTGTTCCTCCGATTGTATATGGAAGGTGTTTTGAAGCGGGAGCTACTTCCATGGCAACTACCGTTGGAACAGGTGCAGAAGCTTTACCAAAAATGTCTTCGGATGGTTTGATGATTGCAGTTGTTTCCAAGAGTATTGGTTTTTCAGTTGTCCATTCTTCGTTGTCATCTTCTGGAATGGTTATGTTGCGAATAAAAATGTCATCAACTTGTAAGTGTAATGCGACGTCGGACCGCAGAGTGAGTTGTTGAGTTTTTACGAAGCAATCCTTTTTGACATGAAGAATACCAGTTTTATTCAGTAGTAATTCTTGTCTATAGCCACTGCAGATAACTGACGACATTGTTATATTTTCGGCCATAAACAACCATGAGTTCTCAGCAATCAATCTTCTCCAGACTACATTCTTAATCTGAACCTTTCTATGTGTACAAATCATACCTCCGTGTCGATTAAATATCTCATCTATGGTGCAGGAGGGATGATTAGGAAAATTGTAGATGACATCTACCGTGCACACTCGAGTGTTCTGATACATCTTCTTGCAGTTATTCAAATCTGTTTCTTTCATCACAAAGTACTTCTGGTTATGATAATCTACTCCGACCAGAGGTGTTTTGATGTCTTGTATAAGAAACGTGTTATTATATAAGTGTTGAGGAATTGCAGTAATGTGAATCAACTCATATGGCTGTGATTCAATGATTTGGAAGTAAACTTGTACCTCAATACTTTCATTTGATATCCTAAATTCCACTGTTTGAGGCAACTGTTTGGATATCATCAGGCTGGCATCAAGTTTTTGGTGAACTGAGGTGATTTTCTCCTGAATTTGGACTTGGGAAACAAGTTCTGCAGCATTTCCTCTATTCAATAATACTTGTCGAATTGTTGTATACTTTTCTTTCAGCTCTTCTAGATAGTTTAGTGCTCCTAGATATGCTGCTATCATGTGTATTTCCAGTTTATTGTGGTCTGTTCTTATATTCCACGGTTTCATCTCATCAATTACTTGAGTGAGTTTCTGCGCTCTATCACTGAACATCCTTAATTTCTGTTCTGTAATCGTGTTCGATTGGCTGATTCGAGTGTTCAGTAACAAAGTCTGTTGATTCATAGTTTGTAATAAGGCATTGTGGTTATGCCCTAATGAATCCAAGCTTGTATATAATTCATTTTCATCATTTCCGAGGAAGAAATCGATGATTTTTCCGAAGAGTCCTCTCTTTACCCTTCTCTTGAGAGGTTGGACGGATTGTCCTAAGATTCCAATTTCTTCAAGCTGATTGAATAAGTGATCTCTTTCGTGTTGAAGATGATGGATCAGCATCCCACAGTGACTTTCAGCGGAAAGAGTTAGAGTCTCTTTACAAAGAGTATTGGTTTTGTTAAAGACTGAAGATATATTTGTTTTGTCTTCCAAGAAACTCTTTTGTGGTAGCTGAATGTCCATTCTGAGTTTTCCTCGACTCAAGTGAACCATCCCTAATTTCTCTATGTAGAGTCCAGGGTCAGGCTGTTTCAGAGTGTAATTACTGCCAAATACCATCGTAAACATTAAGAAAACGTGCATTAAAGTAAGCAATGCAGTTTTTGTCAAAGATCGAGTCACTGGGCGACGGGCTGGAACTTTCGTTTGAGACATCGATGATTGATCATCTTCTGTTTGAGAATTAGTGTCGTGATTAGTGACTTTGTTTTGTGTTGGCTCGCCCCTTGTGATAGGGAGGTGTGGAAGGGTAGTAGTTTGATGGTCTTCAGCTTCATTTCCTTCAGATGTAGGAACGGGTAATTCAATCAGTTTATGAATTGGTGCTTTCTTGATTTTGTTGCCTTTTAGTCGTATTGAGGCAACGCGAGTTAAACCGTCACTCCCTGGATGGAGTTCAATAATCCTTGCTAAAGGCCATTTAAGAGGTGGATTATTGTCCTCTCGCAGGATCACAAGTTCTCCGACTCTGGGATTGTGTTTCTCATCACGCCATTTAGTTCTACGTTGGAGAGTTGTTAAGTACTCATGTGACCATCTTTCCCAGATTTGTTGATGAAGACGTGTAATTTGTCTCCATCTATTTGTTGGAGCCTCGTCTGTAATCTCAGGTTGAGGTGGACTCTCAATGGGTCTTCCAATTAAAAAATGCCCAGGAGTTAATGCATCTATATCATCTGGATCATTCGATAGAGCACACAATGGTCTTGAGTTGACGCATGCTTCCACTTGTGCGAGTACAGTGGTAAGTTCTTCAAAGGTAAGTTTATTCTCTCCAACGACTCTGATGAGATGGTATTTTATAGACTTCACCGCTGCTTCCCAGATACCTCCAAAGTGAGGGGCACCTGGTGGAATGAATTTCCATTCAATTCCCTGTTGAGTTACTTGTGTTGTAGCATTTTCTGATGCGTCTCGGATAGCTCGTGCTGTTTCCTTGTCAAGCACTCGCTTGGCACCAACAAAGTTGGTTCCGTTGTCGCTTAGGATTAAGCTTGGTTTTCCTCTACGCCCCATAAATCGGCGTAAAGCAGCCAGGAAGGCTTCAGTAGATAAATCGGAGACGGCTTCAATATGAATTGCTTTGGTAGCTAAGCAGACAAAGATGGCAATATAAGATTTTTCGTTTATATTGCCTCGACCCTTGTTTCTTCTGGTAAGGATAGGGCCGGCATAGTCTACCCCACATTTGCTGAAAGGTGGTGCTGGGGTGACTCTGGTTTTAGGAAGATTTCCCATGAGTTGTTTTGCTGTGATCTGAGCATGTCTGGTGCACGTGATGCAACTTCTGAGAATCTTCTTGACGTAGTTTCTTCCCTTGAGAATCCAGTATTCCATTCTCAGTCGATTTAAGGTGAGTTGTTCACCTCCATGTAGCATTTGCTTGTGGACCTCCATGATAAGAATGTCCGTGGTGTGGCATTTGGGAAGAATTATCGGGTTTCTTGCTGCTTTGGGAAGTAATGAATTTTGAATCCGTCCTCCAACTCTCAGTATATCGTCTTCAAGGAAAGGGTGAAGATCTTTCAGCTGGCTTTTAGCTGGTAGAGGCTTGTGTTTCTGGAGCAGATTGATTTCTTCTGCAAAGTATTCTTGTTGGATCATCTTGATGATGTGAAATTTGGCATCCTGGAATTCGGAGGTTGTCAGTCTGCCAATAGATTGTTCTTCGCTAATTGCTCCGTTTTTGCGATTGTCAATTTTCCTTTGCAAGTTCCGTTTGAATCGTAAACAGAAAGCTGTGACCCGGATCATTCTATTGAATGATGAGTATCTATTGAGAAAGATGTCTCTTTCGTCAGGTGGCTCCGCAATAGAAGTCATGGCTTCTTCCACATCTTCTTCACTGTGGAACATGGATAACGAAAATAAGCTGTTGGTAGCTTCTAATAAAGCTTTCTCGACCTCAATAATATGTTCGTTTCTGTTATTTATTGGCCAAGTGTGATGGGGATGGCGTAGCCAGGTTGGGCCCGCCCACCAAAGGCGATGTTTCCGTAAATCTGTGGCTCTGATTCCACGAGAAGCGATGTCGGCTGGATTATCTTCGGATGAGACATGGTTCCAGCAATCCTTTGGCAAATTGTTCTGAATCTTCATTACTCTATTTGCCACATAAGTCTTCCATGTAGATGGATCTTTGCCTATCCATGCCAATGTAATATCGCTATCACACCAAGCATAAATAGCATCTATTTGAATGTCGAGGGTGTGGATAGTTCTTTTTATCAATTGGGAGAGTAATACGGCACCACAGAGTTCTAGTCTTGGGAGTGTGATTTTTCCTTTTAATGGAACCACACGTGTTTTGGCTGTGAGAAGGCGAACAATGGTTTGTTCACCATTTGTTACTCTGATGTAAATGCACGCGGCGTAGGCTTTCTCGGAAGCATCCGAAAATCCATGTATTTCCACTTTGGCTTCTGGAGTGTAACCAGTCCATCTTGGAATTGTGAGTTCTTCAATGATAGGTATCTCTTTCTTGAATCGTTTCCAAAGGTCGATAATTGCCTTGGAAGGTTGGTCATCCCAACCAATATTTTCCTTCCATATCATTTGCATGATCATTTTTGCTTGAAGAATGACTGGTGCTAGCCAGCCCGTTGGATCGAATATTGATGCAATCTCGGAGACTATACCGCGCTTGGTGAGCACTTCATTCCTTCGCATAGTTATTGTGAATTGAAATTGGTCTTTAACGGGGCTCCAATGTACGCCTAAAGGTTTGATGGTTTCGTCTTCCTTCAGGTTAATGATACCTTTTTCTCTTAGATCTTCAGGTATTTCTTCTATGAGTTCTCGAGAATTACTCGTCCATTTTCTCAAGTTAAATTTCCCCAATGCCATTAAGTCTTGGATTTCTTTATATAGCATTCGAGCTTCTTCGATTGTGTGTGCACCCGTTAACATATCATCAACGTAAAAATCTTCCATGAGAACCTTTGCTGCCTTTGGATACTGATGTCCTTCGTCTTTGGCAAGCTGTTGTAAAGTTCTCACTGAGAGAAATGTGGCTGGAGCCGTACCATATGTAACTGTGTTTAGCTGGTACTCCTGAATGGGCTCCCGTGGGTTTTCTCTCCAAAGTATGCGATGGAAGTCACGGTCCTCCTCATGCAATTGGATTTGACGGAACATTTTCTCAATGTCCGCAGTGTAGACTATGGAGTATTTTCTCCATCTTGTTAATATGTCTGGAAGGTCTTGTTGTAATTTAGGACCTGCATGCAACATGTTATTAAGCGAAACTCCTGATGATGTTCGGCAAGAGGCGTCAAAGACGACCCTGGTTTTGGTTGTGGTACTCTCGGTCTTGAATACCGCATGGTGTGGAAGATAAAAAACATTCTCTGTTGGTCCTGAGTAGTTTTTTACGTGTGACATATGGCCCAAAGCCTGATATTCATTCATGAATGTAACGTATTCTGTTTTTAATGCAGAATTTTGAGCAAACTTCTTTTCCATTGACAGGAATCGGGCTAAAGCTTGCCTTCTGGAATCCCCCAGTGATAGAGTTAGTTCGCTTTTGAATGGTAAACGAACCTGGTAACGTCCATCTTTTTGTCTGAGATGGGTGTCTTTGTAATATTCTTCACATTCTTCCTCCTGTTCTTGGACTTCATTGGTCCCGACGTCCATTTCCCAGAAGGTTCGTAAGTTTTGGTCAATTTCTGCGAGTGAGATCATACTCACAGTGTCTTTGGAGGTGGTAGTTTGATTGGATCTTCCGAGTATAATCCAACCCAGTTCAGTATTTTGTGCAACAAGTCCGTCCTTGTCCCGTTTGATTTCCTTTTTAATGATTTGAGCATAAATGTTGGCTCCAAGGATGATGTCTACCCTGCCGGGTGTGTTGAATTTTGGATCTGCTAGAGTCAACTTTTCTGTTTTGTGTAAGTTGAAGCTAGTGTGGAGTGGTTTCGTTGGTAGAAAAGATGATAATTTTGGCATCACAAGGGCTGTAGTGTGCCAACGTTGGTTTGTTTGGAATCTAGGAGCAAGTGTGATTCCAAGAGTGCTTTTACATGTTCCTGCACTCATTTCTCCAATCCCTTTAATGTTGGTGGCAACTTTTTGCCTGGGTAGTTTAAGGCTTTGTGCGGCATTCTCAGAAATGAATGTATCGCTCGATCCAGTATCTAACAAAGCTCTGAATGTCTGCCACAGTCCATGTTTATCTTGTATCTTGATTACGGCCGTTGGAAGAATAATTGAACTGGTAGCAGCATACATAGCGAGTGGTTCGTCTTCTTCCTCTACTGATGCATCTTGGGTAGAGGAACTTTGAGCATGTAGATTCTTGCTCTTGGTTGGTGTCTTCTTGTCGAAATGCAAGAGAGTGTGGTGCTTCTGTCGACATGTGAAGCATGTTTTGGTACTCCTGCACTCACTATCCTTGGTGTGAGACAGGCAGTTGAAACATATGTTATGTTCCTTGGCGTGTTGTTTTCGTTCGAAGGGATTGAGTTTTTTGAATTCTTCGCATTTAGTTAGTGGATGTCCCTTTTTACATTTGGAACAGCTTTGTGTGTTGTCTGATGTGACATGAAACGATCGTTGTTTGGAATCCTTGGCTGCGGATTTTTGCTCCTTGGTAGATGCGCGAAGAATACGGTATCTTTTTAATAAGAAACGTAGAAGCTCCTTAAGTGTAGGGACTTCAGTAACATCCAGGATACTTTCCTCGAATGCTTTATTGGTGTCTGTATCAAATTTGTCCATTGCAATTGATACTATTATTGGATCCCACGCTGATACGTTGTACTTCAGATTTTTAAGGCCTGCCAGACATGCTTGTATGCAATCATGGAATTTGATTATTTCTTCGGCAGATCCTCCGGATAGCTTTTTGTATTTCACAATGTAGTTGACGTATGTGCTGACCATCTGACGACGATTTTCATAACGCTCCTTCAGGATGTCCATTGCACTCTCGTAATTGTCATTCGTTAAAGTTAAATGAGAAACCAGTTGTTTCGGTTGCTCATCGAGGTATGAGAAAAGGTACTGCATTTTTTGTACCCCACTCAAGTATGGGTTGTTGTGAAATACACTGTTGAATAATTCAATAAAAGCCTGCCAATCTTTTTCATAACCGGAAAATTTTGTCACTTTAATTGGCGGGAGCTTTGGTAGGTTATTTTGGCGCGGATCGATAATGTTGGAGATCGTTTCATCATTGTTGTTAGAGACTTGGAGGATATCTCTCAATCTGTCTGATAGAGAGCGGTTGTTCGGGTTATGATCCGATAGGTTGGAGTCCCTACTTTGGTCGGTATTGTTGATATTTGTGGTAGGTGCAGTGTGATCGGCTGCATCATTTGAAGTGGAAGCTCGATGCCCATGTGTAGCATTGTTGTCGGTGTCTTGGGTGTTCCACGGAAAAGTCTCATGTGTCGTGTGTGTTGGAGGTGTTAGTGGCTTGGAATGCTCACTTGGAGTTATCGCCAAGAAATCGCTGATTTTGGCTTTTTCAATTATGTTTTTCACTTTAGTATATTGTTCTTCGGCTGTCGCAAATACATTGTTAGAAATGTATTCGTGGTCATCATATAGACATGAACGAAGCTCATCATCATTTTTCTTTAATTGAGAAAAAAGATCTTCAAGAGTGCTTAATCTCTCATTGTGGTATGATGGACCTTTTTTCTTTCGTCTTGTAGGTCCATCTTTAGTGAAATTTTCCCCAAGCTTCTTAATAGAATCAATAATATTGATCTGAAGATCAATAGTCCTCTCAATGTTCATGGTGAAAATAAGAAGAGTGAGTAATTTTCCAATAGATTTATTCTTTCTTGTGTGAAATTACACCTTAATTCTTTTTCGATTTTAATTTGCGAATTATGGCTTTGAGCTGGCGGATTCTCACTTGTTTGCCAGCTCGTTTCCTCCCCTTCTTCTGACTTGTTGTTGGTGTCTTCAGAGGGAGAAGATTGCGGAGTGCCGTCAAGTTCCCCAATGCGTTGGGGATGGTTATCGTGATCGACTCCTGTTGTTGGACGTCCCTATGGTGGTTTAATAGAGTCGGCTGAGTGTGCTGGTACTTGGCTTGGGCTTCCCTAAAATCTGGAGTCTCCAGAAACGGCACGTACCGTTGAGGACCAGGAAGACGGTTCCTTCTTTCTCTCGGATGTTGTCTGGGTGGTCGTTCCTGGCGAGGTAAGGTCTTCCTTTCTCCAGAATATAACCCCTCAACCTCTTCTAGGGGAGACTTGTAGCGAGCTGCTGATGGCTTTGCTGTCTTATCGCCAGTCTTCTTGGGTATGCGGGGCAGTGTTTTCGGTGAGTGTTTTTTGGATGTCTCTCTAAGCCACTTCTCCACCAGTTGTTTTTTAACCTCCTTGGGGATGTCCGGTGTAGTTGGGCGGTAGGGTTCCTCTTCTTGGGGATGAACGGTCGATGATGATGATGAGGCCACTGTAAGATAATTCAAATCTTTGTTAGGCCGAAGAAAATAAGGCTACTTTTTGTTCAAGTAGGCCGAAGGACCATGATTCGGCTCCGTTCAGCTAGAGAGCCGAAGCAAGAGGAAGAGGATAGTCCGAATCCGGTCAGACTATTCCCTTGCTCTGATAAGAATATTCTTGGGAATTTCTGGGGAATTCGTTCTCCTTTCGGACTGACTCTCGGCTGTTTTCACGGCCTCTAGTAACGGCTCTTTCGAGCCACCGGGCTTAAGGCAGTGATGCCCCCTTGTGTAGGCTACCCCCGGGGGTGCCTCGAGAGAGTTTTAATTCGAGATCGGGAAATAAATTTCCTAATCTCGCAGTCCGGCAAATAAATGCCTCTGGAGAATAAATTCCTCAACAGGAATTTACCCAAGAAATATCCTTGAAAATCTGCCCTCGATCGTAAGGCTCCTTGAGGAGAAGCCGTTGTCCTTATGGCAGTTGGGAGCCAATTGGCCGCTGATAGATTTTAGGCAGAGTATTGCCGATAATTCTGGCCAATGGGAGATGCAATCTGTAAATAAGCACTACTTACTTTCGTGCTGCTGAACTGAAGAAAAACTCCGATAGCTGGGATATTGCAATCTGATTTATTATTAAAAATTTTCACCCTTTTATACAAAAATCACTTTCTCCCACTTTCACTTGACAAATTCTATGTGCGTCATTACCAAAAGTGCAATTCTTAATTGTAACAAAAAAAAAATTTGCTGACCGCTGCTGACACAGAGTGTGAATGCACTAGAGTCATTGACTTTAGCCGATCAGTTGTCTTATTGACCTGGTTTTTCTTTGTCTTTAAATGCTATTTTCTTGTAAACTAGTGGACCAAATGATGTTAGGTTTAGCTTATGGGATTCCTTAATATCTCTATAATGGTGTGTTTATCCTATTTTTCTACTGTATATTCCCATTTCTCTACAATATCCTCGTAAAGTTAGGCTAATTTTGATGTTTTTATGATGAAATGACTCGTAAGACTAAAGAAAAACTTAAATATTTACTATAATTTTGTTATCTAAGTTGATCCTTTTCTTGTAATATTGTAATTAAAGGACTCAAAAATTAGTTGGTATAGTTTAAATATATAAAATATTAAGGAAAGCCTTAGAAATTAGCCCATAAAAATTGTCAATTTTATGAATTTTTGGTGTAAAATTGGCTCAAACTATCCCCTAGTTTTTGGCTAAACTATAATGCTTTAAGATGTAAAATCGTACTTGACTATTAGTTTGTATCTCTAAAAAGTTGGTAAGAGTCCTTAAATCCTTTCATGATATTTCATATCCTCAAAAAGCATAGGTAACCTTTTGCGTGTTATTAGAATTTTCGTCTTCGAATAGGCCAAAATATAAAAAAGTTTAAAGTGAAAATTTTAGTATCCTTGCAAGGAATAAAGGATTCTTACATATCAATACTAGTAATTTAATATCTCTAAAGTACCCTAAAATGTATTAAATTTGATTTTTCGGTCTTATCTACCTAAAAAGTGGGAGTTACAAATTTCACTAATTTAATAGTAATTGAAGGTGCATGTTCATCTTGAACAGGGTTTAAAAAATGAAATATTTCATGATTTAATTCTTATATCACCTTCAACTTTTTTTCCTTGAAAGCTCTATTCTAAAGCTACTAAATGTGCCTTATAAGGATTTTTTTGAGAAATGTACAAATATTTTGAGCTTTTTCAGAAGAGGATGCATTGGGTCACTTTTGCCGATACTGTCCAAACGCCACTGTTTGACCCTAAATTTTACTTTACTCATAATTTACGTAAATAAACTACTGTATTTAACTGTATTTAAAAATGACACTTAATATAGGAAGAGATAAATCTCACATCATCAACTTCTACGCTTTTTCGATATTTAGCCTTTATCGAAAACTTTAAAGTCAATATCTCTTATCGTTCTATCTTAAAAAATTTAGGATCCGGATTGAAATGGGTCCGGATGGTAATGGGCTGGATTTTACCCCAAATTAGAGAAGCTGAGATTGTATGCCATATGACCTGAGACAAAAGTTGCTTTATTCTGAGAAAGTAAACTTACTTATTCGACCGGATTGATTAATCGCAATTAGTAAAGGGTTCTTACAAAGTATAGAAATGATTTACAATACTCGAACTTTGTTCAGTTGAGTAGAAATTGCTTTTGTTTCGACAGCAAGAAGCAATAAAGCCAAAAAATTGTTAAACTTATACTTGAAATTATTTCATTTGTCATTGTAGGGGAGACCGGGATAGATTAGCCACTAAATGAAATTTTTCATTGCGTATAATTTGTACAAAAAATGTTTGTATGAGTCTGATAAATATTTCAATGAATAGGAAGGGAAGTAAATATTTAGAATAAAGAGTAGTTTCCTCAATATTCCTTCGCAGGCAAACTATAAGATACCACTATCTAATAAAATACGTGGCTAATTCTGCCCCGGTCTCCCCTACAGATTTTCGCATATCACATTAAAAAGGTTGAGAAAAAAAAATGTTTAAAAATGAAGATTCCACTTGCAAAAATAAAGTTAAAAAACAAGAATTAAATAGATAAAATAACAAGTTACAGGTGTAAAGAGAAAAAAACTCATAATTAAGAAGGAAGGCTTATTTTAATAATGTTCTAGTCAAACTATTGTTCTTTCTAAAAATTAATTTTAATTTATATTTTATTAAATTATAAAGATGTTGAGAGGAAAAAAAGAGGAAAACTCGGAAATCTAAATTTATTTCCAGACTTATTTTATTTAGTTTTAACACTCGAGCCTAGTTATGAATAATATTTTTATATATTTAATTAATATTTTATTGACAATGATATTTAATGTATTTATGGCCCCGGCACATTTTCTGGATCAGAAAAAAATTTTAAAAATTAAAATTTACATCCTTTTGTTTCCCAAACACTTTGATCTATCCCACTCTTTCACACTCTTCTTCTTCTTCTTTTGAACATCACAACGAATATTTATAGTTCAGTCCAATTTTGAATGCGAGAGAGTGGGACAGCCATTACGGAAGAAGTGTCAGGAAGAAAGGAATGCAAATTTTGATTTCAATAAATTCTTGTAATCTAAAAGTGTTCTTGGAAAAAATCCTGAAAGCCAAAGCAAAGGGAAATTTTCTGTGTTTTGGTACAGTAGACTCTCTCTTAATTGGGCATTTGAGGCAAAATGTCATCCGGTTTATCAATAGATTTGGGCGTTAAAGCCTTTGTAAATTCCACAAAAAGTACTCAATTATAAAGAATCATGATAAAATAACTACAAGAACTACAGCGAATTTGAGAAAATTAGCTTCATAATTAAACGTGAAAATTGTCAACAAAATTTTTCGCCCGATTGAAAAAGAGCCGATTGAGCGAGAGTCTACTGTAAATTATTCTACTTAATTTCCGTATAATTTCGTCCCATTCAGGATTTTGACCATACGGGATTTAGGCTTTCGGGAGTTTGATCCTTTCGGGACTTTGACTGCCAAAACCGAAAAGGTGTACTGGCGACATAGAGATTGATAATGTGCTTTTTTCACACTAAAATAACCCAAAACGGTTTTTATAGCCATCAAATGACTTTTATCCAACAGCATAGTAATTCAGATTTGTCTTGAAGCTCATTTCCATTTTTAATTCGAAGAATTTAGATTATAGTGTCGAAAAAATTAATGAGCTTATGCAATCGATTGAAGAATTTGAAGCACTTCTCATAACAGACACTTAAGTATATGCTGTTTCTCCTAATATGTATAAAAATACATTAAATTCATTGGATTATATCACAAGAGTGGTTTTATCAGGAAAGAAATTTTCTTACTAAACGCTCACACACAAAAAAAAGCACCAAACTAAAAACTTATGAATGATTTCTTTGAGACTTTTGTAATTCTCTTGAATAACAATGGATGAACATGTGGAAGAATTATAAAAGAGAGAATCATTTGCCAGGTTAATTTATTAATAGGTAATTTCTGGTGAAGTACAAAATTACAAATGATTATACTGGAGGAAATGGGAAGAAAAAAGAACAGATCCTTTAGTGTAGATAAACAAATTAACTTTGTGCTAGATTTAAAGGCGATTAATCGCAAATGAAGACTTTTTATTGGAAACTTTCCTTCCTGTGTTGGCGTACGATATTTGCAAATTGCCGCAATGATCTCTCGCATTAGTTATTATTAATACGTGATTTATTGATTGAAAAAGCTGCAACATTTCATAACAATCGTCTGAGAATTGAAGATTTTCGTCTAAAATAATAACAAGACGATGAGGAAAAAGCCATGAACTTAGTTGTTCATCATTGTTTCACGCAAATTGTACCACAATTTAATTTTTTTTTCCTCACACTGCTATTTGCGAGGTGAAATTTCCCTGATTTTGTTTACAATATACGCAAATGCTAAATCAATAAGTGGGAGAAATTTGCGATGTAAGATCAAGCAATAAGAATTATTGAGCTTCCAATAAGAGACTCTCCATGTAGGTGGGAAATATTTACGATTTTATACGTTACGATTGTTCCTAAAATAAGATTTGGATAAAATCATTTAAAAAAAAAGTGTTTGAAGGTGAAAAGGATTTTTGAATTCCAATGAATTTTTGGATTTGAGAGTGAGAGAATGTTCTAGCAAAAATTTTCTCAACAATTGTTTTCACATTATTTTTCGAGGAAAACAAAAAACAAGAAAATTTATAATGCAGTTTGAGTTTATTTTTGGTTTTCTTCATTTAATTTTCTTTTTTTTTCAGATATATACATCAGATCACCGATATATAGGGAGGATCAACAATGATGGGGCAGTTTTTTCGTGCCCATGGCAAATTCTGCGCCTCCCATCCATGGGAGGTGATTGTGGCCGTTGTCACATTGACCCTGTGCATGACCTGCAAGAGTGGTGATCAATCGCCACCGGCCGCTGTGCGACAGGCACATCGACAATGCCACGGTTGGGACTGGCGGGACACGTGCGAAGATCAGGAACAACCAGAGTACAATGCAGCTGATGTCATCCTCATGACTGTGGTGAGGTGCTCAGCTGTTCTGTACTGCTACTACCAGTTCCGAAATCTTCACAAATTGGGATCGAAATACATCCTTGGTGAGTGATTTTCTTTATTTATTTTATTACTTTTATAAAGCATACGCTGCATGAGTTCATTTAACTTTCCTGTGATATAAAACAACGCGATGTTCACGCTCGTAGCGGAGAAAAATTGAACTGAAGACATTCAGAAAAGTTACAGTACTTTTAACTGCTCGAACTCCAAGAGAGAGCAGTTTTAACAATAGTGTTTTTTTTTCAACTTCTCTCCATTCTGGCTGCCAAACGGTAAGAGATATTGACTTCCGGTCTTCGGTGACCCCCCCACAAGTCAATATTCTCTATCAAACTAACTTACCCAAATTACCCCCCACTCCCTTTATCCCCTCCAAAAACATGTTTTTTTTTGACTTTGCAAAAAATTGGCCCTGGCGATTTCTTTCATTTTTGGATATGTTTTGGAGGTAGTCTAGCTAAACATATTATCCTTCGACACCTATCACCGGAAAAATCGCCATCTTGAATTATTCAAGGTCAAAGGTCAACCAACCTGGAGGGCCTAATTTTCAACGGATTTGGTTAAATTTGGACTTTTTTGAAAGCTCTTGTAATTCTTAACCCGACTGCGTCGGTCATAATAAGTAATGGGTCAGAAAAGTAACGGTAATAGCTCTATTTTAAAAGTACTGTTTTTTGCACTTTTTCAGTCTTTTGACCCATATAAAATTCAAACGGTAAGAGATATCAACTTCCGGTCTTTGATGACCCCTCCTCAAATGACCTTATCTCAAACGTAACCTCTTTATTTCCGCCCTTCCTTTTATGCGTTCCCTATCCCCCAAAAATAGCTCAAAAACGAGGTTTTTCCAACTTTTCAAAAAATTGGCCCTGGCGATTTCGTTCATTTTTGGAAATGTTTTGGAGGTAGTTCAGCTGAACATTTCGTCCTTAGACACCTATCACCGGAAAAATCGCCATCTTGAATTATTCAAGGTCAAAAGCTTGATTTTCATATAATTTGTTCAATTATTTAATTAAAAGGTTATAATTTTTTTGAAGCCCTTGAACAAAATTTTCAACTTCAAGATGGTTTTGTGATGATTTATAGACAAATTAAATTCTACAATAATTTTATACACACCAGAAAAACTTGCGAAAAGTTATAAAGACAGAGCTCTTTCTCGGGAGTTCGAGCAGTTCACAAAGCCTCGGACGCTTTGCCACCCCTTTTTAAATGCAATTTGTAATATATTTGAGAGAGAAGGAAACAGAACAGTGATAAATCCCTAAGAATTACTAGATGTTTTACGATTTCATTTCCATCAGTTTTTGACTAATCCGTCTCTCGTCTTACTGTGTTATCACACTTGCACATTAAAATTTTAATATGATTCACATTAATTGTCGCTGGTGAGAGTCCAAATGTGTAATTTGTGTGTTTGAATCATTTTATATTCAAAATTTGATATATTTGTTGATAAAAAGGTAGACTTGGCCCGTAAAATTTGATATAAATTGACTTATATCATTAATGCGAAAAATTAATGCGATTTTCTCTTTAATTTTTTAATGTGAAAAATATATATACTTTAGGTAAATTTAAACTTATTTTTGCAGGCCAAGTCCACTTCTTTATCAACAAATAAAAAGACCCCAAATATTAAGTGACTCAAAGACACAAATAACATATTTGGACGCTCACAAGCGACAATTAATGTAAATCACATTAAAATTTCAATGTGCAAGTGTGATAACGCCGTAACGGTTTAACAGGAATAAAATTGATTTTCTGAATAAAATTACTAAATGGTTCATACCAGATTCGTTACCGGTTTACAACATATATGAACTGATTTATAAATCATTCGAAACATTGCCCAAAATAAACCTTAGGAGTAATATAATTGAATTTCGGATGAAAATTAGTTATCGGTTATGAACCGGTTCATTACCGGTTTAAAACAGCAAACCGGTTTAAACATTACCGGTTTGCTGTGTAGTAAAGAAAGAAAAGAATTTACTCCTAAGTAATTTCAAGAAACTGATGTTATGGTAAAAAGTCAAGGAAAAGTTAGCCATAAGTAACAAGTTAGCCAAAAAAGTTAGCCATATAGCTTAACTTTTCTAATATCTTATCAGTCAAATTTTTTTGGAAAAATTTGACTTAGAATTGGATTATTAATGTCAAATTACCAATTAGATTTTGAAAAATCAATAAAATCGGTTGCTGTTTAAGGTTTTGAGATCCTCGAGAACTAGGCTAAACCTTTAGTCTGAAGACGGTCTAAACGGCGTTATCACACTTGCACATTAAAATTTTAATGTGATTCACATTAATTGTCGCTTGTGAACGTCCAAATATCTTATTTGTGTCTTTGAGTCACTTAATATTTGGGGTTTTTCTATTTATTTGTAAAGAAGTGGACTTGGTTTGCAAAAATAAGTTTAAAATTACCTAAAGCATAAATATTTTTCACATTAAAAAATTAAAGAGAAAATCGCATTAATTTTTCGCATTAATGCTATAAATCAATTTATATCAAATTTTGCGGGCCAAATCTACCTTTTTATCAACAAATAGATCAAATTTTGAATATAAAATGATTCAAACACACAAATTACACATTTGGACTCTCACCAGCGACAATTAATGTGAATCATATTAAAATTTTAATGTGCAAGTGTGATAACACAGTAAGAGTATCATCCACCGTTGGCTCATCTTCCTCTATTCCTAATAACGATGGGGTCATATTTGGGGCTCGTTGTTATAAAGGCCTTGGAATTTCTGAGAAAAGTTTTAATCGGTTTTGAACAGGTTCATAACCGATAAGTAATTTTTATTCTAAATTAAATTATATTAGTTCTAAGTTATTTTGGACAATGTTTTGAGTGATTTATATGTCCGTTCAAATAGGTTGTGAATCGGTAATAAACCGGTTATGAAATGATAAGTATTATTAATCCGAAAAACAATTTTCTTAGTCTTAAAATTATTTTGGGAGATTTTTTGGATGATTTATGAATAAGTTCAAATCGGTTGAGAACCAGTAAATGGTAAATAATGCAAAAGTACTTTCGATGTATAGCATCTAAGTTATTAGTTCGAGCAATTCGCAAAGCTTGGGACGCTTTACAACCCTTTGTTTTTATTATTCAGGCTAATGCAGTATTTCGAAATATAACAGAATTGCAAGTCAATTATCTTTTGGGAAAGACTTGTCATTAGGTTAATTCGTCTCTCTATAAAAATGGTTAGAAAAATTAATTCTCAAAACCCATATTAGGTGAGATTCTTAACAATCTCACCTACTATAATCCTAACAAAATTTCATGTCCTCCGATCGCGCTCAAACTTGGCCAAAATGTGTTTCGCCACTTCCTGATCACGAATATATGGGGGGCTAAGTTACGTTCCCGGCCGCTCTTTGGAGCTTAATAGCTCCTAAACTAAAAAAGATATCGACTTGCGGTTTTCGGCAAAGGTTAAATATCGTATGAAAATTGCAACATGGTGCATTGACCCCCCACCCCCCACCCCTCCTTCCGCCATTTTGAAGACCCCCTTTTTTTGTTTTCTCAATAGCTCCGGCCCTATGGCATCGAGCGGGCTCAAATTTTAGTATGTTATAGCTGGGCCTTAGAGCTTTCCATCAATACCAAACTTAAGGTCCCCCGACCCCCCTGACCCGAGCTATAAGGGTCCAAAAAAATTTTCTTAAAATGGCCATAACTCCGGTTCTAATTGTCAGAATTTAAAAAATGAGGGCTTTTTGGAAAGCTCTCGTGAAATGCCACTTCCTCTTCTAACATCGCAAGTTCATAAAACCACCGCTAGGGGCGCTATTATTAAAAAGAAAATTTTTAAATCTTAAAAGTTAAATAACTCAAAAATTCCTTATGCGATCGGGCTGAAATTTTATTATGTTGTAGCCGTTGATTATACCTATCAAACAAAAAAAACCTTAAGTCGATCCATAACCCCTGACCCGAGCTATAAGGGGTCAAAATTCGAACATTGACCGGCCTCTATCTCCGGTTCTAATTAACATAGCGGCCTAAATTTTACCTTTTTGGTTTCGTCTCGATGAGCACTTTCAGATGGAAGTTCAAAAAGTCACCACAGGTGGCGCTGTGATAGCGTCAAAATTCATCGAAATTCAAAGTCACTTTTCTCAAAAACGGCATTGTGCAAGTTAATGAAATTTTAGTATGTTGTAGTCCAGTCTAGGACGTTTCCAAAATGGTGCGTATGTGCGCTGTGGTTTCAATAGAACCGGAGATATGAGGGGTCAAAGTTCACGAAATTCAAAAAATCATATCTCCGGTTCTATGTGACCGATTTTGATGAATGAGGGCTCAAACGAAAGATCTCACCAAATGCTACAACTTTCTAGAATATTTGAACTTCGTGGGACCAACACCAGGGGCGCCACAGTCGAAAAACCAATTTCAATATCACATAACCTCAATTATCTCGACTGTCGCTTAACCGATTTTGATGATTACTTCGACATAATTGTAGAGCACATTTGTCTCTACATTTCGTCCATACATCATTTTCCACTCAGACCACGCTATCACTCCGATTTTGCCGTTTAAGTGTGAAAAAATTGATTTTTCCAATAATAACGCTTTGAAATCACTCAGATGCCAATTTGACTGCCTCTACTCCACCAAGACACTTAAAATAGGGGTTTAAATGGAAAGTCCCGCAAAATACAACAATTCTTTGATATAGTTGAAGTTCAACAAATGACTACTTGGGGCACTCTGGATGAAAAAACGAGTTAAGAAACAAAAAACCTCGCTTATCTTGACTTCTGAGTAATCGATGAGATCATGTTCTATGGGAAAATTATAGAGAACATTCTGGTCTACATTTCACCCATATAGGGTGAAAGGAACGTCTATTGACACTTTAAGAACTCGTGTCAGCACCTATTGACACCCTACTTTGTACCATTTGGGATACGAAATTTGAACATTTATCTTTATCGAAAACCGTAGATTAATGAAAAAACGTTATATTACTTATATTTTACTAGATACATTAAATATTTTTCAACATTTTGACAAAAGTGTCAATAGGGGTTCCCTGTCGAACAGACGTTCCTCCGACCCTAACACTTTTCTGTCAGTTCATCCAAATCCTTGATATTTTGGTTGAAATACAAAATTTGTATAATTTCACGAATTTGATTCAAGATAACTGAATGGCGTCTCCCAACTTCAGCTCTAAATCGAATTTGCATGCACTCCGAGTTAGCTCACGTTAAGAATCTCACCTACATAAGCCGGTTAGGATTATCTGTCCTTTTTAATTGCTTCTATTTCACAAAATTCTTAAATGATTGGTGCAAATTGTGATTCATAAATTGTTGTATAGGTACATAAAATGTGTGATACTTTTTTAAGTACTGCCTAATGGAAGTGGCAATATAAAGACAATGAGGAAGAGCACTTTTTCTGAAACTTTTTTCTTTATTGATTATTGAATAAAAAATAGTTCAATTCTATAGAGAAGAAATAAATTTTGCTAAATCCACGTTTGTTTGAAATATTTTTGCTCTGCATGAATTGAACCTAAAATTCAGAATTAACATTAACATTGAATATATTAAAGGTCAGAGCTTTCTTGTAGTTTTTTCCCGAGTAAATAGACTTATTATTTAAATTGACCACAAAAAAAATGTAAACCAAAAGCTTGGGAATTAATTTTCGTATCCAATAATAGATTCGCCCTTCAGCCCAAAAATTTCTCAGGAAAATTGAGAAGTTTTACGATTCACTTAAATTCATTGTAAAAAAAAAAGAAAAGAAAAGAAAGAGAACTCATCGAAGGGCAGAGTACATTTCATGTAAACAATTTTTCCGGAAATAGATCCATTATCTAATTGAACTCATACTTCATAACTTCAAGTACAAACTATTCTTTTTCTCATGGGTAAATCTTGGTGTTTTTTTGCTCCAAAAGTTGATGTTATTGTTGAACTTTTGTGGAGTAATAATTCCTGTCTCAACAAAAAAAAATAGTGAAATATTTGAGCGGGTTCAACAGCATTTCCCACGAGATTAACTTGAAATGCAAGAAAATATGTGGCACTATAGAGGTGAAGAATTTGTCCGGAAAGAAATATACTGATATAAAATCACGCGTGTTTCGGTTGGAATTCCTCAAAGTCAAATGAGGAGTATCATTCATTATCATCTCATCTGTTTGAGAGATGTGTACTAGTGGAGACGCCGGGTAACCAGGCGTCTCCACTGCTGCCGGCATTCAGCTGGCTTTTGCTCTTTCTCTATTTTTCTGGCTCTTCTATTGGGTGCATGAGATTAGAAAGTTATTGTATATTGATTTAAAAAATGCATTTTTTTTTAAAGTATTTCTTCCACATACACGTGTTATTTGCAGTGGGATAGTGTTGTGTTATTGGGTAAAAGAAATAACAATTTCCTTATTTATGTGCATTAGTAATTCTCA
Source organism: Phlebotomus papatasi (assembly GCF_024763615.1). Taxonomy (NCBI): domain Eukaryota; kingdom Metazoa; phylum Arthropoda; class Insecta; order Diptera; family Psychodidae; genus Phlebotomus; species Phlebotomus papatasi. The sequence continues at coordinate 33,360,157 of NC_077222.1, forward strand.
CGATGTCTTGTGAGGTATTTTGTACAGATTTTATTCATGGATTCTTCGTGGGGATCATGTGCAAAGACAATGCTTACTAGAGTGTAGCTCAAATTGGGACACTTCAGTTGGAATATAATTTAAAAAAAATCCCTCAATCTTTTATAAGATACTAATATTAACTATTATTCAATCACAAAGTGGATATTGCTGCAAAAACTTTAAATTAATTACCACTTTGGTGGACTCATTCAATGGGATTGGTGTATGAGCATTTTGAAATAGTGACAAGATATAATAAAATTTTTTTTCATGATGAAAATGAGCATTTTGCAGCAAAATTTTTACTATTACAAAAAGCATATATGAAGAGAGAAAAAAAAACGAAGAAATTGGGAAAAATTTGTTCAAATAATAAAAAGGTAAAGTAATTGAAGTCGCAAAATTGGCTAATGTGTTAATTGCAAAAGTCCATGTCTAGGTATACAAAGTGAATTACGAGAGGTGATAGAGAGAAAATTCAACGGGGTATAAAGTAAATTTACTATCTCATTGATTTCTTGCAATATTTTCTCTCTGCATTATACGTGCCTTTTGCATTGTTCTGCAGAATGAATGTTGCGCGAGAAAGGATGATGGTGGGCATATAGTAGAATGAAATAAAATACCGCGATGTTTGTTTACTCTATGGCTGAAGTGGTATAATATGTGCAAGAGAGTTGGTCAAAGAGGTATGAAATCGGTTCAAAATGATTAAATCATTGTCATTGAACCATGACACGAATATTTTGCCACACAAGATTGTGGCCACTTGACTCGTTGACTCCGTGGCTAGTTTTAGTGCATACTTGACAGACATTCACATGATCTAGAGGTTTTTTTTTTATCTAATTGAGTACAGCCAGTGTTAGAGTGAGAGGGATAAGAAGTCGATGGAAGTAAAAAGAAACAACCTCAAATGGCCATAAGTTACCATTTTGTCGTTTCTATCAGCAATTGTGCTAACTACATTTTGCGGATTCCCGCATATTTATACCACAAAGAGGTAAAATAGATACCACAATGGGATAAATTATACCACAATTGGAATAAAGTATACCACAATGGGATAAATTATAACACAATTGGGATAAAGTATACCACAATGGGATAAATTATGGCATAATGGAATAAATTATGGCACAATGGAATAAATTTATACCACAATCGGATAAATTTTACCACATTTTGAACAATTTACACTACAATGAAATAAATTTATACCAGAATTGGGATAAATTATACCACAATGGGATAAATTATGCCACAATGGGATGCATTATACCACACTGGGATAAATTTTACCACAATTTGATAAATTTATACTACAATGTGATAAATTTATACCACAATGCATTGTGGTATAATTAATCCCATTATGGCATAATTTATTCCATCGTAGTATAATTTATCGCAATTGTGGTATAAATTTATTCCATTATGGCATAACTTATCTCATTATTGTGGTATAATTGTGGAGCTCAAAAATGACACATACCCAATCATTTAGCCAGATATGTGTCATTTTGCTCTGAGTTCCCATAATTTATTCCAATTGTAGTTTAATTTATCCCATTAGGGCATGATTTAACCCATCGTGGTATAATTTATCCCAGTTGTGCTATAATTTATCCCAATAAGGCATAAATTTATCCCACTATTATGGTAAAAATTTACCCCATTATGGAATAATTTAAACGCATCGTTGCATAATTTAAATCGTTGTGGGACAATTTATCTCATTGTATAATTTATCCCATTATGGCATAATTTATCCCAGTGTAGTATAATTTATCCTATTGTGGCATAATTTATCCCAGTGTAGTATTATTTATTCCACTGTGGCATAATTTATCCCATTATGGGATAAATTTATGCCACAACTTGGTAAATTTCTACCACAACGGAACAAATTTGTAAGACAATGGAATAAATGTATAGCACAGTGAGATAAATTTATGCCACAACAGGATAAGTTATACCACAATGTAATAAATTCATCCCACAATGGGATAAAATTATACCACAATGGGCAAGATTTGCATTTCGATGGAGTTAAATTTATACCACAATAGGATATAATGTAAACATTAGATTTAGACCTGCTACTTCTTCAGAATTTTCGACCTTTGTATTAAGTACAACAAGTCGTACGGTCGTGTTTTCAGATCATTCACCGAAAGTCATCGGATAAAACGTATACTATGGGAAAAAATTATAGCACAATGGGATTAATTTAGAGCACAATGGGATAATATATACCACATTGGGATAAATTTATACCACAAGGAGATAAATTTCTATCACAATGGGACAAACTTATCCACAATGGGATAAAATTACTTACCATAATAGTGCGAAATTCATACCATAATGGAAGAAAATGGTGGTATAAATTTTATCCCATTATTGTGCTATAAATTTATCCCATTGTAATACAAATTCATTCCAATGTTTTTTTTGTAATTCTATTTTGATGTAAAAATCCATTTTTGAAGTTTTTTTTTTGCACTATCTAACAGACTATTCTCTCAGTTTTTGCAATTCAAAATATTAAATCCACCTTTACTAAATACAGCAAAAAAAATTATAAAGAAAAGCTTCTATTGATACGAAGTCAGTTATTAGTACTATTGCTGATATAAGCTACAACGTATACAGATAAATCTCTTGCAAGTTTTTCGATCGTAAATGTAAGATGAGACATGAATTGAAATGCTTATCCTTCTTTTGAATTGAGGTCTCTAAGGTATGCAAATAGGCGTAATTTAATTTGAATATTAGATACATTTTTAGGTAGAGAATAAAATTGAGATGGAATTGCAACATTTTACACTTCTGCGCATTATGTTTAGTGCATTATTGTGCCTATTTATTTACTATTTAGAACTGATTGATTGAAGGATTAATTTATACAAAAAAAGAGGAAATGACAATTACACAAAGTATTTACAGATTTACACAATTACTGTAAAGGCATCCCACATAAAAACAGTATATTACAAAAGGAAGAGTTGCTTTATTTTGTAAGAAAAATTGAGAAATTTGATGAAGATGAGAGACATTTTGATTGGTGATGCTTTATTATTATGTAAAACCAATTTTGTAAGCAATTTTCTACCTACTGAGAATCAAGCTATCACAAAGTCTCTCTCGAAATACACCTCATCATGGTGCAAATTGGATTAACCTGTCAAGTTGATGCACAATTTATGACATGAATTAGGGTACAATGGGGTAATTATGAATAGAATCTGAATTTAAACTTTGAGAATTCTTCACCTTTTCAGGTAGACATATAAAGAGAAAACAACAAAGAAGTATAAGCCCTACAATCGAGAATACTTCTTCGTGGTCTTTTTATTTGTCCATCTGAAACAGTGGGAAAATCTTAAAGTTTGAAATTCTGTTCAAAATTACCCCATTGCACTGTATTCTACAGCACGAAATTATGTCCAACGCACAATAACTTTTGTTTTGTAAACATGTTTTTGACATTTGAGTGAGAGTGAATGAAAGTGAGATCTAGTCATCTCGCTCTCTCTCATATGAAATTTTGAAAACATGTTTACAAACAAAATTTATTGTGCGTTGGGCATTAATAAAAAGAGTCACGAAATTTTGCCTCTTTAGAAATTCCTAGTACAAAAGAAATACTAATAACTTTTGATTCAGATGTAGAGAATTCATCGAAAACCGCAAAAAATCTTTTAACAAATTTTAAATAAAATTCTGAAATTTTTAATTTTCTAAATAAAAAAATTTAATGTTTCTTGTCATAAAGGTGTTTGTTAACTTTTAATTCATAAAGCCATAAAAAGTCTTTAAAAATATTTAATATTGTTGCATTTTATTTCTTGAGAAAGAGCAATAAAATGGAAACAATTATAGTGAGAAAATAAATAAGGTCAATCTTCGAGTGTCCACTGGTTAATCAACTGATGACAAATGTCTTAAAATTATATTTTATAATGTTTTTATTTAAAGCTGTGAAGTATAGTAATTTGTGCAAAATATTATCGACCATGTTCTGGTTTTGTTGAAATAGTTTTATAATCGGCGTCGTTAGTTTTAGAAAACAGTAAAGGTTTTTGCTAAATTTCATAGGAAGTCATTATTCTGTACGGAGACGATGAATTTGTTTGTAAGCGACTAAGGGGGCTATTTAAATTAACAGTTTTCCATTGCGATTTATCCCTCTATTCTATAAGATAAAGAACGAACAAAGATTTATATTAAATATTTAGGTGCTAAAATCCATATTTACTAGTAATTTTTTAGATAAGTCTTTAAGCGATCAAGCAGTTTTCAAACTAGAGATTTATTTCAATTCCCGAAGGTCTTCAAATCCTAAATAAGAACCAATTTAATTGGTTTTTTCAAAATTTAATACGTAATTTTCCTTTAATGATTCAATTCTATATCAAAATTTTCCAAAAAAAAAAATCAACTGGAAAGAACTTAGAGAAGTTAAACCGTATGGCAAAGTCTTAGGTGTGAAGCCCGTATTAGTCTTTGAATCGTTCAATCGGTGTGAATTTTTTACAAGTCTTCAAGCCATTATGAATCGAACTTCAGAATAAGAAAGTTGAATTGGGAATGTAAAACTTCTTTATGCTATATTTACCTTTGAAGCTGCGGTCAAGAAGATATTTTAAGCCTTTAAATACTGAAAATTTCAAAACAAGGATAGAATAGACCAAGCATCATTTTCAGATTGAGCATTAATTCTTAGAGGTCTCTAAAAATTTACAAAAATAATATGTAGGCCAAAAAATGAAGTTGTGCTAAATTTTACCGTAACTTTTCTCAGAGCTTAACTTAGAAAGGGAAATCCTTATTTTTGATTTCGACTCATTCAAATTTATTCTTTAAATTTTCTCTATTAGATTAGATTGTAATAGATCATATTTATCATACTAGATCATATTGAAATAAAATTTTATTAATATCATGAAATGTTTCTATAGATATAAAGTGTTTAAATTTTCAAATGTTCACCCAATATTTGAATCAATTTTCAAGAATTGGTGTTTAATTTGAATTTTATTCGTAACTAGATTTTAAAGCTTTAGAAAAAGATTTTATGAAGTCTTTTTAAGCACCTTAATTCGTTCTTTATCTTACAATTCAAAAGATTCAATATTTAACTTGAATTTTTAATTGTCCTTCATCTCGGAATTAAAGCATTTGTCGTGAAAGCTTAAACTTATTTCTTAGCGAACGTTAAGATCGAACTCCAATAAAATTTAATAATAAAATCGTTATCCAAGATACACACCATTTAGCCGTGAAATATTGTAATTAATGGTTCTAAACTATTTTAACTTTTTGGTTACCAATTCGACGACTCAGAATATAAATCGATCAACTCGTTTTTTTTTTACAAAAATCGTTTTATTCGCTTTTTGGATATTTCTTTACACCCTCTACCTTAATTGGGAATACTATACTTGAAAATGGCTCTCAAATCTTAGTCGCAGTTGATAAAAAAAACCTAATGCAGATTTGGAAAGGTCATTTTATTGTGATTCTTTTAAACCATTTCTTTGCTTTATTCCAATGGCTGGTTAGCAAACTTTCACACCTTCTTCTTAATTCCCCTCATCAGGTTCTTGGCAGGCTCTTCTCCATGGGCTCTGACGAAGTTTTTCCATTTTTGCTTGAAATCAGGCAAACTTTTGGCTGGTTTAGCCTTTTTCCTGAGATCCTCGTTCAAAATTCCAAAATAGTTTTCAATAGGACGCAGTTCCGGTATGTTGGGCGAATTAAACTCTTTCTGCGCATAAATGACTCTATTGTCGTTGAACCACGCAATCGTATCCTTAGCATAGTGGCTTGATGCTAGATCTGTCCAAAACAATGGTGGAACATCATGGCTTCGATACAGCGGCAGAACACGTTTCTTGAGACACTCTGCGATGTAAATGTCTTTGTTCATGATCCCGGTCATGAAAAATTCTTGACTTCGAAGACTACACGAGCAATTTGCCATCCAAACCTTCAGGAACTTGGTGTAGTTCTTGTATCGAAACTTGCTGTGTACACCTGTGCGAGTCTTTGTCGTATATAGTATTGTTGTCCAGGCAATTGGTGGAAGTCGGCTTTCACGATGGTTTCGTCGTCCATTAAAACACATCTTTCAAAACCTTTAAGAAGGTGATCATTCAGCTTTCTGGACCTTGTTTTGGAGGACTGTCGTTGCTTATCTGTACGATGAGGTGCAGGTTGGGCTTTATAAGTCACTAAATCCTTCTTCTTCTTAATTTTATGAACTAGGTAGTGTGAAATACCCGTCCTTTTGGCCACATCTCGGAGGGATAGAGAAGGGTTCCTCTTAAAGTACCCCAGCACCCTTTTCTCCGTGTCGTGGTCTTGAATTCCAGGCTTCCTATCACCAGCTTGCTTTCGGACAATCGTCTTTGTATCCTTGAATCGCAATACTACCTTTCGGACTGTTGAGCGCGACTTTCCGGTGAGTTTTCCTATTTCCGCATAAGTCGCATTTAGATTTTGTAGGTAAATGTCAACTATCTGTTGTCGGATTCTCTCCATCTTCTTGAGATATCTCAACCAAAAATCAATACTTTTTAACGAGAGCGGTATCAAAATAAAACTGATGAAATGCACTAAAAATGACAACTGACAAACAAAAAGTAAACAATAGTTGAAACTATCAAAGTCATATCAAGTATTGGAGAAATTCAACCGATTCCACGCTTTATTTTCAAAGTTATAGAGATTTTAAATGTAAAAAATCCTATACTCTGAATGTAAAATCTCAGCTTTAAATCGCTCTCCTGTTTGCCTACTGCGAGTTATTCGTATCTTATTCTGAGCGATCGAATTCTAGTAATTCATTTAGTATCTCTTTTTATAAATCTCTACTTTAATTTAAAAAAAGGCTTTTTGATATAAAAAAAAAACAAAAACAAAATACTAACTATATAGAATTAGTATCAATTTCATTTAGTTTCTGTTGTGTGGGCTCATTGTGATAATTCTTGAATTCTTTTATGGGTAGCAGTTAAAATACCAAAAGCCAAAATCCGGAATTGGTAAGTGTTATAGCTACTCCAAAATTGCACCCGCGCTTGCTAAAGGCAAATGGAGATTTTTTGTGTTTGGGAAATAATTCCGCGCACCGCGCATTATCCTCGATTTATAACCTTTCAGAATTTTGATCATTCGCAATTTTGGTTTTCGGGATCGTAATGTTTCCTGAATTTTAGCGTTTGGAATTTTATCTGCCACTGTTGTATTACGATTTTATTATGGTTACAATTTCAGAACGAAGACGAATATCGAATTGTAAGAAAATAAATGTAAATTCATGTTAAAAAATAGTATTTTTGAGTAACAATTTCACGGTCATTGTCCTCAACCCTTAATGTTTGCATGTGTTACGGAGTACTTTAACACTTTCGTAGCGCAAGTTAGCACTTGAGATACAAAGAAGATTGTTTTATTTTAAATAGCTCCCTAATATTGTAATAACAATATAATAAACCTTGAAAAGAAAATGTTCTTATAGTTAGATGGAGAACACTTCAAGCGTTTTCCCGGCATGTGGATCTATCAACACACGTGCCGGCTTTAATGAAAATGATCTGCACAAGAACAATTCACAATTACGAAAAAATTACCAGAATTTTGAACAGTTTGTGGCTGCAAAAAGTTTATATTTTGATATTAATATGTTTTTTTTACATTGTGCGTTTTATATCACGTACCTGTAGCATTATGTTTTAAATGTTTTATTTTAGCAATTATTTTTTGTATTGTTATCCACATTTTTAACATTACGAAAAGAGGAAGAAATTTATTGTTAGAATGACATATGACATACACATTTACTGTTACGTTCAATTTCCTGTTTTTTTTTCTTTGCAATAAAATTGTTTTTATTTAATGTTTTGTTTAATATCCTAATTTTTTTTTATTTGTCACGTATAACTCCAGATTTTTTTTATATATATTTTGCAGTTCAGGTTGCAATAATCAGGAGAAATGTTTTCCACGAATTATTCTTTGACTTAACAAAATGACTATTATCTTTGCCTTAGCTTCAAGGTCAAAAAAGTTTTTTCTTCCTAAAGCAACTCTTTTACAAGTGCTCGTAGCAATTTTGATGATTTTCATTGCCGATGTCTCGCAATGCAAATGATTTTACGTTTCTGGACATTCTCTTCTTCGTCATCTTATTCGTATGTGTATATGTGGGATGGGGCGGTACAGGCGGTATATTAAAAAAGAAAAAAATGTTTAGAGGTTCATAAATAGAGGAGAAAGAATGGACAATGCTACTGGTATTGCTGACGCCCTTGACTTCAATTCAATCGTGCAAATTTTGTGATATATACAGCTTCTGCAAATATCTTACCAATGGAGCTATTTCTTCTGTTTGTGCAGCAAAAAGTTGTTAAAAGAGTTGCAGAATGTTGAATGATTCAATTGTGGTGTCATCAATTGCGATGAATTTGTAGCAGAAATGTGTGAATCTTGTTTTTTTTTTCTTTTTGCAATAAAACCTAACCATATTGCATGATTATCTCCTTGAACTCCAAATTTAATTATATGTTGTTTTACTTGAAAGTGGGACAGTGTTTCTTGCATGAGATGCGATGTGAGTATGGGCTATGGAGGAAAAAAATGTACATTTTATCTTTCAAGTGAATCATATTTTCAGAGTTCAAGATTGAGAAGATTGTCTTTTAATTAAAGCTATTACGTTAAGTGTATCAACAGACAGTCTCTTTTTTTTTCTTAGAGTTAATAAGTAATTTTTGAAGCTACCTATCGTTATTACCCATGATCGTGATCGCTTTTCATATTACTCAAGAATAGCATAGCGTATGTTTTTCTTACACGATATGCTGTGTATGGGTATATGCAGAAAATTGTATAAGAAGCCGATTGAAAACTCACATCACGCAACATAAAAATAAAATACTCTTTTAAAATGTTGACAATAAACAGATATTTGTTGTAGCTTCTTCTCTACTGCATACTGAAGAGTATACCACAGATCATTTTTGTCTGCTCCTCCCTCGGATTTTTTCTTAAACTTTACTCAGCTGAAGATAATATGCTTGTATACAAGAGTCATAAATAATTAAATGTTCAATAGGGAAGAGTGGGGTAGTACACGAACACTGAGAGAAATCCGAAGAATTTAAAATAACATTCCGGAAATGTTAATTTTACCCTGCAGTATTGATCCAAAATCGGTGTAAATATTACCCTTTTTAGGTGTATTGGGGGGTTAAAGTTACCCTTTTACATGTTAATTTTACCCTTAAAAAGGTGTAAAATTAACATTAAAAAATGTTGATATATTTTTACACCTAAAAAGTGTTAAAGTTATGAGGAAAAGAAGTTAATCGCACCCTTTTTTTTCTCAGTGAAGGAGCAAATTTACTTTTTATTTGCTTGTTCTTTAGCTTGAAGCTATGTGCAAAATCTTTATATTATTGAATCCTATTCCGTCTGACGTTATAGTAAATGATCGCAGAACATTCTATAAAGGAAAAAGGCCTTCCCACAAGGAGTATTCGGAACATGCATTATTATTTTTTCTTATACGGGGATGGAGTTGTCAATCCTATACTCATGGAATCAAGTGCAGTGAAGCTCAATGGATGGAATTCGAACACCTTTAATGCCAGAGAAATACCTGGTGACCTAAAGGGGATCCGTAGTGAGTCATAGTGGCTCGTATGAGTCAAAAACGAGTTGAAGTGCACATGACAATTGGTTGAGATCAGTGGCAAAGACAATCAGAGCCAGTGCCCCTATAGCTCAGTTGGTATAGCATTCGCCTAGACCTAGACAGCGAAAGGCTTTTAGTTCAAGCCTGAGTGGAGGCAGGATTTTTTTCTGTCTCTATTTGGGTTAAATTTGTGGGTTGGGAATCACTTGTTCTGATTGTCGCTTTCTGTGCACAAACATAAATTTTTTTGGGATTAAGTACCAAGCGAACAGAAGTCTGTTCAATCACTTTCACAATAAAGGGGATTCGAGTCCAAGACACTTGCATCGAGAGCGAGTGCTCTACTACTTCACCCATTAAGTGCCTTCAATCAGTTCCGTCTGAACTGAACAGAATAAATCGACCACTCAGAATATAATACGACTAACTCGCGAATGGCCAACTTTACAGGAGAGTGATTTAAAGCTGAGATTTTACATGCTGATCATAGGATTTTTAAGTATCGGAACCGATATAACTTTGGGAATAATTAACTTTTCGGTATAATATTCACAGGGAAGGTAGAGGATGTCACGGAGTACCCGAAAAGCGAAAAAAAACGAATTTTGCAAAAAATCGAGTTAGTCGCGTTATATTCTGAGTGGTCGAAATACAAAACACAGTTCATGATAAATTCGACTATAATGTTCTGGACACACCTACGGCTTAACCCGAGAGACGACTTAATGTAACTAATCAAAATAACGATTAAACTACATTTACATTAGTTTTCCACTAAGAAATCTCAGGGCTTTATTTAGTTTTTTTTTAAAATTATTTTTAGGGCTTATTTGCGTATTTAATATGTTCTAAGTAGGGTAGAAGGATGAAATTTATAATTATTTCGATAGGTTTGACCCTCTTCTATGAGTTACCACGTGCCAAGGCACGCATCGTAAATAAACTTTTACAGCTTTTAAATTTACATTTACCTTCATAAGAAATGTCCGACGCTAAATACACTACAGCAATTTCAAGTGACTAAAAACTTTGTAATCGCTGTAAACATGATTTTTGTGTTGAACATACGTGGATTTACCCTTTGACTCTTCTAGAATTCTACAGTTTAGTGAAAATTCTTAAAATATATATTAAAAAGTTTTTAAATACAAGAAAAGTACATGAATGCAGGACACAGCTTTTTCGACTAGGTTCTGTAAAATTGGAATAAGGGAAATTTTACAATTTCGAACAAGATGTATTGAACACGTAGTCACTTTTCGCTGCCAAGGATTTCCAGCTGTAGGGTAAGATGGGGTAATTTGGAATCATATCTAATTTGGAACTCTGAGATTTCTACAGTTTTAGATGGAAAAAGGAAAAAACAAGAAGAATTACTCTCAAATGTAAAATTTTGTAATTATTCGTGGTTTTCTTTTTCTCATTGACCATCTGAAACAGTGAGAAAATCTCAAAATTCTAAAACAGACATGATTCCGAATTACCCCATTCCTAAACCCTGATGGAGGTCACCTAAATAACTTATAGAGTAAAATTGGAAAACTGAAGGAGTCATCTATTTTTCCACTTCCTTGTAGCACTTCCTAAGGACAGTGGAATAGCATGATTTTTTTTGTTGACTGGCTAATCCATTATGTCAGTTTCCGGGGGTTCAAAAAGTGTACCAGTCTCCAGTTTGTGAAATAGTCATCTCAAAATACTCCAAAATGACCTTTATTGGTGCCCTCCGGAATGGCATAGGCTCATTTTTTGTTTGCTACTAGTCCTGCAAAGTAATTTTTTGTTCCAATTTGGCGTTGTGAAAAATTTCAGCGATTCTTCCACTATGACAAAAAAAAATGTCTCACTTATTAGGTTCATAATCCCACCTCAAATAATTCCTGAAAAGCCTTACATTTCTCTCAAGAAGAAAATAGAAATTCAATGGCTATTTTTATACAAGTTGGGTCCGGGGCCTTCCTGTATAATAATTGATACGATAATTCGGAGGCCCATTTTCACTGTAAAAAATTTACTGGATACAAAAAAAGCACATCAATATTTAGATGGAACTCTTATCTATCTGCTTAAATCGTTTGTAAGACTGGTTATTAGTTTTAAAATCACTCTTATGTAATTTTTCTAAGCCATGTTTTTATGACATTAGGGCGCTAGCGAAAACCATTTTTTCACTTTGAGTCCATGAAAATGTCACTCTGCAACCTTAAAATTCAGGCAACAGGGTTGAAGGTTATGTCAATTGTAGATAAAATTGGAGGATTACAATAGGTCTAATTATGAAAGATTCACATCTAAAGATAGAGTTGCCACAATTAAATTATCATTCATGGACCCTTCTTAAAATATTGGATGGACACAGGTAGTATTTATGAATTTGTCACCACACTCAAAAACAGTGTCCCCAAGTAAAAATATTTTTACATAAATATTAATACTGATGACCCCTCTATGTGCCTAGTTAGTAGTAGTTAATAGTAGTTTTCCTGAACAGCGACATTAATTAAGAAATACTTATGAAATATCATGTATCGAAATTACAGTTTTGGACCCAATTTTAATTTTTGCTTCCTGAAACTAGAAAAAAAGAGCAGGGATCCTAATTTTTTTTTAGGAAATGTGAGTCTCAGGACCAGCTATTAAAATATATTGCTATGAGTCACAATTATTGATTAACGTAGGAATAAAAATGGTTATTATCAAGCTTGGATCGTATCAAGCATGGGCACTTTCCCCTACATAGTTTACCTTAACTTACCCTAAAAGGAAATAAATCTCTTTTTGTGAAACAGGGGTTCAAATTATGCGAGCAGCTTCCCTTTCTCATTTTTTTTCCAAAAAGATATTTGTTTTTTTTTTTTGAACTTTAAAGGAAACCTCATATTTTAAAAGATAAAAACGTGATATAGTCTGAAAAGATCAGATTGGGGCTAAATAAAAAAAATGGAAACCTATTCTCATATGATCCAATATCATACGGATTTCAGACTACAGGCTTATACGGGTTTCAGACCTAAGGCTTAGCCGTGGCTGAATTGCTATAATTTCTTATCAATCACAATTTTTTGGAAAAATTTAACTTAGGATTTGGTTATTAAAGATAATTAACCTATTAGGCTCTCAAAAAGCTATAAAATTGCTTGCTATTTAGGAATTAGAGACCTTCGGAAACTGGGCTAAACCTCTAGCCTGAAAACTGCTTTAGCCTAGTTCCGAAAGGGCTCGAAATCCCAAATAACAAGCAATTTTATTGCCTTTTCGAAATCTATTGGATTGTTTCCTCTTAAATCGAAATTAAAAAAAAAAGAATGTTACCAAAGAAATTAGAGAAGTCAGATGGCTAAAAAAAATATTCATTGCCTGGTTAAAAAAAGAAATAAAAGTGTTCAAGTGACGATTTTTAAAAATTTTAAAGAATAAATTATTAATTTTATAATAATGATTAATTAATTAATTAATAATTACGTATTTTCATTGAAAATAACTTGAAATAAATATAAGGAAACTTTTATTTAAAAGCTTCACATTCAGAAATTTTAACCAATTATGTGTAAAAATAAATCATGATTTTCAACAGCTTATCCCTGTTGAGGTCGCGGGCCCATAACATCCAGTTTGGGAAGATGTTTAAAAATATTACAAAATAAACATATATGTAAAGAAATGGGATTCATAAAACAAACTGCCCTACGCTCTCCTAATGCAATATTTGTTGGGTATTTTCAGTACTCAATCCCAAAGACAACTAAGAAGACAATTTTTTTGTGAAGTATATACTTGAGAAGTGGTCCTTGTTTAATTCTCGTATTTTCCCCAAAATATTAAATCAAATAAATCACTAAACCCATAGCATAATTTCCAGCAATTATGTGTAATTATTGTGCAAATATTGGGAATTTGTCTCTCAGGTGAGACATCATTGAACAAAGAATTATTCATGGAATTTTGTTTTAAAGGTTTATTTTATTAACTGATGGGGTGATTGTGGCTAAAGGTAGATTGAAGGTGAAATTCGGTGGAAAGACCTTTTTGAAAAATTTATCAATTGAGATTTAAGAATTTAATTATTTGTTTTATTTTATCAGGATTTAATTTCTTTTAATCTTTTTTAATTAAATATTCTAAGAAAATTTATTATCACATTGATAGCATTAATCTGGGTTACTGTTTATTATAAAATACCAAAGTATTTTACTTTCGATCTGATCTTATGGCCTTTACACACTAGAGAAATTTATGTCCACACGCTTGTGTAGAAAATCTCTTCAATGGCGTCTTCTATACCGGGGGATTTCGAAATGCACCCCACTGTGCTATGCACCGATGAGTCTCGGGAAATCTTCCCCAGTGGTTCATTCCTGAGATAAATTTTCTCCACCTTCTGTTATAAATTATCCAAGTGTGCTCTAACTAAAATAGATAGTGTGGAAGATTTTCTATTTTATTTCGAAACATTTCGAACGTCAATCACACAGTGTTTTACAATCAAAGAATTTGTTAAAGAGTGGTAAAGTTAATATTTATGCCTGATGACGAACACTTTATAAGGAAGAGGAGATGGGATACCTATCCTCTATATCACAGCCGTCCTACCGCAGGATTTTATGCCAATATTGTTGCTAAATTAAGAAAATATCCTAAGTTTTTATTTTTCTATAAATCAGCTTTATTCTATTTAACTATTTCTTTATTTCTATTTAAGGATGTCTATTTAACCGACCATATTCTAATAAAGATTAAATGATACATTCAGAAGAGTTATCGATACCTTTTTGACTTTTGATAACTTTGAAAATAATTCACGAGAAAAACATCTCTTGAAAAACAAAAAAAATTATTTAAAATCGCTTGAAATGTCAAAATATTCGAACATAAACAAATGGAGCTTTTGAAGAGGGAGATTTTAAGCGCCAAAAAGATAGGCAAAAATGCACCGGTCTAAAGCTAAGTGTGGGAATGTTGTTACAAAATGGCGGTTTCGAAATAAAATCCCCCCGTTTACATGCTCCCAATATGGACATTAATTTCTCTAGTGTGTAGAGGCCATTAGACATATAATTGATTTTTTGAAGTTTTTGTCATGAAACTAATTGAATTTGCAGTAATATCAAATTAGTATAGGGGAAGGCTTTAGGCTTCGTGCCCTTCGGATATATTTTGGCTTCGAACACTTCAGTTTTTTCCACAGTCCTTTAATGAATCTGACCTATTTTTCCAGGAAATGAGTGACTTAAGACTATATTACAATATAACGCCATTTGGTCAAATTAATTAAAAAATAAATATGAGAAAAATGTAGAGTGTTTGAAGCCGAAGTGTGCGAAGCTGAATGACTCAGCGCCGCTACCGATTCTGTGATGAATCTCTTTTGTTCTTAAGTGTTATAGAGCATTAAATTAACTTTCTATTTAGACGAGAGAAATCAGTTTGTAAATTGCGAAGACATAAACAATATATTTTGATAGATAATGGACAAAACTAATGATATTTTGATTAAAATATACAGTAGAGCCTCGCTATAGGCCATATTTGGTTCCAGATTTGACATTTGGGTCGCACTGTAGTCCATGTCATTTTTTAAAATTATCAATGACTTTTAGTATTGAAATTGCTCGACGGCTTCCACTTTCTTTGCGATTGTGGTACTTGTCCTCGCTCTCTTCATTATGGATCACAATTATCGCAACTACGCCATAAAGTTTGCCAAAAATATTAAAATAATTATGACGACATTGCAATCCGCGTACTAAAAAAAACATAACCTAACTTAAAATCAGTGTTTTGAAATCAACGGTCGATAAATCGTGGACTATACGGCGATGGCCTATAGCGGGGTTCTACTGTATGAGCTTGGTTTTCATAAAATAATAACTCATAAATAGCTACTGCATTTATATTTTTAATCTAGCACTTAAATGACTAAAATTAATTGATAACACGATGGTTCATCATAAATATTTTCCAACAATTTAAATACTGTAGCAATAGTTTCTCGAGTAATTGACAAAACTTTAAATAGGCAAAATCCGATGACCTTTATGCTCAAAAATAAATGAATTTTGTTTAAAAATATACTTTTAGCTCAAATAAACGCAATTTCCGCATGTTTATTTAAGACTAAAAAGAGAAATAAACTTTGCACTGCTTAAGCTTCCCATAAATTTGTATTAGACTATTACGTCATGCAATTCATTGAGAGATTTGTGTTTGTTGTATTGAAAATCCCCAGAAATTTATTTAAAATAATATCATGATTCTTCTTCATGCTCTCTTTCCAGGAATTGCTGTACTTTTCACACTCTTCTCTAGTCTCATTTTTATGTCGACGGTTTTCTACTTCCTGGGAAGTTCCGTCGCCGATCTGAAGTGAGTATATATAATTTTTAAATAAAAAGTAAAACACTCACTGTATCTGGTTGATGTCACTGCAAAGTGCGTATTTTTCCTCGAAGGAGTATTTTTTTTTCTTCTTTTACTTCTTAACTGTTTAACACAAAAGTGACGATTGAGTGTGCAAAAAAAAAGAGAGGCATGTTTATGGACAGAATTTCTTCACATGGTCTGTGAGAAAATCTAAACAAGTTCATATAATTTTGGATATAATATTTGTGAATATAGGAAAGATCTTGACTCACTTTATACACAGCTGTAACATTAAACATGAATCAAACTTTTGTGGATGAGGAAAAAATAGATGGGAAATTGGTTCAAAATCGCAATGAATTTCTTACGAAAATAGCAATAAATCACGTATATGCAGGCAAGTTAATAAGGAATGGAGCATTATTAATAAAGAAATCAAAAAAGGGAAATTACATATTTGAGAGAATTTTCGTCACTAATTTCGTACCTCAGTGAATTTAGAAGTGGCGTAGGCAAATTATTTTTATTAATATCATAACAAACTTTATGAAGTGTTTGTCTATTAAAAATTTTACTATTAGGTATAATCTTGAAATATTTACTTGTGTTGAAATTTTTAGGTAAAGGGGAATTTGCAGAATGCTCGGACAATTCCAACGGTTATATTAAATGCAATTTTATACACAGAAAGTATTTAATATTCTTTTATAAAAATAGAATATTACATAGTGATTCACTGCCGGGTACTTCAAACTATATAAATCAACTGGAGGCTTCTTTTAAATACATACTTAACCCATTTAAAGTAGGTCATTAATTTACTTAGTTCTATTAAAGATTTCTCATTCAAATGTGTATAGATCATCTATTATTTTAAGGGATTTTTGGAAGAGAAAGAAATCAAAACAAAATAATTAGGGCTTTATTTGAATACCGAGAAGAGGATACTGGTGTGAGGCAATTAAAGTACAATGTAAATTTTTGTTTATTTGTTTATTTTAGTAATTTATTGAGGTTATTATTTTCCTTTTCTACAAAAACATTTCTTACGAAATATTTCAGGATAATACATTCTCCTCAGTACAGCATGTACCTCCGAAACGTCGTCGCGAGAGAGATTAAAAGATAAAAATAAAGGAGGCTTTATCGTCGTTATTAGTTGCTTTATATCCATAGCATTTGATCGTAAATAAGTAAGAATGTACTCAGACTTAAAACCAGAGAAATTCTAATTAACCAGTGAAATGCTATTAGAAAGCTTAGAAATATAGTTTATATAAAGAAAAAAATTTTTGAGATTAACTATTTCTGAATGCATCATGAGTGTTTATACCTCTAGGACAAAAGAATATGAAAGTTTTCGTCAATTTGTGGCTACAATACGCCTTTTTAGGGGTTAAGGGCAGAATCACATTGACAGTAAAATGCTCACCGTATTTCGTTGATTTACGCATTTTCATTGTAATTCTTACGCAAATTCTCGATTACCGTATTACCTTATCTCATACTCGGTGGCACTAGGTGAAAATAATATAAGAAAATTGGAGAAATAAAACGAAAATGCGATAAACGGTGAGCGAAAAAACTCTACGACTCTACGATTAATATCTCTTACAGTTTTTTTGCTCACCATTTATCGAATTTTAGTTTTATTTCTTGATTTTTCTTATATTATTTTCACTTAGTGTCACCGAGTATGAGATAAGGTAATACGGTAATCGAAAATTTGCGTAAGAATTCCAATGAAAATGCGTAAATTAACGAAATACATATACATCTAATGATATAGTTGCTACATTAAAATTATCATTCATGGACCCTTCTTAAAATATAGGATGGACACAAGTAGAATTTATGAATTTGTTACCACCCACAAAAACAGTGTCCACCAAGTAAAAATATTTTTACATAAATATTAGTACTGATGACCTCTCTATGTGCCTATGATAGTAGTTTTCGTGAACAGCGACATTAATTAAGAAATACTTATGAAATATCATGTATCGAAATTACAGTTTTGGACCCAATTTTAATTTTTGCTTCCTGAAACTAGAAAAAAAGAGCAGGGATCCTAATTTTTTTTAGGAAATGTGAGTCTCAGGACCAGCTATTAAAATATATTGCGATGAGTCATAACTATTGATTAACATAGGAAAAAATAGTTATTATCAAGCTTGGATCGTATCAAGCATGGTCACTTTCCCCTAAATGTTAAAAAGTTAGAAAAATCCTTCAATATCAGATTTTTTATTTGCGTGAATCCTACATTAATAATCGCATCGGTATATAAAATTCCGAAAGTGATCATGTAAAATGCATTAAACAGCCGGAAGTCATTATATTGAATTTCTATTTACGTAAATAGTTCGTTTTCGTAAATAAAATTTTAGAACAAAAAGTAGCGTTTGAGTACAAGTCACAAAATTAGACCAATGCATCTTTTTATTTTAAAAGGCTCTTCTAAAATATTAGTCCTTTTTTCTAAAAAAAAAATCCTAATAAGGCAAAATTTGTAGCTTTATAATAGAGCTCTCTAAGAAAGAAGTTTCAGTCAAAATGTAAATTAGATTTTGAGATGTTAAGTGCTTTATAGAGAATTGTGAACCATTGGTACACGGATTTAGGATCATCAATTACAGGTCCTTTGCATAAAATTTCTTTATCAAATCCTTTGCTGTGAAATTTTGCTGACTATAATTTTTCTAGAAGATCAGCCTGAGTCAATTTGGATCCTGATACCGGCTTCAGATTGTAGTTTTAGCCCGGTTCCCGAGGGTCTCAAAAATGTAATAACAAGCAATTTTATTGATTTTTTTTTTAAATTTAATAGATTATTTGTTTATAATATTCAATCCTAAAACTATTTCATAAAAAAAACTTGACTAATAAGTAATTAGATGAGTTAAGTTTATATGGCTAGTCTTGGTTCTGAAGATCGTATTACATACATTTGTGATCTCAGACCCCGTAACCATATCCTGGCGCACTGCAATATTTTACTAGGCTGCGATGTCCCATGACTCCTTCATATGAGAGCAGTCACTTTCCACTTTCGGTTGACTTTATATTTGTTGATTTCCGGAGCTTTGCAAGTTCTTCTAGTTCTAAGAGCACAATTGAATCTGTACTCGAACATGCTTTTGCATAGTTCTTCCCTTTTACAGTTCTTTTCCTTTGAACGCTAGAACAATCTCAGGATGGCATTGCGATGCGCCAAAGAAAGTCAATTCTCTTCCTTTTTACCTTTATCAAACAATATAAGGGGGACGGATCCTAAATATTTAAAATAAATATCAATATAATTATTTGGGATATGTTTTAGATGTCAAAGAGATTGTCTACGGATATTTTATCCGTAAGATAATTTTTATATTTTTTTTATTTTTACCACTAAACCTACCAAGCGTTTTTGATCGTTTTTCCTAGCGCGCTTGATCAAATGATAGACCACAGTAGAATAGGATACTCAACAAATTTTTCTTGGAAAAGAAGAAAAAATAAAATTTAAACATTAAAAAATATATTACATGCATATTTTAAGAAATTCATAAAGTTTGATAGCAATATTGTACAGTTTAAATATGTGTTAATTTTAAAAAAAAGTTTTTAAACCGGTCAATTTGACCGGGTCTTTTGGTAGTTTTAGTGTTAATAATTTGAGATAATGACTTTGATTTCTTATAAAGTTTTTTTTTAAAGACAAGATTGGAATAATTATAAAGGTTATTGATTCTTGTATAATTCCGAAGTTACAAATTAATGTCTCTAATTTTTGGATAAAAAAATGTAAAAAATGCTTTAGGATCAAAATAAAAGATAAGACTTTTATTTAGGTCTTCTTCTTGTATTCCCCTCCAATATATTGGAGAGATATACTCCTTCTTCAACGAAGTAATATCAATTGTTCTAACAGGATCTTGAAGAATTTTTCTGTGTAACTTTAACAACTTAACAACTTTACCATGGAGATGCTCGGACTGAAAAAACCATTTTACTTTCAAAAATCTTTGAAAAATATTTTACTATCAATGTATTTAGTACAACGTAAAAGTTAATAAACTGTGAAACTTTAGTCAGGTAGAAAACATGGAGAACTTACAGTTTTAAATCCAGTGTTTCTTTATAAAACGATTTGTTGAATTTCTTATGAACCGATAAACATAAAAAAGAACGATACGATGGTGGAAACTGCGAAATACTAACAAAACTATTGAGTGTGATCATTTATAATCTTAATAATAATAATCTTAATTAATCTTAATAATTTGCAGATCAATGGTTTCTAAGTCGATATCTCGAACTGGTCAGCCTCTATAAATCTATCTGAAATTGATCTTAATTTAACGATCTTCTCTCTTTTTCTGGAGAGTTCGAGCAATAAGCTTTTGTTTTTGCTTTCTGCATACGCGTGGTTCTTGGATATGAAATTTATAATTTTAGACTAGCCCTGTCGTCATTAAGAGATTTTTATGAATGTTAACAAGTCTAGTATGTTTTTCGCAATAAACAAAATAAATATTTGTTTGCAGGGACGCAATGTTCTTCTTCCTGCTACTTGTTGATCTCTCAAAGGTTGGAATTTTAGCCCAGTTAGCACTCAGTGGTTCAAGTCAGGGTGAAGTGACGAAAAATATTGCCCGTGGAATGGAAATTCTCGGGCCATCGATATCACTGGATACATTGGTTGAGGCTCTGGTGATAAGGGTGGGAACTCTTTCCGGAGTCCATCGGCTGGAACTACTTTGTGGATTTGCTGTGATGTCTGTGGTGGTTAATTATATCCTTTTCATGACCTTCTATCCAGCGTGTTTATCGTTAATTCTGGAACTGTCTCGGAATGGGGTGGATGTTGCGAGATCTGTGAAGGTGAAGGGCAAGGAATCCCTTCTCACTCGTGCCCTCTACGATGAGGATCAAAAGCCAAATCCTGTCGTTCAGAGGGTCAAGATCATAATGTCGACTGGACTTATTATTGTTCATGCTCACAGGTGAGTTTATTTCTTTTTTACCAGATTTCTTTTTTAAATATTTAAAGTGTTTTGGGGTACCTTAATAATTACAAAAATAGAATTATATCCTTTGAAATATTTTTCACGAAAAAATCTCCACAATTGTCGCAGTAAGGTAAAGTACCCTTACTCGACCGGGTTCCTCTATTCGACCGATGGGGCAATTTTTGAATATTTGATGATGAATTTCATCAATTTCTATGAATTTGTCACTGATTCGTATTATTTAAAGAATAATTGACCTATTAATGTTAGATCATACACAAAATATTATAGCAAATATAATTAAATTGAATAAATAAATCTACCGGTCGAATAGAGGAACCGGTCGAATAAAGGGTACTTTACCTTATTTAGTTAAAAAAAAGAAAACAATACCGTAAACGTAAATAAACTTATTCTTCGTTCTATTCTCACCCTCTTGAAGGTGCTCAACAAAAATTAGCATTAAGTGTTGGGAGTTACGTAAATAAATAACTAACTTAGAAGAAAAATCTAATGTATAAAACACCTTACCATTTGTGAATATTACTAAAATAATTATTAAATACATCATCATATTAAAATAAGACAAAAAGGCACGTGTTTTTGTGTCATTTTGGAGAGAGAGAAAGAGAGTATTAAGAGATAGATTGGAAGATTCATCACATTTTGTCGACAGTTGATGTAATTTCTTCGTCAAGAGCACATGTAAAGTAAATATTGTGAAGAAGTTTCTCGGGATTTCAACAGAAAATCTTTGCAAGAGAAGTCTCAGTGTTTAGAAATTTATTCACTGACGATTCTCTTTAAGTTCATCAAACAAATAACAGCATTTAGCAAGTGATATTTGTGTTAAAATTTTGAATTGACTAATAATTGATTTATTTATTAAACACCAAGTTTATTTCTAGAATTTGGAGAAGTGTTCTTGTTTTCTTAAACTCAAAGTGAATTTTTGGTCTCAGAAGACATTCGAAAAAATTGAAATTTAATAAACTATTTGTTATAATTTTACGATGAACTATATTCTATCTATTACCAGGTAAATTAATCCAGGCAGCAATATGATAAATAATTTTAATTTCCATACTATTAGGTAATATTCTTAACAATCTCACTCACCTACTGTAATCCTACCAAAATTTCATGTCCTCCGATCGGGCTCAAACTTTGCCAAAATGTGTTTTGTCACTTCCTGATCCCGAATATATGGGTGGCTAAGTTACGTTCCCGGCCGGCGGGCCGGCCGCTCTTTGAAGCCTAATGGCTCCGAACGGTTTTTGGCTTCGTCTCGATGAGCACTTTCAGATGAAAGTTCAAAAAATCACCACAGGTGGCGCTGCGATAGCGTCAAAATTCAAACTCATTTTCCTGAAGCATTTGGGCATTTTGATGAAATTTTAGATTGTTATAGCCTAGGCTATGAATTTTCCAAAAAGTGGCGTGTGTTAGCTATGGTTAAAGTATGTAGAACCGGAATATGATGTGTCAAATTTCACGAAATTCAAAACACCAAATCTCCGGTTCTATTTGGCCGATTTTGACGAGTGAGGGTGCAAATTAAAGGTCTCGCAAAGCGCTACAACTTTCTAAAACATTTGAACTTTGTAGGATTAACGTTAGGAGCGCCACAGTCGAAAAACCAATTTCAATATCACATAACCTCAATTATCTCAACACGTGCTTAACCGATTTTGATGGTTCCTTCCGTATAATTGTCAATTTGTCGTTTTAGTGCAAAAAAAAACATTTTTTCCCAAAATAACGTTGAGAAAATACGCAGGTACTTATATGGCTGCTTTTACACGACTACGTTATTTAAAATAAAGGTTTAAAAAAAATCGTTGCAAAATTCTACTAAAGGGCACCGGTGAACGTTGGGGAAGGAAGGGTCAACTTAGAAAATTTTCGATTTTTTTTTCCAAAGCTTTCGGCTCAGACTCCAAGCCTTCCTCAGTGGCTATAGCGGGAAAGAACACTTTTTATTTCTCAATTTATTTTACATAAAATTCTTACAAAATTCAATCATTTTTTGATATTGTTGTTAGTTCGTCACATGGTTAAAGGGCCCGCTGTGGTCAAAAAACGTGTTCCAGAACTGTTCCAAAACTGTTCCAGAACAGTTTTTAGCACTGTTCTCATGTGCTAAAAACTGTACTAAAAAAATATTCAGGGGAACCATGTGTATTTTTGAAACATGAAACATTCTTTTAGCACATTATTGTTCTCAAGTGCTTCTACATAATCGACCTTTCTCTGTGTGGGTTCCTGTCACGACTGTTTAGTGCGGCTTTGGAACACGTCAAACAACCGGGCAAACAGTCGTAATAAGAACCAAAATAAAGAAAATCAGTCATAGAGTAGCACTTGAGAACAGTCATGTACTAAAGAAAAATGTGTTCCTCTTTTCACTTTCATTGGAAGAGTACCGTAAATTTTGAAAAATTAAAAAAAAAATTCCGAAGAGAAAGATTGTTGATTTTGAATGACTATAGTTTTCTATATTTTTCAATACATATTTGAAACCAAAAGAGTATATCTAATCTAAGCATAATTTGTTTCTACGCTTATGCGCGCAAGCGGAACCACAATGTCATACGGTTTAACCCTTTAACGACGAGACACTTCTTACGGACTGAAAATCAACAATAAAAATTAAACTGGGAAACATAATCAATGAGAAGTCTTACATCTAACATTGGAAAGTTCAACAGAGTCTGATTCGGTGTATTTTGTGCTTCTATAAAAGATAGGGACAAAAATAGCCCCAAAATTTAAGTAATTTTTCTGACAATTACAATGAATAATATTTTTCGCTTTAATGAAAAATATTACGTATGAGTATTGTAGTTTTTATTGTCAAAAGGGTTTTTCTTTAAAAAAAAAATTAAAAGTATAAAAAATAAATAAAATCAATTATTTATTTGAGAATTTAAAAATTCGCCATTTTTGAGCTTAAATATTTACTACATAGCAAATAGCTAGAGACTTTCAAAAAATATTCTAGATTCCTTCAACCTTCTACTTTACATTTTACAATTATGTACAGACATAAGAAAAAAAAAACTTTAGGTAGTCAGGAAAAATTATTTTCTTAATGGGACACCGGTGTTCCAATCGTCCTTAAAGGGTTAAGAGATTGATACACATCAAATCATTTGAAATCCAACGATGTTTTGTTTACATAGGAAGTTTGTGGAGTGTATCTTGTCTTGGTCGAAACAGAATTCTCCCTGCACTGAGAAAAAAAGAGGGTACGATTAACTTTTTTTCGTCATAACTTTAACACTTTTCGGGTGTAAAAATATATCAACATTTTTTAATGTTAATTTTACACCTTTTGAGGGTAAAATCAACATGAAAAAGGGTAACTTTAACCCATAATACACCTAAAAAGGGTAATATTTACACTGATTTCGAATCAATACTGCACGGTAAAATTAACATTTCCGGCATGTTATTTTGACTTTTTCGGATTTCTCTCAGTGTGGATATGCGTACGTTCCAAAAAAATCACAATGAGAAAGAATTACAGAAGATTAGAGTGCATTTTTTTTAAACCTCTAAAACGTGAACAATATGTCAAGAAAATTACTAAAATTCAATTGTTGCCGGGTCTACATATTTTATGTCACCTGTAGGGGGATTCTGTAATTTTCGTGGCATTGTCACGCGTGAGTTCGAAACCTGACACTGCCATTTGAGCTTTTTTTGTCATATCATATGAGTTCGAAAATGCAATTCATTGATTTTTTAATCAAATCACTTTGCTTGATGTTTTTATGAAAATACAGTACGTCTTGGTTGATTTGTTTAACAAAATTCATTGTCATTTGAATTGCCAGAAATCTCAAATATGTGACTTCTGACAATGCCACGTGAGCTGCAATGGCAATGTCACAGCTACAGAATCGCATTTTCGAAAAAGCTCTCCTAAGATTCGAACCCAATTTGTCATATGACATACTACAGAATTCCCCTCAAGGACAAAGGAAGAGTAGGAAGAGAATTAGCTATTTAGCTAATTCTCTTTTTTAGCTAATTAGCTAACAGAGAAATTGCGGGTATGCAAATTTTCTCGATGCATTATGCCATTTCGCGCGTTTTTTCAGTCCCGAAAATGTGCATAATCCCAGGACTGAGTGTATAATTTTTGTTTTAAATCTAATAATACACTAAAATAGAAAAATTAGAAAAAAACTTCTTTATCAATTTATTATCTCAAGCCCGGATTCTAAAAAAAAAATTAAAATTTTATCTTTCAGTCGCTTTACGTTTTCGGATAGGGAAAGTGAATCTGAGACTGTTACCCTTTCGAATACCCCACAGACTGTTTCCCTGAATCGTACAGAACCAACAGACTTTACAGGATACATCATGAAGTGAGTAATTTTTCTTTAGAATAATATTTTTCTAAATGAAAAAAAGAAATATTGACTGATGATATTTTCTCTCTCTCGATACGCGAAAAATTTTGTGGTCTAGATGGATATCAATGAGTGCTGATCAAATAATCTTCATGGTAGTGATAATTGCTCTTCTCTTCAAATACATTTTGTTTGAGGATCGTGCTGATTTGGCGGATCAGCTGAAATTGAGTGAAAGCCAGGAGAATGAGAAAGCATTGCAGAAAAGTGTTGATATTAAAGTTACAAATAACAGTGGTAGTGTGGATAGTCAAGCTGAAGGCAAGAGGAAACCTCTTTTTACAATTGGCGAGGATATCCTCAAAGATCAGACTACTCAGACAGATGTTGAGTATAAAAGTGTGGGAAATGATGATGATTCCGTTGATATGGAACAAATGGAAATTCCTCCACCACGTCCAGTGAGTGATTGTGTGAAAATTCTCAATTCTTATGATCGTGGAGCAAGTCTCAGTGATGAGGAGATTCGGTTAATTGTGAAAGCCGGAGGTGGACACTGTCCGCTGTACAATATTGAATCTGTGCTCAATGATCCGGAGCGTGGTGTGAAGATTCGAAGGCAAATACTAGCCACTGAGGCTCGGCTTCCACCAGAAGTTTTCCAGAATCTCCCCTACAGAGGCTATGACTATTCCAAGGTAAGTTTTCAATTTATTCTAAAAAATCCTTCTATTCTAATTCGTAATGTTCCGTTCCTACGGGAAGTAAATAACGCTTGTAAACTTGTGGAGAAAAGAATAATAACGTAAGAGACCGGTCGCGCGTGCAATATCGTAAAATATCATATTATCTTTTTTTTATATAAATCATGCTATAAAAGTATATCTTTTACATTTGTTTGTGAATTAGTAGCAAATCGTCATAATTTATATGATTCCTAAAATTTTTTATTAATGCTCCTCAAACGCGTAAGATTGCGTTTGTTATAATTATACGCAATTGTGAACGAAACAACTTGTTGAATATGTCACAACTTTATTTTGCCAAATTTTATTGTATTTTTTATTAAAGGTATTTTAGAGAATGATGTATGATTTTATTTAGATAATTTATTTGGTCATTTTTGAACGAACAGGTGGTTAGAAATTTATATAATCTCGGGTTGGATTTTGGATTAATGTAATGGCCTTTTTGTCATTAAGATTTAAATCTTTTTAAAACAGAGTATTTTGATACAAACATCGCTAGGGACGTTCATATAGAAGAATTACCGTCGTTGCGGGTGACTTTGTACTTTTTAATAAATACTAAAAAATCAACAATTTCTGATAATAAACGACAATGAAGATCCTCAGATCTAAAGGTAAGATGCACGAGATCTATAAGATGACGTGGAAGTCATCTTGATTTGACATTTCTGTCTGCCATTTTGAATAACTGTCAAAACTTAAAACTTGTCCTATTGGGCTGAAATTTTAGTATGTTATAGCTCATGTAAATACCTTTTCAAAATGTATCTTTGTTCCGACTTGGGTCTAACAATTGCCTAAATACAGAGGCTCAAAGTTTAAAATTTTGAAATAGGGGAAAGGCTCATAATTCTGTCCAGTTTCTTATTTTGGACACTTTGAGGATAAAATTGGACACTAAAAATAAATTGATTAAAATTATGGATTTTTATTCCAATATTTGATGCATAATGGATTCTATCCAAATATTTGTTTATTTTGGAAGATTTTACCAGCACTGTTAAATTTTGAATATGATTTGAGTTGAAATTGCTTTGTTGAAAATTCAGTAACCATTAAAAATGGTTCAGGCTTTAATTTTATATATTTATTTACTCTTACATAATTAAAAAAATAAATAAACAGAAAGTGCATTAATTAATTAATTTATTTTTTTCATCATTGCAAAAACAGTTTTTCAGATTCTCAAATAATATGCTTTTATAAAAAAAAAAACATTACTTTTCTTTCTGTTTGTTTGTTAGATCTCATCACCTAACGATAGGGTAAAATAAGCTAATTCAAAACCTGCTCCAAATGGAAACGTCATTGTTTTCATGATACATACAGTACCAAATTATTATATTTATATATTTTCTATACCGCGTTTCATTATTTAGTTAATTTTGCTCCAAATAAAGCGAAAATAAATTCATATTCAGAAATTTTAATTTGTTAATTTCTCAGAAAAATTAAAAGTGTACCTTTTCACCATCGAATTTATCATCGATAGACCATGTTTTCCAATGAAAAACACAATAAGGTGATTGTTGTTTATTTGTTTTGTTTAACATTTAATGTCACATTTCTGGCTAATTTTAGTTAAATTAAGTGCTAATCTTTATTGTTAACGGTTTTTTTCTTCTCGACACTTAATTTTAGCCTCGTGGTGGAAGGATTAGTCAGTCCCCGGTGACTGTCCAGGAGCACCGATTTAGTTCCGAAAAAGCCCTAAATACGCATGGAGGTTCCTTCCTTGCTCCGCTGTTGTCTCCAATTACGCTGTTTGTCTCCAATTAGAAACTTTCCCTTGTCTCCATTTGGATTAATATGTTTCCAATAGAAGCATTTTAAGCTCGCGTATTTTTCTTGTATTTAAAAAGTTTTCAAATTATAGCTAAAGAATTTTCACTAAACAGTAACATTCTAGAAGAGTCAAGGAGCAAATTAATGTAATTCTTTTCAAAAAAAATTGAATTTAATGTGTTGGATCTTCTGTCAAAGTTAAAGCGTCTAAAAATGGTTTTGAATTAGGAAATTTACCCTAACTCTTTTGCCAGCGTTTTAGTGTGATATTTGATAAATTTTCCCCACCTTGTTCGAAAATTTGGTATGAAAATTCGAAATTGAATTTGAATTCTTCGAACATCAAAGACTTTTTTTGCAAATAGAGTTCCATTTGCCTTTTATCCAAGACACTATTGGAGAATCAAAATCT
The DNA here is from genome assembly GCF_024763615.1 of Phlebotomus papatasi. Classification (NCBI taxonomy): domain Eukaryota; kingdom Metazoa; phylum Arthropoda; class Insecta; order Diptera; family Psychodidae; genus Phlebotomus; species Phlebotomus papatasi. The sequence continues at coordinate 33,388,551 of NC_077222.1, forward strand.
ACTTCTGTTTGAGCTCATTAAGGCGAATATATCGTCCTTGGACACCTACGTTCGAAAGTCATTTCGATATCGAATTTACGAAGATCAAAGTTTAACTACTTTGGAGGGCCTATTTTTGGACCGATTTGAATTTTTTGAAAGATCTTGAAATCGATCCGCCTGCATTGGACTTAATCTGTAGTGAATCGGTAATATTTATATCCGTAAATGATTTATCTTTCTTGGATTAACTTTTTTATTTGTTCGTATATTTGTAACTTATGCTAAAATATTATAAAACCTTCTTAAGCAATTTCTTATTTCGAAATGTTTTTTTTTTTATTAATCAATTTAATCGGTAGTAGAGCGGTATGTTCCCAAAAAACATGTGAAAAGATAATATACGGATAACTCTTTTCTCCTGAGTTCGAGCACTCCGCAAAGCTGGCACGCTTTGCCATCTTTTAGTTTTGCATACTCTATAATGCTAGAAAAAACAGAAAATGTCTCTTTAACGAACGGGATGATTTCAAAAAGGACTTTGAAAGAATTCCGGAAGGTCAAGGAACTACGAGAATGAATGCGGTCAAAATATTACAAAAAAAAGGGGAAAGTACTCTCCCTTCGAACGTTCATGCTTTTGAATAATGTGAATTTTCTTTTATTTTTCCTAAGAGACTTACACATTTCTATTAACCCTCTAACGGGTAAAACCGCCTCCAGGCGGTCTTACCAAAAATCATATTTACAGCGAAAATAAAGGTTTTATTTATTTAAAAGTGCTATAGTGTCCTCGGTAATAGTCTTATAAATATCTCTTGAAAGTTTGAACCCATTTTGACTCTTCGTTTTGTTGCTATTCCCAGTTGTGACGGGTCAGAGAAAAAGCAACAAAAAATATTTGTGCAAAAAAACTCATTTCCAATTTCCATAAAAATACCGATTTAACTGTGTTATCACACTTGCGCATTAAAATTTTAATATGATTCACATTAATTGTCGCAGGTGAGAGTCCAAATGTGTAATTTGTGTGTTTGAATCATTTTATATTCAAAATTTGATATATTTGTTGATAAAAAGGTAGACTTGGCCCGCAAAATTTGTTATAAATTGATTTATAGCATTAATGCAAAAAATTAATGCGATTTTCTCTTAAATTTTTTAATGTGAAAAATATTTATGCTTTAGGTAAATGCAAACTTATTTTTGCAGACCAAGTCCACTTCTTTATCAATAAATAGAAAAACCCCAAATATTAAGTGACTTAAAGACACAAATAACATATTTGGACGCTCATAAGCGACAATTAATGTGAATCACATTAAAATTTTAATGTGCAAGTGTGATAACGCCGTAAAGTTATCTGACTAAAATATTTTTTTTTTTACTGAAAGATATATCATTCTACTTTATATATTTTATTTAAAAAATTTGAAAAAACTAAAAATGTGAATTTTAGAAGCAAAAAGAGTTTCAAAAAATTTTTATATTTTCTCACCTAGCGCCTAAACTAAAAAAGACAATGAAGAATGGATGGTTTTTTCGACTTTATTGGGTCATAATTATCCTAGAAAACATTGTTTTAGAACTTTTTTTGCATATTAAAGAAAACACCGTTAGAGTGTTAATCATTAGTTAGCTTTATCGTCAATTACACGGTGCGACAAAATTTACCTTTTTGTGGGTGTCTTTGACGAGAGTGCCAAAACTTGTTAGAAGGCCATTTAAGGACCTCAAATCTGCAATCCGTTTGTCCGGGTCACCTCTAGATTTTTTTGGAAAAGCATATTTAGTTTTTTGATGTTTTATAAAATTCAAAAATTCATATCTCCGGTTCTAATTATCCGGTGGTAGTCATATAAAGCTAAACTGACGCGTAATTTCATCCTCTATAACTCTTGTGAACATATCAAGAACCTACGATGAAAATGAAGTATATTTTTTAAAGATTTTTTGAAAAAGGGCACCTAAAATGGTGCATTTTTCTGTGTTTTTTCCATCTTCTAGTAATTTTTCCACTTTAATAGAGCATTTTATATATCAAATAACTATGCCTAAAAGTTAGAGAATTTAATATTCTTTCATATCTTTTTGGTTTAAATTTTCTATCCTAATTCGTTTATTCACAATAATTTATTGAAAATAAAATGCATTATTATAAAAATAAAATCTCTTATTATATATAATTATTTGGTATCTTTGTCTAACCTACTGAAGAGCATTCTCTTTTGCACTCTCACTTACACATTTCATACAAAAAGAGGCGAAATGAAAAAAAGAGACGTATATAGAAATAAAGAGAGAAGAATAGTTTTTTGGCACTCATAACAGCTATTCTTCTCTCTCTATTTCTAAATACGTCTCTTTTTTTCATTTCACCTCTTTTTATATGAAATTTGTAAGTGAGAGTGCAAAAGAGAATGCTCTTCAGTAGGTTAGACAAAGATACCAAATAATTATATATAATAAGAGATTTTATTTTTATAATAATGCATTTTATTTTCAAGAAATTATTGTGAATAAACAAATTAAGATAGAAAATTCAAACCAAAAGAAAATGAAAGAATATTAAATTCTCTAACTTTTAGGCATAGTTATTTGACATATAAAATGCTCTATTAAAGTGGGAAAATTACTAGAAGATGGAAAAAACACAGAAAAATGCACCATTTTAGGTGCCCTTTTTCAAAAAATCTTTAAAAAATATACTTCATTTTCATCGTAGGTTCTTGATATGATCACAAGAGTTATAGAGGATGAAATTACGCGTCAGTTTAGCTTTATATGACTACCACCGGATAATTAGAACCGGAGATATGAATTTTTGAATTTTATAAAACATCAAAAAACTAAATATGCTTTTCCAAAAAAATCTAGAGGTGACCCGGACAAACGGATTGCAGATTTGAGGTCCTTAAATGGCCCTCTAACAAGTTTTGGCACTCTCGTCAAAGACACCCACAACGTGTCGCACAGTGTTATTGATAATTACGTGATATAATTATGTATAAATGTCTTAGAAAAGATAAAATAAATTTTCATTATTCGAAGGCATGAACGTTCGAAGGGTGAGTACTTTCCCCTATTTTTTATTTTTCATTTTAAAATATACTATGACTGATTTTAGAGAAAACAAAGACGGTAAACTATCTACAAGGTTCCAAGCAACACTCCTTAAATAGAAGTAACAAAAAATCAATTTGTATTAATACAAGTAGTGGACGTAATAATAGACCCTTTTTTAACTGTTTTCTCTTTAATTCTTCTAAAAAAAAAAAACGGATTAATTAAAGAGCAAAAGAAAAGACGAAAAAAGTCCAGAAAGGGTATATTTGCAATCACTCTCTGCAACATTCTCTTAGATAGATACCTTATTCAAAATATAGTAGATTGACCTCGTTTATGTTGTTTTTCAAATTTAAGTTTCCACTGCAAAACCTTGTTGAAATGCCCTTATGATTTGAGTATCTTTTGCCTCCTTCCTTTTGATTTACCCGGCTCTGAGGTTTGTTTTGACCAAAAGCAAAATTTATTTCAACAAAACAAAATTTATTAAGATGTTGTCATTCTCTGAAAGATTCCGAACTATACCAATATCAATGAAATACCTTGATTTCTAGGTGATGAATGCATGCTGCGAGAATGTTTTGGGATACGTGCAAATCCCTGTGGGATATGCCGGTCCACTACTTCTCGATGGAAATCGCTACTATGTACCAATGGCCACGACTGAAGGTGCTTTGGTTGCTAGCACAAATCGTGGCTGCAAAGCTCTACTTTCGCACGGTGTGACGAGTGTTGTGCAGGATATTGGCATGACACGAGCTCCCTGTGTCCGTTTTCCCAGTGTCCTCCATGCCTCCAGGGCGAAGCGGTGGATTGAGACGCAGGAGAATTATGAGCGCATCAAGAGTGCCTTTGACTCAACCAGTCGCTATGCACGTCTCCAGGAGATTCTCATTGGCATGGACGGCCCAACGTTGTACATTCGCTTCAGATCACACACTGGAGATGCCATGGGCATGAATATGGTGTCTAAGGGGGCAGAGATGGCACTTAGGTGTATCCAGGACAATTTCCCAGAGATGCAGATAATCAGTTTAAGTGGGAATTTCTGTTCGGACAAAAAGCCAGCTGCGGTGAATTGGATAAAGGGAAGGGGAAAGCATGTGGTTTGTGAGTCCATTGTGCCGGCTGATAAGCTGCGCAGTATCCTCAAGACCAATGCCAAGACTCTGGTGCAGTGCAATAAATTGAAGAATCTCGTGGGAAGCGCCATGGCGGGAAGTATTGGTGGGAATAATGCCCATGCAGCCAATATGGTGACGGCAATTTTCCTGGCCACTGGTCAGGATCCAGCTCAGAATGTGACCAGCAGTAATTGTAGCACGAGCATGGAGGTGTGCGGGGAGACGGGAGAGGATCTGTATGTGACGTGTACGATGCCATCGCTGGAAGTGGGTACCATTGGCGGTGGAACGGTGCTGCCGGCCCAGTCGGCGTGCCTTGAGATGCTGGGCGTCCGTGGGGCACATGCTACACATCCGGCTGAGAATGCCAAGCGACTGGCTCGCATCATCTGTGCCACCGTGATGGCCGGGGAGATCAGTCTCATGTCGGCACTCGTCAACAGTGATCTAGTCAAGAGTCACATGCGTCACAATAGGTGAGTCCTTTCATTGCTTACTTTGATTATCTTATTTTTGTTTATGTGGAGTGCTTAAATCTGAATATTTTTTGAGATTATTCTACATTGATATGCATTAGAAAAGTTTCTTTTTGAACCTGGGGGCAAATTCTGAACGTTTACCTGCTATGTAGTAAAGAGACTACATAGCGTCGTTGAAATGTCTCTGTGTGTGTGAGCCAGAGGATGTCGAGCGTTTGCCACTTCACATTTTACTACCTACGAATACAAGCACTAATACACTTTGGGAAAAAGATGATACCTTATTCAAATGTATTTTAGCAATTTTAAACCGAATAATAGGTTTTTCCGTGATTAAACTGCACAAAACTGTCTTTTGCGGAGCTGTTGTTTTTAATTCAGTTAACATTGAAAAACACTACGGTGACTGAGACAACTACCAAAATTGACGAAATTTAGTGGAGTCACACTGAATGGGACTGAAAATCGCTGTTTATTTTCGCGGTAATTATTTTAATTCAAATTGCATCTCTTCTTGGGAAATGTGTGCATTAATATTGTGGATGGATTAAATTACCCATTTTCTGCTTTTAAAAAAGATGTAGGGGGAAGTGGGGCTATATTGAGTTGTGGGGCTAAATTGATATACGATCTTTTCGCATATTTCTAAAGGCAGCTGGTCTTTACAATTCTTTTATTTAGATTCACAATTGTTTTGTCTATCTAAATTATATTACGTTAAGATCCAGTTTCCTTTAGAAATATGAGAAAAAATCGAATATCAATGTAACCCCACAGCTCAATATAGCCCCACTTCCCCCTAAAGTTTAATTAAATAAAAATAATTCCCTTATTTTCTGCAAAATATCTGTGGTATTTGATGATAAATAATTAAATTTAATGCTATAATCGTTATAAAAAAAATCCTCAAAATTTCAAGAGAAAAAAATTAAACGTTAATTGATAAGCCAAAAAGAGTTTCAATTAAATTTAAATTTATTTACAGCAAATAGAGTTTGATCCTCGTACAAGAACGTGGTAAAATAGTTAACCCTTTAAGGACAATTGGGTCACCCGTGACCCAAAATTGAAATTTCTCCTACGGCCTTCTAAAACTGTATTTTGCTTAAAAAAGTTAGAAAAAATTATTTTCTTGACCCTCGATTTTTGACCTTCTCGTCCTGAAAGGGTTAAATTAAGACCGGGGCGTAGATAACGGATAATAGAAAACGTTAGAATTTTGCATTATTTTCAAAAAAAAAAAGAAAAAAACAAAAGCATTCTAAAATTTTGCTAATATATTGACGTTATTTTCTTTAATAAATCTCTTTTGAAGTTAACAAAAATGTGGTCTACGATAATTCGTAATGAGATGTTAATTTATTTTTATGTGATAGATAAATTCAAGTATTATATAATTACTGTTAATTTACAATGCTTGCACTGGACTCAGGGAAATTTAGGTATTAAAGCTTAGAAGCTTGCGGGTAATGAGCAAAACAAAGAGAAAAATTATTAAAATTCTATTATTATCATTAATCGTGGCAATAGCCTCGTGGTGGAAGGATTAGTCAGTCCCTGGGGACTGGTTCAGGAGCACCGATTTAGTTCCGAAAAAGCTCTAAATACACGTGGAGGTTCCTTCCTTACTCCCTTACTTAAAATTCTATTTAAAAATTTTTGACTTTGTTATATTGCATTTTTTTATATCTTCCTTTTTTAACAACTTTAAAGGCCAAATTGTTATTTCTAAATGATTTGCAAATATTAATATTAAATGAATGATATTTCTCCTTTAGAATATTAGGTGAGATTCTTAATAATCTTACCTACTATAATCCTAACAAAATTTCATGTCCTCCGATCGAGCTCAAATTTGGCTAAAATGTGTTTATTCACTTCCTGGATCACCGTTCCCGTCCGTTCGTCCCGTCCTAAAAACCGTTCCAGTCCGTTCGTCCGTCCGGTCTTTGAAGCTTAATCCTCTAACGGGTAAGACCGCCTCCAGGCGGTCTTCACAAAAATCACATTTACAGCGACAATAAAGGTTTTATTTATTTAAAAGTGCTATAGTGTCCTCGGTAATAGTCTTATAAACATCTCTGGAAAGTTTGAACTCATTTTGACTCTTTGTTTTGTTGCTATTACCAGTTTTGTGTGACAGATCAAAGAAAAAGCAACAAAAAATATTAGTGCAGAAAAACTCATTTCCAATTTCCATAAAAATACCGATTTAAAGTTATTTGACTAAAATAAATTTATTTTTTACTGAAAGATATTTCCTTGTACTTTGTATATTTTAATTAAAAAAATTGAAAAAACTAAAAATGTGAATTTTAGAAGCAAAAATAGTTTCAAAAAAATTTTATATATTCTCACCTAGCGCCTAAACTAAAAGAGATAATGAAGAATGGATGGTTTTTTCGACTTTATTGGATCATAATTATCCTAGAAAACATTGTTTTAGAACTTTTTTTTCGCATATCAAAGAAAACACCATTAGAGGGTTAATAGCTCCTAAACTAAAAGAGATATCGACTTGCGGTTTTCGGCAAAGGTTACATATCGTATGAAAATTTCAACTTGGTGCATTGACCCCCCACCCCCCACCCCTCCTTCCGCTATTTTGAACAACCCCCTTTTTTGTTTTCTCAATAGCTCCGCCCCTGTGGCATCGATCGGGCTCAAATTTTTGTATATTATAGCTGGGCCTTAGAGCTTTCGATCAATACCAAACTTAAGGTACCCCGACTCCCCTAACCCGAGCTATAAGGGTCCAAAATAAAATTCTTAAAATGGCCATAACTCCTGTTCTAATTATAAGAATTTAAAAAGTGAGGGCGTTTTGGAAAGCTCTCGTGAAATGCCACTCCCCCTTCTAACATCGCAAGTTCATAAAACTACCGCTAGGGGCGCTATTTTAAAAAAGATTTTTCAATTTTCTAAGTTAAATAACTCAAAAATTCCATTGTGCATCGGGCTGAAATTTTAGTATGTTGTAGCCGCTGATTATACCTATCAAACAAAAAAATACCTAAGTCGATCCATAACCCCTGACCCGAGCTATAAGGGGCCAAAGTTCGAATATTGACCAGCCTCTATCTCCGGTTATAATTAACATAGCGATCTAAATTTTACCTTTTAGGTTTCGTCTCGATGAGCACTTTCCGATGGAAGTTCAAAAAGTCACCACAGGTGGCGCTGCGATAGCGTCAAAATTCATCAAAATTTAAACTCATTTTTCTCAAAAATTCCTTTGTGCAAGTTAATGAAATTTTAGAGTGTTGTGGTCCAGTCTAGGACGTTTCTAAAACATGGCATGGGTTCGCTGTGGTTTCAATAGAACCGGAGATATGAGGGGTCAAAATTCACGAAATTCAAAAAATGATATCTCCGGTTCTATTTGACCGATTTTGATGAGTGAGGGCTTAAACGAAAGATCTCACCAAATGCTACAACTTTCTAGAATATTTGAACTTCGTGGGATCAACACCAGGGGCGCCACAGTCGAAAAACCAATTTCAATATCACATAACCTCAATTATCTCGACTGTCGCTGTACCGATTTTAATGATTACTTCGACATAATTGTAGAGGACATTTGTGTTTATATTTCATCTATACATCATTTTCCGCTCAGACGACGCCATCTGTTCAATTTTGCCGTTTAAGAGTGAAAAAATGGACTTTTCCCATATAATAACGCTTTGAAATCACTCAGATACCAATTTGACTGATTCTACTCGATCAAGACACTTAAAATAGGTTTTGAAATGAAAAGTCTCACAAAATACAACAATTCTTTGATATAGTTGAAGTTCAACAAATGAACACTTGGGGCGCTCTGGGCGAAAAACCGAGTTCACAAACAAACAACCTCGATTATCTTGGCTTCTGATTAATCGATGAGATCATGTTCTATAGTTCAAGTTCTACGGCAAAATTATAGAGAACATTTTGGTCTACATTTTCACCCATATATCACTTTTCTGTCAGTCCATCCAAATCTTTGATATTTTAGTTTAAATACAAAATTTGCATAATTTCACGAATTTGATTTAATATAACAGAATGGCGTCCCCCAACTTCAGCTCCAAATCGAATTTGCATGCACTCTGAGTTAGCTCACGTTAAGAATCTCACCTACATAAGCCGGTTAGGATTATCTGTCCCTTTTCTATAGAAATTCTGTAGAAAATTCTGCGGAATTTTCATACAACGATCGGATCCACCTTATGGCCTCTACAGATTGGGAGCAATTTTCATCAAAAATTGCTTTTTTGAAAGAAACTGCCTGTAGCGCTGTAGGTTCAAATGATAAACTTCTGTCAAAAATGGAATTTTTGACAAAAATTACTCCTAATGTGTAGAGGCCTTTAGAGTAAAATTCTGCAAAAAAACTGCAGAATTTTCGGCAGTTACATTTTCAAATCTGACGAATTTTTGCAGAATTCTGCAGAAATTGTCGGGTGGGATCGTTCATTAATTATTCTAAATATGTGCATTTGATTTTCTATTTAAAACTTTATAGTTATTTAGGGTAAGTTGCATAAGTTGGAACAATTTCCAGAGGCTCGAACTTTGATACAAGATTAAAGACATTATAAATACATTTTTCCCTGATGACATACATAAATTTGCTCCTTGATTCTTCTAGAATATTACCGTTTCATGGAAATTCTTGAAAAACAGTTTGAAAAGTTCTTAAATACAAGAAAAATACGTGAGTGCAAAACAATATAATTTGGACAGGGTGGGACAAGTTGGACGTGGGAATTTGGACAATGCGTAGGGGAAGGTTGTGCAAGTTTCAAGATTTTTTACTGAATGCCATACAAACTGAATCAATTATACCACTAGGGTAAAGTGTATAATTAAAAAGTAAAAAACATTAAGGCTTAGATATATATTATTTATTAAATCTTTTTCTTGGATATTTTAATTTTCTTGCTTTGCTCCTTTTCTTCTTTTATTTTGAGCCTTTCTTCCTGTTTCTGAAGTCTAATTCTTTTTTTTCTTGCATAGCCTCTTCAAACATGAATTTAAAAACTCCATAGAATAATATTAGATACCTGTCCACCTTTGGGCGAAAGAATTACACCCGTTTCGTCAAGATTAAAGACGCGATCAGGAGGAAGTTCCAGAAGATTTTTGGATTTTAAATATTCATGAGTTTTCTCAAACCACTCAGTGGTAATACCAGCTCTTTGGGTTGTGTATGCTTCTGGTGTACGAAGTCTCAATTCTGGGTATCTGTTCAAAAAGCTCTTGAACCAAGAGTATCCTGGCCTTCCATCGGTGAACTCGTTGACAATCTTGAACTTCTTACAAATAATTTGCACAGTCGGTGTTGAGGACTTGATCTTTTGTTATAGGATGCCACTTGTCACTGCATCCTAAAATCCATTCAACGAGCTCATCTTCTATATCTTTTGGCAGCGTAGGAGGCCTTCCCCCAGAGCATTCTTCCGGACATTTCCCGGTCAGCTTATTAAAAAGTGTTGTACTTGGCACCCCAAATAATACTGACACCTGACTTAGTGACTTTCCTTGACGAAAAGCTTCCAGTGCTTTGTTCACTTGGTCTTGAGTATAGGATTTATACTTTTTCAATTTATTTGCCTTTTTACCCATCTGAAATAAAAAGAAAACCCCTGCAATACATTCGTATCTCCGGATGTCCAACTTGTCACTTTTGCTCACGCTTCAAATAAGCACTTTTTCTTCATACAGTTAGTAATTATATCAAATAAAACCATTACGTACCGTTAACTATCGAGATTAAACACTTTATTCCACTAAAATTTGCCAGAAATATTGAGAAATGTCAACAGAACCGAAAAACCAAATCACTCTTCTTGTGTTTTTATTAGGAAAAAATGGCCGATCGATGTATTTTTTCGACGGTGAAAAGTTACACTGTCAATTGAGGTGAGAATTTTATACGTTAAATCTTATTCATATGAATGGATTTTCACTTTATTTGCAGCACAAGGAACCAAATAATTAAACTATAACATAGAAAAATATACTAATTAAAATTTAGTACTGTATTTATCAAGAAAAAATTGACTGTTCAACTTGTCCCAGCGAGATTTTCCAACTTTTGCCATTGTCCAACTTGTACCAATTTACCCTATATGCAGGCTATAACGTAAAAAATATTTTGTTTTTTTTTAACCGACAAATGTAAAAGCGAGTATGAACTATATTTTAGGCCTTTGATTACCGTAACCATGAATATTCTGCAAGAAGAAACAAAAAAACACCCAGACATCAATTAAAGTTACTTATCGTGTGGAAAATAGTCTTAATGTCTGGGAGACTTAAAGTGTTTCAATGAACTTACCAGCTTTTCTAAGAATTTTGTCTGCAAAATGTGTGCACTTTTTTTGCCACATTATGTTACGCTAAAGACCGCGTGAGTTAGTAATTATTTTTTTTTCATGTTTTTTAAATAATTTACATGAATGTTTATGAAAGTCGCAAATATCGTAGGTTATAGTTAAATTAGAGAGTTTCGTTGAGAGTGCAAAAAATATTTTGTCGAAAGTCACTTGAGTCTTTTTATAGTTTTTCTTGTTTTTTTTTTATTATTCTTATCATTTCTTTTTTTTTCTTTCAGGTCTAGTGTTAATATAAACTCAGGTATGCCTCAGTCAAGAGTGAATAGTGCAGCCGGAGAAATTCTTCTTCGAGTGAATGGCCCAAAGAATATGTGAGTAGATGGAAAAAATCTAATAGAAAATGCATCCAATGCAGATTAAGAGTGAACAAACAAACAAAAAAAAAACAGTGGACAAAATTTAAAATGATTTTCTCTTCAAATTAATTTACAAAATAAAAGAAAAATTGAAGAAAGAATCACGAATTGTAAAAGAACTTACAGTAATTCTACTTAGGAGTGCAATTTTTATTTTGTAAAGTAAAAAAAAAATACCCGGGAAAAACTTAATGAAATGTTTAGAACATTTGGGAGGAAATTTACTTAAAGAAATTTCCATTTACCATTTTTTTTTATTTTTGGGGAAGAGAAAATAAAATAAAGCCGCAGAGGATATTTTTAATTACTTAAGTTGGGAGGGTTTTACAGTAGAGAGAGAGAGAGAAAGAGTATGTGTTTTAGATTTTACTTAAATAAAATTGTGAATAATTAGAATATTTGCTACTTAGGGGATTTAATAAAAAAAAGAGAAATAAGTGGCAAGGAAAATATTTGTAAAATTGTTTTTTTTTTTCATTTTTTAGATAGCAATTTCGTTGATTTGATCAGAAAGTCTCGGAGAATGATAAAGGAATTAAATTAGGTTATACGAGACTTGCTGATGCAAGCGACGATTTGTAATAATTATTTTGTAGGAGGCATAGCAGCATATTGTGTAATAAAATATTGTTGTATAGAGCAAAGATTTACGTGAAAGAGGATTTAATTGTTAAACAGTTGCCATACGTAAGGAAATGTCTGTTACCAAAATAAAATAAAAAAGAAAAAGATAATTATTTTGAGAAAATTTAACTTGAAGAGTTACTAAAGAGCAAAATAATATATTTTTCATTAAATTCAAGTCTTCCATTTGAGTGTTTTGATGTTGAAGAAAAATTGTATAAAATGAATTGACTAATAATTAATTTCTGATATGTACACAATTTATTAGAGCGTTTCTTCTTGTTCAATTTTTAAGCTGAGAGAAAATCTTTCCCAATATTGCCTATTTATTAAAAAGAAAACCATAAGAATTTCTTTAAAAGAATCCTAAGACAGAACAAAAATCCAATCCCAAAAAGAAACCCTTGAAAATCATTAGAAAAAGAAAATGTAGAGAAGAAACAAGGAAATAATGTAAAAGTAGCCTTAGAGAGAAGATGAAAAAAAAGAAAGAAAAATAAAGTGAACTTGGAAGTAATTGTGAGCATGATGTAAAGACGCCAAAACCGGTCTTGGAGGAATCTGTGTGAAAAAAAACGACGGATAAAATTTCATCTTTCACAACTTTCTTCTTGTCCAATATTTAGAGATACTTTGTCACGATGCGATCTCGGGCGCTTTTTTGGCCTTGCGCGCTTTATAGAGGTTCATCGGACTCTTGTAACCAGCGACGAAGTGGCCAGGAAGACATGGAGAGTGCTTGAATGTTGCGGAGAAAGTGAAACTGATCCAGTGGCTTTGGAGGTCGTTGAGTGAAAGAATTACGCAATGAGAAAAAAACAGCAATGTGATTATTTGTATTCGACTGAAGCAGTAATTTATGAAATGATTTACTCACCCGCAATAAGGTTTGTCCAAGCGAGAAAGTCCATTTCTTTCAATTTCACTGATTGCATTGTCATATAATTTTAACGAGCTTTTATCAAAGGCTCAGGAAAAGCGGTACATAAAGAATCGGGCTTTGATGTTTAACCCTTTTAGGACGAGAAGCTTTCCGCTGAGCGAAATTCAATGAAATCAAGTTTCCCTCGTAATTTTAGCCATAATAAAAAATTTACGATTAAAAGGAAATTTTGTCATCCCTAGGAGTCCTGGAAAACTATGGGTCATATATGACCCAATCGTCCTTAAAGGTAAAAAAGCACAAAATTTTCCAGACGACTAGTTTACTCGTTTGCTCTGTTATTTTTGAAAGATAAATAACTTGAATATATTTGTAATAATAAAAAAAATATTTAGAGTACGAGTAAAAATTAAAACGATCAAAAATTAATTTTAAAAGATCTTTCTTCTTCCGGAGAGTTCTTACGGAGTTGATGCGTTTCCGATGAAGACTTCAAAGTCCACTTCATCCACGTCTTGTTCCAAATATATTATGTCGCTTTCGTTCAGGACAAGATTGTCGGCATCATCGCTATCTTCCGGGCATAATATGTGGATGATTTCGGGTTCATTGATCATGAAATTTTTTTCCATTTTTGAAGTCATGTACAAGAGTAAAAAGCTACGAATTTGCAACATTATACGCAGAAGTATCTTATAAATTATCAAAATATTACCATCTTGAGTCAGTATTGCACTGGGAAATCTCAGCTAATTGATATATCACACAATATTACACGAATAATTAACTATTTTGCGCACACATAAACAAAAACATGAAACAGTCTAACCTCAAATCTTCGAAAATCCACTAGAGACAGATTCAGTGTTTTTTTTTACCTTTATGGACGATTGGGTCATATATGACCCATGAAAATTATGAAGCTTTCCTGAAAATATCAATAAACTATAATTTTTACTTTGTTGAGAAATATTATGTATAGTTATAATAGTTTCTAGTCCCAAGAGGTTTTTGCTTAAAAAAAATTAGAAGTATTAAAAATATTAAAATTCAAGCACCAATGTGAAAATTTGAAAATTCGTTATTTTTGAGTTAAAATATTTTTTATATACCAAATAGCTGGAGATTTGCAAAAAATATTCTAGATTGCTACAACCTTCTACTTTACGATTGCCTACAAACATTGCAATGAAATTACTTTAGTTAGTCCAGAAAAATTATTTTCTCTCGGTGACTCAATCGTCCTTTACCCTTTAACGACGAGACAGTTTTCGCTGACCGAAAATCAGCAATAAAAATGAAAACAATAAACAAAATTTGTGAAACATCTTACATCTAACCTTCGAAAAGCCAACAGAGACTGATTTGATATGTTTGTTGTCTCTATGAACGATAGGGACAAAAATAGCTCAAAAATTTTACTCCCTCCGTCCCAAAAAAAAGTCGTACGTTTGGGGAAAAATTAGGGATTAAGGAATTGTTTTACGGAATGTTTTTGTTAATAGTAAATATCTTACGTATGAACTATTCTCCATCTTCAGTACTAATATTGAGGTCCACCTACCATGGTAAGATAAGGAACTGGTGTCTTGAAGATTTATTTTTTCACTTTTTTTCGAAGAGCTCCGGTCGATATGTAACTTTTGAAAATTCTACTGCAATTAACGTTGTTAACTAGAATTTCATTTAAATATTTAGTGTACCAAAGAAGGGATTTATAGTTCTTTTCGTTATGCCATAACAATGGGTCTAAATTCACAAAAAGGGCAATAAAACCAATCTTGCTCTTTTTTCTATGTTCTGTGATATGGGTGCTGAATGGTTGGAGATAAAGATTTGATGTCTTTGGACGACCCTCACCCCCCGTAGGTCAACTTTTGGATTTTCAATATGTTCCTAGATTCCCCCGCCCCTCCTCTTCCTCAGAAAAAAATCGCACTATGTGTTTTTGAGCAATCCCAAAAAACAATATGGTTTTTGGAGTGGTAGGGAGGGGGCTGGGTAAATGAGGGGTAGGGTAATGATCCCAAGGTCGATTTACGGGGGCGCCGCCGAAGGTGCCAAGCTTCTATTTTCAACCTTTTGGTACTTAAATCTTACTAAAAATATTCAAAAGAAAGATGTTTTTAAGACATTGTTTTCTTATCTTACAATCGTAGGTGGACCTCCATATTACCATTGAAGATGGAGGATAGTTATGTACATAATATATTTCCAATACACAGCATTTCTACTTTACGCCGTCTCTTCCTAGCGATTTTCTTCCAAACGTACGACTTTTTTTGGGACAAGAATTTTTCTCAAACGTACGACTTTTTTTTGGGACGTAGGGAGTATGTTTTAGTATTCTAGTTTTTATTCCCAAAAGGGTTTTGCTTAAAAAAAATTGGAAGTATAAAAAATAATTAAAATCAATTTTCAATATGAGAATTTAAAAATTCGTTATTTTTTAGCTTAAATATTTACTACACAGCAAATAGCTGTAGAATTGCAAAAAATATTCTAGATTCCTTCAACCTTCTACTTTACAATTTTGTACAGACATAAGAAAAAATAACTTTAGGTAGTCAGGAAAAATTATTTTCTTTATGATACACCGGTGTCCCAATCGTCCTTAAAGGGTTAAAGGATTAAGAAAACAATTAGGTATATTTTCCATTGTACAATCTATTAAAAATACAATTTCTCTTTGTTATTGATAAAACTTATTCATTAATCATAGTAAAAACGGACGGACGGACGGGAACGGTTTTTAGCCATCCATATATTCGTGATCAGGAAGTGTCAAAACACATTCTGGCAAAGTTTGGGGCCGATCGGAGGACATGAGATTTTGTTAGGATTATAGTAGGTGAGATTGTTAAGAATCTCACCTAATATTAAAATTATGAGGACTAGTTATAACATGTTGAGTCTCTCCTCCCAATTTCTTAACATATTTATGTTGAGGGACTTGGCTGGTAAGGTAGGTTCAAGTAGTTAATTAACACTGATTGAATTAAATATATAAAATAAATAACCAAATCTCCAGTTTTAAATAAAATTTTGCAATTTTAATTTTCATTGCACGTACAATGTTTTTGCATCATGCATATGCTCGATGAACTTTTTTCTCAATAAAATTAGATAATTGCCTAAATCTATGCAATTGTCTAAATGACGACTTTCATAATCAAAAAATGGTTCAATGGGTTCAATCTGTTTTTCTTTTTAAAATCTTTTTCGCGTTATTGTAGCTTTTCATTCTTGTGGGTATATAATATGCAATTTCTTATTTTACTCTTTTTTTTAATTTTGTAACAAATTTACCAGAATAGTGATTTATTTTTTTGTGAGCAGCAACAAATAGAAAATTTAAATTGAATAGCAATTGCATATTCTTCATTTTTTCTTATATTGTTTCATATTTCCTTTTAATCTAATTTTAAAAGACTGTACAGAATTATCCGGAAAATTCACAAAGTTTTAAGAAAAATCAGGGTGGCATTATGAATATGTTAATAAATCTTAATTCTATTTCTTGACATGTAATCATATATTTCATCTAACTTGAGCAGTTTTTTTTTTAAGCTGAAAGCCTCTTCTACACACAGAAAAATTAAAAATTCTCAAACAGAAACACCCAGGAATTTAATTTCAAATCCCATCCAATGAATGCCAATGCCCTAATTCTAAATCCATGATCATTTAGTTTTAGTTGTAATTTGCAAATCTGTAGACATTTTTCATTTTTCAGCTCATGCTGAACTTAAGTTCCCGATCTTTTAACTTGAAAGAGCTAGGAATTCTATCCCATTTTCTTCGCTCAGAGCTTCTAAACTTAAACGCCTCGAGGATTCACGTCCAATTTAAGTTCCCAGGATCTTATATATTCTTAAATTTAGAGTCAAAATTTTTCTGAGTGTATAGCTTTAAAATGCGAGCTACACCTTTTGTAAACATGAATTTTAATTTCTTCCGATCATTCTCAAGAGGTATCTTACTTACCTGCAGTATAAACGTACAAACACTTTATATATTGTTTTTTTAATTTTTTTTCTAAATAAGGATATTTTAAAATATTTATGATAGTCTAAATTCATTGTTTAATAAGTTAAATTGCTCAACTCCTCATTAATTTTTTAGTCTCTGTATCAGAAAAGCCAATATTTAAATGTTTTATATCAAAATTCTACCATTTGTAACTAATAGGTTTATGATTAGCCCTAATTTAGAATTGCATTCAATAACCCGCAAGCTTGTCATATTTTCCACTCTTCCCACAAATATTTGCTAAACTATTTGGTAGAACAGACAACAGAGACTTATCTGATAAAAGAGTATGTTGCAACTAAATTATTTTGTTGGAAAAATAAGTACTGAAATTGACCAAGAGGTTAATAAGTGCTATACACGGTTCACTTAAGCAGAAATAGTCGAAGATCGATAAGATCTTCGACGATCTTATGTTCTATTTTTGTGCGAAAGATCGATAAGAATTTTACTAATAAAAAATAAAATGTTTGTTTAAGGAATCAATTCCAAGTAATTTCTTTTACTAAAACCCAGCAATATTTATTTTTGTCATATTTTCCTGAAAGCCGTATAATTGATCTAAAGTCAAGGACTGTTTAAGTATGCAATTCACGTTTAATTAAACAATGATCTGTTAATCTTTATGCTAATATCAACAAGAATTTTTCGATTTTCCACTCACAGTTCATTAAAACACCTGCTTAATCCCCTCTTGGGATTGACAAATGTTACGGGAGCTTTTTTTATCACGTTCAAAATGCTTTTTTGCACCCGCAGATGAATTATCAAGAGCACCAAGTGGAACACTAAATAATGTTAAGTATTTGTCGGGTACTGGTACAATAAAATATTTTAGGCGTTTCATTAGTTAAAAATCGGTGCTTGATAGCGCTTCTATTGCGGAAAACTTACAAACGTTCTTATAACTTTACAAAGTATAAAGTTTAATATATAATGCAGGAGAGTTTAGTACTATTCGTGCTACTTGTTTTGTTTGCAATCCTTGTGAAATCACGAAGTGTTCCTGAAGAGAGATTTGCGTCGTTTTCAAGTAAGTTTTAACAGGATAAACTGTAAATTTTCTAAGTGAGTTAGTGTTCTGAATAAAAATTAATTAGCTATGAATATTCTTTTCAATTTAGAGATACAATCTCTAACGCTTTGTGAGTTGTTCTAAGCTTAACTTTACAAATATATCTTCCCACCAAATCTGAGATAAAGAAAGCTTGAAGATTTACTTTCAAAATTAAAGATTTTCTTATCAAAGTTACAGGCTAATGATTCATATAACTTAATCTTATCTCAAAGTTTTCTTTAATTAAAGGTTTAATGGTCCTCCTGATCAGCTTTTAAGTTCAAGGAATCCTTAAAGAATTCATGTTTTCTATTTTACCTTAAAAATTAAAAAATTTTCATTCGAGAATATGAATAATCCTTTAATGGCCGATTTAAAGAAATAACACCTTAAAATTTATCTCAGAATTGAGAGGATCAGTTCAATTTTTTAATCTGAACTGCATCAAAAGCTTTAATTTCAATCATTGAACCCAGGGAGGTGACATTAACTCTGAAAAATGCGACCGGTTTTAGAGTAAATTTTTCCCTGTTTTCGTACACATTTCACAAGATATCTGCAAAACTATGTAGGTTGCCAATTTAGGGTTTTCGGTTGCCTATTAAATATTAAATTGGCCTTTATTTTGCATTTATATATTTTGCTAATTCATCTTACAATGACAGAAAACAGTTAATAAACTCAAAAAATTTTTTGGCTCGCTAGAAACTTGTGGGAAGCATAAGAAACGTCATGCCCCTGATTGAACCACTATAGTCAAATAAACAATTAATGGATTAATAGATAATTTATGATTATAAAGTGGTGAAGTTCCAATGATATTTTATAATAATTATTCTTGCTCTCAGGATATGAATTCACACGAAATGCTATCAAAGAATTTGAAGAAAGAATTCGTTTGGGAGCAATCTTTCTGAATGAGAATGAAACTTTAGCCAATGAGATTATAATGAAGCACAAGACAGAGGAAATCCAAGCTGGACTCAATAATTCTGCAGATTTCCTGGCTTCCCATCATTTTTTCAAAGTCAAAGATAAAATTGAAGAGAGTGAAGTGTTCAAGTTCATCCAGAAAATGCCCAAAGGGGCCAATCTTCATGGTCATAGCAGTGCTATGGTATCTTTAGAGTGGCTCCTTAAGAATGCAACATATCGTCCTGGAGTGATTCTCTATACAGATCCTAACAACGTCACCAAATTGACTTTCCGACGACCTGATCCTCCCACTCAGTGGTACTACCTAGCCGATCTGAGGAATTCATCAGGCGATATAGAGGCTTTCGATAAGTGGTTGGAGAGTAAATTAACACTCTACACTCCCACTCCTGAGACAGATTACCCAGACATTGATGTAGTTTGGACGAGATTCGAACATATGTTCAGTACAATTCATGAACTCCTTCGATATCTACCACTCTTCCTAGACAGCTACAGGCAGATCCTACAGGAACTCGCTGATGACAATGTCATGTACACAGAATTTAGATCAGGATTTGGGGATCTCTATGATGATGCTGGAAAGACTTACGATGCCGTTGAACAAACTGAGCTCCTCATAAATCTCGTGGAAGACTTTAAAAAGGAAAATCCGAATTTCTTCGGGGCTAAGGCCATCGTATCTGGCAGCCGAAATCAACTTCTTCAGGGAAATATGAGAGACATTGAGGCTTTTATTACCCTCAAAGAACGTTTCCCTGATTTTATTGTGGGCTTTGATGTTACAGCTCAGGAGAAGAATCACAATGCAAATTTCAAGTTCATTGAAGCTCTGCAGAGACTGCCAAGAGGCACTAAATTTTTCTTTCATGCGGGAGAAACCAGTAAGTTTCTATTTTAAACCAATTATAATTTCCCAGGTTTCACCTGGGAATGTTAATATACAAATACCGCTCTTTTGATCCGAGATTTATTACAGCCATATATGATAGGTCGGTCAACTTTAATTTTGTTACTTATTCCTTTTACTTAGAGTGTGATAACTGATTAAAATAGTAAAGAATGAACAATACTCAGCGAATTCCAAATGTTATAAATTAGTAAAATTTTGCTACCATTTAATTAAATTTGGTTTAAAAAAATTTTGAATTTGGATTTCGGTCTGGTATTTATAATATGGTATTTATGAAAGCTCTATTCTAAAACTACTAAATGTGCTTTATAAATATTTTTTGGGAGAAATTTAGTGAAATGACAACTTTAAGTTGTAAAATCGGTAAACTTTACAATTTTTTTTTTAAATTTTGAAGTCATATTAAATTGTAACTAAATACAATTATTTTATTCAGTTTTTGGGGCCACATAGGCTCTAATTTTAGTTCCTTACATTTTAAAAAATTAAATAGCTTAATATTCAGAATTCAGCAAATATTTGGCAAGGTAAAACGAAAATTCAGTTAAAGTGTTTACGTGTGTTACAAAGACTAAAAACCGGTAGTGCCCATGCTTTGCATGGTCCCAAGTTCCAAGCTTCATAATAACTAAATTTTTCCTATGTTTTTCAATAAGTGTGACTCATTGCCCGCATATTTTAAAATACCCATATTGCGGAGTCACATTTATTCAGAAACATAGGAAAAATTTAATCATCATTAACTTGGGACCGTCCAAAGCATGGGCACTTTCCTCTATTATCTTCTTTCATTTTTTATCTGTTTTATACATAATAAAAAAAATGATTCAATCTTTTAAGCATATAAAAGTAGGTACAGCATTTGAACTATATTTTCTGAAATTTGCATTAAAATATTTTTAAAAATTCAACAGTTGTGAACAGAATTTCGGAAATCTTTTTTGAAAAGACTTACTTTGCGGTAATCACGATTACTCGGTGTAGGTAGATAAATCTGCAGTCATAAAACTAAATATTTCTTTTTAGCTGATGAGTCAATCTTGTACTTGAAAAAAAGACTCTTTGTTTCTTTCATCACTATTCATTTTACAACACGAAAGTTAGTGTCAAAATACTTCGAAAATGGTAATTTTGAACAAAATTCTCCTAAAATCCAAATTGCATTTTTTTTCAAAATCCGCCGCTTGAATACGAGTTTGGTTTAACTCACCTTCTAGGAAAATTTAGTTTTTTTGACTTCTAATAAATTATAAAGGTGCTTGAAAATCAGGTCCCATGACTGATTTTTTAAATTTGTTTTTATTGAAAATTTCAGAAAATATAGTTTAAATGCTATGCTTTTATAAGCTTAAGAGTATAAAAAAGTAAATACTTTTAGAGAAAATATGCTTTTATTTACTCTTCTTGACCCCATCATAACCCCATAAGTAACAGTTTTTAATTAGAATAGAATTTGAATAAATGACTCGGATCAGCAAAGCTATGTAGCTTTTCTGTCTTCAGACTAGAGGTTTAGCCCAGTTCCCGAATGTGTTAAAATCTTAAATAGCGAGAACTTTTCCCAAGAAACAATTTTTTCTTAATATAGTCTTGTAGAAATCCTCAAGTAAGGCACTATAGGATCAAAAATCTTTTTATTTGCTTATAACGCTCTTGGTTCCATCACTGAGATAACTATAAGTAAAGTGGCGCACTCTTAAGGATCTTAAGAGCGTCTATAGGAATTTCAACGGAAAATTCTCACTTTAAATTTTTTAAAAGTGAACTAAAAGACTTGTTTAATACTTGGTTCTGTAGGGCAGCTATTTTTCTTCTTGGGTTATTGGTTTTTAGAGTTTAATAGGAAATTTATCGTTAAAAATCTAATCCTGAGTTAAATTTTTCCAAAAAATTGTGGTTGATGAAATTAGAGCAGTTAAGCCATATGGCTAAGCCTTATGCCTTTGACACACCTACGACTTAAGCCGAGAGACGACTTAGTGGAAAATGATGGAAATGTAGTTTAACCATTATTTCTAATATAATTACGCTAAGCCGTCTCTCGGCTAATCCTCAGGTCTGTCAAGGTCCTTAGGGCTCAAGCCCGTATAATTGTCCTCATTTCAGCTTTATAATAAGAAAAAAAGTTAAGAAAACAATTAACTATTCTTCTTGTTGATTTGTAATATTGGAATCCAGCTGTTATGCTAAAATTAGCAACGAAATGTGCTAAAAATATTCTTTTTCTGTGTTTTATCAATAAGTTCCGCTAGATAATTAATTATTATTGTAAATTTAACTGCGAAACTTTTTTTCTGAAACGAATAACTTTTTTGGGACGGTGGCGAATAATTTCATCAGCTGATATTCTCTATTTAATTTTTTTATCTAAAAGATTGGTACGGGACTAATGTCGATGAGAATTTGATTGATGCTATTCTGATGAACACGACCAGGATCGGTCATGGTTATGCCCTCCTTAAACATCCTTATTTGTTGGAGACTGTGAAGAAACAGAGGATTGGGATTGAAGTGAATCCGATATCCAATCAAGTTCTCCATCTAGTCAGTGATTTAAGGAATCATCCGGCTAGTTTTTACCTGTCTCAGGGCCTTTCTGTCAGCATCTCCAATGATGATCCTGGTTTCTGGAGTGCCAAAGGACTCAGCTATGACTATTATTACGCTTTTATGGCAATAGCTCCAGCCAATGCTGGATTGGAGACTCTCAAAAAATTCGCATGGACTTCTCTTGAGTAAGAATCATCGAGCTTTAATACTTAAGATGTAACATAAATAAATTTTTTCTAGGCAAAGCGTCCTGTCGGACAAAGAATGGATGACTGTGAGTGACATGTTTCATGCACAGTGGGACAAATTCATCCAGAATGTAACTGCTGAAGATCAATCGGCAGCGTGACATCTCCTTGTCGCTCCGTGAATTCTCAGAAATCCTACACAACTCCTACTGATCTGCTCAAAACACCGCCTAAATCCATGATCTCCTGTCTCAAAATACGGGTCAAGAATTATATTATCCCTCTCACTGTCGTACCGTCCAAGAAGTTCAATCTTTGCTGGTGAGTCTGGAGGAGCCAACTTCTCGAGGTCTTCAACATTTCTAGGGTCCATTCCAAAAATAAAGTCAAATCTGTAGAAATCATCTTGGTTGACTTGCCTGGCGATGTGGCAAGTATCAATTCCGTGTTCCTGGAGAACTTTTAAACACCTGGGCTCCGGAGGGAGCCCCACATTCCACGATGCTATCGCTGCACTATCGATTTCCCATGTGGATGATTGCGGTAGGAGATTCTTCATCACAGCCTCAGCCATAGGGCTACGACAGGAGTTTCCTGGAGTCACAGAAAATCAAATAAAAGTTCCTTTTCTCAGGAGTTTTATTCAAAACAGTAATTACCAATGCAAACAAATAAAATTCGCAATTTTCTTTCACTAGTTGCACACATTTTCTTCACAGTTGGCTTGACACAATGTCGAGAGATCTATTTTTAGGAAGAGACACAGTGGTCATGTGGAAATGCGAGGAAAACCGGTGATGTGAGTTTTGGCGGGCAAATTAAATTCTTCCCTCGGTGGTTTGTGCCAGGAAAGCTTTGCAGGATCTCACACATTGGACGTAGCACTCTTCAAATCCTTCCAATCCAGTATCCTGCTCAAGAACCAATCATCAGGCATTTATCTTTTAAAAATTCGGTTACTTACACAATAGGGATCCCTGATGTTTCTCTGACCCTCAGGATCAAAGTCCCCTAGAAGGAGGATATTCGCTGAACTATTTGCAGGAGCTCGCTCCTTCAGATCACTGATATTCCAGCGATCCATTCCGAAGATATAATCAAATTTATTGAAGTCTTCTTTCTTAATCTACCAAGATAAATATATTTACTTTTTAGATAGATTAAATTCAAAAATAGATTTCGGTTACCTGTCTGGCTTTATGATGTCTGAACGGAAGATTGTGCTTAGCCATCGTTTCTATAGATCGACGATTAGGATTTTTGCCCACATGCCAGTTAGCAATAGCAGCACTGTCAATGTTCCATTTATCCTCCTGACCAGCTTTTTTCACCTCATCCATAAACACAGCCTCAGCAATTGGAGAACGGCAAGTATTTCCTTAAGTTTCCCGCCAAAATTAGTAAATCTTTTTAAAATGTTTTAAGGGCTTTCTTACCAAGGCAGACAAAGAGAGCAGATTTTGTAGTTCCGTCCATAATAAATTAACTAATTCTTATACCATTGGGGAGATTTTAGAGAGTATTTTCACACTAGATGGGAAAATTCTTGACATGACTCATAATGCAAATACAGCATAGGAAAGCACAAGATGGAAGAGGTAAGATTTGAAGAAGAAATTCGTTAAAAAGGGCAGTTCAGATTAGAGAAATAATATGAAAACCCATCAATTTAATCTGAAAAACTGTTGAGATTGACTGAATTAATCATAATGATCATGACTGATGTGAGGAGTAAGGTAATTTAATTAGGGCTTTGATATCTCGTTCATGGTAATATTAGCTTGTCAGGAGGATAGGTAACGCATTCTTCAAAGGTCTTAAATCCGAAATCCAGAGCTTATTCATGTATTAAATCGGATTGGTTGGATGTATTCAAGGATGATCTCAAAGTTCTAAAAACAATATTTACGTATTACGGAAATTTCCTACCAAATTTCTCGCACTTTTCCTCTAGAAAATTTTTAATTTTTTTTTAGATCTTTGGGAAGATACTCTATCATTGAAAACCCTACACTGAGGAAAAAGGGGGTGCGATTAACTTTTTTTCCTCGTAACTTTAACACTTTTTAGCTGTAAAAATATATCAACATTTTTTAATGTTAATTTTACACCTTTTTAAGGGTAAAATTAACCTGAAAAAGCGTAACTTTAAACCATAATACACCTAAAAAGCATAATATTTACACCGATTTCGGATTAATAATGCAGGGTAAAATTAACACTTCCGGAATGTTATTTTAACTTTTTCGGATTTCTCTCACTCAGTGTATGAATTGGATGGGATGGTCTGAGTACTTTAATTTGAGTTAACAATTTATATATCATAAATATTTTGAAAGAAAAAATATGATAAATCGTTAAAAGAGAGCATTTTTAAATGGGCTTCTCCAAATAAATGCAATTGACAATGAAAATATTGCTTTTCAGTAATGTGTTTCAACAAAAAATACAAATTTACAAAATTTTTAATTTTTCTAACACTAGTTTATCACTTTTTAATTTTGATAGACAGTTCTCTTTATAAGAAGACACCTTCAGACTGTTGGTAGATAAATTAAATTCTTCCCTCAGTAGTTTGAGCCAGGAAAGCTTTGCAGGATCTCACGCATTGGACGTAACATTGCTTAAAGCCATCCGATCCAGACTCCTGAAAATAAACGAAAAATAAGTTTTCAAATCAAATCAAAAATTTTTAAATCATTTAGCTGACAAAGTATGGATCTTTGATGATTTTCTGATCCTCAGGATCGAAGTCCCCTAGAAGGAGAATCTTTGACGAACAGTTGGCTGGAGCTAGTTTCTTAAGATCATTGATATTCTCATTGTCCATGCCGAAGATATAGTCAAATTTATTAAAGTCCTCTTTTTTAATCTGTGAAATGATTATTTCTTTATATTTTGTATAATCATGCTCAGAATGGATTTGGCTTACCTGCCTAGCTCTGTTGTTGTAAGACAGATTGTGCTTGGCCATAGTCAACCTGGCTCGGTGGTTAGGCTTTTCACCTAGATGCTTGTTAGTAATACCTGCACTGTCAATGTTCCATTTATCTCTTTGCCCAGCTTGCTTAACCTCATCCATAAACACAGCTTCAGCAATTGGTGAGCGGCAAATGTTTCCTGAAATTCCCGCCAAAATTAGTGGATCTTCAGAAAATGTTTTTAGAGTCTCCTTACCAAGGCAGACAAAGAGAGCAGATTTCTTATCATCTGCCATAATTATTTGGGTAATTGTTGCGGAAATTAAGGATTTTTGGACACGTTTTCAGATATTTTGAAGCACTTTCCATGACATCCGGAGACAAATGCTAGTATAGCATACCAAAGCAAAAGATGGAAGAGGTAAACTTTGAAGAAGAAATCCGTTAAAAAGGCAATGCATCTGAATATTAAAGTAGAAAGCAGACATCGTGCGTTTGATTAAAATTGATAAAGTTGAATATAGTAGGATCAATATGACTTATATGAAGAATTAGGGGTCTAATCGGTCTAAAAGGATTTCACAAGGACATACAGGAGTCTTGGCTTTATGTGTCCCCTCAAGACTGACACTGAAGGAAGCACTCTGGCTTTTGGGAATTGTCAAAAACATTTCGAATGAAGGATTCACGGAGATCTGACTGATCAGGCATTTGTCTTTCGTTTTAAAAATTATTCTTCTTGTAATAAAAAGTCATGAATTATTACTTGCTGAAGAACTTTTTAAGTTTTAAAGACTTCAGGAGAATTGCTTTGCTCCCTTTTATTCTATATAGCCATATTACTTCGTATAAAACTTAATAATCATTCGTCATTAAGTAAAAATCCAAATCTCTGTCCAGCTTCATTCCTGCACTGAGAAAAAAAAGAGGGTGCGATTAACATTTTTTCCTCAGAACTTTAACACTTTTCAGGTGTAAAAATATATAAACATTTTTAATGTTAATTTTACACCTTATTAGGGGTAAAATTAACATGAAAAAGGATACCTTTAACCACTAATACACCTAAAAAGTGTAATATTTACACCGATTTTGGATCAATACTGCAGGGTGAAATTAACATTTCAGGAATGTTATTTTAACTTTTTCGGATTTCTCTCAGTGTGTATTCTACCGCTGTGCTTGTAGCCCTTAAATTTGTCTTCATTGTCCTCACAAGATCATCCTGGATTAAGATTGTTTAAAGCTGGGTGGACGAGGTGGTAAGCGATCGATATTCTCCGTTTTTGTCTCCCGTATCCAGAACTATATCTTATAGTAATAGGGGGTTAGATACACAAAAACGAATGTACGTTAATTTAAGTACTTAATTAAGTACTTAACCAAAGCCAATGTCTTATTTTTAAGTAGTTTCAAAACAATTATACTTCTTAAATGTATAAAAATTAGATAAATTAAATAACTAACATGTATTACCTGCAAGGGCGTATCGAGGAAGGGTCAGGGTGTGACTTTTGACTCTCCCTACACGATATTCAAAAGAAATGAAAAAAAGCCATAACACTGAAAGTAATTTAAAAAAATACTAAGATTTAGCACCAGAGCATTTTCAAATCAAAAGAGAAAAGCGCCTTTATGGGTTTAAATATAATTTGTTTTCTATATATCTTAAATATATTTATATATATATCTTAAATATATTTTGTTCTTTTATATTTTGTATCTCTTGACCTTTTCAAAAAGCTCAAAATTCATCCAATTTGCAATGAAAATGGATTTATAGTGAATTTTTAAAAAAGCATTGCAGAAAATCTAATAGAAATCTCAAAATAGTTCTTCAAGATGACTTTGGGGAAACTTTTAATTAACTTTTCTTAAAGAAAGCTGAAGTGATATTTGTAAAGAGCTTAAAGGGAATGCTCAAGTTTTCAAAATTTCCAAAAGTCACAGACTAAAAATTCTTTATATCTCAGGAATTTATTTCAATAAGATTTACCAAAACAGTTAAATAAAATTCATAATTTTCTCTATTTGCTCTTTTTCGTTTTGCTTGGCACCGAAGAGATAGCACTGGTCCTGGTCAAGTGGAATTATTAGGAAAAACCAGTGACAAAGATCTTGTTGGATATATTAAATTTTTCCTTCGGTGGCTTGAGCCAAGAAAGCCTTGCAGGATCTCACGCATTGGACATAGCACTGTTCAAAACCTTCAGATCCAGAATCCTGACAATGAAATAAAAAAAAATAGTAAACTCATTTTCAAGTGACATAACTCATTAAATTTACATAGTAAGGGTCTCTGATGATTTTCTGACCCTCAGGATCAAAGTCCCCTAGCAGGAGGATTTTTGCTGAACTATTGGCCGGAGCACGCTCCTTCAGATCACTGATATTCTCCCTATCCATCCCGAAGATATAATCAAATTTATTGAAATCCTCTTTCTTAATCTGTAAAAAAGAGATTCATTATTTTTTGTTATGTCTGGAATTTATTCCTGGGATTCCCTTTACCTGCCTGGCCCTATTGCTGTAGGGCAGATTGTGTTTAGCCATTGTCTCCCTGGCTCGATAATCGGGATTATTTCCCGCATGCCAACCACCAATAGCTGCACTGTCAATGCTCCATTGATCCTCCTGACCAGCTTGCTTGACCTCATCCATAAACACAGCCTCGGCAATTGGTGAGCGGCAAATGTTTCCTGAAATTCCCGCCAAAATTAGTAAATCTTTTAAAATGTTTTTACGGCTTCCTCACCAAGGCAGACAAAGAGAGCAGATTTTTTAGCTCCTGCCATAATCACTTGCGTAATTGTTGTGGAAATTAAATTTTTTTAGACACGTTTCACAGAGATTTTGAGATACTTGCCATGACACCGGATGATGGTACAGCACAGCGAAGCACAAGATGGAAGCGGAAAAATTTGAATGAGAAATCCGTTGAAAAGGGCAGTGCAGCTGAAGGTAAAGATAACCATTGCCGAATTTATGCATCAGTCCCAAATTAAGAGCTTTTAAAGATGATAACAAACGAGATAATTCGGCCTTCAGCCCTAGGGTTGACCATATGGATTTACATAATTTCTTATCAGTCAAGATTTTTTGGAAAAATGTAATTAAAGGATTGCATTACTAACGGTAAATGATATAGTAGATTCTTGGATTTTTCACGCGTTGTTAAAAAATCCATGACTCCTGAAGATCATGAAACTTAAAAGACTCCAGTGATCCATGTACTTATCTTATTCCTGATGGTGTGAAAGCCCATATCCCCCATCCCCGAGAAACGATAAATCGTAATACCAGAATCAAGAACATTGAGAGGATTCGAAACTGGAGAATGTTGGTCACGACAGGCTTGAATGTAAAAATGAACCAAGATGAGATCGATCTTCTGGTCCATATCAACTTTCTAGATATCCCAAGATGCTACTGTCCTCAGACTGGGAGTATTTCTGAGTTCCACTGAGCTCGGAGTAGTTGAATTGACCACCTTCTGGACATTTGTTTTCATACGCAGACCATGCCCCTGGCAAGTTTCCTGAAATTTGAAGCCACTTTCTCATATTTCAATTTAAATTTATATGCGATTTTTTTGCACTCGCGACCGTTCCGCTAAATATCTAAAAAAAAGTGAGAAGTTTTAATTAAAGAAAATAATTTTTCCTGACTACCTGAAGTTATTTCTTTCTAATGTTTTTACCAAATCACAAAGTAGAAAGATGTAGGAATCTAGGATATTTTTTGAAAATCTCCAGCTATTTGCTATATAAAAAATATTTGTGCACAAAAATAACGAATTTTCAAATTTTCACGTTGGTGCTTGAATTTTAATATTTTTAATATTTCTAATTTTTTTAAGCAAAAACCTCTTGGGAATAGAAACTATTATAACTATACATAATATTTCTCAACAAAGTAAAAATTATAGTTTATTGGTATTTTCAAGAAAGCTTCATAATTTTCATGGGTCATATATGACCCAATCGTCCTTAAAGGTAAAAAAAAACACCGAATCTGTCACTAGTGGATTTTCGAAGATTTGATGGTAGACTGTTTCCTGTTTTTGTTTATGTGTGTGCAAAATAATTAATTATTCGTGTAATATTGTGTGATAATATCAATTAGCTGAGATTTCCCAATGCAATACTGACTGAAGAAGGTAATATTTTGATAATTTGTAAGGTACTTTTGCGTATATGTTGTAAATTCAAAACTTTTTACTCTTTTAGATGACTTCAAAAATGGAAAAAAATCATGAACAATGAACCAGAAATCATCCACATATTATGCCCGGAAAATAGCGATGATGCCGACAATCTTGTCCTGAACGAAAGCGACATAATATATTTGGAACAAGACGTGGATGAAGTGGACTTTGAAGTCTTCATCGAAAACGCGTCAACTCCGGAAGAACTCCCGGATCCACAGCAACGTACAACTGTACGTCTGAAATTCCCAGAGACAAACAAGCAACATTTTATCTACCCATTACCATCAAACATGTTTCGAAAAAAACTAAGGTGCACATGGTGCTATCAGAAAAAAGGTTTAATAAGACCAATTGTATTTGTGAGGCATGCGACATTTATATCTGTGTTACCTTACCAGTATGCGAAATTTGTTTTGGTGAATATCATAAAAATTAAAAATGAAGTTAATAATACATTTTTTCATAAAAATTGTTGTTTTTGTGTACAAGTCTTCAAGAGTCTTTGAGACCAAAAATTGAATGAGATTTTTTAAAATTAATTTTTGATCGTTTTAATTTTTACTCGTACTCTAAATTTTTTTTATTATTACAAATATATTCAAG